>NC_052147.1:70640775-71267888 GCF_902713615.1 Scyliorhinus canicula
CGAACTTGCGTAAACTCGGTGGAGCTTCCAAAATGGTGGGCAGGATGTGGATTTGGAAGACCCACCCTCATTTCTGAGAGATCCAGGGCGCGATTTAGCAGCCCTGTCATGCCCGACTTCACAACCCTCGTGACGTCTCACGACATTCAACCATTAGGATCATTTAAATATGCGCACTCTGGATTCTCCAGGAGCCCGGGATTCACCGTCCACGCCGGGGCATCATTTAGTACTGGACCACACAAATCATTAGATGCCCCGGGTGGTCAGGGACAGGGCAGGGTGGTATTCTGTTTGTCCCGCTGGCACTTTGGCACATTTAAACTGACAGCCTGGCACCGTGTCACTGCCACCAGGGGACCCTGGCAGTGCCAGGGGGTGGAGGGGCTGGTGGTCCTGAGGGCACGGCTCGGACGTTAAGGTTGGTTGAAAGATCGGGGCTGCCATTAAAAACGGCACTCGGATGCACAAGTAGTCTTCTTGCATGGCGCCAGGGCAGGAAATGACTAAAGTACTGCCTCAATAGCGTGTTCAAACCACGGCCCCAAAAAATGGCAAAGTGCTGTTGAATAGCGGGGTCTTTCTCGGCGTTGCAAGCGCCAGGAAATAGCCTGCTAAATGAGGCTGAAGCTGACATAGAATTTCTTTTGTTGAATCAGCCCCAATATTTATCAATAGAGGAAAGTGGAGGAAAAGATTCACAAATGAGGTAAACCTGAACCCAGCTGGATTATTTGAATTCAGTGCTGAGCTAAAACATCCAATTTTGATTTTACAAGGTTCTTAACCAGCAGTGCGGAAGTCACAATTCTAGAGTAGATGTAAATGCTCTTAAAGGGCAGGTAAGGTCTGTAAAGCTGTCAAAATGTAAATTTTTAAAACACCCCACCCCTTTAATAATTAAGGAAATATGCTGCCTGTGTCAGTGAGAGTTGGAAAACCTCTGTTCTCACAATTATTTCTGTTTGTTAAAAATTCTGCAAAGGATATCATTATGTCATTGCAAATGCTTGGCAGCTTTCCACAAGCTGTAATTATCTCAGCAGGGTGTCCCAAATCTCCACTCAAGCTCAGGATTAGCTGTGTTTCAGTGGAGCATGAATAGAAGTTTGTCTTTATAAGAAAATGACCACTTGAGATTTAAAAGGTTTGAAAGGACTTTCAAATGTATGAGTCTTTGTTACTATATTGAAGGTTGTATTCGATATTCAGAATGTTGTTTTATTTCATCTCAACATAGCTCCTGAGGTCTTCCCATGGTGTATACTGGATGTGTTTGTATGGATGGTATAAGGGACAACGAAGGAAGGAAGGGGTGGGTGGGTTGGCATGAGGTGGTATGGGTTGACATTAGTTGGCATATATTATCATGGGTTGGTAGGGAGGATTTAATCATCATGAGGGTGGGAGAGGGTGAATGGAAGGGGAGGTGATGTCTGTTTGTGAGAATGTTACCTCCTAGGCTTGTTTGCAATTGGAGAAATAAGAGGTTAGAAGAAATTGTGCTATGCATGATAGGCAATTATTCACCTTGCCTGGGTGCTGTTGCTGGTAGTCACAGATCTTGCTGAGTTGAACTATATAGATTCAACAGACACTACTGGTACCATGTTGTGTTATGCTTCTTCGTGTAGCATAAGCTGCTTCCTTGATGTATGCTTTGACAAAGGAAGCTCCCAACTCGGAGATAGGTTTAACACATTTATTGAACAGTTAACAATTCTCCTACTTGATGACTCCAAAAGTTGTTTATTCCTATTTGGCACAAGAGTAAAAAGGGAACTGTGGCCAAACCATGACTTACAAGGGAAATTAGAGACAGTATTAGATTCAAAGAAGAGGCTTACAAATTAACAAGAAAAAGCAATAGAACTGAGGATTGGGAACAGTTTAAAATTCAGCAAAGGCAGACCAAGGGATTGATTAAGAAAGGGAAAATACAACATGAAATTAATCTCGTGGGGAACATGAAAACTGACTATAAAAGTTTCTATAGGTATCTAAAGAGAAAAAGATTGATAAAAACTAATGTAGGCCCCTGACAATCGAAACGAGGGAATTCATAACGGGGAACACAGAAATAGCTGAGAAATTAAATTTGTTCTTTGCTTCTGTTCTCACAAAGGAAGGCATGAATAATGTACCAGAAATTCTGAGGAACACAAGTTTCAGTGAGTAGCTGAAGAAAATTAGTATTTGTAAAGAAATGGTTTGGGAGAAATTAATGGGATTGAAGGCAGAAAAATCTCCAGGCTTGATAATCTTCATCCTAAAGGAAGTAGCCCTAGAAATAGTGAGCGGGATTCTCCCAGCCCGGGGCCGGGCCGGAGAATTCCCGCAACCAGGCCACGACGCCCCGATGCTGGCACGCGATTCTCCGCGGAGCAGAGGCGCGTTTGGTGCGGCGCCGGTCGCGGGCCGCTGCATGCGGCCGGGCCGCCAATTCTCCGGCCCAGATGGGCCGAGAGGCTGCACACCTGGTCACAGCCGGCAGGAACTCTGTGCGCAGGGTCCGGGGGGGGGGGGGGGGGTGGGTGGGGGGGGGCCTCTGATGGGGCCTGGCCCACGATCGGGGCCCACCAATCGGCAGGCCGGCCTTTTGCTCCCCGGGCCTATTTTATTCAGTACCGGCCCCTGAACTCCCGTGCCATGGTGCGTTGGGGCCGGCGCGTTGAGTGAGGCCACCGTGCATGTGCAGGTTGGCATCGGCGCCAGTGCACATGCGCGGATCCCGCGGCGCACAGTTCGCACTGGGATGGGAGGCTGGAGCGGCGTGAACCACTCCAGCGCTGTGCTGGCCCCCTGCAGAGGCCAGAATCGGTACTCTCAGTGGCCCGTTCACGTCGTCGTGAAACGCAATGGTGTTTCTGACGGTGTGGACACTCTGCCACCGAATGGGAGAATCCCGCCCAGTAGATCCATTGACGGTCATTCCCCAAAATTGTTTGGACTCTGGAATGGTTCATATAGATTGGATGGTAGCAAATGTTCAATAAGGGAGGTAGAGACAAAAAAGGGAACCACAGACCTGTGAGTCAAATGTCAGTAGTAGTGAAGTTGCTGGAGTCCATTATCAAGGATTTCATAGCACAGCTTTTGGAAAGCAGTTTCTTAATCAGACACAGTCAGCGTGGATTCACTAATCATGCTTGACAAATCTACTAGAATTTGTTGAAGATGCAACTAGTTGAGTTGACCAGAGAGAACTGGTGGATGTGGTTTATTTAGGCTTTCAGAAGACTTTCGACAAGGTCTCACACAGCAGATTACTATGTAAAGTTAAAGCGCATGGGATTACTGGTGGTGTCTTGTGATGGATAGAAAGCTGGTTAGCAAACAGGAAACAAAACGTTGGTATAAATTGTTCTTTTTCCGATTGGCAGGCAGTGACTAAAAAGGGCAATATTACAATAACCATGGGAGACTTCAATATGCAGGTGGACTGGGAAAATCAGGTTGGTAGTCCCAAGAAATGGAATTTGTGGAATGTCTAAGAGATGGTTTTTTGGAGCAGCTTGTGACAGAGCCTAGTGGGGAACAGGCAATTCTGGATTTGGTGATGTGTAATGAGGCAGACTTGATTAGGGAACTTAAGGTGAAGAAACACTTAAGGAGCAGTGACCACAATATGATAGAATTTACCCTGCAGTTTGAGAGGGAGAAGCTGCAATAAGATGTAACAATATTACAATTAAATAAGGGTAACTACAAAGACACGATGGAGGAGCTGGCCAGAGTTGTTTGGAAAAGGAGCCTAGCAGAGAAGACAGTAGAACAGCAATGGCTGAAGTTTTTGGGGGTTATTCGGGAGGCGCAGCAGAAATTCATCCCAAGGAGGAGGAAACATGCTAAGGGGACGACAAGACATCCATGGCTGACGAGGGATGTCAAGGACAGCATAAAGGCTGAGGAAAAAGCATAGAAAGTAGTGAGGATTAGTGGGAAACCAGAGGATTGGGAAGCCTTCAAAAGCAAGCAGAGGATAACTAAAAATGCAATAAGGGGGGGAGAAGATGAAGCACGAGTGCAAACTAGCTAGTAATATAAAGGAAGACAGGAAGAGATTTTCTCAATATATAAAAGGTCAGAGAGAGGCAAAAATCGACATTGGACCACTAGAAAATGTGGCTGGAAAAGTAACAATAGGAAACAACGAAATGGCAGACAAACTGAATAGTTACTTTGCATCAGTCTTCACAGTGGAAGACACCAGTGGAATGCCAGAGCTCTAGGAGAACCAGGGGGCAGAGTTGAGTGCAGTGACCATTACTAAGGAAAAGGTTCTGGCGAAACTGAAATGTCTGAAGGCGGATAAGTCACCTGGACCAGATGGACTATGCCTCAGGGTATAAAAGAGATAGCTGAGGAAATTGTGGAGGCATTAGTGATGATTTTTCAGGAATCATTGGATGAAGGAAGGGTCCCAGAGGGCTGGAAGGTGGCTAATGTAACACCACTGTTTAAGAAGGGAGGGAGGCAGAAGATGGGAAATTATAGGCCAGTTAGCCTGACTTCGGTGATTGGTAAGTGTGGTGATCTAACCACTGTATATATGTGTGCTTGCAGGAGGGGGCTGTATGGCCGTAGCTGTATTACAGGTTTCTCCGGTAAGCCCTTGCCAGCTAGGTCCGCCCACAGGGATCAGTATAAATATTCGTAAGTTTCAATGAGATGCCATTCTACAGCTGCCGCCGGAGGAATAGCATCTCACTGTAATAAAGCCTCTCTTGTACTGCATGCGAGTCTTTGTGTACAATTGTTAGCGCCATAGTAAGATTTTAGAGTCTGTTATTAAAGATGAGATCGCAAAGCACTTGTTAAAATAGGACTGAGTCAGCACGGCTTTGTCAAAGGGAGGTCGTGTCTGACAAATCTGTTAGAGTTCTTTGAGGAGGTAACAAGCAAGTTAGACAAAGGAGAATCAGTTGGCGTGATTTATTTAGATTTCCAGAAGGCCTTTGACAAGGTGCCGCATAGGAGACTGTTAAATAAGTTAAAAGCCCATTAGTTTAAGGGTAAGATACTGACATGGATAGAGGATTGGCTGACTGGCAGAAGGCAAAGAGTGGGGATAAAGGGGACATTTTCAGGATGGCAGCCGGTGACTAGTGGTGTGCCTCAGGGGTCTGTGCTGGGACCACAACCTTTTACAATTTGCATTAATGATCTGGAAGAAGGAACTGAAGACACGGTTGCTAAGTTTGCAGATGATACAAAGATCTGTAGAGAGACACGTAGTATTGAGGAAGCAAGGGGGCTGCAGAAGGACTTGGACAAGCTAGGAGAGTGGGCAATGAAGTGGCAAATGAAATACAATGTGGAAAAGTGTGAGGTTATGCACTTCGAAAGGAGGAATCTAGGAATAGACTATTTTCTAATTGGGAAATGCTTCAGAAAGCAGAAGCACAAAGGGACTTGGGAGTCCTTGTTCACGATTTTCTTAAGGTTAATGTGCAGGTTCAGTCGGCAGTCATAAAGGCAATGTTAGCATTCATGTCAAGAGGGCTAGAATACAAGATAGGGATGTACTTTTGAGGCTGTATAAGGCTCTGGTCAGATCCCACTTGGAGTATTGTGAGCAGTTTTGGGCCCCATATCTAAGGAAGGATGTGCTTTCCTTGGAAAGGGTCCAGAGGAGGTTCACAAGAATGATCCCTGGAATGAAGAACTTTTCGTATGAGAAATGTTTGAAGACTCTGGGTCTGTACTCGTTGGAGTTTAGAAGGATGAGAGGGGACC
This sequence comes from Scyliorhinus canicula, assembly GCF_902713615.1. Classification (NCBI taxonomy): domain Eukaryota; kingdom Metazoa; phylum Chordata; class Chondrichthyes; order Carcharhiniformes; family Scyliorhinidae; genus Scyliorhinus; species Scyliorhinus canicula. Next base: position 70,646,515 of record NC_052147.1, read on the forward strand.
TTATTGAAACATACAAGATACTGCAAGGCCTGGATAGAGTGGACATGGAGAGGATGTTTCCACTTGGAGGAAAAACTAGAACCAGAGGACACCATCTCAGATTAAAGGGACGATCCTTTAAAACAGAGATGAGGAGGATTTTTTTCATCCAGAGGGCGGTGAATCTGTGGACCTCTTTGCCGCAGAATGTGGAGGCCAATTCACTGAGTGTCTTTAAGGCAGAGATAGACAGGTTCTTGATTAATAAGGGGATCAGGGGTTATGGTGAGAAGGCAGGAGAATGGGGATGAGAAAAATATCAGCCATAATTGAATGGCGGAGCAGACTCGATGGTCCAAGTGGCCTAATTCTGCTCCTATGTCTTAGAACATAGAACATAGAACAGTACAGCACAGAACAGGCCCTTCGGCCCTCAATGTTGTGCCGAGCCATGATCACCCTACTCAAACCCACGTATCCACCCTATACCCATAACCCAACAACCCCCCCCTTAACCTTACTTTTATTAGGACACTACGGGCAATTTAGCATGGCCAATCCACCTAACCCGCACATCTTTGGACTGTGGGAGGAAACCGGAGCACCCGGAGGAAACCCACGCACACAGGGGGAGGACGTGCAGACTCCACACAGACAGTGACCCAGCCGGGAATCGAACCTGGGACCCTGGAGCTGTGAAGCATTTATGCTAACCACCATGCTACCCTGCTGCCCCCCAAGTCTTCTGGCCTTACGGTTTACAGTACATATTAATGATTTGGAGGACAGAACTAAATACATTATTTCCAAATTTGTAGATGATACAAAGTTGGGTGGGAGGGTGAGCTGTGAGGAGGATGCAGAGATTCTTCAACAGGATTTGGACAGGCTTAGTGTATGGGTATATGCATGGAAGATGCAAAATAATGTGGCTAAATGTGAGGTTGTCCACCTTGGTAACAAAAATAGGAAGGCAGATTATTATTTGAATGGGTGTAAATTGTGAGAGATGGATACTCAACGAGACCTTAGTGTCCTCATGCATCAGTCACTGAAAGTAAGTGTGCAGGTACAGCAGGCAGTAAAGAAGGCAAATGGTATGTTGGCCTTCAAAACGAGAGGATTTGCATGTCGGAATAAAGATGTTTTACTGCAATTGTCTAGGGAACTGGTGAGGCTACACCTGGAGTATTGTGTACAGTTTTAGTGTCCTTAGCTGAGGAAGGATGTTCTTGCTATGAAGGGAGTGCAGCAATGGTTTACCAGACTGATTCCTGGAATGGCGAGACTGTCATATGAGGGGAGACTAAATTGATTGCGATTATATTCATTCGAATTTAGAAAAATGAGAGGGGATCTCACAGAAATTTATAAAACTTAACAGGATTAGACAGGGTAGATTCAGAAAGAATGTTCCCAATGGTGGGGAAGTCCAGATCTAGGGGTCATAGTTTGAGGATAAGGGGCAAACCTTTTAGAACATAGAATATAGAACATACAGAGCAGAAGGAGGCAATTCGGCCCATCGAGTCTGCACCGACCCACTTAAGCCCTCACTTCCACCCTATCCCTGTACTCATTAACCCCTCCAAACCTTTTTTGGTCACTAAGGGCAATTTCTCATGGCCAATCCACCTAACCTGCCCGTCTTTGGACTGTGGGAGGAAACCGGAGCACCCGGAGGAAACCCACGCAGACACAGGGAGAATGTGCAGACTCTACACAGACAGTGTCCCTGCAGGGAATCGAACCTGGGACCCTGGCGCTGTGGAGCCACAGTGCTATCCACTTGTGCTACCGTGCTGCCCGTTATGGCTAAGTTGAGGAGAAATTTCTTCACCCAAAGAGCAACGAATCTGTGGAATTCACTACCACAGAAAGTAGTTGAGGCCAAAACGTTGTGTAACTTTCAAGGAGGAATTCGATATAGTTTTGGGGGCTAAAGGGATTCAGGGATATGGGATGAAGGTGGGATCAGGGAATTAAACTTGATGATCAGCCATGATCATAATGAATGGCGGAGCAGGCTCGAAGGGCAGAATGTCCTCCTCCTGCCTCTATTTTCTATGTATGTTTTGTTGTATAAAGTGTCAAAATGCCTTACACAATGTCACAAGGACATTCCATGAGAATGCCATCTGTATCCGTTCAGTTTTGCTGGAATTTCATAGTATTCCACTGTCCTGGGAATAACTGTATCGTCTCAGCGAATGGGGGTTTCAAATAATCACGTACTCAGTCCCACAAGTCAACATCATATGAGCTGTTTTCAGAATTTGAAGGCAATAAGCTATCTATTTAATTTTTGCAGCAAGGTCATTCATTATTGACAATAACAGTGATTCACAACATAGCTCCAACAGTAGCTGCATAAATACTGACAGTCAACTTGCTGATTTCAACTGTAGTCATTCCAGTTAACACAGGCAAAAATGAGGGGCATAAAATATTTATAAAACCTTTCATCTTTTATTCAGACATTGGACCTAAAAACAAAAGATTTTCTTTCCCTCTAACTGTTTTACTAGCCAAGACTTCTGTGAAGATCAGTGAACCTCAATCCACACAACTCAAACAATGTCCCACATGGTTATTACTGATCAATCAGAACCACTGCGCTGTAAGATCAATCTCATTTTTGTTGTGGTAACTTTGAAAAGACTGATGTGCCTCAGTTTTGCTGTCGTTATCTCCGTAGTTCATTGTCCCTGAAGGGCACCAGATGTGTACAAATGCAATCAATTTTGGGTTTATTGGACTACTTAAAGCCAAACTCAGTTCTACGATTAAAAATAAATGATCTCAGCAGGAAACCTGACAAGTAGTTGATGGTTTACAGTCCATATTGGTCACATTATGTTAGAATTAGAAGAAGCAGAAAGCTGAATAGAGAAGTGGGTGGGATTCTCCGTCCAGCAACGCCAGAATCACGAAACGCAATTGGGCAGAGGATCACTCGTGAGGCGAAAATTGTGGTCGGAGCCAGGCGCCCGATGGAATGCCATCCTCCGGTGCCTCGACAGTGGCGTCAATGCATTCTGCTCCACCTGTACAGTAAACGCCGTTGGCACATCATTAACAGGCCCAACGGGGGCTCCACGATGCTCCGCTTCTGCCAGGAGGAATTGTTGATGGTGGGTTTTAAAAATCGGGAACAGTCGTCGTGACTGCTGAGGGAGAGAAGAGCTCGGATATGGTCCCGGAGTGCGACCACTGGCCGGACTCGCGAGGGGTGGGCGGGGGTGGCGGCTGTCAGCCTGGGGGGTGGGGGGGGGGAAGAGCAGCGCATGTTGTGGGGGTGACAAGGAGATTGGTCATGGGGTCAGAGTGGACCCCCCCCCCCCCCCCCCCCCCCCCCCTCCCCTCCCGGACCGGGATGTCATGACACAAATGACTACTGTTGCAGCCTGTAAAGCAGCCACTTTGCTGCGCACACCACTGATCGCCCACCCTGGCCCATCATTGCACAAAGTGCCACCGGACATATGGGTGCCCCGACCCCACCACCACCGCACTCCATCCCTCCCCCCCCCCCCCACCCACCCCCACAACATCACCCCCCCCCCCCCCGCCTCACAACTGGGCGGCACCTGCCGGCAGGGCATCATGCGGCCTTCCCAAGATGGCTACCCACAGTAGCCCTTACAGGAGTGTGCCGGATGGGGGCCTCAGTTTCTACCGCAGCATGGGTAGGGTCAGCCACCAGTACCCCTGCCAGCAGGAGTGTGTCTTAAGGCCAGGGATAGTGTGCCGATGGCAGGGTGCCAAGGGAAATGGCCAGGGGTGGGCATGGAGATGGGGGAGGAAGGTGGGGGAACGGAACATGGGAGGCAGGGGCTACAGTGCAGGTCAGGGCCACCATGTAGACTGGTGGATCTGTTTGAGCACGGGGGTTCGCACTATGATAACATGTCTGCCTTTCAGCCCCTGCAGTCAATGAATCTAACCAAGAATGGTGGCCTTCATCCTGGCGGCCGCAGTCTGGGGGATGCACTGAGGTAGTACAAGCAGGAGCTGCTTGGGGAGGCCCTGTAGTAGTGGAGCTGACCCCACAGGAACAGGAGCCAACAGGCTGAGGAGCAGGTCAGAAGGAGGTACCGTATGAGACTTTGTGTGTACCTGCAGCGCCTGTCCTTCGAGGATCTGCCAGACCAGGCATGCTGTCTAATATTCCGGCTGAGCAGGGGGACAGTGTGACATATCTACAGGATCATGGTGCACCTGGAACTGTGGAGGAATGGGGGAGGACACCTGCACCCAGTGACCGTCAAGGTGAAGGTCACCCTGAACTTTTATGCCACGGGGTCATTGCAGGAGCCGAGTGAGGACCCACCTGGAATCTAACGGAGCTCGGTGCACAGGGGCATCCACTCCGTCACGGAACGTCATATATGTCCTGTCGGCATAATACATCCATTTCAATGTGGACCCAGCCCACCAGGATGCCCGGGCAACGGGGTTTGCTGCCAACACCGGGATTCCCCAGATCCAAAGGGTGATCAATGGAGTTCATGTTCCCCTACGAGCACAGGATCGCCAATCTTCCCGAACCGAAAGGGGCTCCACTCGCTGAACATGCAGCTGGTCTGTGATCATGAGCTATACATCATGCACGTCTGTGCCCGATACCCAGGTAGTGTGCACAATATTTTCAATCTGGCACAGTAGACACTTTCTGACACCTTTAAGGCACATTCTGGGTGAGGTGTTTGGCTCGTGGGCAACAAGAGTTATCCGCTGCGGTCGTGGCTGCTGACGTCCATCCGGAGGCCACAGACCAATGCGGAGACATTCTACAACAGTGCCCATGCTGCGACCAGGGGCATGATCGAGCAGTACATTGGCATCCTGAAGATGTGGTTCAGGTGCCTGGACCCATCTGGAGGAGGCCCTCCTGTTGAGCACTTGGAGAGTCTCCCACATTGTGGTGGCCTGTTGTGCCTTCCACAACATTGTGCAGCAGAGGACAGATGTGCTGGAGGAGGAGGATGAATGCCAGGTCGCACTAGACGTAGTGGAAGGCCAGGATGGGCAGGGCATGGGGCCCGGGTAGGCACAGGAGGCCACGGAATGTGTACGACAGGGCAAGCACACAATTTGAACTATGATGTCACTTAAAGGCCGATTGCAGCAATGTCAAACTGAGAGTAGAACACCACAAGGAAACCGTGACCCTCCCCTATGAAGCGTCCCTCTCTCTCCCCCCTCTGCAATTGCCATCATGCCTTCCCTTAACAGTATCCCTACAAAAAGTAATTTTTCTATCACACCTACCTACTGGACCCTCTAACCTTACCTTACACAGTGGCACACTACGCCTCTCATCACTAATTCTACATGTTATCACCTATTTTGGCAATTCTCCTTCCAAAATACATTTCTCCTTATCTCTCACTATTAAAGGCTGTATCTCCTAAGATCTTAATCTCCTTACCTACTCTAACTTCTACACATGAGTAAACCTTACCCTCTCAAATAAAATCCTTCAAAGGTTCTGGCAGCTGCTTATCCGCCAACCTCTGAACGGGCTGTACCCTCTGTTACACTTCTTCAATGGGGATGATGTTTTTTCTTCCCACTTTAATAAATCCCACTGGCTCATCTTGTTTTACTGAGCCTCTCATCCCAGTACTTTTCTTAAGCTACCAACACTGCTACTTCAGGTGTCCAACTTTGTTGCAATGAAAACATTTACATTTTCTTATCTCTCTTCCACTATCATAGGTTTTCTTTTTAATCTGAAGCAAGCTCTCCTTGACATCACCAACTAAACCTCTTTGGCCTTGACGGCCTGCAAATTTCTCATTTCCCCAATTTCTATCTGTCACAGATTGTAATTGATGTTGAAAAGCAGACTTTGCTTTATGAAGCAATTAAAAATTGTCTGCCATTTCTGCTCCCAGTGTAGCAGTTTTAACTCATTGCTCTACCACATGCGTTTTCATTGCTGCAGGTGAATCTTTAAATTTCTCCAAAATCATAATTTCCCTTAGAGGGTCATACATTTGGTCTATTTGTAATGCTATTATCCACCTACCAAAATTATTTTTTCCAACTCTTTTGAATTCTATACATGTCTGACTTGGTTCTTTCCTTAGATTTCTAAATTTTTGTCTGTAGGCTTCTGACACTTGTTCATATGCACTTAATAGATTTTTTCTCATCTCATCATAATTCCTGGATACCTCCTCTGATGGTGATGCAGACATTTTACCAGATCGACCTACCAACTTTGTTTAAACCAACGCCACCCTCAATTCAATCTGTTAGCCACTTTCTCAAATGAGATTTTAAAACAACAATTTTTGGGACACATAAGGAGATCCCTTCACTTGTTGCTAGTCCATTAATCTTGTTGGCACACAATTATATCATTGAATACCGTAGGTGTGAACAGCAAGTGAATGTGGACAATTAACAAAGCCACAAAGATAAGCACGAATCTGACGAACACGTCAATGATAGATTCTATCTGTCCCATGTGTAAAATATTCTGGCAAGGTTTTATCAGTTGCAAACATTTACTCGAAGAGATCCGGTGATGGGGAAAATGTTGGGCAGGATTCAAAAAAGGCACTCTAACACAAAGAACCCAAACCTGAAACTCTACCTGACCAGGCATCTTGAATTGACAGTCAAAATTGAATATTGGTGTGATTTATTAGAGTCATCAATCCGCCGTGTCTACAAAGTAGACTCCTGGAACAGCTACACGAGGGCCATCCTGGGGTAGTTTGAAAGAAGGAGTTGGCGAGATGTTACTTCTGGTGGCCCTGATTTGATGCCCAAACAGAGGAGAAGGTGGAATTATGCCAATCCTGTGCTGCATTGAAAAATGTATCTCCACGACAACCTTTGCTTCTATAGTAATGGCCTACCAGACCATCACAAAGAATCCATGTCAACTGTGCGGGACCAATTGAAGGACACATGTTTTTGGTCACGGTTGATGCGCATTCAAAGTGGCCGGAGGTTGCCATCATGAAATCAACAACTACGGCGTAGCCCAAAGAAAGTCTTGGAGATATTGCCATACCAAGTCTCCCCTAATCATCTGGTAAAGTATCAGCTGAATTTGAGGACTATTTGAAAGTGTGTGACATCTGCCATACCAAGTCTCCCCTAACCATCCAGCTACTAACGGCTTAGCTGATCATTTTTACAATCGCTCAAGCAGACAATTAAGTTTTTGAGGGGTAAAAGCTCTCTATCTAAACGTGTCCATAGCTTTCTAATGACATACAGAAACACTGCACGCTCAACAATACAAAGCTCACCAGCAAGACTGATTCAAAAGGAAACTACGTGCGCAGTGCGATTTTTGACTCCCCCTTTAACCTTAGAGATAGTCAGGCAAAAACATTCGACTCAAGTGGCTGGAGCAAAGCAACATTCCAAAAGCAGAGTCTATAACCGTGGGGAATGTGTTCTTGTGAGAAATGACACCTCAGGCGAAAATGGACTCCAGCAATTATAGTAGCCAAAATGGGTTCGATTTCATATACTGTGCAAATGGATGATGAGCGAACTTGTTGATGGCACAGTGACCAATTATTGTCTGCATGTAGTGAGGCTACAGAATCTGGAGCAGATATTTACACCACAGAGAGGATGGACAGTGACATGCCCGACGTGAGAACTACAACTGCCGAAATTATGGAATCTGTTACGACAGAGTCATCCACACAACCAGCAACTGTTCCTGAGTTGGTTTTGCCAGATGTTACACCGACCTGTGTACAGGAAGACACTCCTGGTCCCCCTGTGAGCCAAGTTCCTGAATGTCGTGTTCTGCCACAGTGAGACAGACATCTACCCAAGAGCATGTCTCACTAATGTATGTATGTATCCGTAACATAACAATCTTAGTTATGGCATAATGTGTTGGATATCATCAAAGTGTTTGATTAAGTACAAAAGGCAGGGACACTAAAGGAATAAAGAGAGAGGGTTGTTAAGTATCAGATTAACACAATTGGCTGTTGTAATGTCACATGTTATGCAAGGACATCATTGGAGCATTTTGCAGGCTTTTGTGGACTTCACCATTGTACCCTGTTTCAGCAACATCTTGTAAATAAACCCCTTGTGCTATGTTACAGAAACTCGACATGTGCCATCTCTAATTCTTTCTTTTTGTGGCTACAACAAAGAATACAACATAAAGGCAGCTGTCTGAAGGGGATTTTGTTGTGCCAATTGGCATACTAGTGAGAAAAGCAAGTGTTTACCTATGTGTCTTGGGGAAACAATGGCATGTAGTGGAGGTAACTTAAAAGTGGAGAGATAAGGGAATTGGCATTTACTTGCTAATGAGGAGGGTCCACAGGCTGGGTAGCATCAAAGGGAAAGAATGATATGTCCATAGTACAATAACTAGATAAAGGGACCCAGTAGAGGCAGCTGGCATCACCACCACAACTCGCTGCAGAAAACTAACCTCCCTGAAAACAAGTTATTGCTGAAAAAGGCAGCATGTTCAATTGAAAAACTTTGACTGAGAAGATTGCATCTTCACTGAAACTGGAGATGGTTTTCCCAAACATGGCCAAACAACCTCATAATGATAATTAACTGCACAATTAACCTCATAGTGTTATATAATATTGGATGTTTTTTGAGAAAAGGGGCATCTCAGAGTTCAGGAAACGTAGGTAGTTGAGGAACAAAGGGGTAACTTCATGTAATACAGAGTGCATATGGCCATCAGTGTAGTTAAGAGGTCAGCATGGTGGCGCAGTGGTTAGCATTGCTGTCTCACGGCGCCGAGATTCCAGGTGCGTTCCCGGCTCTGGGACACGGCCCATGTGGAGTTTGCACATTCTCCCCGTGTTTGTGTGGCTTTCACCCCCACAACCCAAAGATGTGCAGGGTAGATGGATTGGCCACATTAAATTGCCCCTTAATTGGAAAAATATAATTGGGTACTCTAAATTTATTTTTAAAAATACTTAAGTCTTGAATTTCCACTCCCGTTTTCCTTGCGTGGGTTCGGCAATGGGACCAGAAAATCTTGCGAATTGTTCAAATCGTGCTTCATGTTGATGTAAAAGCATGATCCAATAGTTCCTCCCCTCCCCCCCCCCCCCCCCTAGCGACATAACGTGTTTCCCTACATTAGACATTGAATTTACAGCGCAGAAAGAGGCCATTAATATCTAATCATCGGACCTCTATGCCTGAATCATCTCCCCCCCCAACCAGTCACCGTGCCCCACCCCAAAAAGGTCAATTTACATTTGTGAGAGGGCAGACTGGCATGAAACTTGACTGATTAATTAATAAATAATATTTATTAACTTAAAAGAAATTAAAACACACGGCAAGGACTATAGTACATTACAACACTTAATTGCATTCATTTTTTTAATTTAGAGTACCCACTAAAGTTATGCCACACCACAATATCTCGGGATTTAATTGGGCATCACATTAAAGTATGCATCTCAGGGCCAAATACGGTGGGTGGGATGTACATGCTCAATCTGCACCAAAAACCCATCAGCTGACATGCCTGGCTCGCTCTCGGAAGCCAGGAAATTCTACAACAACACACCCAATCAGCTGTACTTAGGGGCCAGAATAACATTAGCATTTCCTGGACTTCGAACAAGGTAGCAGTGATCTGCTTGATGTACTTGTGTATGTGTAGAGGTGTTAGTAGTAAGCTGGGAGGTACCAGAGCAACAAAGTTCCTGGTCGTGGGCACCTGGAGAGGCAGTGGCATTGTGGTCCCTAAAAGTGGGCTTCAGCTGCCAGTCATGCCCTTCCTGATAAACGTAAGTCTGTAAACAGGAGTTCCTCAGGGTAGTATCTGAGATCTAACCATCTTCAGCTGCTTAATCAATGACCTTCCTTCCATCATAAGTTCAGAAATGAGGATGTTTGCCGATGATTACACAATGTTCAGCACCATTTGTAACTCCTCAGACACTGAAGCAGTCCAGTCAACCTGGTTAGACAGACAAGGCTGTGTGGTTACTTTGTGAAAAACAGTATGGGGCTTGGGAATTTATTAACATTCCACTTAATATATTAGTACAGTAATTAGAAAATCTTAGGTGTTATAAACCTTCAGGTATGCAGGATAAATCCTTTCTGTGCACTAAATTGTACCAGTCCTCCGCTGAAAATATCAACCTGTGACCCCCACCGTTCTTCCAAACAACCGTCCCATCTCCATCCTCGCTTTCGACTCCAAAATCCTAAATGTGTTGTCGCCTCCCAAATCCATTCAGGTCTTTTCTGAATAACCTGGTTTGAATCCTTCTAATCAGGCTCCTGCCCAGCTCGAGTAACAAAGGAGCTCTTGGCAAAGTCACAAATGGCACCCTATGTGACCTGTTTGCCAACTTTGAGGCGATTGACAGCATTGTCTTCCAATCTTTAACTGTCTTCTTGTTTGGTGAGGCTGTTCTCATCTGATTCCATCTTGATCAATCCAACTGTAATAGAGAGTCACTTGCAATCCCTTCTCTTCGTGCTTCCACACCACAATCTCTCGTGTCTTCCAGGGATCTTTCCTTGGCATCTATCCTATTTCCCTTCTGCATACTGCCCTTAGCAACATCCTACAAAGTCACAGTTCTGACATGTACACTGACGACAGCCAGCTCTACCTCACCACCACCTCTGTGAACAGAAATTTCCTCAAATTAAATATTGGGAAAACTGAAGCCATTGTTTTCAATGCCCACTCCAAACTGCATTTCCAAGCTACCAACTCTCCCCGGCAACTGTCTGAGATTAAGCCAGTCTGTTCACAACATTGGTGTCACATTTGATCACGAGATGACCTTCCAACATTATGGGCAGAATCTTTCTAACAGATGGCTAAGTGTCAGATCTGGCAAGAGAAATGGAGTGCAGGCTCGTGAATACCACTTCTCAACCATCTGAACATGCAGGACTCCCGCCTCCACTCTCCCCACCTGTGTCTCCACAGGGTGCACTAAAGCACATCTGGCATGAGATAGCACAGTCACCTGGTTTTGTGCGGGGGCTTTGAAACCTGACCCCGCATGAGGAAAGAGCCCTTGAGCTGGCTGGGGAGGAGCCTGACTGTGCCTGTGCTGATGGCAAAGAGGAGACAGTGAGCAAAAGTGGGAACACTAAGGACAAACAGTCATTCATCAAACCTCATGTGAGGAAACATGTTGCCTCATTTGTCCCTCATGATGTACTGATGCCATCTAACTTCCTTAGCAGGGGAATCAGATGAGCAGCCCGGACCATCCTCACAGCAGGTGGAGGGAGGGATATCTCACATATCCGGCACTCGGGAGAGTGAGGGACGGTGCCGGAGTCTGGGACTCTCCTGAGCCCCTGGCCGATGACATGCCCCTGTACCCGGTCATCACCGAACTGATGTAATTGCAAAGGTAGAGTCGTGAGAATCTGGAAGAGATGACAGTATCCCTCCTCAGACTGCAAGACCGCCTGAGGAGATGCTGCCATCACTCCATCATAACGAGGCCAACACTGAGAGGATGGTGCCCACAGTGGAGACCTTGATGCAGGACGTGCATTCTATGGGGTGGAATGTCCACTCCATGGCTCAGCTCATGACCTCCATGGCTGAAGGCTTCAACAGCAAGGTGCAGGCACTGGTGGGAATCCACGAGTATCTGCGCCAGAGAACAGTGGAGCTTCTGAATCTCCAGCTGCCCCTCTATCCCACGGAGATACCCGAAGGAAAGAGGATTGACAGGAATGCAACCCGGGGCCCATCGCCTAGCCTATCTGACAACCTCTACATTGTGAATGACATGCCCGGACCCTCAAATTTCAGGGCCCCCAGAAATGCCCACAAAAACAATCTCAGGCAATAGGGGTGGAAGACAGCAGACTGCCTCAACCTCAGCTGTAGATCCTGGGCAGACACCTAGATGTGGAAGAGTAGGAAACTGTGCAGCATAGTGGGCAGGGGTGAACGCCCCTGGGCAGGGCTGAACGCACGCACTGGTTGCCACTGTAATATAGCACTTATAATAATTATCATTTTATTTACCACCAGAGCCTCCACCTGATCATTTATGTGGGGGTGAAGGTCTGGACAGAGCGCTTGCTCAATATATTAAAATGAGGTTCCTGGGCTTGCACAGTGCAGTTCACAGTACTCCACTGGCAAGGGATTTAAAATTCCAAAAGCCAATCATGCCAGAGGGAATCGCGTTTTCCGATTCTCCCCAGCTCATGTGTTCCTGAAACCCCATTCCTGCCTTTGTTACCGGCAGACTCAATTATTCCAATACACTCCTGGCTGTTCTTGCACATCCTAGCCACTGTGAACTGGAGATCTTCCAGAGCTCTGCTGTCCCTGTATTAATTTACAGCACATTTGTTGCCCTATCACTCCTGTGCTCGTTGGCCTACATTGGCTCTCGGTCAAGCAACACCTTGACTTTAAAATTCTTATCCTTGCTCTTAAGTACATCCATGGCTTTGCCCCTCCCCCTCCCTCCCTCCCTACCTCTGCAGTCTCCTCCAGCCTCCCAACCCGCCAAGATATCTACATGCCTCTAAGTCTGAGCATTTGTGCAGTCCCAATTATAATTTTAGATTAGATGTAGATTTATTGTCGCGTGTACCGAGGAACAATGGCAGATCGCTCCATACGTTAAAACATAGAACATACGATAAATACATGAGGACACATAATGAAAATATATAAAAATAGACAGCAGGTGAAGAATACGGTATATAATCCTACAACTGTAGAGAATATGCGTAGAAAGATCAGTTCATTCCATAAGATCAGTTCAGAATACAAGAGGGTCATTCAAGAGTCTGGTAACAGCAGGGAAGAAGCTGCTTTTGAAAAACATGTTCTCAAAATTTTGTATCATCCACCCGATGAAAGAGTTTGGGAGAGAAATTAGCCCAGATGGGAGGAGTATATGATTATGTTGCCTACTTTCTGAAGGCTGCGGGAGGTGTTGACAGAGTCAATGGATGGAAGGAGGGCTCATGTGATGGACTGGGCTGTGTTCACAACTCTCGAGGTCTCTTACGGCCTTGGGCCAAGCAGTTACCATACCAGGCTGTGATGCAGCAAGATAGGATGCTTTCTGTGGTCCATCTATAGAAATTGGTAAGAGTCATTGTGGACATGCCCAATTTCCTTAATTACCTGAGGAAGTCTCAGCACTGTTGTGCTTTCTTGGTCATAGAGTTAACGTGGGTGGACCAGATCAGATTGTTGGCGATGTTTACACCTAGGAATTTGAAGCTGTCAACCATCTCCACCACAGCACGATTGATACAGACAGGAGTGTGGATGATACTTTGCTTCCTGAAGTCAATGACCAGCTCCTTGGTTTTGCACACATTGAGGGAGAGATTGTTGTCATTACACCATGCCACTAAGTTCTCTATCTCCCTCCTGTGCTCTGACTGGTTGTTGTTTGAGATCCGACGCACTACAGTCGTGTCATCTGCAAACTTATAGGTGGAGTTGGAGCTCTAGTGAATATAGTAGGCTGTGAAGTATGCAGCCTTGCGGGGATCCAATATTGAGGTCTATTGTGGAGAAGGTGTCCTTGTTTATCCTTCCTCATTACGGTCCATGGGTCAGGAAGTCGAGGATCCAGTTGCAGAGGGAGGAGCCATGTTCTAGGTTTTGGAGTTTGCAAATGAGCTTGGTTGGAATTGTGGCATTGAAGGCACTGTCGTCAATGAACAGTAATAATAATTTCTTGACGATTGGTGGCCATGCCCTTAGTTCCCGAAGACCCCCCCAAGTACTGGAATTCCCTCTTTACAGCACCCCCAGCCTCACTTCCCTCCTTTAAGGCACTCCTTCTTTGTTCAAATATCTCCTTCTGACCCAACATCGTACTTTGTACTGTTATTCTGCTGTGAACCTCCTGGGACATTTAATTATGTAAACATTTGTTGTTGTTGTAGTCTACAATAAAGATTTTGATAGCCCCAGTCCCAGAGCGCAGATATTGTTTTATCTCCTCATGCTCATTGCGTTTTGGTTTATTGGCAGAATGTATCACTGTGTCATTCAGTGTGTACTTTATATTGAGCATTGCAGCATTTTGAATTTATCTTTTGCCCTCTGGTGCAATTTATCAAAATTTCAACCATGAAGATATATTTCCAGATAAGTTTACCTTTCCCATATCCCTGGACAATAGTGTTGCCATTAGTTTATGGCACCCTCGAAAAGCGAAGAAATGTATTAATTAAAAAAATATATTTAGTTCTGTATTAACTGAGGATAATATTCATTGTGGCGCAGACTATGGCTCTACAATCTGCATGCTCATCTTCTCATTTCTCTTTTGTCCTTACTTCTAGTTACCGATACATGGTTTAACCACTTCAAACATATTTCCAATTAAAAACCGGGTTACATTAAACTCTGAGATTAACATAATTTTCACATAAAATGTAATTTTCCTCCACTTTCCCTAAGTGGCGTAGAAAGGATTCAAGATGAATAGAAGGCACTAATTTAATTTTCTCTTTTGCCAGCAGCCACAGCCATCCATTTATTGTAACTGGAACAGCTTGATCAATCTGAATTCGGGGCATTTTTCTCGAGCTGTGTATCAGCTATAAATAACCAGACAATGTGGGAAATGGTCGACAGGCCAGGCAGCATACGTGGAGAAGGAAATAGAGTTTTCAGACTGAAAGCACACGAGCTTATGTTTGGGTAAGGTATTAAAATTTTAAAATATCAGAAACCTGCTCCCAATCCATCTCCAACCCAACTACTAGTGGGTTTCACTGTCAGCTCCCCCTCTGATTTCCCTCCTAATACTGGGATCAGAGCCTCTGATATATATGTCATTGTTGCCTTTTGACTTCTCCAGATTTTGTTAATAATCACACTAGGCTTTGGAAGTTCAGAACTCTTCCCAGTTTAATATTGTCACGCTGCTTTTATCAATAGAAGATCTCAGCTTGAATTGGTTCTGATGTATGTCAGTCTCTGATGTAGCTCTTGAATGTAATAATAACAATCTTTATTGTCACAAGTAGGTTTACAGTAACACTGCAATGAAGTTACTGTGAAAACCCCCTAGTCACCACAATTCGGCGCTGTGAAATGAAATGAAATGAAAATCGCTTATTGTCACGAGTAGACTTCAATGAGGTTACTGTGAAAAGCCCCTAGTCGCCACATTCCGGCACCTGTTCGGGGAGGCTGGTACGGGAATATGAACCGTGCTGCTGGCCTTTTTTGGTCTGCTTTAAAAGCCAGCGAATTAGCCCAGTGGGCTAAACCAGCCCCAGTCCACCCTGTTCGGGTGCACCTCAGAGGAGGGAGAATTGCGAATGTCCAATTTACCTAACAGCACGTCTTTCAGGATTGTGGGAGAAAACCGGAGCACCCGGAGGAAACCCACGCAGACACGGGGAGAACGTGCAGACTCCGCACAGACAGTGACCCAAGCCGGGAATCGAACCTGAGACCCTGGAGCTGTGAAGTAACACTGTGCTACCCATGCTGCCCCTTTAAAAGACTACATGCAGATGGGGAGTATCCAATAGGAGGCGTCAGGATGTGGGGAATACCATGGGGTGGTGGTTAGTGGGGTGGGGGGTAGTGTCCTCTGGGAGAAGGTACAGTATATTAAATCGAAACAAGTACAAGAACTCACTGTTTAACCTGGAAAGAGTGTTTGGGGCTTAGAACATTTAGAAGGAAGGGAGTGAAAGGGCAAGGGTTGCAATTCCTCTGCTTGCAAGGGATGGGGGGAATGGCTGCTGGATAAGTGGAGAAAGGTTGCTGCAGAGGAGATCTTTGTTCTTTAGAAAATAGACGACAGTTTTAGGTAGAGGATCTGGATCGGCGCAGGCTTGGAGGGCCAAAGGTCCTGTTCCTGTGCTGCAATTTTTATTTATTATTTGCTCTATCTCTGTGTAGCCTGGCAGTATTTCTGACAATCATATTGCATTTTATTTTTTTTTTCAAAATTTAGAGTACCCAATTCATTTTTTCCAATTCATTTGGCCAATACAACTACCCTGCACATCTTTGGGTTGCCGGGGCGAAACCCACCGAAACACGGGGAGAATGTGCAAACTCCACACGGACAGTGACCCAGAGCTGGGATTGAACCAGGGACCTCGGTGCCGTGAGGCTGCAGTGCTACCCACTACGCCACCGTGCTGCCCCATAGTGCATGTTATGTGCTTTCTACTAATAAACATACAATCAGTTTGCCTTTATGTGTGAGCCATTTTTTGAGAGGAAGCCAACCGACAAGGGAAGCGAAACTTCATTGATGCACTCTGCTCTATTTTGCAATTCTGCAAACATATTTCATCTTCATTATAGACTCACCTCAGTGTCTGTCTGAAGACCATCCACCTTTAAATATTTCACAGTCGCTTTAAAAACAAATGAGTGTCACAACTATGAATGTTGCATTTTCCATCCTATTCTGAAGAACTAGCGTCTATGATCTCAAGCACACCAAAATATAAAGGGTGAAAATAACCAAGACATTCAAAATGGAATAGGTCACCCAGTTGATTTCAGGCGTGATACAATTTATGGAAAAGTACATGCAGTTCCTCAGGCCAGCATCACAGTTATTGCTATCATTCTGGGGAAGTTTGAATTAAAAAAGAAAACGGTGTTTATCTTATCAGTGTGCATGGCCAAGGTATCACAAATGAAACAATATCAGATTGCCAAGCTCAGTGCTTCAAGGATAGATAAAGACAAGAGATTCTGCATGGGGTTGGTTTAGCTCACTGGGCTAAATAGCTGGCTTTTAAAGCAGACCAAGCAGGCCAGCAGCACGGTTCAATTCCCGTACCAGCCTCCCTGGCCAGGCGCCGGAATGTGGCGACTCGGGGCTTTTCACAGTAACTTCATTGAAGCCTACTCATGACAATAAGCGATTTTCATTTCATTTAATTTTTTCATTGTAGATTCTGCTTCTCTTGCAGAACTTTATACTAAGACAGGCTGTATAATAACACCCACACCAACCATTTCACCTGTTCCATTTCCACTAATCTTTACGACAGTACTTCAAGATCCCTCATGCGTACAAATGTCGCAGGCAGTATATCCAGTACAGCAAGCTTCAAAACCTCAGATAATGTATATCACTTCTAAATGTGACTATAGAGCACATTCTTCGTAGATGTAGGAAAAAAACTCAAAAAGGCTGTACGTATCTGGGAATAAATTCTTGCTGGTCCTACGTCACGTGATGAGTCGTGACATCAGCGGGATTTGCATGGGCTTTAAGCAGCTCACCATCTTGATTGCATAATTTTGCTACATTTATTTTAAAAACTCTCATCGTTTTTGTACCAGAAACCAGAGTGTGAGCACCTCTAGCTCTTTTGTTTGCAAAAATAACAGGAGAAAAGCGGCGACGAGGATTGAGGCAGAAGAATCGCTGGAAAGAAGATTTTCGTCGACTAATTATGGGACGGCATGGGGAACAAAGGAAGATTCTCAGATCTGGACTCACACGCACACAGACGTCGGGTGAAGGATTGCTGCCGATGCGAAAGTTAAACAAAAGTTTTCAACAGCAACTGTAACTAAGAAGATTGACAGTCGGGGAAGATTGGGTTGAAACAAGTGGGGTCTGGTCTGCAGGGAACACGCACTTGTTCAAGCTACGCGAGCTAAAGGAAAATGGGGATTTCGAAGTCCGCCGACTCTCCGCGGGCCACAATTGGTAAAAAAGTCAAAATACCCAGGCAAAAAGGGAAAGAATTTCTAGTTGCTTGTTCAAGGGATTGTTTGTGCCAGACCTTCCAACACAGTCGAAAGGGAAGAAGTTTAGACCGTAGGATCCGGGATCAAAAAAATAGTGGGACAAATGGCCGCCCTGGATGCGTTTGATGAGGATTACGAAACATGGATTCTTATGAAGAAAGATTCCAATTGTTTTTAATAGCTAATCAGAAACTGGAGGACCTAAAGGGCGCAACATTTGTCAGCTCAGTTGGTCAAAAACATTTATGCTGTTAGAATCTTGTTCACCCAGCAAAATTAGAAGACAATTCAGTCAGTGAATTGATGAAAATTTTAGAGAGACCTTTTTCTTCAATACCGTTACTGATTGCAGAGAAGTTCCAATTCAACCACGGTAGTCAGGAAGAAGGGGAAAACCATCTAACAGTTTATCGTGTCTTTAGGAAGATTAGCTAGAAACTGTGAATTTGGGGAGCAGTTCAATGTAAAAAATTCAAAGTCTGGTGTTGGGTGGGTTTGGTGCGGTATTCTTTGATGGATGCATCGGCCCGATTGCAGCCCATATTCAACGGCACTCCCTGCCAAATATGAGACTCCACGAGATTCTCGACATTACTGGCTACCCCGCCGTCTGATTCACTCAACTCCTGCCTGAGCAGCGCGCCACTAACAAGGGGTAGCTGATTTTAAACATTCCTTCACCACTCATTCCCAGCCAATACATAACCATGCCAGCGCCCAGATCTGCTTCTCGCTTTGGGGATGCTGATCTGGCCGGGCTTCTTGATGCTGTGAATGTGAGGTGAGTTCCCCTGTTCCCCTGAGGGGGTTGGAAGATCAGAAGCAGGATCAGCAATGCCACCTGGGAGGCAGTGGCAGCGGGCGTCAGTGCGGGCACCATGACAAAGAAGACGGCCGTTCAATGTCGGAAGAAGACAAACAGCCTCCAACAATGTGCAAGGATAAGTTACCACCTCTCTCTTGGCATCAGTTCACCTGCAACGCCTCAAATTCCCAAATCCCCCCCCCCCCCTCCCCCGACCCTCCACACATACGAACATCATGCATGTTCCTTCGAAACTCTGGAAACCACCAGCACAATCCGTTCATGCCCAGGTGGGGTGCTCACACATATCACCTGTTATAGACGCCCCTGACACATCAAGCATAAGGCTCATAATGCCCTTTCTCTTTCCCCTGTCGGAGAGGATAGACCATACTTGACAGGAAAGGGCCAAGATAGGGGGTGGTGTATCTGAGATACGAGCCCTCACCCCCTATGTAGAAAGGGCCCTGGAAATCACAGGGTTACCTGAGGGTCACCGACAGCAAGGTTGGCCTGCGTCGCAGATGTGAGGATCCACTGTCCCTTCAACCAAATGACCTGTCTCAAGTGAGTTATTTATGTCAGACAAAATGATCCTTTCCTCTCACTGACCACATGCCCAACGTCTCGCAGGATCGCCATCTGATGAGGCAAGGCCATACAGAGTCATAGCCCCCCCCCCGCCATTCAAGAGACAACCTCTGAGGAGAGCTCCGAGGAGGCCACCATTGAGGCGTCTCAGCTTTCACCTGCACCTTCCATCAGCGCAGAGACACACACCTCGGTGGGCAACATTAGTGTATAGGCCTCTGCAGTACAATCTGGTGAGCACCATACAGTTGCTGATGCACATGAGGTGCAGGCAGTAATGCCCAGGCATCCAGGGGAGACAGCAATTGAAGGCCTGCTGGATTCCAGGACACATCTGTGTCCAAGGTATGGCTCAATCTGTGATGACCATGGTCGAGGTCCTCGACATGATATCCCAGCCCTAAAGGATGTATCCCAGCATTAGATGAGCATTGCCGAGACACTCCAGTGTTTTGGCGAGTCACTGAGGGGCATCACTGAGGGCGTCGACACAATGGTGCAAACAGTGGGGAACCTCCAGAACTGGCAGGGCCAGATGACTCAGAGGCCCCTGGAGCTCAATCCAGCTGTCCCTCCATCCCAAAGAAACGCCCATGGCCCTAGAGGCACCATCAAGGAGGAGGAAGCATTGGAAGCCAACCTGGGGCCTGCCACCAAGGAGGCGGTCTCCATTTCTTCCGAATCCCCCTCTCCTGACACCGATGCATCTCAAGGGCAGTGGGTAGGGTGGCACAGCGATGTCAATGACACCAGTCGGAATGTGGTGACGAGGGGCTTTTCACAGTAACTTCATTGCAGTATTAATTTAAGCCTACTTGTGACAATAAAGATTATTATTTTTTAAAATAGGACGAGGCTCCCGGTGCCACGTCCTCCAGAGGAACTACACCAAGGGCATCCAAGGCCACAGGGTGCGGTAAGCAGCCGGCTGCCTCCACCTCTGATGTGCATCCTAGGGACACACCTAGACATAGCATTAGGTCGAGGATTATAGGGGAGGGAAGGAAATGGCAGGTGGAGGTTTTATCTGAAGGACACAACCTCTTCCTCGGAGAATCTGGGGATATTGTGGGCCTCCGTGGTCCTCCTTGCATGTCAGAGCCTTGCCATCGCCTGTCCTCCTTCCTCCAACTCCTCCTCGGGCTCATCCTTAAAACCTTCCTGGATCACCTCCTCCTCCTCGGGTGAGGCCGCATGTCCCTCTGCCTCCTCCTACTCCTCCTCCTGCTCCTCCAACATGTCTCCCCTATGCTGTGTAAATTTGTGGAAGCACAGCGGACCACCACAAAGTGGGAAACCCTCTGGAGGGTGTACTGCGGGGCACCACCACAGCAGTCCAGGCATCGGAACCACATTTTCAGCAGTCTGATGCACTGCTTAATGACAGCGCGGGTGGCAGTATGGGCCTCATTGTATTGGGTCTCGGCCTCGGTCTCAGGTGTCTGATATGTTGGACAGGCTAGGTCTATGTGGACTGGGTTTGATGCAGTGTAGTGAGAGACAGACTTCCAACACTTGATGAGATGCAACACGATTTTATTTAACATCTAACTATTTTACATGATCAACTGTGGGTTGACACTATGCTGACTTGACTGGAGACCTGAGGCTAGCCTAACCAGACTAACTGACTACCACATGGTGTTTGCACTGGCTAATGCTCACGAGCTCTGACTGTCTCAGAGGCTGGATCCCGAGAGAGAGGGAAAACTGGTGCCCTCTGGCTTTATAGTGGTCGTGCCCTGTCTGGTGATTGGCTGCTGTGTTCTGTGTGCTTACTGGTCATCCTGTGTGTCAATCACTGCCTGTCTGCACTCCATTTTATACATGGATGTATATTATGACAGCGTCCACACCAGCATCTTCAGCCATGAGCTCAGCAGGTATCCCTTGCACCCCACGAGCTGACTCCTCATCCTAGGGTAGTTCTTGAAGACACTAGTGATCTCTGAGTGCTCCAGGATGTAGCTATCATGCACGTTCCCAGGGTAATGGGCACACATGTGCATGATTCGGAATTAGTGGTTGCACATGATCTGCACATTCAGGGCGGCATGGTAACACAGTTGTTAGCACAGTTGCTTCACAGCTCAGGCTCCCAGGTTCGAATCCTGGCTTGGTATGAGCGGAGTCTGCATGTTATCTGGTTTCCTCCCACAGTCCAAAGATGTGAAGGTTAGGTGGATTGGCCATGCTAAATTGTCCTTAGTGCCCAAAAAGGTTATGTAGAGTTACTGGGTTATGGGGATAGGGTGGAGGTGTGCTCTTTCCAAGGGCCGCTACAGACTCCATGGGCCAAATGGCCTCCATCTGCACTATAAATTCTATGATTCTATGAGTGGAACCCACTCCTGTTAATACACGGCACTCCCGGATGCACTGGAGTGATATTACATAGACCATTGGAAGGGGGAACATGCATGCCATCGATCGCCCCTGGACATGGGGCTTCCCGGTCATGGCAGCAATTCCTGTAGCCCGGGCAACTTGGCGGGCCTTGTTTAGCTGGAAGGTGATATAGTTTGATGCTTGGGCATACAGAGCATCTGTAACCCCTGAATACATCTGGAGAAGGAAGATTGCAATATGCCTCACAGATCCCAGTACAAGCCCTGTAGTAACCCAATGGCATAAAGGTTCAGAGCTGCAGTGACCTTCACGGCCACCGGGAGTGGGTGTCCTCCATTTCCTCAGGGTGCCAAGTCTGCGAGGATGTGGCACGGGTGCTCCATTGTCTCCCGACTGAGACATGGGGCGGAATTCTCCGCAACGCCTGCGCCGTCGTGAAACCCGGAGTGTTTCACGACGGTGTCGGAGGCCGCTCCTCGCCCCCTATTCTCCCCCCTCGGGGGGCTAGGAGCGGCATTCCATAAATCTCGGCCGCCGGGTCTCGACGCTGGCGTCAAGGCCTGGCGCACCGAGAATGACACGGCCGGCGGCGCCTAATGCCGTCAGCCGCGCATGCGCGGTTGCCGTCTTCCCCTCCGCTGCCCCGCAAGATGTGGCGGCTTGATCTTGCGGGGAAAGAGTGCGTCTCTTGGAGATGCCGGCCCGGTGATCGGGGGACACTGATCGCGGGCCAGTCCCCTCCCGAGCACGGCCATGGTGCTCAATCCCCTCTCCGCCCCCCACAAGCCCCAAACTCACCTTTGGCGCGCTGTTCACGCCGGCAGCAACCAGGTGTGGTTGCCGTCAGCATGAACAGGACGGGAATGGCAGGCCACTTGGCCCATCCGGGCCGGAGAATCATGGGCCGCCGTGAAAAAACGGGGCGGGGGGGGGGAGGAGAATCGCGGGGGCGCCAGAGCGGCCCTCCCGCGATTCTCCAACCCGGCCTGGGGAGCGGAGAATCGCGCCCGTAGTCTTCCACGGCACATGGCATCCGTCAGCTCATTCTTTGACCCACAGTGTCTGTACACTTTGTCCATCACTAGCCTGCCCTTCTGTGTCCCTCCTCAGCCTGACTGGTGGCTGGGTCTTTAGGGTGTGCGGTAACCCTCTAGTGCTGCCTCAAAGGATGATTAGTGCTTTGCATGACAATCAAACACTAAAGAGCAGGGCTTCAGCACTGTGGATCTTCTCACGACAAAGGGTAAGTATGTGGATCAGGGGCGGGCAGCTGAACATGATCTCCCTAATGTTCCAAACAGACTCAGTGGGGAATGATGGAGTAAATCAAATACTTGCAAGAACTGTGGTAAGATGGGCCCCATTACCAAGGCATGTTGGGTTCAGCAAATGCCTAAACCAAGAAGATACAAAAAGAACAGCACAAGTGATCAATCTAGTTGTGTCTGCAAATTGATGGATGAAGCGCATGACCACCAAAAGACAACAAAACCGAGTTACTGCAGGAGCTTAAGCTAGGTGTTTTCTCAATGCAGGATGATCAATAATGTCGTTGGGCATACCCAAAACTCGAAGGTCATGAAATTAAATACACGTGGATGCAGGCGCAGCAATATTGCTAATACCCAAGACAATTTATCATCCAAAACTGAAGCATCTGCCTTTAAAATCATAAAATATGATCCTGAGGATGTACACAGAAGAGGTTGCGACATTAAAAGGATGCATTATGGTGAAAGTAGAAGCAAATGGACAGATGGCAAAGTTGCCTCTTCACTTTCAGTGGAAACTTTCCTGTTCTATTTGGGAGAGCATAGTTGGCTAAGGTTAAAATGAACTGGGAAATAGGCAATTAAATAGTAGATTTGAAGATCAACTTGCAGCAACTTTTGAAGAAATATGAGAAGTTGTTTGAAGATTCACTGGGCTCTATGACTGGAATTGAAGTACACTTAAAAATGACACCGGACAGCACACCCAAATTTCTCAAAGCTAGAACCGTACCATATGCTATTAGGCCTAAAGTAATGGGGCAATACCAATCATTCTTGTAATAAAATGGGATGGCTCAGTGCGAATGTTTGGAGATTTTAAACTACTATTAACCCAGCTTTGTGCGTAGATCATTATCCGCTGCTCTTGATTGAAAACTTCTTTGCTGGACTTTCTGGAGGGCTGAAATTGAGTAACATTAATCTTTTACAGGTATCTCTGCAGATGAATGTCCATCAAAGATCCATGGATTAAATATTAAATGGATTGAATGGAGTGTAATGTTATTTGGATGAAATACTCATCACTGGTTCGCGGGAACAGGAACAGTTAGAGAATTTGGAAGCTACTCTGAGGCTGGTACAGAGCCGAATGCAAGAATGCCGAATTCTACTGATAAAGACGTCCCCGCTAGAGACAGTCTTATTGAATTATGTGTATTGAAATAACATAACATATCTGTTGCATAAATGTTAATTGTTGTTGTTGCACTAATGAAGTAAAAAGGGAGGGATATTATATATCTGGGAATACAATCTTGCTGCTTCTGCATCACGTGATATGTAACAACATCAGCAAAGTGTTTGTGCGGGCTTTGGGCAGATCACCACCTAACCAACGCCCTTAATAAACCTGTCATCATATTTGCCAGAATCCAGAGTGTGGCACCTCCATATCTTTTCCCTTTGCAGCAACAAAGGAATATAACAAAGGCCTATTGGCAGGCACAGAAATCGCTGTGCTCAGTTATTTGGTGTTCAATTGTTCTGATGCAGGCAGAATGTAAACTTCATGATTGCAGCACGGAGCCCAGCACTCAAGATGCTGTTGACTGACTGCATGCTCAACCAGGGGTTCAGTGGCATGTTGAGTTAGCTCTGTAGTGGGTTGGTACCCTTGTTCCTTTTTGGGATAATCCCAGATCAAGAGTTCCTCTCAGATGATTCCTCTCAACATTAGGTTGAAAAAGACAAATCCTGAGGACATTAAATAGGTCTGAAGGTTTGATCTATTCCTCCCTAAAAGAAAGGAGCAACCTGAAAGTATTACTATCCTCCGGATAGCCTTTTTAACAATTATCAGCCGGATGATAATAGTGTGAATATTATTTGAGTCTGGTTATAATCCCCCCCGGTGATGGACCTCCATTAAACAGTGGCACAGTGGTTAACACTGCTGCCTCACAGCGCCAGGGTCTAAGGTTCAATTCCAGCCTTGGGTGTGGAGTTTGCACTTTTTCCCCATGTCTGCGTGGGTTTCCTCCCACAGTCCAAAGATGTGCAGGTTTGGTGGATTGGCTATGCTAAATTGCCCCTTATTATCCAAAAAAGACTCGATGGGCCAAATGGCCTCCTTCTGCCCTGTAAATTCTTTTAAAAACGGTATGGAGCTGTATGAAGTCAAGTTGACGAGTTTTCAATACAGAAGATTATGCAAGGCAATCTAAACCTAAGTTATACAGGTTTTTATTGAAGAATTAAATATGCAATTCACAGTGTGGTGAAAATAGACAATCGCAATGTTAAAATGTTCCAAGCTAAGGGAGATAATATAATCTTATTTGTAATAGAGAATTTGTTTTTGCTTTAATTCAATTATTATTACAGAGAAGCATTTTAAATAGGATATCCATCAATTATTAAAATAGCATTTACCTTCAGTTCCTGAGTGAAGACTACAAAGTTAGGGAGATAACTATATCCCAGTTCGGAAGAAAAGAAAATTAAACAATCGGTAACCTATTTCTGGATCTCTTACTGGAACGTTGAAGTCTGGAAAGAGGTTAATTATATCCATTAGTAATATAAATTTTTTATATGGGTTACATAATCAAAGAGGTAATTTGAAGATGAAATATTTAATTTATATTTCTGTTTGTGACCATCCCAAAGCATGCCATATTGGCATAGAGGTGGGCTCTCGGGCTAAAAAGTTATTTTGTTCAAGTTATGCGGGTGTTTGTTTAGAAGTCAGGTAATTTCAGTTTTTCTTTGATGTTGGCTGCACTCACTGAGTTGAGAGAGCCAAAGAAAATAATTATTAGTCAGGCCACAATCATAAGCAGAGAAAATACTATCATTATCACTGACTGTACAGAATACGTGGGAGGCCTGAGCTCAGTTTGGAATTGGTGAGGGGAAAAGAAACTGAAAAATTTGCCCAGCTGGCAGCTCAAGGAAGAAATCTACAGTGATCATCACAGAGACTTGTGGCAGAGGTAGTTCACAGTTACTGTAGTTTGGAAGCAGTCAGCAATCATCTCTCAGGAACTGGGAATCACCTATCAAACCTACAACTGCATATAAACCGTAGGAGTAGAGAAAGCCAGTAGGAACGAGGGGGTGATCTTGAAGTTAAAATCCTCTTGCAGGATTGCAGTGAAGCCTAAGCTTGATCTGAGGAGTCACAGTCATGGAGGTTTTGAAGAGAATTTGGAGGATAGCTTTACCAAAAGCTAATGGAAGCATCCCCATATAGATTTGTGCCTTGGAGAATAGCCAGAACATTGAGGAGAATTCAAAGTGACTTCCAGGGTCCCATATCTTTACATTGCTACCAGGAAAAGTCAATCCTCTTCACGATTCTTATAATATATAAAGGAACTATCGAAGGGAAGTTAAAAGTTAGAACTGAGTTCATATCGTAAGTAATTATAAACTCTAGTGTTAAATTGAAAGTGCTTGCATTGTTTAATTCTTCTTGCACATACTAAAGTTTGTTATTATTTAAAAAGCATGAAATATTATGGCATAGCTCTGTTTGTTGATTGCTGGGTGTTCAGATTTCTATTTAAAATTTAACCGCGGCTAAAAAGATTGGAACAAGCTTGAGCGAGTTAAGCAAATCTAAAAAATCTAGGGCGGGATTCGATGGATTCCTGGGGCTAAGTGTTGATGCCGTCGTAAACGCCGGAGCATTTTACGACGGCGTCATCTGGCCCCTCGGAGCAGCAATCCTGTGCCGCACAGGAATGCGGAGAATCGCCGGGGGCGGGGGGGGGGGGGGGGGGGGGGGGGCTGCGTTGAGCGGCCCCTGACCAGCGTCGCGCCGACTGCACAGCGCCATTAGCGCCTACTCTCCGGTTGCTGGAGAATCGGCGGACCGACGTTGGAGCGGCGTCACGTGATTCGCTCCCCCACCCCCGGCGATTCTCCGACCTGGCGCGGGGTCGGAGAATCCTGCCCCTAATGTGTACTTACATTTTCAGCATTTATTGTGGCTACATAACTATGTTTTATTTATGAAGGTAGTATTTTTATTGTAATTAGGCTCCTTTATGTTCCAACTATGGTTTTGATCACTGTTTAATTTCTTAATTGATCCAGCCCGCTTAATTTCGAGAAAGTTGATATAACTGTTAATTCCTAAGTAATGTCTGGGGATCTTCGATTTTGGAGAAGTTAAGATGTTAGGTTTGGGATGGTCAATTTTACATGAGTCACCTGTTTTAAGATGATAATGTAGTTCTTGGTTTGCGTAGTTTGTAAAAATTCCGGTTGACTGTGGTCTCGGAATATTGATGTGAACTCATCTGATTAAATTCCGCACTGACAATTAGCAATAAATCAATCTGTTATTTGACAACTTTGGTTGGGTGTCTTTCATATCAAGGATTCTCATTGTTGCTAGGAGAGGCAATTCTTATACACAGATTGAACTGTATTTTGAACCCTTCTAATTTTTATAGCTCTTATTTATTGGAAAATAACTCTTTTTAACCTTATAACCCCACATTATGGCTGGATTTCTTTATATGGATTCCTTCACTGTACAATTTACAACTATCCTTTGCTTTTTAAAGGCAACATGTACCTTCATTGGGAGTTCATAGATCATCATAGATCTATGAACTCCCACTGAAAGTGAGGCTACACCAGCCAGTGGAACTGTTTGCCAAAGGAATACGGCTACCGATGGATCAACAAGCCAGAGAGAGGGCTCCCAACTTTGCAGATGCAGAGCTGGAGCCCTTAGTCCAGGATATGGAAAGGAGTTATGTGTCCACAAGGAGACAGGAGGCCCTCCAGGCACATGTTGCCAAGGGAACAGACATAGATAGTCATGGAGGTCAATTTAGAAAGTCTGGCCTTGATGATCTGGCTGCAGTGCCAGAAAATGTTCAAAGTCAATGGCCTCACATAGGTAGTCAAGATGAATGAGTGCATCTTCCAAACACCCTACCCACCAGCACTAACCTCACATACACTTCAATGCCCCATTCCCTCATTGCTCGCTTAATCAGGTCACCTCCAAACAGTCATTGCTTGCTCATTCCTCACACATTTACCATTGCTGTAGGCCTCATACACACATCTCACTGCTTCTATGTACTTCTGATCATTTAGCTTTGACAGGCCATCATGCAAACAGGTTGCAACACACACAGACACTCCTTACCTTTCTCTAGCAGGCGAAGATCACGCATAACAGGAGGGAGAAGCCAGGAGTCGGTGGGAAGGCAGGCATGCCTGCATCTCCTGAGCCCTTTGCAGTCGACTGTTTTCTGAATTCTTGGGCAACAGTGATTGAGGCCATTGCAACTGGCATCACCAAGAACATTCGGGATCCTGTCTTCTGTGCCTTCTTAAATGCCATCTCACTCTCATCCTGCCATCTGGCATGAAGTGCAAGCTGCAGATGGTGTGAACTTAGGCATTTTGTTTTCTATCCCACATCAACTTCCTCTTACACCACACTTTTTTTTCTCACCATCTATTTTCAGATACTCTAACACTGTCAATTCAGTCCCAGTTGCCTCACCTTGTAGAGTGTGAACGGGAGCAGGCCCCTGATGAAGAAGTACTTGATCTGACACTCACAGCCATCAGCTCAGATACTGGCACTGCACGGGATCTGTTTGTGGTGGATCACTGGGTATAAGTGGTCAGCAGCTCGAGCAGGTGAAAGGATAGCTCATGTGCCAGCTCACCAGCTTAAGAAGTTACAGATAGGTTCTGCCGTAGGGAACTCTGATGAGGACTTCGAAGGGGTGGTGCGCAGGAGAATACTGACGAAGATGCCACGTATGTTGGCAGGCCCAATTGACAAACTGTTATCACTGTCAAGAATGCTCCAAATTCAACTTGGCAGAGGGTTTCAGGCAGAACGTTGAGTGCATCTTTTCCAGCATGGAAATGATGGTCAGCATCATTAGAGTGCGCTCAAACCCAACCATGACGCAGTGTGTAATGTTAGCTTTCATTGCAGATCAAGCTGAGGTCAATCAACATATCAATGGAAAATCAGACTGAGGTCATGAGATCCATGCTTGTTGCCTTAGGGGCTCAGACTGTTGCCATTTTGGTTGTGGATATCAGGGCTCAAAAGGTCCTGTAGGGTGTCCATGTTGTACTTTTAAGGATGAACAGGATTGGTACTGCCATGTTCTGAAATGGAAGGAAAGTTGTCTGTTCCTCCACAGGATTAAACCCAGGAAATGTTTACTCTCAGGCCTCATCCACATGATCATGGTCAGTGTCCTATCTGAACCACCGGGATATGTTCTGTGGCTGGTGCTATGAACAGGCAGCTAGATTCTCCGCCGGCGGGATCTCCCGTTTCACCGGCAGCGCCCTCATGCCTGTGGATTTCCTGACGCCGTGGCGCCCAGAATGGGAAACCCCATTGATCGGCTGGTGGGGCAGATAATCCCGCCCAGGATTTTATGCAGCAAGAGAATGCCGCTATTGACCAAATAAAATGTAAGGAGGGAGATATCGAATGGTTGGAGGGGAAGGGAAGCCCCTCGAGGAGCACTAAAGATTGTCGAATCCTCATTGAGATATAAAAATGGTTTAAATTGGATGATGCCTAAAAACAAGTGAAGGAATCAGGGAAGAGGAATCTGAACCCATTTCTTCACTCTCAATAGGACACAATTTCTGGATTCCAGGATTTTGCAAGCAGAAACTGACAGCCAAGTTCCACATACATGAGTACAGTCTTAATCGGGATCTTGGATTCATGTCTCACTACATTTAACCCCCCACCATCTGGCCTGGACTTGCACAATCCTACCAACTGTCCTGGCTTGAGACAATTCACACCACTTTAACCTGTGATTATTCCTCTCTCCAGTCGCATCATCTGGACCTGTGAATACGTAATTACCTGCAAAAACCTGCATTCAAAGTATAATCTTGCATCATTGGCTTTGTCTATATATGCTGTGTTTGTGTAACCTACCTCTTCACTCACCTGATGAAGGAGCTACGCTCGAAAGGCTCATGATTCTAAATAAACCTGTTGGACTTTAACATGGTGTAGTAAGACTTCTTACTGTGCCCACCCCAGTCCAACGCTGGCATCTCCACATTATGTTCACACTGGCATACTTGTCACCTGGTATTGTCACTGAACTAGTAACCAGAGATAAAGGGTAATGCTCTGGGGAAGCGGGTTCAAATCCCACCAGGGTAGATAATGAAGTTAGTACTCAATTAAAAGAATGGCCTCTGAAGCCATTCAATTCAAGGGTAATTAGGGATGGCAATAACATGAATAAAATAAACACTGGCAGCAATTCAACTGTGACAGCCACATCACCCAGAACATTTCATGACATCCACTGATGTCCTTCCCTCTTGTCTTGTAAAGGAAAGCAGTAAACAACAGGGGTTAGAGGAATTAATAGGAAGGAATTAATGCGTTTAATCCTGTGGAGGTACAGACAACTTTCCTTCTACTTCAGCATAATATCAGCATGTCATAATCCCACAGAGAAGGAGACAGAACTGCCCATTATGGGAAAGGGAACTGCTGAGAGTCACCCCCCCCCCACCCCCCTTCTTCTCCCCTCTTCTCAGCTTAACTGTCCATCCATCCAGAGTGAGCAAGAGACCTGCAAATAGATTCTCATGATTTTAACCATTGACCCTCCAGCTCCATTTCTGCCAATCAGGTGGAGTTAATCAAGGCTCTGCCTGGTGAAAAAAGAAAGCAGCAATGCAAAATCTGGTGCACAGCGAAAACACTGTCGTTTGGAGGCATTTGTTTGTGCAATAGTCTCAGATGAAATCCTAGCTCGAGTTGACACTTGAATTAACCAGCCAGGAGTATGGAGAGTACCTGTCTGCTCACATTCACTCCATTTCTTTCTAAAGGGAAAAATTATCCGCCAAGTTCACTATTACTGATGAGAAATAGCATTGACTTCAGTAGTCATTAGAGAGCTGAAAATCGTTGAACCATAATCCCAGCAAACGGACTCAGCTCAATTCTTTTTGTGATTTGTACTGTTCTGTACGGTTCCAAGAAATAAAGTGGAGAAGGGAAATGTTTTAAACAGCTTAATCAAGAAGTAAAGGCATATGACAATTAATCAAATGCTTGGGAAATGTCCACATATCAGTAGACAACAAGATGACAGGAAGAAACTGAACACCGTGGGGTGTTTTCATGCCCACAACCCATTTGGGTAGAATGGGGGTGGTAAGGCAGCACGGTGGTGCAAGTGGTTAGCACAGTTGCCTCACGGCGCCGAGATCCGAGGTTCGATCCCGGCTCTGGGTCACTGTCCATGTGGAATTTGCACATTCTCCCCGTGTTTGCATGGGTTTTGCCCCCACAACCCAAACAATGTGCAGGATAGGTGGATTGGCCACGCTAAATTTCCCCTTAATTGGAAAAAATGAATTGGATATTCTAAATTTATTTTAAAAAAGAATGGGGGGTGGTTTAGGGGTGAGGGGAAGGGGATGGGAGAGGGGGGAAGTAAAATTGAATGGGGGACTCACGCAGTGACATCATGATCCAGCAAACTGTAATTTTACATTGGATAGACCAAAATCATTGGGCGGGATTCTACCAACGGGAGACTAAGTGCCGACGCTGGAGCGAAAACCGGAGTTTCACACTCCGACGTCGGATGCCGCTCCTCGCCCCCTATTCTCCCACCCCTGGGGGGCTAGGAGTGGCGCCGCACCATTTACACGCCTGCGCGGTTGCCGTCCTCCCCACGGGCGCCCGCAAGAAATGTCGGAGTGATCTTGCGGGGTGGCGTAGGAAAGGAGTGCGTCCTTCGGAGAGGCCGGCCCGCCGATTGGTGGGCACCGAACGCGGGCCAGACCCCTTTTGAGCGCCTCCCCAGTGCTCGATCCCCCCTCCCCCCCCCCCCCCCCCACAGGCCGCCCCTGCAGCGTTCGTGCGCTGTTCACGCCGGCAGCGACCAGGTGTGGTTGGCGCCGGCGTGAACACCGTATTGGGCAGGCCGCTCGGCCCATTCGGGCCAGAGAATCGCCGCTCGCCCGTTACAAACGGCGAGCGGCGATTCTCCGAGCGGCCTGCCGTAAATCTCGGCGCGCCGCATTGGGGGGGGGGGGGGTGGGAGAATCGCGTGCGGGTGCCGGGCCGGCGTGGTGGGACTCGTCCGGCTCCCAACGATTCTCCCACCCGGCGTGGGGGGGGGGGGGGGGGGGGGAGAATTGCGCCCATTGTGTCCCCGTGACAACCCACTGCTCCAACTCGTAAGGACTCTAAGCCTTAAGCCTGCTTGGGGAGCTCCAGATGGCATTCTGGCCGAGCGAAACCTGTCAGGTAGTGAATTCCGATGGCAGATCTGCTTTTTGAAAGGTCATTATTCAACTTTTAATTCCAAATTTTTATTGAATTCAAATTTCACCATCTGTCATGGTGGGATTCAAACCCAGGTCCCCAGAGCATTACCCTGGGGGGGTTTCTGGTTTACTAAACCAGTGACAATACCGCTGCCTCCCCTGCTTCAGGGTAGCTTTCAAATTCTCCAAATGTTCCTGTTCACTTGAACCGGTGTTGAGTATGTCACCTAAATAACATTGCTCTTGACTCAATACACGTGGAGTCTTTTTTTTTTTAAATTTAGATTATCCAATTATTTTTTCCAATTAAGGGGCCAATTTAGCGTGGCCAATCCACCTACTCTGCACATTTTTGGGTTGTGGGGGCGAAACCCACGCAGACACGGGGAGAATGTGCAAACTCCACACGGACAGTGACCCAGAGCCTGGATCGAACCTGGGACCTCAGCGCCGTGAGGCAGCTGTGCTAACCACTAGGGCACCATGCTGCCCTATACACGTGGAATCTTATCCATGGTCTTTGAAAAAAGAGCAGGTGCAGCTGTTATTCTAAAAGGAGGTCTTCTGTAACAAAACAGAACTTTGTGCGTCGCTATGGTGACTAGTGGCTGTGATTTGGCAGCCATATTCATCTGCAGATGTGACTGAGAAATATCACTTTTACTGAATTTCTGTCCTCCAGAAATCCAGCAAACAAGTCTTCAATCAGCGGCAGTGGATAATGACCTAAGCACATGAAGCAACAGGTTCACTGACTATTACTATTATTTCTAGTAAGAAGTCTTACAACACCAGGTTAAAGTCCAACAGGTTTGTTTCAAACACGAGCTTTCGGAGCACGGCTCCTTCTTCAGGTGAATAATTAGGTGCATTCACCTGAAGAAGGAGCCGTGCTCCGAAAGCTCGTGTTTGAAACAAACCTGTTGGACTTTAACCTGGTGTTGTAAGACTTCTTACTGTGCTCACCCCAGTCCAACGCCGGCATCTCCACATTATTATTTCTAGGGTTTTTTTAAACTTCAGGCCTATTGGAGTATTGGACAGTTCCAGCTCTGGGTGTGCTGTCAGGCTGGATTTTTAGGTGTACTTCAACTCTGGTCCTAGTGAATCTTCGAACACCTTCTTGTACTTCTTCAGACGTTTTAAATTGCTCCTTGAATCCACTAATTGATTGACTGTTACCCAGTTAATGCTAATCTTAGCTAACCGTGCTCTGCCAGTATGAAAGAGCAGGAAATTTTCCATGCACAATTGCCTATTTTCTTCTACTTTCATCATAATGCATCATTTTAATGGTACAATCTCTTCAGTATCCGTTCTTAGGATCACATTTGATGGTTTTAAAGGCAGATGCTTCAGCTTTTGATGATAAATTGTCTCAGGTGTTAGCAATGTTGTGTTAGGTACACTGGTCTAGCACTGGCTGCAACTGGATGCGGCTCAGGTCAGAAAGATACTCCAGACCTTGAAGTTAGTTCAATCAGGTTTATTGAACTAATAGCACAGTTAGCACAGTTCTCTGTGAGTTCGACTCTCTGCTAACTTAAGTGTGGTTACTCTGTCTGACTGAACCAGACTAGCTCTTAGCCACGTGGTGGAGGTGTGAGATTGTAACAACACCCTTGACTGACTCTCTTGACGCCCAGGAAGCGCAATACTGCCTTCTTGTCTTCCGGGACCTTCATGGCTGCGATGGACTTGACCTTGTCTATGTCGGGGCACACGACCTACTGAGAGATCTGGTCTCCAAGGAACTTGAGTGTCGACATGCCAAAGCAACATTTGGCCCTGTTCAGCTTCAGGCCATTGGCGTGGACATGGTGGAATACCTGCTGGAGACTGGAAACATGCTCCTCAGGGGTCGTGGACCATATGATGACGTTCTCCACGCACACACGAACCCTTTCGATGCCTTCCATCATCTGCTCCATGATGCGATGAAATATCGACGATGCCGAGACGATGCCGAATGGCATACGGTTACAGCAGTACCTGCCAACCTGTGTTGAAGGTGCAGAGCGTTCTGCTGGACTCATCCAGCTGGATTTGCCAGAATTCATGTGACGCATCTAACATTGGGAAAAACCGTGCATGTGCCATCTCACTGGTGAGTTCCTCCTGCTTCAGATGGGGTAGTGTTCACGCATTATATTCTGGTTGAGATCCTTGGGATCAATGCAGATGCACAGGTCTCCAGAGGGTTTTTTAACTACCACCATCGAGCTGACCCAGTCAGATGGTTCGGTTACCCTGGAAATTACCCTGGAAATTACCTCCTGCTGCTGCAGCTCCTTGAGCTTTTCCTTCAGGTGCTCCTTCAGTGGAGCCGGGACCCGGCGTGGTGCATGGACCACTGGCTTGGCATCAAGTCGCAGTAGAATCTTGTACCGATATGGCAAAGTGCCCATCAAACACATCTGGATACTGAGTGAGGATGTCATCAATGCCAGCTTGAAGATCCACGTTGGAGGATGTCGTTGAATAAACCCGCTGCACCAGGTTTAGCTTTTTGCAGCATGCGCGCCCAGTAGGGATGCCCTGTCCGGCTTGACAGTTTCAAACCTTAGCCGTGCATGGGTACTCCGGTTGGAGATGAGTAGATGGCAGGACCTCAGTGCTGTGATGTCATTAACGTTAGTCCAAGAGCTAGCAGGCTGCTGGAAGGACCTTGGGGGGGCTTCTTGATGTGTTTGAAGTCTGCCTGTAATAGGAGGTTGCCAGAAGCATCTGTGTCCAGCTTGAATTGGATGGAGCAGCGGTTGACCTGCATCACCGCACGCCATTCGTCCTCCGAATCCACAGCGAGGGAGGACTGAATGCGAGATGAGTTAGGTGTGGCAAGTTCACATGTGGTAATGATGCCCACTCGGTCGGCGGACTCCAGGCACTCATCCTCTGGATCCATTGTACTGCCAGGATCAGAATCCTGTAATCGTCGTTGCACATTCTGGATGCGCCGTCGTCGGAATTGGGAGCGCTGGACTCTGACTGGTGGTGCAGACCTGGCTTCCCGCAGTTTAAACATCGCCTTCCTCCTGCAGGGCAGTGTCCCTTTAAGTGGGCGTTGCCACAGGTCGGGCACGTCATGGCGTCGGCATTGTAACACGGTGTACGTCGCTGCACATGCGCAGTGCGGTCGGCAGACGTCTGCACCTGCGCATTGTGGGTGTCGGCTGCTTCATTATCCCGTTCGCATCGTGTGTGCGTGGGGCTCTGGGAAAAGCGCGCGGGACGGCCGCTGTCTTCAAAGCTGAGGCGCTGCATCCGGGAGATGGCCTGCACACTCACTGCCTCATGGGAGGCAAGTTTCCTATTTTCAGCCGATTTGTATTAGGAATACCAAATTTGTGCGTGCTCATGCATTGTACATGTTTCAATCGCGACTGGCAGGGTCTTATGCTTGATTTTTAAGAGCTGCTCTCTCAGAGGATCAGAGTGAACTCCAAACACGATTTGGTCTCTGATCATGGAGTCAGCAATATCACCAAAGTTACAGGAGAGCACGAGCAGGCAGAGGCTAGTTAAAAAGGCATTGAAAGATTCATCTTTACCTTGAAGACGTTGTTTGAATATGTAGCACTCAAAGATTTCATTGTTGTCCACATCACAGTGACTATCGAACTTGTCCAGTATGGTCTGAAACTTTGTCTTGTCCTGGCCTTTGGTGAAGTTAAACGAGTTGAAGACTTGGATGGCTTGATCACTGCTGTTGAGAGAAGAAGCGCGATCTTTCTTGCATCAGACGCACCCTCGAGGTCTGAGGCTTCGATGTACAGCAGAAACTATTGCTTGAATATCCGCCAGTTGGCACTGAAATTGCCGGAAGTCCTGAGCTGGTGAGGAGCCTGAATCATCTCCATGATGCCAGGATACATTTGTTAGTCGTCACGGAACGCACTGAGGTACTCTGGTCTAACACTGGCTGCAACTGGATGCAGCTTAGATCAGAAAGATACTCAAGACCTTGAAGTTAGTTCAATCAGGTTTATTGAACTAATAGCACAGTGAGCACAGTTCTCTGTGAGTTCGACACTCTGCTAACATAAGTGTGGTTACTCTGTCTGACTAAACCAGACTAGCTCTAAGCCACGTGGTGGAGGTGTGAGATTGTAACAACACCCTTGACTGACTCTCTAGATGTTCATCAGTGGAAAGAGGCGGAGTGTGAGTGCCTCATGTCTTTTATAGTCAGATCCCACCCCTGAGTGTCCTGCCTGCTTATTGGTCATATCCTGTCCTCTGTGTCCATTAGCTGCTTGTCTGTATATCATTATGTGTGTGTCTGCATATCATGACAAGCAATACTGCTGTACCCTTATCCGCTTGCATTTTAATTTCATGACCTTGATCGCCCTGCATTACCCTTCATATTTAAGAACTCAATGGCCAACCTAAAAGAGTATTGCAGCCACTCATCAACAAATGTGTGGACGACTACGTGCCAAAGAAAGCAGTAAGTACGTTCCCCAGCCGGAAACCATGGCTTAATCAGGAGATTGACTCCCTACTGAAGGACAGGTCTGAGGCATTCAAGTCAGGTGACCCTGACCTTTATAAGAAATCTAGGTACGACCTCCGCAAAGCTATCCGGGATGCTAAGAGACAGTATCAGACCAAGCTAGAGTCACAGACTAGCGTTAGAGACTCTTGTCAGTTGTGGCAAGGCCTAAATAACATAACAGGCTACAAAGTGAAACCGAGCAGTATCTCCGGCAGCAGAGCACTCCTTCCCAATGAACTCAATGCATTCTATGCTCAGTTCGAGCAGGAAACTATCAATCTGCTGTCAAGTACCCCAGCAGCCCAAAACACACCCATACCCACCGTCACAGCTTCCAAAGTCAGATCGGCCTTCCTGAAAGTAAACCCTCGGAAGGCGACGGGTCTGGTAGGAGCTCTGGTCATGCACTCAGAGCCTGCATGGACCAGCTGGCAGATGTATTTGCTGACATCTTCAACCTGTCCCTACTCCGCTCCGAGGTCCCCATCTGCTTCAAGAAGACCACCATCATACCGGTGTCAAAGGAGAACCAGGCAAAGTGCCTCAATGACTACTTTCCGGTGGCCCTGACGTCAATTGTAATGAAGTGCTTCGAGATGTTGGTCATGAATCGCATAAACTCCATACTCTCAGAATGCCTAGATCCACTGCAATTTGCATGTCTGAGTTCAGCTCCCCAGTGCAAAAAACAAATTCTAAGTGTGAGCTAAACCAGTGAGAAACTCCCTAGGGCTCAAAAAGGTGACTAAATGCCATTGAACAAAGGTGGGGAACTGGCCAGGAGAGCCGGCGGGAAACTCCCTGAAAAACAAGTGTTATAGGAGAATCGCGCCCATTGTCTCTAAGGTCGACCACGCATTCCTTTGATATGAACCGAGTCCCATTATCACTAACTAACTCTTCTGGTTTGCCAAATAGTGCAAATTCTTTGTCTAGTTGTTCGATTGCCTTTTCAGTAGTTGCTGACTTCATCATCATTATTTCAGGCCATTTGAAATATGCACCTACAAGGATGAAAAATGCCTTCAATTGGTCCTGCAAAATCAATATTTACTCTCTGCCAAGGCTGTTTAGGCCAATCCCAAGGGTGAAGCGTTTTAAGAGTTGGATGAAGAGTTTTAAGAGTTTTAAGATTCAGATCCTAGCACAAGACTGACACTGACCTACTCTTGCTTCAATCTGTGAATCGAGTCAGCCATCAAAAATAACCCTTTGAGGGTTCTTTCATAAGTATGATTTATGTACGTCCTTCATGCAGTATAAGTATGCAAGCATAGAGGAATTATAACCCTGATTCCCAATAAAGAACTCCATTTGGTACGGTTAATTCAAGTTTCATTATTCGGTACGGATGAATTCCAGATTCCTCCTCTGTTTATCCAGTGGTATATGTTTCAAGATCACGTCCATGACCACCGGGTCTGACCTTGTGTGTCTTTGCACTTGAGAGGCTGCACTAGTTACATTATCCACCTGGGAAAAGTACATAGTTCTCCTGTGGTTCAGCTTTGTCCTGAATTGATAGACGTCATAAGGCATCGGCATTCGCATGTTGCTCCGATCTCCTGTATTCAGTCTTGTAATTATAAGATGGCAAGATGGGGGGACATCTCTGCAAGTGACTCACAGCTAGAGATCCTTTGTATAGACCAAAGATCATTGTTAATGGCCTGTGGTCTGTTAACAAGGTAAAATGTCTTCCATACAGAAAGTGATGAAATTGTTCGATTCCAAAAAATTACACTCAAGGCTTCCTTTTCCAATTGAGTATAATTCTGTTCAATGCCTGCCAACGTTCTCAAACTGAAAACTATTGGTCTTTCATCTTCATTTGGCATGATATGAAAGACAACTACATCTACCCCATTCGGCGATGCGGCATATGAGAGTTGTATTTTTAATGTAGGATCGAAATGAACAAAGACTTTTGATTTCCTCAGCACATTTTTGACTTCAATATTCGCCTCTTCGCAGTCTTTTGTCCAAGCCCATTGTTGATTTGCACATAATAAAGTATGAAGTGGTTTTAATATGGTCGCAAGATTTGGAATAAACTTTCCATAGTAATTGATGAGTCCCAAAAAAGATCTGCGGCCGGACTCTCCGTTTCTGAGACAATGCCGTGGCATGATTTCATGGCAGCAAAACTGGCGCCATACCTGAATCAATCCATCGGCCATTTAGGGGCTTGCACTGGCGCCACGTGGAACACGATCGATACCAATGCAAACCAGTGTCGGATTCGCTGGGGTCAGGATTAGCACTCGAGAGGCTGACAAGCTGCAGTGCATATTAGCACTCCACTCCACATACAAACACTCATTCCAGCCAACAATATGGCAATGGTTCTGCTGGAGCATGCCCATCCCATTGATGGGCCGGCTGGGGCCAGAGGGTACCTAGGGGGTGGCCTGGGGGGACATCCGTACGACTCAAGGGCCTAAGTTCATACTGGGCAGTCGGTGGCGTGCACAGTTGCATGGCTGTCTGGCAGACTGTGGCAATGATGTTCCGTGCCCGTCCACTCCAACCCCACAGCCTACCTCCTGGCCACGCCTCCCCTGCCAGCAGCACAACTGTCTGCAAACTATGATACTGTTGGACACGTTCCGTATCCCCTTCCTCTCTCATCAGCCATGGGCACATTTCATTAATTTTGAAATCACAAGTGAACTGCTCCATCGGGAATCCCCCCCCCCCCCCCCCCCCCCCCCCACCCCTCCCCCCGGTGGAGGCAGTGGATCACGGTCAGGCCAGCTAATAATATGCCAACGGCATTTACTGTACATGCGGAGTGGAACGCTTGACGCTGCTGTCGAAGCACAGAAGAATTGCTATTTGACGTGGACCCGGTGTCCGCCATGATTTTGGCATGATTCTCCACCCAATTGCATTTCACAATTCCGGCGTCGACAGACAGAGAATCCCGCCCATAGTTACAATACAGTCTGCGGTTTAGGCGCATCTAAAATCGCAGTCATCTTCTTAGGTTCCTTGTGCAACTCGTCCTGATCAATTACATTGCCTAGATAGCTTATTGCTGACTGGAACAAAATGCATTTTTCTCG
This sequence comes from Scyliorhinus canicula, assembly GCF_902713615.1. Classification (NCBI taxonomy): domain Eukaryota; kingdom Metazoa; phylum Chordata; class Chondrichthyes; order Carcharhiniformes; family Scyliorhinidae; genus Scyliorhinus; species Scyliorhinus canicula. The sequence goes on from NC_052147.1 coordinate 70,686,068, forward strand.
CCTGATGCGAAGATGTGTCTTTCAAGATGCTCCAATGTGTCTTCTAAAATCTTTTGATACTCCTGTTCAGTCCTGCCAGTAACTAAGGTGTCCAAATAACATTAAACACCGTTCAGGCCACTGAGGACTTCCCATGGACTTTTGGAATAAGGTCGGGCTGACGTTATTCCAAATGTAAGATGCTTGTATCTGAACAGTCCTTTGTGTACAATTGTTAGACGAGGTTGTGACTCTGCTACTTTCAACTGGAGCTATGCTTGGGACAAATCTATCTGACTGAACTGTTGTCCAGATGAAATCCATCAAATAGGTCTTCTATTGATGGTAAGTGACACTGGTTGGCACAACAATAGGTTTGTCATCATTTTAAAGTCACCACAGATTGTTACTGAGCCATCTGGCTTGATATCTGGATCAATTGGGGGTCCCCAAACACGCATCGCCACATTCCCGATTTTCAAAGCTGCACTTAAACTTTTGGTTTGATCATACACGACACCGTTCTTGCCTTTAGCATTTCGGGTGCTATCAGGTTTTATCTTAAGTTGTTCCTCGACTCCGATCATTTCTCCTAAAGGGTTTCCGAATACCTTCTTATACTTTTCTAAGAGTTTCTGTAATGTGTTCTTTTCGTCAACCAGTTGGTTCACAGCTTGCCAATTTAGTTTGATTTTGTTCAACCATTCTGTGCTGAAAAGTGCAGGAAAATTTCCTTTCACTGCATGGGATGGCAATTTTGCAGTTTAATCATTTGTTTCAACTTGCACCATGTCATAGGCCTTCATTGGAATTACCTCTTCCGTGTAAGTTCTCAAGGTTACATTAGACAGATTTAATGGTCCATTGTTGAGCTTTTATTGATATAGATTTTCAGAGGTGAGAGGTACAGCCGCTCCCGTGTCTACTTCCATTTTAATTTCATTCCCATTCAGTTTTGGATCGACCCAAAAACTCTGTATATTGCCTTGCATCAATAATAAACCGAGTTTTAGTTCTTTGGTCACCGTAGACGTCGCATTTTCAATGTTTTGATCATTCTATGGACTTTTTGTGTGGATTTGGGTGTGTTCTTGTGTTTACCCATCTTCGAGGTTTGAGGATTCTGCCTGGTCCAGCATGCCTTCGTTACTTGACCTTTCTTTCTGTAATTACAGCATTTATTTTCTTGACACCAACATTCCTGTTCAGAATGTCCTACGAGGGATTTCTCAGTATTCATCTTGTGTATTTTGGCACCAGTCCTGATTTGGAAGACTTCTTTAGCTGTCAGCTCCATAGCCACTGCTACTTCAACAGCAAGGTTGGGTGTTAGAGAACTTTCTGTCAAATGTCACTGAATTGCTCCATTTCTCAATCCGCACACAATTCTCTCTCAGAGCCTGTCCTCAAGGGTCGGTCCAAACTTTGAGGGCGAGATTCTCCCATATGGGGAGAAATCGTAAGGCTGGCGTCAAATCCGGGCGGGTTTGACGCCAGCCCCCCCCTTCCCGACCGGGAACCGATTCTGGTCCCCGGTCGGGGCTAGCAGCCCGACGCTGTAAACTCCGGCATCACGGGCTTAACGAAATTCGTTAAGCCCGCTTGCCAGAGTTAGCGCCGGCTGACGAGTATATGACGTCAGCCGCGCATGCGCGGATTGGAAGACTCCAACCCGCGCATACGCGGATGACGTCATCGCGTATTTGCGCGAAACCCGCGCATGCGCGGGCCGGGATGCCCCTCAGCCGCCCCGCGAATGGATACTGCGGGGCGGCGGAAGGACAAATAGTGCACCGATCGCGGGCCCATGGCACCCTTGGCACGGCCGTGGTACTGCCGTGCCAATCGGTGCCATGGTTATAAAAAGCGAGAGTTTACAGCCGTTTTTACGAACGGCCAGACCAGGTGTGTTTGCCGTTTGTAAAAACAGCCGTAAAGGGCTGGGAACTCGGCCCATCCATCAGCTGTGAATCGCTGCCGGTCGTAAAAAAACGGCGACAGCGATTCGTGTCGGGAGTTGGGCGTGGGGGGGGGGGGGGGGAGAATAGCGGGAGGGCGTCGGAACAGCGTGGCCGTAAAATTTTACGAGCCACGCTATTCTCCGCACCGTCGGGAGTGCGGAGAATCGCGCCCAGAATTCTTTGCTAATTTCTGTACGATAGCTACGAATTGTTCAATATTTTCCTTGGCTACATTGATGAAATACGAATCTCTCTGCAATGATCAATCATTATGGTGAGAATTGTTCATCAAAGGTTTTATTAGCTTCTGTATTCTCATCGAATGGTTCCATGGTGCAACTTTTTCCTGCATTCACAGTTACCCGTTGTTAAGTTGGAACACTTTCTTTAACTTTTCCTCCCAGTCTAATTTATTTTCTTGGTTGGACTGTGGCTTTAAATTTTGTTTTGTGCAAACACCAATCTGCTTCAATACCAGAAAATTTCAGCCTCAATTATGCTTAATCTTGGTTATTATCGTGTCAATATTATTTATTTTCCCATCCTGTGCGGTTGTTTTTTTTCAAAAGCAGGTCTCTTTCTCTTTCTTTCTCTCTCTCAGCACGTCATATGCGAAGGTGCGTAGCTGGAAAAGACTCCCCAGCTTCAGTAGTAAACTTGTCTTTTACATAGCCTACGTCCTTATTTTCTTTCATTGCCAATTTTCCAGGAGGTTTTGAACCCACCAATTGTGGAAATCACTCATTAATACCGTCGACACACTGCCTGAGAAAATCTCTTCCGTCTCCGAGTCGCCGATTGTTTCCGGGTTCATGGTCAAATAAAAGAAAATTAAGGAACAGTCCAGAGTTCTTTCTATCAACATTAAAATTAATGTGCACCCTTAGCAAAGGCAAAACCCATTTCCAAAGGCCAGATTTACTACATTTCAATCAACACTGGAGTGGTATCCTGAAAATCGACCCTTGACTCCAGGTCCAGGACTGATTTGCTTCTTCTGGCTATTTTTCCTGGAAAACCATCCTCGTCACTGGCTTTGCCTTTACTGTTGTATTTTTGGAGATTCTGTTCTTCCTTACAGCAGAAACAAAGGATGAAAATGTTGCCAAACTGTAGGTTACTTACACAATGATTCAGACTTTATTAGAGAGGTGTTGCTTTCCAACAGTATAAGGTGAAAGAGAGGCAAAACATTCCAACAGTTTCTGATGAGATCACCACACAATCATGTGACACAATACACAGTGATGCATTGGTTTCCAATACATAACACCTACCGTCCTCTTTTTTGAGTTTTTGCCTCATTGTAAATAGTTACCTGTTATTATCTTGTGATGCAGATAGAATTGAGGGACTTGGGAGCGAAGGGTTGTGGCAGCATGGCTCCTTTAGGGGACGATCGCTCGTGGGTCGCGTGACCTGCCTGGGGCCTAAGGCGCAGATGCGCCACGAACCATAGCCAATGGGAAGAAAGTGCGAGACTGAGGAGGAGGGACCCGGGCAGAGTAGACCTGGGAGTCAAGGCATAAAGACCAGTATTTGAACTGCTGTTCCTGTGCATAGTTTAACCTAATTGTTTGTTCCAATAACTCACCTTGTGAACTGAGCAGTCCCCTCAATGATATATCATGCTATTACAATTCCTTTTGCAATAGTCATCAACATTCCATTTGCCTTCCTAATCACCTGTACACTAACGTTTTCTCCAGCGCACCAGAGTTCTGCAATTTGTCTCCATTTGAATCAGACTTATCCAATTGGTGGCATGCTGCCCCGATACCTCTGGAATTAGCCCAGCAAACCGGTTGGACATTCAACCAACCTATCTTTGAAAATTGATGTAAAGCTGCCTGTCCACTCACAGACTGGTAGGCAGAGAGAGCAAGGGGAAGAGTGGGCCTCGGAGAGAGGAGAGCAAGAGCAAGCCCTGAGAGGGAGAGGAAATGTAGCCCCTGAGAAAGTGAGAGAGAGGGAGGGCGGGCCTCAGGAAGAAGATGGAGAGTTGACCTTGGAGTAAGGGTGAGTACAAGAGTTGACCCCGAAGCAAGGGGGAGAACAGGCCCCAAGATGGAAAATGGACCCCAGGAAGGAGAGTTAGATGGGTCCTTGGAATAGGATGGAGAGTGAGAGAGGACCTCGGAGCAAGGGGGAGAATAGGCCTCGGAGCAAGGCGGTGTGGGCCCTGAGAAGGGGAGGAGAACAGGCTCCGAATAAGACGGAGTATGAGAGTGGACCTCAGAGCGAGAGAAAGAGCAAGGAAGAGAACGAGTAGGCCCGCGAGGTGGGGGGGGGGGGGGGGGGGGGGGAGGGATAATGTCTTGGAGCAAGGGGAGAGTACATCGGAGAGTGAGGGCGAGAGTGGACCTCAGAGTGAGGGGGTATGAGAGGGGAAAGTGAGAGTGGGTCTCAGAACAAGGGGGAGAGCAGGAATTGGAGCGAGCGAGAGAGTGGGTTTTGGACTGAGTGGGAGAATGAGGGGAAGAGCGATTGCAGGCCTTGGACTAATGTGGAAAACAGGCATTGGCACGAGGGGGAGAGTGGGCCTCAGAATGAGGAGGAGAGTGAGAGTGGACCTCGGAGCCATGGAAGAGTGGGCCTCAGACCAAAGAGGGGAGCAGCGAAGGGAGAGTGAGAGCAACCCCAAAGTGAGAGCAGGTCACAGAGTCAGAGAGAGAGTGTGGGCCTTGGAGTAAGGGAAGAGCAAGCCTCACATTGAGGGAGAAAGTGTGGCCAAAGAGGAAGAGAGAAAGAGGGCTCTAACGTGAGAGGGAAAGCAGGAGTGGGCATTGGAGAATGGCAGAGAACGGGGGAGAGGGCAAGCCATGGAGCAAGGATGAGAGTAGCCTCCGAGAAGGAGAGGGAGAGTGGGCCCCAAGAGGGAGCATGGCCCCAAAGCGAGAAGGGGAGCAGGTGGAATGAGGGTGTAAATAAGGAGAGTGAGGGCAGACATCGGTGTGAGGGAAAGAGAAGAGTTTGGAGCCAGGCGAGAGCTGACCTCAGGGTAAGGGGGAGATTGGGAGCGGACTTTGGAGCAAGGGGGAGAGCAGAAGGGAGCCCCAAAGAGAGTTAAACGAGAGCAAGGGTGTGAGTGGGTCCCGGAGTGAGATGGTGAGCAACAACGGGCCTCAGAATGAAGAGATCAAGGAGTACAACGGTGGTGCAGTGGTTAGCACTGCTGCCCCACAGTGCCGAGGACCTGGGTTTGATCCCGGCCCCAGGTCACTGTCCGTGTGAACTTTGCATGTTCTCCCCATGTCTGCGTGGGTCTCAACCCCACAACACAAAAATGTGCAGGGTAATGAATTGGCCACACTAAATTGCCCCTGAATTGGAAAAAAATAATTGGGTAATCTGAATTTATTTAAAAGAAAGAGTGAAGGGGAGATTAGACCATGGAGTGAAGGAGAGAGCAGGTACAGCCGAAACGTGAGAGAAAGAATGAAAGTAGACCTTGGAATGATAGGGAGGGTGAGAGCAAGACTCCAAGCAATGGGAAGAGGAGGAGTGGACCCCAAAGTGAGTGGGAGAGTGGCCCGCGGAGAGTGAGCAGACCTGAAGTGAGAGTAGAGCAAGAGAAGGCCTCAGAGTGAGGGAGAATATGAGCTTCAGAGCAAGGGGAAGAGGTGACCCCCAGAGCATGAGGGACATGGTCCTTTGTGTGTGAGAGTGGGGCGAGTGTGTAAGTGGTTAAGAGTAGGGGCGGGATTCTCATATGCCGCACCATATGGGAGAATCGCCGTTCGTGCCATTTTCTGGACCGAAAACCGATCCATTATCCGAAACTAACACCTCCGGGACACCATGAGTTGCGAACGAGCTGCAGAGTTCTTCAATGGTTGTTGTTGAATTTGCAGAGTTCATTTTGTAGACATCGAGCCATTTGGAATGGGCGTCCACTAGTATAAAAAAATATTGCACCCATAAACGGGCCTGCAAAATTGACAAAGTCATGGTCTACCTGGCCATTCCCATGGGTGCAGCGGGGCTGCTGGTGGCACCTTCTGCCCTGGTTGGTATTCGTGGCACCGACCTACCAATGCCGCTATGTCTGTGTCCAGGCCTGGCCACCAGGCATGGCTTCAGCCAACATCCTCATTTTTGAGATTCTCTGGTGCCCATGATGTAGTTCAGCAAGTATGACTCGTCAACCTTGACTTGGAACTATTACTCGAGCCCCCCATAGCAGGATCCCGTCTTTCACGGTGATCAGCTCTCTTCTGCTCCAGTAAGGGTGGGATTCCGCTTAGACCGGTCTTTCCATCTCCCCAGTTAGCACCATGTGTTTTGTTATTGATAAAACCGGGTCCCTTTGGGTCCATAACTGAATGCCTTGTGCGGCCACTGGAAGGGTGTCCAGGAAATGTAATATCATTATCGTTTCCTCTATTTTGGGTACTAATGGCGGGGCGTTCGGTAATGGCAGCCTGCTTAGTGCATTGCCCTTTGCCACCTGGGTTCCTGGCCGATGCTCCAGTTGATACTCAAACGCCACCAGTAGTAGGGCCAAGTGTTGGATCCGGGCCGAAGCTTTTGGAGGTATTGCTTTGTCTTCTTTCAACAAACCCAGCAATGGCTTGTGGTCTGTAATTATAGTGAATTTCCGCCCATACAAGTACTGGAGAAATTCCTTCACTGCGAAGATCCCAGCCAGTCCTTCCTTTTAGGTTTGGGCGAACTTTCGTTCTGCTGCTGTCAGCATCCTGGAAGCAAACGCTATAGGTTGTTCCTGTCCATTTTGCCCTTTGTGTGCCAAAACTGCACCAACGCCATATGGAGACGCGTCACACGTGAGCACCAACTCTTTCCTGGGGTCGTAGTGTGCCAAGACGTTTTCTGAGGAGAGCTGTTCTTTTATCTTCTTGAAAGCCCTGTCTTGGCGGGCGGACCACTCCCAGGCTTGCCCCTTTTTTAGTAATTGGTGTATGGGGTCCAAGATGGAAGCCCTGTTCTGTATGAACTTTCCATAATATGTCAATAACAGTCCTAAAAAAGACCTTAACTTGTGGTGGGGGATTGTGGTGGGGCAGGGGCATCTTTAATCACCATCGCCCGATCCTCCAAAGGGTACAGCCCTGATTTGTCAACGTTGTACCCCAGATAGGTTGCTTCAGGTGTCAGGAAAACACATTTCTCCCTCTTTAGGCGCACGCTGCTGGAAACCCCTTAAGGACTTCCTCCAGGTTTTGCAGGTGTTCTGCCTTTGTTTTTCCTGTAATGAGGTTGTTGTCCAGGTAAATGGCGACTTATGGTAGCCCTTGCAACATATTCTCCATTGTTCTCTGGAATATCGCACAAGCTGACGATACCCTGAAGGGTAATCTTGTATACTGAAAAAGACCCTTCAGAATGTTTATTGTTGAGAATATTTGGGACTCTTCATCCAGCTTCAGCTGTAGATATGCATGGCTCATATCCAGCTTTGAGAACAGAGTCCACCAGCCAGCTTTGCATACAAGTCCTCAGTCCGGGGAAGTGGGTATTTGTCCAGTTTTGAGTAGCGATTAATCGTTCGTTTGAAATCTCAACAAAGGCGGACCAAGCTGTCCGGCTTAAGGATAGGCACCATGGGTGCCCCCCTTTCTGCAAACTGGACCGGTTTTATTATTCCCTCATGCTCTAATTGTTTTATTTCCATATCGACTTTCTGCCTTAATGTGGAGGGTCGGGCCTTTTAGAATTTTGGGACTGCCTCTGGATCTACATGCAATGTCACCTTTGCTGCCTTTGTTGTTCCAAGCCCTTCTCGGTAAACCTCTGTGTATTTGCACAGGAGTTCGCACAGATGGCCATTTTCCAGCTGGAAAATGTTTATCCAATCCAGCTGGATCTCTTTTAGCCAGTTTCGTCCCAATAAGCCTGGCCCCACAACTTTCACTACCATTAAAGGCAGTCTAACCAGTTGTTCTCCATAGGCCATAGTTACATGTGTTGTGCCCAACACTCTCAGTGGTTCCCCTGTGTATGTCTTCAGTTTTGCCGAGGTCCTGGTTGGAATAAGGGTTGGAGTCCAGTGCAAATGTTATTGAATACTGTTTCCCCCATCACTGATACGGCTGCTCCAGTGTCGACTTCCATCAGTGTGGGACATCCATTCAACCTTATGGATAATTTAATGGGTTTTGATTTCACCATTGTTACACAATTTAGTTGTTCCTCGTCGGAGGTAGGTGGGACTTCTAGGGTATACATTCTCTTGCACCCCGGCCTACGTGACCTTCTCCAAGATGATGGTTTTGGGCTTCTATTCCTCCTTTCTGGTTCCGATCAACAACTACAATATTTTGCCAGGCGAAAGGCTGCAGGGGCTGCCTTCTGTCTGGACCTAATTTTCCCCTTGCTTGGGAGGGCTTCTGTGAGTGGGCCTGGTTAACTTAGTATCCAAGTCGTTCCTGAGGGTGGCTATGCAGTTGCCTATCCCCCCAGCAGTAGTCCCTTAACTCAATTTGACTGGTATGGGTGTCTACATCCATCGGAGTACCCTGTAACTCATGCGCTCCCCTTGCCGCTTTTTCTAAGGACAAAGCCAGCTGCAATGCTTGTTTGCAATCCAGCTCGGCCTCTGCTAACGATATTTCTGTGTTGCTAAATTATTTATTCCACAGACCAAACGGTCTCGGAGCATCTCATTTAGTGTCAGGCCAAATTCGCAAGCCTCTGCTAATCGCCTTAATCTTGTTAAAAAGTTTGTAACTGACTCGCCAGTGTCTCGGAATGCTGAGTAAAACCGGTACCTTTGCAGGATCAGAGGTGGCTTAGGGTCATAGTGCTCTTTAACTCAGTCCGTCAATTCCTGGAAAGTCTTTGTGTCCGGTGCCTCCGGAAAAGTGAGTCTATGCATAATTGCAAAGGCTGCTGGCCCACACGTGGTCAGCAGAATGACCCGTTGCTTTTCATCCGGAATTATATAATTTGCTCTGAAGGAGTACTTCATCCACTCTACATATTGGGCCCAGTCTTCCACTGCAGGGTCAAAAAGAGTCCAACTTTCCGAATAAAGGCATTTTGCCTGTCAGGGGCTTACCCTCAATATGCGGCAGCTGCTGAAGAGCAGGTTCCTTCAGGTTGTTGTGTTTTCCTCGTCGCCACTGTAATAAGTCTACGGAGGCAGAAGTCCCATCACCAGAATTCCTTTTATTTACAAACCCAACAGCTGAACAACCATGACCATTCAGTCTGCTGTCTGCACAAGGAGTGCAGAGGATCTGAAAGGGGTTTCCTGATTGGGCCACTAATCAGGGAACTCGTATTCTAATTGGCCAATCTCAAAGGTTTGGCCGAAGACATTACACAGATCAAGGACAACAATAAGAAACATTGTAAGAAAACAAGAGAAGCCCACTTTAATTCTTAAAATATTGTATGTTTCAAACTGAGCACAAAACAAAAATATATCAGAAGGGATTCTACATAAAGTCCATTAACTGTTTTAACGGCAGTAGCATTTTAGAATTTTAGTTGGCACTTAATTAAATGATAGCTCTGTCACTCCAGCTTCAACAATATTTAGTTCTACATCTATTCACAGAAAAGTTGATTTTTTTTTTCTGGTGTCCAATTATCCTGCTAATTATGTACTACATCATGTTAATCTTTCCCCTACAATATTTGTCAAATATTGGAAGCAGATATCAAATGAAACAAGCAATTCTCTTAGTTTGTGACAACCTTTCAGCAGACCAAGGTTATATTCTGAAAAGTGTGCAGTGTTGCTTTTGTCATAAAATTGTTCATTTGACATATATTGAAAATAATTGCATAGGATTACCATAGATACAGTGCCATACCATTGTAACAGGGAGTTTAATTTCAACGGCACTGATTTCACCTCACGTTACCCGTCCATAAAAAGGAAGGTATTTTGATTTTGATTTCCCGCTTTATAAGCCGTGGTTTATTTCCCAACCTTTCATTATTAATCTCTATTGATAAACCCTCGACAAACTCAAGATGGGGTAAACTGAGGTAGGTTAGTTTATTTGCGCACACTAAAAACCAGGAAGAGGCTGCCACTGCATAACCCCCGGTGCATTCATACAGTATAAGAGAGATAGAGAAAGAGAGCATTACAGGCAAAGACCGCAGTGCAAAGACTTACTGTTTCAAGTGAGTCCAGAGGCCAGACTCAAAGTACAATGGTATGTTCTTTCACAGAGGTCAGCAAGCTGAAGATGGATGCTGGAGAACCCACTTTCCCGTAGAGATTACTTCCACGATGGGATGGGAACATAAGTTAGTCTTGTAGACTCTGGTACAGAAGATCAGAAATCCCAGTAGAAAGAGTGTGGATGAAGTTGGGGGCAGGGGAGGGAGAGTGCGGGGTGGGGAGTATGGGAGGGGGTGGATAAAGGCAGGCAATCAACAGGATCAAACCATTGCTAGATGGAAAATGACAGACTCAGTAGCAGTACAACAAGGTAATGGAAATGGCTCTTCCAGCCAGGGGGTCATGTCACATTACTCCCAACTATCTACTCTGACTTTGACAAAGGATGTATATTTCTTTATCTGGATTATTGAGATTGTCAATGTCCCAACTGTTCAGAATCTCAAAGGAGGTTGCAGATGGATGTCCTCCACTAGGCAGGCCTGGCTCAGAAAATGTCCTTTGTATGATTCCCATTGAATTTGACCCTGCAGCTTCACTGGGTTATTAACATATCTTCAGAGTTAATGGGATGTCAACTTCTCACTTATTACCAGAAAGGTCCTTTTGTTCAAGGTTACAGGCAAACATAACTTCAAACATTTTGAAGTCTTAGTCTAGTTTTTAAACTTTTCTGAATGTAGCCATGATGTTTATATATAAATATTTCATAGAATACTCCATGACACAGAATAGGGCCGGATTCTCCGACCTGGCTTCCCCATTCTCCGGCGCTGTTTTTCAGGCGCCGGCGGTATCGCCGCCACGCCGGTCAGGGGCCAGCGCAGAGATGGGCCAAGTGGCCAGTGGATTTGGCTGAGTCCCGCCGGCGTGGATTACTCACCTGGAAGGTGAATGTGCAGCAGCCATCCTGGGGGCGGGGAGGGGGGGGGGGGGGGGGGAATCCGACCCCGGGGGGGGTCCCGTGGTGGCCTGTCCCGCGATCAGGGCCTACCAATCGACGGGTGGGCTGACTCCATGTGGGCCTACTTTACTCCGTGCCAGGCCCCTGTAGGGCTCCGCCATATTGCCCAGCGGCCATCGCGGAGAAGGGAACGCCCGTGCATGCGCGGAAATACGCCAGACATTCCGTCGAACTTGCACCGGCCGTTCCGCGCCAGCTGGAGCTGCGGGGACCACTCCGGCACCAACCTAGCCCACTAGGAAGGTGAGAATTCCTCACATTTCAGGGGCCATTGACGCCGGAGTCGTTGCCGCCGGTTTTCACGGCAACGTGAGGACATAGCCTCATTATTAAAGAATCCCACTCCATGGGCGAGATTCTCCGCACTCCCGACGGTGCGGAGAATAGCGTGGCTCGTAAAATTTTACGGCCACGCTGTTCCGACGCCCTCCCGCTATTCTCCACCCCCCCCCCACGCCCAACTCCCGACACGAATCGCTGCCGCCGTTTTTTTACGGCCGGCAGCGATTCACAGCTGATAGATGGGCCGAGTTCCCAGCCCTTTACGGCTGTTTTTACGAACGGCAAACACACCTGGTCTGGCCTTTCGTAAAAACAGCCGTAAACACTCGCATTTTATAACCATGGCACCGATTGGCACGGCAGTACCACGGCCGTGCCATGGGCCCGCGATCGGTGGGCACCGATCGCGGGCAGCGGGCCCGATGCCCGCGCACTATTTGTCCTTCCGCCGCCCCGCAGTATCCATTCACGGGGCGGCTGAGGGGCATCCCGGCCCGCGCATGCGCGGGTTTCGCGCAAATACGCGATGACGCCATCCGCGCATGCGCGGGTTGGAGTCTTCCAATCCGCGCTTGCGCGGCTGACGTCATATGACGCGTCAGCCGGCGCTAACTCTGGCAAGCGGGCTTACCGAAATTCGTTAAGCCCGCGATGCCGGAGTTTACGGCGTCGGGCTGCTAGCCCCGACCGGGGACCAGAATCGGTTCCCGGTCGGGAAGGGGGGGGGCTGGCGTCAAACCCGCCCGGATTTGACCCCAGCCTTACGATTTCTCCCCATATGGGAGAATCTCGCCCCAAATGTTTGACACTGACCCCACAACTGGTCACTTCTACATTGTGGGGATTAAGTCCTTTTAGCTTACAAAAATGTGGAGTGTGAGATGACTGAGTAAGACAGCAGCTGAAATTGCTATATCTTGATGGCAGGTTGAAGATGTGGAGATGAGGGGTGGGATTCTCTGCCGCATGATTCTTCGTTTTGCCAGCGCCCGGGGTTTCCTGACAGTCCCACAATGGGAAACCCCATTGACCGGCTGGCGTAATGGAGAATCCTGCTGGCGGGTCGAGCCTGAAAAGTGGCATGGCGGGGCGGAGAATCCAGCCCCAGGTCAGCAGTGCGTTGGTGGCACATTGGGCTTTATGCTGTCAGGTAGCGGGTCCCCACTTTAATACATTTGCAGGCCATGTATACTAATTTGCATGATGTTAAAAATTACCTCCTGCCTTCAAGACAAAGTCAGAGTCAAAATCGCTAGAGTGCAGAAGGAGGCCATTCGGCCCATTGAGTCTGCACCAACCCTACCTAGACCCATTCCCCCGCCCTATCCCCGTAACCCCACCTGAAGGGGGAATTTAGCATGGCCAATCCATCTAACCTGCACATCTTTGGACTGTGGGAAGAAACCAGAGCACCCGGAAGAAACCCACGCTGACAAGGGGAGGACGTGCAAACTCCACACAGACAGTAATGCAAGGCCAGAATTGAACCTGACTGTCTGGCACAGTGAGGCAACAATGCTAACCACTGTGCCACCATGCCTCTAGAGTCAATTAGACTCAACTAGATTCAAGTCAGCTAGACTCAAATAGGTACGACCCATCTCCTGCACCTCTGCCCTTACCTCTACCTCTCCCACCCAGAACTATGATAGGGTCCCCCTTGTTCTCACTTTTCACTGGCTAACCCCTCTCTCATACTTTACTCCCCATTCCGCACCCCCCCCCCCCCCATCCTCTCACAGCCTCCTCCTATCGATCACACTCTCCCATTCTCACAATCTCACTAACCTCACTCGCCTGGGATCTTCAAGGCTCCCCTGCCTCACTCATCAACTCCTCATGCCGGTAAGGCTATATTCGCGCTGTTGCTGGCTGGTATGCCCGCCTCAACCCTGGGAGTTGAGTTTCCCCCACTCGCCCGCTCCCCTCTCTCCTCGATGGCCGCGACCAGCTGGCTTACCACTCAATGGCTTTCTCCTGGACCGGAACCTCGTGCCTCGCTTCGCGGTTGCTGGCTGGTCTGCCCGCCTCAGCCCTGGGTGGGTTGAGTTTCCCCTCGCCTGCACCCCTCACTGATTGATGGCTGCTAACCCGGACCGCCGGCTCACCACCTCATGCTTTCGCCTGGACCCCCCCACCTCGCTTTGCTGGTGCTGGCTGGTCTGCCCTCAGCTCTGGGCCCAGAAACCTGCTGGGTTTTTTGCAAAAGCAAAACACTGGGGGCGAGATTCCCTCATACCGGAGCAGAGTGTCCACGCCAACATAAATGCCGTTGTGTTTTACGATGGCGTGAACGGACCGCTCCCAGGACTAATTCTGGCCCCTACAGGGGGCCAGCTGCCAATCCCGGCGCGAACTGTGCGCCGCGGGATCCGCGCATGCGCAGTGGCGCCGGTGCCAACGTGTGCATGCACAGTGGCCTTCTTCAACACACCGGCCCCGACGCAACATGGTGCAGGGCTACAGGGGCCGGCGCGTTGGAAAGGAGGCCGCCAGCCAGAGAGGCCAGCCTGCCAATCGGTGGGCCCCGATCGTGGGCCGGGCCACATCGGAGACCCCCCTCCGGGGTCGGACACCCCCCCACCCCTTCCAGGCCGCCAGCCGACCCTTCAATTCCGAGGTCCCGTCGGCTCATAGCAGGTTAGAACGGCACCGGCAGGATTTGGTTTTTTTTTAGCGGCCACTCGGCTCATCGGGGCCGGAGATCGGCAGGCTGGCCACATAGAGCGGCCCGCAACCGGCGCCACACCAACCACTCCGGCGCCAATGGCGCCGATTCTCCGCTCTGCGTGCCAGCATCGGGGCAGCGTGGCCCGGTCACGGGGATTCTCCGGCCAGGCCCAAGGCTGAGAGAATTCCACCCATGATCTTCAGCCTCTCTCCCTCCTCAGCTAGCCACCTCGCCCCTGTGTGCGTTAACTCACACAGGCGCACCTCTGTCTGATTTTCCACTCAATTAATCAGAGTCTGATGTCGCTCTGTATTGCTTGCTGATAGCCTAGCAGCAAATACAGAGTTATGGGGCTCTGATTGGTGCCCACAGATACCAGCCGAGGCACAGTTTTTTTTCAGTAAATCCACCTCTGCCTCCGCCAAATCCAGCCTGATGCCACCACAAAACACATATTCCCCTCACCTGACCTGTCAGCATTTTGCTTCCTCCATAATACCCTGGTCTACTCCTCCATCATCCCAACTCCTCATCCCCTTCCCACGTCACCTTCCCCTGCAATCACAGAAGGTGTAATACTTGCCCCCTTTATTTCCTCCTTCCTCACCATCCAAGTCCCCAAACAATTCTTTTTGGTGAAGTATCATTTCATTTGCACCTTCTTCAATTTGGCTACTGTATTCACTGCTCCCAATGTGGTCTCCTCTACATTGAGAAGGGAAAACGCAGACTGGGTGATGCTTTGCAGAACACCTTCACTCAGTCCGCAAGCATCACCCCATCATTCTTGTCGCTTGTCATTTCAACTCAGCATCTTGCTCTCATGCCCACATGTCCGTCCTTGGCCTGCTGCAATGCTCCAGTGAAGCACAATGCAAGGTGGAGGAATAGCACCTCACTGCTGATGAAGCATGTTACAGCCCTCAAGACTCAACATTGAGTACAACAACTCACAATGGCACAGTGGCTAGCACTGCTGCCTCACTGCGCCAGAGACCAGGTTCGATTCCAACCTCAGGTGACTGTCTGGGTGGAGTTTGCACATTCTTTCCGTGTCTGCGTAGGTTTCCTCCCATGGTCCAAAGATCTGCAGGTTAGGTGGATTGGCATTTTTTATGCTAAATTGCCCTTGGGCAAAATTACGTGGATAAGGTTGGGAATTGGACCTAGGTAGGATGCTCTTTCGGAGAGCCGGTGCAGACTCGATGGGCCGAATGGCCTTCTGCTGCACTGTAGAGGTTCTATGAAATAGATTCTATGAACTTTATATTGTGTCCTTTCTCCTCCATCTTGACCCCTTCTTTTTATCCAAAAATGCATTTGTCCCAACGGAAAACTCCACCTCCATCCCCATTGGGCATCTGTCACATGTTTAGTTTTGCTTTCACTGACCTTTGTTCTATTGGCAAATTCTGCATCTTCCCTTTATGCCACTATCAGCGCCTTCTATTGTCCTTCTCCTGCCATTAGCACTTTGTGTCTTGCGCCCTACACATCTTTGTTGCAATCTCTCCCTGTTCCCACCTATCACTGACCATCTACTTTGCTCCACTTCCTCTTACACAGTGTATAATCCATCCCGCTCTTTAGCTGTGAAGAAGAATCATACAGACTCAAAACATTAACTCTGTTTCTCTCTCAACAGTTGTTGCCTGGCCAGCTGAATTTCTCAAGCATTTTCTGTTTTCATTACACTCAGAACTATAATGATGATTGTAACAGAGCTGAACTGTAGGTACTGCTGTGATCCATTGAAGACATACAAGTAGATTTAGCACTCCCTTACTCTATTATCATGGACTCAGTAACATATTGGGCAGGCTTTTCCTCCCCGTCTCGCGGCGTGTTCTGCAGCAATGGATCTTCTCCCGCCACTGGGTTTAGCGTTAAATGCACCCCTCACTGCCGGGGAACCTACAGCGGGGGTATGCCATTGGTGGGACAGGAAGTGAATGGCGGGAAAATCCCACCCACTACTAAAATGTCATTATAATCTCCAACTCAACATACATTATAGCGGTCCCTTCATAATTATTTTTACATGATTCTTCATGCATGCCTTTTTTATGGATCCAGCTCGGTGTCATAAATTCTACTTCATTTACTAATAGATTCACTTTAAAGCAGACGAAAGGATCAATGCCTTTGACAGGGAACAACTATTCTTCAGAAAATTTGAAGAAAAAAGAGAAATGCAATTCTCTGGTCATCATTTCTATGTTAGTCCTTACACTACTGTATTTATACATGTAATGAGTCATGTTGTGTAAGTGGTGGCGACAGCAGCTTTAACATTCCAGTATTTTATGTTTTGCGCTGCACAGTAGATGTTAGTGAGATATTTGACTGTGGAAATGTGGGCACAATCGCAGCTGAATTAGACTTTATGCTCGTGCCACTGTACCGCTACCTCACAACGGCAGGGACTTGCATCCGATTCCGGTTTTGATGACTGGAATTTTGACTCTGCTCCAGGTTTCCACCCGGTTCTCCGGTTTTAGAACATAGAACATAGATCGATACAGCGCAGTACAGGCCCTTCGGCCCTCGATGTTGCACCGACATGGAAAAAAAAAACTAAAGGCCATCTAACCTACACTATGCCCTTATCATCCATATGCTTATCCAATAAACTTTTAAATGCCCTCAATGTTGGCGAGTTCACTACTGTTGCAAGTAGGGCATTCCACGGCCTCACCACTCTTTGCGTAAAAAACCCACCTCTGACCTCTGTCCTATATCTATTACCCCTCAATTTAAGGCTATGTCCCCTCGTGCTAGCCACCCCCATCCGCGGGAGAAGGCTCTCGCTGTCCACCCTATCTAACCCTCTGATCATTTTGTATGCCTCTATTAAGTCACCTCTTAACCTTCTTCTCTCTAACGAAAACAACCTCAAGTCCATCAGCCTTTCCTCATAAGATTTTCCCTCCATACCAGGCAACATCCTGGTAAATCTCCTCTGCACCCGTTCCAAAGCTTCCACGTCCTTCCTATAATGAGGCGACCAGAACTGTACGCAATACTCCAAATGCGGCTGTACTAGAGTTTTGTACAACTGCAACATGACCTCATGGCTCCGGAACTCAATCCCTCTAACAATAAAGGCCAACACACCATAGGCCTTCTTCACAACCTTATGAACCTGGGTGGCAACTTTCAGGGATCTATGTACATGGACACCGAGATCCCTCTGCTCATCCACACTACCAAGAATTTTACCATTAGCCAAATATTCCGCATTCCTGTTATTCTTTCCAAAGTGAATCACCTCACACTTCTCCACATTAAACTCCATTTGCCACCTCTCAGCCCAGCTCTGCAGCTTATCTATGTCCCTCTGTAACCTGCAACATCCTTCCGCACTGTCTACAACTCCACCGACTTTAGTGTCGTCTGCAAATTTACTCACCCATCCTTCTGCGCCCTCCTCTAGGTCATTTATAAAAATGACAAACAGCAACGGCCCCAGAACAGATCCCACAGTTCAAAGATGTGCAGATTAGGTGGATTGGTCATGATCAATGCGCAGGGTAACAGGGATGGGGCAGGGGAATGGGCCTAGGTAGAGTGCTCTTTAGGTGGGTCAATGCAGACTCAATGGATTGAATGGTCTGTTTCTGCACTGTAGAGATTCTATGATTAAATTATTCTATCAACAGGAAATCCATTAAAATACAGTCACTGAATTCTGATCAGAAGCAAAATGCTTATTTGTTTTATTTCCCTTTAGCCCTTCAATATCCCAAGTGCACTGAGCCACTTGTGATGTCCTGCAAACTTACCACGGGGACTGAATCCAACACATTACTGGCCTGAATGACTCAGTACTGCAAAATGCACTTACTGTGCCACCAGGGATACTATTTACGTGTTGTTTGCTCTCGAACAGGTTATTTTGAAAAGGTTTGTAACCCAACACTTGGGAAGGAAAAATAAAAGAAATAAAGAACAGAATCACATGCTAAAAATACAGAGCAGAGGATTATTAGAACAATTGGGCCATTCAGAACAACACAGCAGAAAATGCTCCCGAGGTGTTATGGCCAGGATTTTTTACTTCTGTTCTCCCCGGCCAATGAATTTCTGTTTATTAAAAAGAATGTACCGGCAAAAGTGAATAACAGCCTTGGATAAGAAAAGCAACTTATAGAGAAAGTAATAAAGCCTTTAGTGAGTAAATCCAGAATGCACTTTTACGAGACATGTCAAAAGCCTCCTCACGGAATATTCTAGAGCCACACGAAAGCTAAATTAATAGTAAAAAAAAAAAATCAAAATCTTTGGTCCAAAGAGGAAGGTTCAATCGGAAGGATGGAAAGGAGAAGATAATGTGAAATATACAGAAAATTATTCTGTAATATTTAGCAATCATCGGCATCCATATATCCACAGTACAAATCTAGTGTTGTCAATCTTGGGTATAAGAGATTGGTGACCTAGCATTCTGTTACAACCCTCTGTCTTATGAGGTTCCAATTTTCTTCTCCTCAGGATCATAAGCCCTCAACTCTTCCATATGAAGACAAGTAGTGATGCTTCATTGTAAATGCAATCGCATTGTGGGAACATGGGCCGGGATTCTCCCCTACCCGGCGGGGCTGGGGGTCCCGGCGTGATGGAGTGGCGTGAACCACTTCGCCGTCTGGCCGCCCCAAAGGTGCAGAAGTCTCCGCACCTTTAGGGGCCAAGCCCTCACTTTGAGGGGCTAGGCCCACGCCGGAGTGGTTTCCGTCCTGCCGTCTGGCGTGGAAGACCTTTGGCGCCATGCCAGCCGGGGCTGAAGGGACCTCGCCAGCCAGCGGACGTCCGCGCATGCGCCGGAGCGTCAGCGGCTGCTGACATCATCCCCGCGCATACGCAGGGGAGGGGGTCACTTCCACCTCTGCCATGGTGAAGACCATGGCGAAGGCGGAAAGAAAAGAGTGCCCCCACGGCACAGGCCCGCCGGCCGATCGGTGGGCCCCGATCGCGGGCCAGGCCACTGTGGGGGCATCTCCCGGGGCCAGATCGCCCCGTGCCCCCCCCCCCCAGGACTCTGGAGCTCGCCCGTGCTGCCTGCTCCCGCCAGTAAGGTAGGTGGTTTGATCCACGCCGGTGGGAGAGGGTTGACAGCCGCGGGACTTCGGCCCATTGCGGGCCGGAGAATCGCCGGGGGAGGGGGGGGGGGGGGGCGACCAGCACAGCGCGATTCCTGCCCCCGCCGATTCTCTGGTGGCGGAGAATTTGGGACATGGCGGGGGCGGGATTGATGCCAGCTCCCGCGATTCTCCGACCGGGCGGGGGGTCGGAGAATCCCACCCATTTTCTTCATGAAAGTCATAAATGTTGAGAAAGCTGTGATTTCTGCAATTCATAACCTATGCAGCAGTCAATTCTGTATGATAATGGGTGCAGGGCCTGTTAAGAAATTGGCTATTCTCAGCTTACAGAATCATAGAATCATAGAGTCTTATAATTTGCAGTGCAGAAGGAGGCCATTCAGCCCATCAAGTCTGCACCGGCCCTTGGAAAGAGCACCCAACTTAAGCCCCACACCTCCACCCTATCCCCCTTTATCCCCGTAACCCAGTAACCCCACCAAACCTTTTTGGACACTCAAGGCAATTTAGAATAGCCAATCCACCTAACCTGCGCATCTTTTGGACTGTGGGAGGAAACCGGAGCACCCGGAGGAAACCCATGCACACACGGGGAGAACTGGGAGAACGTAAAGACTCCACACAGACAGTGACCCAAGCCGGGAATCGAACCTGGGACCCTGGAGCTGTGAAGCAACTGTGCTAACCTCTATGCTACCGTGCTGCCCACATCATATGCATCCAGAACAAATTTATTTTCAAAGATCATTGCTTGGATTATGCATGGCTGAGTTAAAACAAGGTTATAATTCACCAAGGGATAAAATTGAAATTGTAATTGATGCGCAATGAAACCTGTTAAAGTCTGCATCTGAAAAGTGCATGTCACATTCATCAACAATGTTGCACCAAACGTGTGCAGCCTCATTTTAAATAATTACAGAGGCTCAGGTTCAGTTTATGAATCTTTCTGAGAGCTACAATTTCTCCTGATTTAGATTTGATATTTACTTGGCTAATTTCCAAGCTTTTTGTGTGGGAAGATTAGCATTGTCTCATGAGAGAGGCAAGCTTTTCAGTAATACAGTTCTGAGCCGAGGGTCAAAATACAGCAAAACCCTTCAAATCAATATTGAACATTCTGAACTTAAACATGCATAATAAAAGCACCTTTACAGATTTGCTGCAAGAATTGAATTTTGAGGTAACTTATTTTCCCCAAGTGCAACTTTAAAATAAAAATTTAGGTGAATGCTCTCATCTGGTCTTGCAAATGCTGAGTCAAATATTTGGCCACACTCTCTCCTACCTCCATCTTTACGGCGTAATTTCTATCATTTGCTTTTATTTTCTTTCTTATCTACTGCTTTAAGAGGGTTTTAAAATTATGGAACGTTTTGATAGGGTAGATAAAAGGAAATTCCTGATAATGCTGGAATCGGAAACAAACACAGAAAATGCTGAACAATCTCAGCAGACCTGCCAACAACGGTGAAGAGAGAACGTAGCTAACGTTTCAAGTCTGGTTGACCCTTTGTCAAAGCTGATTTGATAGGGTAGAGATGTTTTCACTTGTGTTCAAAGCTTAAACTAGATTCCATGAATATTAGTAATACTAATAAATCCAGTAAAGAGTTTAGAAAAAACGTCTTTACCCACAGACTGGTAAGAATGTGAAATTTGCGACCATATAGAGGAGTTGAGGCAAATAGCAAAAAATTAATTCTGATTTTTAGTAATCACTCTGGCTTTTAACAGACAGTGCACAGGTTTCCCGAGCTGTCAAGCAAGAACACAGGGAGGGAGTCATTGATCAATAAAACCGACAAGCTGGAAAGCCTTTAAAGAAACTATACAGCTGTTTCCCTTCCCATTCTCGCAGCACTTCCTTTTATCCAAGGTGATTTTCTATCCTGTGGAAGTCACTTCGTCTACCTTGGACGTTACTGCCAGTCCCCACTATAGCAAAGGAGGAACCTACCTTGGAACTCTGATGAGGATCAGCACCAACAGTACCAGCACTAGGACCAACAACAACAACAAAGCAGCTACATATCATTCCAGATAATAGAGGGGCTGGACACAGTCAACCAGTTCAAGGGAGGCGATACATCGAGCACAGGATATGCAGGCAGTGGATCATCTCTCGTGACTGGAACAGTCTCTCAGGAGACTCAAACATTCACATCTGCTCACTTCTTACATCTGGAACATCCTGGATAAAGACCCATTTCCCAGTGGACCAGATGGGCACGCATTTCCAGTGGGTGCCAAGGCGACCAAAGCCCTGAATTTCTTCATCCCCGGTTCATTCCAGGGATCTTAGAAATAATAGAATCATAGAAAAGTTACGGCACAGAAGGAGGCCATTTGGCCCATCTTGTCCATGCCCTTCCTAATCCCACCTTCCTGCACCCGGGCCATAGCCCTGTAGCTGAGAGCAGATCGTGATGGTGACATTTTCAAGATTTAACAATGTGCTGGCCATATCCTGGCTGACCAGCGCCATGTTTACATCCACTTTGCGACTGATGAGGCCAGTCTAGACACAGAGTACTGTCTCATTTGCAGCACTGGCTGGATTCCCAGAGATACAGGGAGTTGGAGACTGCACACAGTCATGGAACCTTCACATCATCCAGGAGATGTTTCCAATCAGAAGAGATTCCACACAGTTAATGTTCAGCTTCAATGTGGAAAGTTTGGAATGCATTCTATGCAAGATAACCAAAAACGTGCCATGACGCTTTCATCATGTACCACCACTCGCATCACCACAGGTAATCGGACCAGTAGGCCGGCGGCTCCTTGGAAGCAAACTCCACCCTCTGAACACATGGCTAATGTCACTTCAGATGAGCCCCCTCACCTGAGTGGTGCGCTCCAGAAGCTAATGATTTGAAACAAACCTGTTGGACTTTAACCTGGTGTTGGAAGACTTCTCACTGATGCAGAAGAAAGCAATAATTGGAGCCACCTGGGTACAAGGGCACTCATGCAGAAAGATAAAGGGGTAGATTTTAACATGCACCACCAACTTATGTTTCTATCGAACCTTTAACATCATAAATATTTCCAAGGAATTTCACAGGGGCATTATAAAACAAACTATAACAACAAGCCACATAAGGGCATGATAGGACAGATTTTAGTCAAATAAGTAATGTCATAAAATACTTACGTGAGGTGAAAGCGGGGGTTGGAGCAGCTTGGGGAGGGATTTCTAATGCTTGAGGCCCAGGCAGCTACCGGCGTTGTCACCATAGGTACAGTGATTAAATCAGAAATGCGTAAGAGGCTGTAATTAGAGAAGTTCAGATATCCCTGAGGTTTGTCAGCCTGGAGATTACAGAGATTGGGTGGGCTGAGGCCATGGAGGAATTTGAAAACCAGGATGAGAATTTTAAACTCGAGACATTGCTTAACTGAGAGCTTCAATGGTGTCCAGAGTTGTTGTGGTCTGCTGTGGCCTGAACAGAATTGCTCTGCAGATAGGGATGGAGAGTGACTGGAAAGTATCAACAGTCAGGACGACAAACACTTGAAAACACTTAATATTATTTAAACAAAGACTATGAGATTGATAGCAGATATTAGAGCCTGAGCTGTCAATGAGGCAATAATAAAATGGGTTTCAACATATGTAATGGATTTCTGGACTCTCAGCCAAGTCTTATTATGCATGCTTATCTGAGAGCCTAGAAAGCCACTAGAATATATAGGAGCGGTTTCAATGCCTGTGTACTGAGTCGGCTTCCACATGGGCTTTTCTTTTGTGGCTCAACTCAGTACAAAGAGCAGCAGACTGTCATGTGAGAGTACCCTTTAAGAAATGGACGTTTAAGAAATGCACCTTTAAGAAATAAGGCTGCTCATGTTACTGGAGTGATGTCAGAGTGTGGGTGGAGCTGAGCTCCACTTCTGGTTTTTGGTTTCAGTTTGAGAAAAGCTTGGGTGTGTCTGTGAGCTGGACTGCTGTTGATCTATGCCATCCAAAGACTACCTATGGATCATTTGGAGAACTCAGAATTGTAAAATGGTCTCGGTATTGAATATAAATTTAATGAGCTCCTGATTGAAGGTTTGTTAAGTCTTTTGGATGGTAAAAAGGACAGCATACAGGTGACTTAGTTTTGTATTTTTTGGGGGGTGTATTTGATTTACTGGTTGCTAAGATGTTCACTGTTTGCTTTAGAAAGGTTAACTTGAGTTCATAGAATAAACATTGTTTTCCTTTAATAACCACTGGCCCATTTTCTGTTGTACCATACCTGTAGAGTAAACCGTGTGCTCCCCATACCACAATCTATTCAAAGTTGTGGGTCACGTGAACTCCGTGATACACTTTGGGATTCTCTAAACCCTGGTCCATAACAAGACACATCAACAATCTGAAGATGGTTTAATATTCTATAAGCTTACTTTCATGTACATGAGAGATAAGACCTGGAAAGCTGCCAAGGTCCTTCTACAGAACAAAGACACAAACTCAGCACATAGACAACATTCAACAATCAATAGCCCACCCCAGTTGAATGTGATCCAATCCCTGAAGCTACTATGTTTAAACTCACCCAACAGAATGGCGAGCAATGTTTAACCTTCACCCAATAGAATCGCAAGCAACCCATGATTGATGCTAGGATCCTCATCCTGACAGCTATGTACAATCCCAGCAGCTTGTACTGTTTGTTTGTGAGAAACAGAACAACAGAACCAGCACCATGAATTGTTTCACAATTGATAACTTATTACTGCTATGTCCTACAAATACATGTTTAATGTTAATAATGATTACTCAGTACTCTTCCTGTAATTCATCCCAATCCTTAATAAAATAACTTCTGTAAAACTAATCTAGTGGCATGCTAACTATTTAGTGTTGAGGTATCATCGCTGAACCCCCCCCCCCCCTTCAATCCCCCCTTTTGGTCCTTGGGGAGCCCAAGAAAAGGCCATTAAAAAGACATACAGAATTTGTTGGAGTCTGCCTTGGTGTGGAATGGACAACAGGCAAGAGCCGTAACAGTTCCTCTTTAACTAGTGGGCGACAGTCTATCTGCCATTCCCGAATGCTGCGCCTGAAGCAACAGAGCGTGATAAAAAAGACAAGCAATATAAACAGCTGCAAAATTACAACAACGTGTGATATAATACGGTCCATGGATGAATATTGGTATTCAGTCCCCATTCCATATTTTAGAGAAAAAGTTCTGTGACTGAAACTGTTCCGCTGCCTTCTCGGCGTGAGTCTGGATGAGCTCCCGCTCCTTGGTCCAGAGGTGTTCAATTTGCGTCGCCTCCGTCTTAAGTCCTTCCCAGCCGGCCCACAAGTGCGGGATGCGGGATTCTGGACATATTGGTGAACCTGTTGGTCATTGTCAGTTCGCTCGAGGTCATCTGCTTCCACGATGGACACATCCCTGTATGGAGTCAGCTCATGTCGGCCAATGGTAATAGACTCGGATAAATTGGTTAGAACAACATTATGTCCAGGCAATTCACACACATTGCCACGCTTGGTATAGTTGTGGTATGATGTCACAATGTGGTAGTTGTCCAAGTATTGTGCACGATTAAACACAGTCTGATTAGTTAATTCGACCCTTAACGTGCAGTTCTCATACGTAGTGTACCCGCAGTAATCTTCCGTACTAATGGCTCTCTCTGGGCACAACCAGTTATTTCCCCCATCCCCTTTGCATACCCGGTGGTCGATAGAGAATATCCTACCCGCCTTTTGGATTGCATGTGCAGGGGCATCCTCCATAGTGTCCCAAACTATTCACCTGAAGAAGTTCATGAGTACTGTTCTCCCCTGCCCTGGGAATATGCAACATCATTCCCACTAGTAGGGTATGGTTTTCATTCGCAAAAGGAACACGAGTGGCCAATGTCAACTCCCTCAGGTATTCAGGAGCTTGGTGGGCAGTTTTGACCCAAGCCATCAATTGATCACTGCTCACCCAATTAGGTACTCGGTGTACAGCCAGCTGAAGTAGGTTAGCCTGAAGACTTTGTAATCAGTATGTTGCATACATATTACATGCCTGCACGCGGTACACCTCCTTTGAGAGAAGCACTTTGTCTATCAATTAACTCATTAATCGTGGTCTGATATGGTTGCAACTGCTTAAGCTCTCTCCACACAAGCTGATTGACTTGCTGGCTAAGGTCTGTAGCCGTTTCGGCATCCTAGTATATGTCCTTAACTGTAGCTCGCATTTTCCCTTTCATAACCTCATTCTCCTCACTTATCTCAGCAATGTCAAGGGCATTGACAGTCGAAACACCTGCCCAATAACCTCAAACCGCCAGTTCCACTATGTCTCTCTGTTGTTGCTTACGTGTTGCCAATCCACTCCCATCCAAAATCTCCCTCTCCAAGACTACGAACAATCCTTGCCCATAGCAATAGGCTGGTAAGTGTAGACTGGTGAAATTAACCATAACGTTCACATGTTCGTATCCAGGTACTATCGTCACTAATTCGTCAGAGGGGGTCAGAACTAACCCGTGTCCCATTGTGTGGCCAGTGATATGCTCATCACATTCGGGCTTAGGGGTTGTCCTTGGATTCATGGTTGTACTCGAGCCGGAGCGCGCCGGTGTCACAGTGGTGGTGGTAGGCTTCTGCCTGGTCCCCACCCGTATCCGGTGGGGTCCCTGCTTCCGACAATATCCCACCCGATTCTCGGGCTCCTGTGCTGACTGACTGACTTCCGCACTTCCCTGATACAAAGCTGTGAATCTGTCACATATCATCTCATGATTTTCAGTCTGGTTAGGTGCCTGGCAGGGATCTATGCAGTGAATTTCCAGACGGTCCCCTATTACTTTATATTTCACAATTGGGCGATTTGGGCCATCGATGGCATTTAACTTTCTCTGATCAGTCATTTTAAAAAACAGTGTCACCTTGCCTGGGGGCAAAGGTCCTGCATCCCAGCTTTCCGTATCACCTGTAATTCCCTTGATCCTGGGTTCCCAACTGATAGAGGGCCTAGGTATTTCGGACTTTCAAGTAATTCATAGAAGCTGCCCCGCAGGAACGTATAGAGTCCCGTTTGTGCATACATCCTGAGTCCCATCATAATAAAAACCTATACCACTCCTCCCCTTTGCATCTCTCAGAACATTTACAGCATCCTGATGCTCCGCGTGACATTGGTATACCTGCGATCATTGGTTCTTCTATCCGCAATATCTGGCGCCTTCCGCGTCCCTGGCGAGGTGGTCGATGTTGATGGCTGCAACCAAAAATGAAGTGGGGCTCCAACGTGTACTAGCAATAGAATCCTATGGGAATAAACAAACACCTTCCGGCGCTCAATTAGCATGATATCATTCGCATCATCTTCACTCCTTCCGGGCAGCATGGTGGCACAGTGGTTAGCATTGCTGCCTACGGCGCTGAGGACCTGGGTTCGAATCGCGGCCCTGGGTCACTGTCCGTGAGGAGTTTGCACATTCTCCCCGTGTCTGCGTGGGTTTCACCCCCACAACCCAAAGATGTGCAGGGTAGGTGGATTGGCCACTCTAAATTGCCCCTTAATTGGAAAAAATAATTGGGTACTCTAAATTTATTTTAAAAAATCTTCACTCCTTCCTCGTATTTGTCCAATATCCTGAACCACTCTGGTGGCCCATCTACAAAGCCAGATAAGCCCCATTACAAGTGCCACAGCTGGCAATGCCATGGCTACGGGACGAACATAGAACATACAGTGCAGAAGGACGCCATTCAGCCCATCGTTTCTGCACCGAGCCACTTAAGCCGTCACTTCCACCCTATCCGCATAACCCCTCCTAAACGTTTTGGATACTAAGGGCAATTTAGCACGGCCAAACCACCTAACCTGCACGTCTTTGGACTGTGGGAGGAAACCGGAGCACCCGGAGGAAACCCACGCAGACACGGGGAGAACGTGCAAACTCCGCAGAGACAGTGACCCAACAGGGAATCGAACCTGGGCCCCTGGCGCTGTGAAGCCACAATGCTATCCACTGTGCTACCGTGCTGCCCCTCCTTGGGTTCGCCGACCCACCGGAGGGATCTCTCAATCCTTGTGACTATGGGACTACTCATGAGGATACTGCATCCAGTGCCGCCTCCGCGGACCGGGTTTCTCGTCTATTAGGGCACATGTTTGTCCAGCAATGATTACTGAATAGGATCCCTCCCATCGAACCTCCAGTCCCTTTTTACCAGTCATGAGTTTGACCATTACCCTATATCCTGGTGTTGGTAGTTTTGGGGTATCCTTTCCAGTCAGTTTGGTCCAATCTATATGTTGTTGTTGTGCAATTACCTGACCCTTAAGGGCATGCAGGCGGTTCACCTGATCTTACATGAAATGGAGTACAGTTCCTTTGCATATTTCAAGTTCCGCCCCTCCAGTTATCACCTCCTCCGGGAGGCGCATTGCTCTCCCTGTCATTAACTCAAAAGGGGTTAGACCCGTCCCCCGGGCCCTGGCTGGCTCTTTGACACAATAATATTGCCGGCAGGGCCCATACCCAATTATTCCCTTCCTGCAATATAGCTTTGGCCAGGCTGTTTTTTAAGGTCTCATTCATCCGCTCTACCATTCCCGAGCTTTCAGGATGGTATGTGGAATCTTTGCCAGATCCCCAAAACCTGACAAGCCTCCTTAATGACTTTTCCCGTGAAATGGGCCCCTTGGTCAGAGTCCAGTTGGAGGGGCACCCCTCACCTTGGTATTATTTCAGTTGCCAATATCAAGGCCACAGTACTAACAGCGGCGTCCTTACACTAGAATGCTTCCACCCACCAGTTGAATTGATCTGCAGTCACCAACCAGTATGTTTTACCCTGTACCCGAGGCAAAGGCCCAGTAAAATCCAATTGCAAATTTTCCCATGGTCCTTTGGGCTGGGGCTAACTTCCCATTTTTATCTTGCAGAGACGGCCTGGTTCCACCAGGGCGCACTGTATGCATCGCTGGCAGAATCTGGTCACATCCCTGCCCATTCCCTTCCACCACCAACATTCCTTTAATAGTTTGATCATATTATCCCTCCCTGTGTGCGCTTGTCCATGATATATGTCCAACAGGGATTGTTGCACGGCCTCAGGGACTATTATCTTTCCCTCTCTCCTCCATATTCCATCATGGCCTATCCGTCCCCCGTTCTTTCTCCATGCCTCCTTTTCCTCCACTCGTGCTCATTCTTGCACCTGCCCTACATCAATATCTGCATTGCCTGCGGCTTTCACGGCTGCCATTCCTGGAGTCTGCATCCCCATCCATTCCTGCTCTTATAGGTCTTTTGCCACCTGATCGGCCCAACTGTTACTTTACTGAGTAGAATTCTCAATTCTCTGATGGGCTTGGACCTTAATCACGACTGCTTCTCAGGGCTGACGGTGGCCAGGATCAAGTCCTTGATTAAATTCACATGCTGTATGTGTTCTCTGCTGGAGGTCACAAACGTTCGCCTACTCCAAGCTGTCATGTAGCTGAACTACATCAAAAGCATATCTACTGTCCATGTACACATTGATTCATTTTCCCTTGCCCCATTCCAGGGCCTTTGTTAAAGCTATTAATTCAGCTACCAGTGCTGAGTGGTTCCCGGGGATCTGTTCTCCTGCAATCAACTCACTTTTACTATCCACGACAGCCCATGCTGTACGGGGCTCTCCTCCTATATACTTCCTTGCTCCATCCACATATAAGTTGCTCACTCTCTCTCCCACCAGTGGCTCTTCTGCCAAGCCTCCACTAGTGGCCTCCTCTACTTCCACAACGCATTCATGCTCCGTTCCTTTTATCGTTAATCCTATCACGGGATTTTCCCTCATATCTGTATAGATTTCCACATGTCTGTCCCCAGGTAAAATATTAGCTTCCCACTTTGAGCGTCTACTATCCAAGACACCCTTCAGTCTTCCTGCCTCTAAGAGTTGAACAATGGTGGATTATCTTGCCCATCAGGGTGATGTGTTCTGATGCATTTATTGCCCACGAAGCGCATGCCAAGGCCCTCACACATCAGTGCATGCCTGTGGCTACTGCATCCATTTGGGCGGAGTAGTATCCGACTGGTCTTAATTTATCCCCATGCCTCTGGGCTATGACAGCGGCCTGCATTCCACTATCTTCTTGGCAGAAGATGTGGAATGGTTTACTGAGATCCGGCAACCCCAGGGCGGGCTCCTTCACCATTGCTTGTTTTAGATTGGAAAAAGCCTGCGTCTCCTCCTCCCCCCACTCGATCTTGTCTTTGCTAGCCCTTCCTCCCTTGGTTAAATCCTGTAGGATTTTGCAATGGCTGTGTATCCCTCCACAAAGTTCCTGGAGCAGTTAAATAGTCCCAGCACTTGTCTGACCCTTTTCACCGTGTGGGGTCTCTGCATGCCGAGCATGGCTTTCTTTCAGTCTTCCGGGATTTTTTCTTTCCTTGAGCAATAATATGTCCCATATATGTCACCTGACTCTGTCCAAGCTGTGCTTTGTTCGGATTTAGTTTAAGTCCAGCGTCTTGGATCGCCTGCACCACCTGGTGGAGGGCCAAGCAGTGTGATGCTGAACTGTTTGAGGCGATTGAAATATCATCAACGTATTGTAAAATAGTGGTCCCGACACAATGTAGGGGTTCGGTTATCTGGGCCTTATTCTTATGAAATATAGCGGGACTATTGTGTTACCCTTGTGGTAAGCGGGTCCAGGTGTACTGCTGGTTCCCCATTGGAAAAGCAAACTTGTACAGATGCCCCTCAGCCACAAGGATTGACCAAAACCAGTTAACTATGTCTAGAACTGTAAATATCAAGTGTTCCAGCCCTATAGTATTGCGAATACTCGCCGGGTTTGCTGCTATGGGGTATTCCCTGGTTGCATGAGTCTTTAGGACAGTGTAGTCGATGGTCAATCGGTAGGTGCCATCCAGTTTTTTAACGGGCCATATAGGTGAATTAGTACAGGAGGAAGTTTTAGTTACAATCCGTTGCTGTTCCAGATCAGCAATGATGCCTTTGACGGCTCCCAATGCTTCCGGTTTAACAGGATGCTGCTTGTGTGGAGGGTGAACTCCTCCAGGGATTGCTATGGAGGTGACGGCAAGGTAACCGCAATCCTGCTTGTGTGTGACCAGACATCGCGGTATTGGGAGGCTAGGTTTCCCCAGACTATTCCCTTCTCCCAACTGGGCCAAATAGTTGCTGCCCGGGAGATTGTACATCCTTTCCATTGCCCTCACCGGTCCCGTCTGGAGGGTTTGTTCCACATTATGGAGGCTGCCTTTGTGTCAATTACAACCTCCAGCTGTTCTATTAAATCTATCCCCAGAATGCTGCTTTCCCCAGTCGAGCATTTCCAAATTTGAACCGGTTCTGCTTGACCCCGTATTTCTAAAACGATCGGTTCACTTAAAATTGCCATTTGTGTTCCTCCAGTCACTCCCTGTAGTTGCATACTATGATTAGTTGTCGGCAGGGGTAAATCTGTAATGGACACGGCTGCCCTGGTGTCAATCAGCATTGTATAATGCTGACCCCCCCAACACCGTGTCCACATATATCCGGGGGTCCCTGCCCTGGGTTCCCAGGGCTGCTACCTGTCATTTCTGTCCCAACAACTTCTGTAATTCGGATGCTGTGATTTGAATCACTGGCTGAGGCTGTGCTGAGACGAGGACGCTAGGGAGGGACTCTGTGCCAGTCTTTGATTGTTTGGGTCTCTGTCCTTCCTTTCCTCCCCTTTTCGCCCAGCAGTCCCGTTTCTCATGGCCATTCCTCCCGGCGGCCCTATTCTGACATTCCCTCGCAAAGGGTCCTTTACTCCCACATAAGAAACATTCTCCCTTTTGCTTGGGGTTGGAATTCCCCAGTTTGAATTGCGGCTAATTTGGAGTTTTTCTGGCAATTTCCCTCAGCTTTCATGGCCCAATTCATAATTTCCTGATATGTATTTCCTACCAGGAGACCCATTTCTACTATTTTAGTTAGGGTTGGACTGAACCCATCCTTTAACCTATTTAAACATATCTCATCATCTTTCTGGGGGTTGACTACACCCCACCTCATCTACATAACTTTGGAACTTCCGTTCCCCGTATTCGCCTGCTGTTTCTTTGGGACCTTGTTTAACGAGTGTCACCTTTGTCCAATTAGCACTACCGTGTCCTAAGGCTTTCCCCAGGTCTTGTTTAAAATTATCATATTTCCGCTGGTCTGTTTTGCCGGCAGCCGTTATCCAGCCCCTGCTTTGTACACTGACGGGTAACATCTGCCAGGCCGAACCAGGTAATTTCCCCTTTGTTAACAGTCTCACATCATCCAGGGTTAGATCATGGGTTTCCCTTAATTCATCTATGGTTTTTCAAAAGGCTGAATTAGTACAGTTTCGGTGCAATGGACTGAGTTTATCCTTGAACATTTGTTTCTCCGTTGCCGTCAGCGGCATTGCTTGAGTGGCCGTTATGGCTCCTCTCTCACCCGAGGTGGTTTTGAAGGTAGTTCAAATTGGTGCCATGGGAGCGGATGGGATTTTTGAATTATATGGGGGTGGATAGTCATTATACTGGGCTGCTTCGTCAGCTAAACTGCCCCCTTCTATTTTTCCAGGTTCTCCTTCCTCCTCAGGGAGGGAGGGATATAGTGGCTCAGCCACCATCCTTCCCTGTGGTTTGTTAAGTCCTTTCTCCTGCGCTGCTCTTACAGAGGCTGATAGAGGCTGCTTGTTTCTGTTCTGCCTCAGTGTTGAGGTGATTTTTCATCAGAGCCAGTATTACAGCTGCCATCTCTGTCTTATTTCTAGTCTGCCCTAACCACCCAGCCTTTTGCTCAGCTTCGGGCGCTTCTGAATCATATCCTTTTCCAACCATCTTTTTGATCAACTTCCGATGCTCAATAACAATGGCTTGCATCATACTGCCATCAGGTCCCCACTGGGGGCTCCCTGTTTTGGGACTCCATCGAAATCGTCGTGGGCCCTGCCCTTTCCAGTCTTCTTTTTTTAAAACGCGCGGCAGTTTATCTTGCACTGCTCCTTTTAGGGTACAAAAGTCCGTCTTCGACCACCCAATATTAGCGCGTTCTCAGTGTTGCTAGTGTCTGCCGCTACCTACTCGTAACTTGCATCCCTTGTCCGAATCCCACAACTTATGGATGCAACCGTGTGATACGCAACCCACATTTGCTGGGTGGTAAATCAAAATGTACTCACCCGGGGAGGCATATAATTCTGGTCAGAATCCTGTGGACGATAATGCTCGCAGTGCCATAAATGTAGGAGCGGTTTCAAGGCCTGTGTATTGAGTCGGCTTCCACATGCGCTTTTCTCCTATGGCTCAACTCAGTACAAACAGCAGCAGACACATCAACAATCTGAAGATGGTTTAATATTCTACAAGCTTGCTTTCATGTACATGAGAGATAAGACCTGGAAAGCTGCCAAGTTCCTTCAACAGAAAAAAGACACAAGCTCAGCACATATACAACATTCAAAAATCAATACCCCTCCCCAGTAGGATGTGATCCAATCCCTGAAGCTGCTACGTTTAAACTCATCCAATAGAATCGCGAGCAATGTTTAACCTTCACCCAATAGAATTGCAAGCAATGTTTAACCTTCACCTAATATAATTGCAAGCAATGTTTAAACTTCACCCAATAGAATTGCAAGCAATGTTTAAACTTCACCCAATAAAATCGCAAGCAACCCATGATTGATGCCAGGATCCTCATCCTGACAGCTATGTACAATCCCAGCAGCCTGTGCTGTTTGTTTGTGAGAAACAGAACAACAGAACCAGCACCATGAATTGTTTCACTATTGATTACTTATTATTGCTATGTCCTAAAAATGCATGTTTAATGGTTAATAATGATTACTCGGTACTCTTCCTGTAATTCATCCCAATCCTTAATAAAGTAATTTATGTAAAACTAATCTAGTAGCATGCTAACTATTTAGTGTTAAGCGGTATCATCGCTGTACGCACCCCCCCCCTCCCCGCTTCAGAATACTTAAACACGTACACTCCATATCTGCTGCTGATTTCATAATGTTTAATTAAGTGCCATTTAAGTGGTTTTGAGGGGGGTTTTTTTTAAATTAGTTTCATTGCTTGTTATTGATAATTAAAAGGATGTGGATGATTGACATTGTATTGACTTGTAGTTAAATTACTTTTTTCAACATTGTAGAAAGTAATGAATGAATAGCTGTTTTAACACCTGCTACTGTCGCTTAGTTTCATACTAGGCCAGATCAGGTAAGGACGGCAGATTTCCTTCCCTAAAGAACATTGGTGAACCAGATTTTTTTTTACGACAATTGACAATGGTTTTTTATTGAATTCAAATTTCATCATCTGCAGAGGTGGGATTTGAACTTGGGTTCCCAGAGCATTACTCTGGTTCTCTGATCCAGTGACAATACCACTACGCCATCACCTCCCTACTGTCAGGGCATAAGTACAAGGATGGGGTTTCCATGTCATTGTAAAGGTCACAGGAGAACAACCAATGCAAGGCTGTCAGTAGCTCAATAGACTTGGGTCTTTTGACCCAAATCAAGACCCTCATTGTGAATGTGCAGTCACATCTGAGCGTAAAGCTCATCCACATATCCTCCAGGGTGATATAATCCTGAAAGGGGTGGCCTTGGCACGTGACATACAGACTAAGGGACAAGGGTCGGAGATTGCATTCCCATCTTGTCTATGGAGGGAGCCCATTCCCCAGGAGTTATCATTGATTGCTCAATTGTATCAATTCATCGAGAACAAGGGGGAGCAGAGAATGCAAGCTGAAGGCAACAGTGCTTTGTTGATATCTATGATCTGAATGAGGAGAAGAAAGGGCCGGACACTGATTTTCACAGTTCAAGGAATCATTGAATTTACAGTGCAGAAGGAGGCCAATCGGCCCATCAAGTCTACACCAGCCCTTGGAAAGAGCACCCTACTTAATCCCATGCCTCCACCCCATCCCCGTAACCCTGACCACCATAGAATTCCTATAGCGCCAAAGGAAGCCATTCAGTCCATTGAGTGTGCACTGACCCTCCGAAATCGCATCATACCTCAGTCCACTATCTCTCTCCCCATCCCTAAAACACCATAATCCCACCTAACATTTGGACACAAAGGGTTTAATTTAGCATAGTCAATCCTCCTAACTTGTACATCTTTGGACTGTGGAAGGGAACCACAGCACCTGCAGGCACCTGGCGGAAACCCACATAGACATGGGGAGAACTTGTAAACTCCACACAGACAGTGACCCAAGGATGGAGTTGAACTCAGATCCCTGAATGTGCTTGTGGCAACCTCGTAACTACAAGATTCCAGGAGGAATACGATGAGGACAAGACATTACAACTGCAATTCTTTTCCTGCTTCGATGCAGAAAACAAAATGCTGGGAAAACTGCAGGTCTGGCAGCATCTGTGGAGAGAGAAAAGAGCCTGTATGACTGCTTCGTTTTCATCTTCAACATATCACGAAAGGTCAACAATCTCACAATGAGCACTGAGGAAGCATAAGTCACCTTCAACCCTGACAATGGGGTCATCCTGGTAAGGGACAGTAGACTCGGCACCACGTGGAACCTGTGGAATATGCTTATCACTGCATATGCCCCCCCCATCCTCAAGTGACTGCACATGGTGCAGTTCTTCCAACCATGGAGCAAACAAATCAATGGTCATGGAATCCTTCAAAAGGCTGAAACACTATTACATATAGATGCACATAAGCCAGGATTACAGCAGCTTAGCAAGGCAGGTATCAAGAGGGAAAAACATTTTTGGGGCTGGACCATTTCAAAATAGAGCTACATCCGGATAGCATCAACTCCACAAATGCCAGGTCTCCAGCGTTATTAATGCAGAGGCCACATCTTGCAAATGAGGCCCAGGGTGCCATTGGACATTCAGATAATGCACTGATCTGTGACATGGCAGCCTGCACCCAAAGCTGGAGGTTAAGTTAGCATTGTCCTCACAAAGAGTGATTCAACAAGACCATCATCTGATTATTGACAAACACTCATAACCGTACATTCATCAGAAGGCTGCCAAAGTTATGTCCTGCATTGCTTGGCATTTGGGAGAAACACGATGGTCCAGTTAGTTTTGACACAGCACTCGATGATAACTTAGTCCCTTCATTTTTATTGTTGATCGCTCAGGAGATGAACTGAAGCTTTGCTTTTGTGGCCTTACAGTCCTCAACAGTGTCCATCTCATAAAGGTCAATCATTTCTTGGAATCTGAAGTCAATGAGTGCACAATCATGCAGGAAAGTCCATTCACACATGCTCTGTGAACTCAGAGGAAATCCGTGATGAACCTAGGCAGCTGCTCAGGAGCAAACTATAATCCTCACAGCTTTGTTTACCAGGATCAGCACAGACCTCTTACAGCACACAGCATTTCAAATTCTACTGAGTGGAACCAACTTCCATTGCTCAGTACCATGTATGGGGAGAGTGAAAACTCATAAAGGAATAATGCTCAGCCTTAAACACAGAGACAAAATCACATTGCAGTGAGGCATGAAAGACTATGGTTCTCGATGATGAATACAACTTTGACAAAACACAAGTCACAATTGCAAAGTGCAATTGACTGAATAAACTCCAACGGCGATGGGGGCAGCACGGGGACGCAATGGTTAGCACTGCTGCCTCGTGGCACTGAGGACCCGGGTTCGATCCCGGCCCCGGGTCACTCTCTGTGTGGAGTTTGTACATTCTCCCCATGTCTGCGTGGGTCTCACACCCACAAACTGAAAAGATGTGCAGTGTAGGTGAATTGGCCATGCTAAATTGCCCCTTAATTGGAAAAAAAATAATTGGGTACTCTAAATTTCTAAAAAATACTTCAACGTTGATTGCAACAAATGTTGATGTCATCCGCACAGTGCAGATTCAGTGTAACAGCATTAGGATAGTCACTAACATTGCTGAAAAATTTTCATGAGGTCACATAATGCCTGCCTGAGGTGTCTCTTGTCCATTTTTATTAAGGCCTTTGGTCTCCATATTCTGTGCAATTAAAGGTAATTCGATATTGAGATTGAAGAAACCAATGAAACTGGCCAGACCCCAGGACTGTCATAATATATATCAATATATCATGGTGCAGACACACACTGATGGACATACACACAGGGACCAATCAACATGTACAAACACCGCAGTCAATCACCAGTTAGAATACACACACTATAAAGGCAGAGGGCACCACGGTTCCCGTACATTCTGGGTGCAGCCTCCAAGTGCAACAGGAACTTATTCAGCCCAGCACGGACTCACAACACGTGCTGAGCGAATCAACTGGTTCGGACAAGGCTTAGGTCTCTAGTTCAAGTTAGCATTATTTAGATCCACAGTCATCGTGTGTTAGTTAGTTAGAAGTAGTTAACAAAATTGAGTTGAACCTTCATCTGTGTTGGAAGTGCCTGTTCATCTCACAAGCCAACACATCAAGGACGTAGGTCAGATCCAGTTTGGGGCCAATCGCATTTTGTTTAAGGTAGATAAAGGTTGAGATTCAAGGCACTTTCTTTTGGAATAAATCCACAAGATTCCATGGGCTTTGAACAAACAAAAACAAACTTTACCATACAATTCAGAACGATAAAATAATTTACAATACATCTCTTATACTCTATCATTGAAAATAAGTAAGAGGTACATGAGGGAGGTCTTGTGGCTGTATGGGCAACAGGCCCTGCCTCTGACCCAGAAGCTCCAGGTTCGAATCCCACCCCAGGACTTGATGATCAAGCAAGGTGTGTTCATAATGTGGCAACAGGTTGAGTATCAATCTGCAAAATCTTTCCAGCCCACCAATGGCAGGCCATAGGAGCAAGAGAGACTCCTAGTCAGCCATGCTTAGTGTGGAGTGGCGTCGCTATGAGAACCAATAAAAATCTGCCTTGTGCACCACTAGGTGCGGGAAGAGAAACAACATCAAAAAATGAGGTACATGTGAAGTAACAGACACACTGTGGTCAAACACACCACACGACAGAGCAAATGACAGATGCGACCTAGACATAGTCCACGGATTCCTCAAGAACCCACCATATATTAATAAATACCAAGCCAAACAATCTTGTTGAAACTTTATCTCACAAGGTCCTAGCTTCAGAATTGAAGCTTTCTCTTGGAAATCCCTCCAAATCTTGCTCTCTCTCAGACAACAATAACAATGGTTCAGTTCATAGGGTTTCAATCTCGCCTTCTGGGATTCCTTTTCCCTGGATTCCCCAGTGCACACAACACTGGTTCACAGCACACTTTTAAATCTATTGCTGGGCCAAGCAAAATATCAGTCCTAAAGGGTGCCTCAGCGGCCACAGTATGGAGTCAGTCGGCTGACTGCAACTCTTTATTTAATTTTCTTTGCTCCCTTCATTTAAATTTCTTAACAGGGCATATTTCTATCCCTGCATCTGTCACATTTCTGCCTGGCAGACTGCCTCAAGCTTACTGATTAAACCATTAAACACTGACCCTTGAATTGATCTGGGGACTCATTAAAAGACTCCCACCCTTGTGACTAGAAAGGAACCAATATAAAAAGCATTTATACTTAAATGGTACAATCTCCACAGACTGCTAATTTAGCACCCAGGGACATAATGAATTTAATTCATAATGGGGACAATATGGAAGATAGTTGAGGGGTGGTGGAATTCATCTTGAAAAAACCTAGATCTTGTATCACATTGATTGACCGTTCAATGCACATGACTGCAGAGGGATCAATGCAAAATGTTTTTACAATTATGAAGATTATGTACAGTAAATGAACACCCATGCCACCACTGTGCATTCAAAGCTTGTTACATTTCCTAACTCTACCACTACATCTAGATGGGACGCCAACGTCTGCAGCAGAGGTGAAGAAGAGTATGCTTTGCCCTGTTGTCTGAGATGGCTTTGGTGGGCATCCTTTGGAGGCCTGAGGCCTAGAATGACCAGCCCTGCAAAGGGCCTCCTGCACTGAGGCAGGTGCACCTCCTCGGCCTGACCTGTTGGAGTCGATATGGTCACTGGACACCTTGGGGTTTTCTGGGTGGATGTCCTCGGGGTACCTGTCTAACACCCCTCCAACATTTTAGTGACTGAGGACCTGGTCTCCAGTAGTCCTCCAAGTGTCAAAGACCTTGGCTATCACTGCCTCTGCCTGCTGTGAACGAGTATCTTTGAGGTGATCACCAGGTCGTGACCCTGAGCATACTATAGAACTAGAATCTGCCAATTTCCATGTCTCTGCATTGGTGGGGTGGGGGGGGTGGTAGATGAATGCGGCGATGGATCTTCATCAGATGCTCTCTCTGGCTCCACATCTAAAGTGCCCCCAGCGCTGACACTGAAGTGCTTTTTGGAATTCTTCCTTTTCTTTTTTAAAATAAATTTAGAGTACCCAATTCATTTTTTTCCAATTAAGGGGTAATTTAGCATGGCCAAACCTCTTTGGGTTGTGGGGGTGAAACCCATGCAAACATAGGGAGAATGTGCAAACTCCACACGGACAGTGACCCAGAGCCGGGATCGAACCTGGGACCTCGGCGCCGTGAGGCTGCAGCACTAACCACTGCGCCACCGTGCTGCCCTTACTCTTCCTTTTTTTGCCAGTAGCTGGAATAGAGAAGTGATAATTAGTAATTAACTAGGCAGGCTCCTACACTACATGTCACTCACAGTCATTGTCTGCATTCAGACGATGTACACTGGATAAACCCTCAATATTTTGTTGGAATAGGACGATATCGCCAACCCCTCAGGAAAAATCTTGGACCTTTCCAGTGAGATCCACTGCTTTCTCCTCATTGGAGCAGAGTGTACTGAGCTCTTAGATCTCCCCACCTCGGCTTTCTCTCTCATTAATTGTGGATGATTTTGTCCTGCATAAAGATAGATAGATTGACTGTTAGCAGTATGGACCAAAAGAACATTTCAGAAGCATGCATGTCTGTTGTGTGTGCTGAGCCATCCCCAGCAAGGATCTGACATGAGATGGTGAACATAAAGTAGCTGTCAGACAATCAATGCTGATGTCCCATCTATTGGTTGTGTGTGACATCCCTGTGGACTCCAACCCTTACGACTGTCTGATGCCCTATGAGAGTATGAGTTCGGAGTGAGTAGAAGTTTCACTTACCTGGCAAAGCACATCAGATCATTCATTTGTTTGATGTACTGCAGGGCGGTTCTTTAGGTTACTACAGGCGCCAGTTCCCTGATGAGCTTCGTCCAGACCCTTGTGGTTAGCTGGGAGGACGTCCTGCTCCAATCCCTCGGGAAGGGGGCCTCTCCACTTTCCTGCACAGCTGGCGGAGAATACCCAGGGAGACCTCTGTGAACCATGGGGCCGAGGGTGTGCTGCATCTGTTTAGCATGGTAATGCAGACATTCAGTTCACCCCTCGACCTGCAGTGAGTGAAGGCCTGCACGGGTGCCATTTAAACAGGACGATAGATCCTGCGACCAATGAGTAATCACTGCCCTTCCCGTCCAGAGATTCCAGAAGCAGCTTGTTGATGAATAACAAATGAGTTGAAAATGTGTTTCAGGCGTTAAAATGTGCCTGCCGCCCAGTGGGACTCACGTCGACTTCCCCACCCACCACCTCGCTTATTCCCCAGAATGGAAAATTCTGCCCAATGATTCCGGCAATTTTTCAGGGCACCTTCTGACTTTTGTCTTCTAAAGTCACACCATACCGTCTATAACGTTGCATGTCACAGCGAGGATGACATTGATCAATAGCATTCTATCAATTTGGCATTGTGTCAGGGCAGCACGGTGGCGCAGTGGGTTAGCCCTGCTACCTCATGGCGCCCAGGTTCAATGCCGGCTCTGGGTCACTGTCCGTGTGGAGTTTGCACATTCTCCCCGTGTCTGCGTGGGTTTCGCCCCAACAACCCAAAGATGTGCAGGGTAGGTCAATCGGCCATGTTAAATTGCCCCTTAATTGGAGAAAATGAATTGGGTATTCTAATTTTTTTTCAAATTTGGCAGGGTGTGCCAGGGTCTCCCTGGGTATTCTCCGCC
The DNA here is from genome assembly GCF_902713615.1 of Scyliorhinus canicula. NCBI lineage: Eukaryota > Metazoa > Chordata > Chondrichthyes > Carcharhiniformes > Scyliorhinidae > Scyliorhinus > Scyliorhinus canicula. The sequence goes on from NC_052147.1 coordinate 70,726,156, forward strand.
AGCTGTGCAGGAAAGTGGAGAGGCCCCCTTCCCGAGGGATTGGAGCAGGACGTCCTCCCAGCTAACCACAAGGGTCTGGACGAAGCTCATCAGGGAACTGGCGCCTGTAGTAACCTAAAGAACCACCCTGCAGTACATCAAACAAATGAATGATCTGGTGTGCTTTGCCAGGTAAGTGAAACTTCTACTCACTCCGAACTCATACTCTCATAGGGCATCAGACAGTCGTAAGGGTTGGAGTCCACAGGGATGTCACACACAAACTTTCAAAAGGGGCAGCAGGATAGCATGGTGGTTAGCATAAATGCTTCACAGCTCCAGGGTCCCAGGTTCGATTCCCGGCTGGGTCACTGTCTGTGTGGAGTCTGCACGTCCTCCCCCTGTGTGCGTGGGTTTCCTCCGGGTGCTCCGGTTTCCTCCCACAGTCCAAAGATGTGCGGGTTAGGTGGATTGGCCATGCTAAATTGCCCGTAGTGTCCTAATAAAAGTAAGGTTAAGGGGGGGGTTGTTGGGTTACGGGTATAGGGTGGATACGTGGGTTTGAGTACGGTGATCATGGCTCGGCACAACATTGAGGGCCGAAGGGCCTGTTCTGTGCTGTACTGTTCTATGTTCTATGTTGGCACTGTGTCAATTTACAAAGACTGTTAGCTTTCATTTGAGATCTTCTACTTACCATTGAAGCCTGCCACTTTCTAGGAAGGGTGAGGTGCAATAATGTGCTTTTGAGCCTTGCTCAATTTGTGCCAGAACACAAAATATTAAGAGACTGCAAATGCAAAGCCTATCTCACCTCCTCCTGAGGGAAGTGCAAGATTGTTAATTCAGGCTCTATTCAAATTAAGCCGGTTGGCATTATTTACAAGGCTTTTCACAAATTTGAATTACGGATGCATTTGTACTGAATGACAATTGTAACATGTTCCTACGTATACACGCTGTCTGGAGTTCACCTTTTGTGGCTGACCATGTTGGTACGTGTATTTTGAATGTACATTGCAATCCAAAAAGTTCAATCTCTCAGCAACATGACTTTAGCTTTCAATGCATGCTCATTTTATTAAGTAGCAATCCTTTTTAAATTGTTCATTGCAACGTTCAGGCTTCGTGTCTTTAATTGCTTCAGTGTATCAGTGTAAATCATGGAAATCAAATATTTTTTGCACAATATATTAATATATTCTCACAAAAACAAGCTTGTTCAATAAATACTTTAGGATTTGTCGATCAATAACACCCTGAAAGTAACAATCAATTGCAACAATATTACCCAAGAGCAACATGAGGAGACATTTCAACACGCCGATAGTCTGCTAGCAGGACACGGAATCGCTGCCCAGAAGGTGCTGCGAAAAGCCTAATCAATCTTAATGGCATATCTTCCTTGGCATGGACGTGGCAGCTGTTCATTCAAAGCAACATCCAGGGCCAGTTGGCCAAGTACCAGCAAGTGATTACTGGTGCTCAGAGGCTGCTCACCCTGAACTCCGGGAAAGTGAACAGGAAGTGAAATTATTCAGTGAACATAGAAAGGGGCAGCCCGACAGCTCACACTTTTGGTCTTGGGTCCAGAGCACCCTCCTACTTTTCTGACCGCAACAAAAATATGTTTTTAAACTTACTTATAAAGCTCTCCACTTGTTGCCCACCAGACATCATTGTGCAGAACATCCATCCATAGATGGTGCACCCAATGTACTTTTAAAGTGGCCGTTGGACCCTCAGTACATCGTAGACTCACAATTTATAAATAAGCATTAATCTGCAGACTCAGGTGACCCCCTCCGTGTTGATTCAGGAGACACGAAGAAGACGGCGAAACAGGTTTATTTTAACTCAAAAGATAAAGTCACTACCGTGGCGTACAGCACGGTAGCATGGTGGTTAGCATAAATACTTCACAGCTCCAGGGTCCCAGGTTCGGTTCCCGGCTGGGTCACTGTCTGTGTGGAGTCTGCACGTCCTCCCCGTGTGTGCGTGGGTTTCCTCCGGGTCCTCCGGTTTCCTCCCACAGTCCAAAGATGTGCGGGTTAGGTGGATTGGCCATGCTAAATTGCCCGTAGTGTCCTAAAAAAGTAAGGTTAAAGGGGGGGTTGTTGGGTTACGGGTATAGGGTGGATACGTGGGTTTGAGTAGGGTGATCATTGCTCGGCACAACATCGAGGGCCGAAGGGCCTGTTCTGTGCTGTACTGTTCTATATATTCTATGTAAATGTCCCAGCCCGGGACTATCGAGAATCCTAGATCCGGGAGCAGTATTCAAAGGACTCACAGGCTTCCGTCCGCTACCACAGGAACTCTATAGGCTGGGGAGATTGATTAGTGATCCCGCCCCCCATGAGGGTTATCACACACCCATCTCAAGGAAATAGTGGTATTAAAATAGCCATGAGGCTGTAACGGTGATTTTATTTTCATTCGTAATTTTGACTTTAATTCCATTCCATCTGGATTTCATGGATTGAAGGGAATGAAATGCCCTGATTGTGTTTCTATAATCAAGTAACCATCCTTTTCGCACAGAGAAAGTCAGGTGTGGAACTCAAGCAGTCTTTTACATGCAAAGAAAAATTTTAATTTCGCTATTTAATTCAAAGAAAAGGCAATAAATAGCGTAAGGCAGACTGCAACCGTTTATAAAACAAAACACAAGTTTTCTATCATGTGTCTCATTTTAACAGGGAAATTCACGTTGGTGGCTGGTACCAGACTAGCAATTAAGTACCTGTCTATCTTAATAATGTATTCACTGTCAAATGCTGATAACATCAACTCTGTTTTGTCAATTTGAGATTCAGGGCTCAACCACACACACTCCAAGAATGTTTTTTTTAAATGAAATATCATATCAATCAACCGGGTGACACATACTACCACCACACAAACTGCAGCTAGTAAAAATGCTCTGCCTCAGAGCTTGTCCGGCACAATTACTATCAATCAAATAGGAACCCAAGCTGCTCTCAAAGGATACAAAGAAGAATTCAAATGAATCGAACTTGTAATATTCATATCTTTGCACACATTTTTTGTCTTTTCCCTTCTTTTTTGATCATAGAACTTATTAATTTTGTTTCACAATATAAATCAAAAGTATAATTAAGAATGTTGCATTATAACAAATTAGCTCTGATGCCACCAAGTATGATGTGGAGATGCCGGCGTTGGACTGGGGTGAGCACAGTAAGAGGTCTTACAAAACCAGGTTAAAGTCCAACAGGTTTGTTTCAAACACTAGCTTTCGGAGCACTGCTCCTTCCTTCGCCTGAGGAAGGAGCAGTGCTCCGAAAGCTAGTGTTTGAAACAAACCCGTTGGACTTTAACCTGGTGTTGTAAGACTTCTTTCTCCACTAAGTATGTTATCAGTTCTGGTGGTTACTGTGATGAGCACATGGGGCGGATTTCTCTGCTCCCCACGTGGCATGGGAGAATTGTGGGAGGGCCTCCCGACATTTTTTACGCCCCCCTGGCGCCCCCAGCGATTCTCTCTCCCCCCCCCCCCCCCGCCCCAACTCGGAAAAATCGGGGCTCGCCGTTTTTTACGGCGAACGGCAATTCTCCGAGCCCGATGAGCCAAGCAGCCGACACTTCACGCCCGTTTCACCATGGCAGCAACCACACCTGGTTGCTGCATTCGTGAAACGGGCGCCAGATGCCCGTTTAGGGCATCTAGGGGCCCGATTTGGACGGGAGCACCGCCACTGTGCTCGGGAGGGGACCGATCGTGCCCACCGATCGTCGGGCCAGCGTCCAAAACGGACGCACTCTTTCCCCTCCGCTGCCCGGCCAGATAAAGCCGCCACGTCTTGCCGGGCGGCGGTGGAGAAAGACGGCACCGCGCATGTGCGGGTTCGTGCCGCCTGAGCGCTGATGTCATCTGCGCATGCGCGGGTTGGAACCGGCAACCCACGCATGCGCGGATGACCTCACAAATGCGCCGTTTTGCGCGACATTTCCGGCGCGACAAGGTCGCGGCCGGGAAATATGGAGGCCCGCTCCTAGCCCCCCGGGTGGGGGTGAATTAGGTGCGGGGAGCAGGTCCGAGGCCGTCGTGAACCTCGGACGATTTCACGACGACCATCCCGATTTTTATCGGGAGTGGAGAATACCGCCCATGGTATTTTTGGGGGATGAAAGTTTCCTCCTTGTGCACGTTTTAACCTGAACATCAATAGGGGAACTGGTAGCACAAGTCTGCATGCATTCATAATGGAGGACAGTGCTCGTGCTGGGTGCCTTTGGAGTAGGTGACAGTTGGTTTTTCAGGTCCTTGGTGTAGAATTCAACAAAAAGACACACAGGAACGCATGGTCGGGTTCAAAATGAACTCAGGTTTATTCGATATAGATGGCTAAACCTCCTCGCCCCAAAGGATCACCCTCCCTGACCTGCACTCAGGTCGGGGTTCAAGTATAATGAGGTTCCCCCTTGTAAAGGGGAAACCCCTGCCCCGTTTTACCATGGGAGTTTGTACTCCGTGCTGGTCGCGGGGAACCGGATAACGCATAACCCGTGACATCCGAGGGGGCCGTAACACTTGGAACAAAATAAAGAGGGATAGATCTTCACTTTTTTTGACAGTGTTAAATGGCTGCCAGTGAATCGTCAGCCTACTTTAACATCTCTCCCGAGTTATACTTCCACAAAAGAGTGATTAAAAAAAACAGGCGGTTGACTCTCTAGCGCCCATTTTACAGTAGCCCACAAAGTCAAGATCAGTCCCTCTAGAGAGTTTCACTCTGCAGTTGAATGTGCCACACTTCCTGTAATTCCTGATGAACCAAAGATTGAGGGATGCTCCATCCCCCAACAGTGAAATTCCCTTCTTTGTTGAGTACAAAACGTATAAAAGCTAATTAAACCACTGGAATCACATTTAATCTATCAAAATGGTAACTCAAGCCACAAGATATATTGCCAGAGGACTTAGTCCAATTAGCAGCTAAGCATCAAGTATGCAAGATTCTTTAATCGAGTCAACAAAATCAGAGCGAACACTATTAGTCACATCAGTAATATTAGTTTTTAACACAACAGTAAAATAACCCTATAAACATTCAAACAATCCTCCAAAATTTCAGTAAAATTTAACTATTACCCAACAACAGCTCATATGACTAACAGCACCAGTAAAACATCTATTAGAATTTTTTATCACCCACTCCTTTCGTCTCATCAATAGCAGTCGTGCTTTAACCCTCCTAGACCGTGGCCAGGGATTCTCCGACCTGGTGCCAGGTCGGAGAATCCCTGGGGGGGAACACAAGAGTCGCGCACTGACGCTGGCTTCCCTATTCTCCGACGCTCCGATTCTCGGGCGACCGCGGCCCCGATGGGCCGAGTGACCGACGAGTTTGGCCAAGTCGCGCCGGCGTGGGTTACTCAGGTCCCACACAGCGGGACCTGGAAGGCGAGTCTGCGGGCGCCGTCCTGGAAGGGAGGGGGGGAGGGGTTCTGGCCCCGGTGGGGGGGTCCACGGTGACCTGGCCCGCGATCAGGGGCCTACCGATTGGCGGGCGGGCTGGTTCCGTATGCACCTTTTTTACTCCGCGTTGGGCCCCTGTAAGTCTCCGCCATATTGCCCAGGGGCCTGGCGTGGAGAAGGGAACCCCAGCGCATGCATGGAAATACGCTGGCCCTAACACGCATGCGCAGAAATATGGCAGCCCTACCGCGTATGCGCAAACTCTCCCCAGCCGTTTCGCACCGGCTGGAGCTGCGGGGACCATTCTGGCGCCAACCTAGCCCCCTAGGAAGGGGAGCATTCCCCATTATCGGGGACCATTGACACCGGAAAGGCTGGCGCTGCTTTTCACACAGGCGTGGGGACATAGCCCCATTATTGGAGAATCCCGCCCCATAGCTCTGGAATTCATCCCTAAATCTCTGTCTCTCCATTTCCCTTTAAAATTTACCACAAACCAGACCCAGATCTTGGGCCCTTCTGCATAAAGTCAATCACATAATGTCTGAATTTGTGTTTGCTGAAAAATTAATCAATATGGGATTTAAACTTCTCATGCTACTAGATATCTCCTTGCTGTTAGCAAAGCTCCTCTGGCAAATCCCCTGGTTACTCTGTACTGATTCACTCACCTCCTGACTTCCCAAAACCTGTCCACCATCTACAAGGCACAAATTAGGAGAATGATGGAATACTGTCCCTTTGCTTGGATGAGTACAGGTCCAACAACACTCAAGAAGCTTGACGCCATCTAAAACAAAGCAGCCCACCTGATTGGCACCCATCCACAAATATTTACTGCTTTCACCATCGTGCACAATGGCAGGCAGTGTGTACCCTCTACAAGATGCACTGCAGAAACTGACCAAGGCTCCTTAAACAGCACCTTCCAAATCCATGGCCGTTACCATCTTGGAGGACAAAGGTGGCAGACACATGGGAACACCACCACCTGGAAATTGTTATCCAACCCAATCACTATCCCGACCTAGAAATATATCATCAAACCCTCAATGTTGCTGTGCCAAAATTCTGAAACTCCCTCCCGAGCAACACTGTGGATGTACCTACACCACAAGTGTTTCAAGAAGGCAGCTCAGCACCACCTTCTCAAGGACAATTAGGGATGGACAATAAATGTTGGCCAACTGGCACCCACATCCCGAGAATTAATTTTCAAAATTGTTCAGCCATTGAATACAAGATAAAAGCAAAAAATGCTGATAATGCTCAGGAGATCAAGCTTCCTCTGTGGAGAGAAACAGAGTTAACGGAATGGAATTGACACTCCCTGCTGGCACGTTTGAAGGCATAAAACCAGTGGGTGGCCCACCCCAACCTGTCAGAAACTTTACAGTGGCGGTGAAGGGTGATAGAGATGTCAGCCTTGCCCTTAGAGGCCAATTAATAACCGCCCAACGGTCTCATCTGAACCTGGCCAGTATTTTGCCAGCTGTGAGAAGAGGTCCATGCCATGCGGGAAGCACGAGATGGTGTGGTGATAGGGAAGGCTGTCCCTTCGTTTGCTGTCCCTTTGGTCTCATTGGAGGCACCTGTCATAATATACACACAGGTATATGATGGTGCACAGACAGGCAGTGATTGACACACAGGATGACCAATGAACACACAGAACACAGCAGCCAATCACCAGACAGGACACGGCCACTATAAAGCCAGAGGGCACTAGTTTTCCCGCTCTCTTGGGATCCAGCCTCTGAGACAGTCAGAGACTGTGAGCAACAACTAGAACATACACCGTGTGGTAGTAAGATAGTCTGGTCAGGTTAGCCGCAGGTCTCCAGTCAAGTCAGCATAGTGTCAACCCACAGTTAAAGTATGTATGATAGTTAAGAGTACCCAACACATCAGCACCCAATCCCCCCCTTTCCTCCTGGCCTCTTGAACTTGGCCCGCTCCTGCCACCCGTGTTGAGACCCCTGACCGCAGCCTTACCTGGGACTCTTCAACATTGTGAGACTGCCTGTAGTCCCAGCAGTGGCCACCATTCTCTTCAGGCTCTGCTGGGACTACAGAGCTGCCAGCCATTCAAATTGGTTGGCACTTCTCTAAAGGTAGACATTCCTCCTGAGAAAGGGGCAGAAGTCTCGCCTCAAATCAATGTATGCTGTCCCTGATGTTAAATTGTTGATGGATTGGGTTGGAAAGCTGGCCAGCCCAACATTTTAGCAGTTGAGGCTGGAACCTACGATCCCCGAAATATCCAGACTAACATTTCAGGTCATGATGACCTTTTGCCAGATCAGCCAAAAATAATCGACCGTGTCGCATACCCATGAAGAAATGTGAAGCGATTAGTGGTGAGTACAGGTACTCAAAACTGGAAAAGGATTGGAATTTGTGCCTATTCTTGGCAGTTGGATCTTCCGATCCTGCCAATGGCGAATCCATGCTGCAGGGTTCACCTGGCGACCGGGGAGGGGGGGGGGGGGGTGAATTCAATGGAAATTCCAGCGACGGTGGCGAGAGCAGAAGATCCTGCCACCAGCGGGCAACCTCCCATCACCCAGAAACACACTGGGTGTGGAAAATCCCCCTACTACTAGAGAGGACTTTGAAGTATCTGCAGCAAAGGCTGAATTTTATATGATTTGAGGTTTATTTTGCATAAAGCTTAAATGTAATCTCAGCACAAGATGGAAGCCATTAGCCAAAATGACTAGACTCATTAATCATCTTTGATACTGTAAAGCCAAATCACAAGAGATGCACAAACCCACACTTAGCAGATGGGTTTAAGCAAAATAATCTCCAGCTAACAGCTCTAACCACTCTCTCAGACCTATATTGCATGTTACTGTTGTATCTAAACCACAGTGTGTCTTAACCCATATATGGTGGACAAATGACTACAAGTTTGTTTCTTACAATAGTACAGAATTTATTTACATTCACATAATGTTAAAGTTATTCAGTCACATACAAACACATAAGTTAAACTACAAAGCTAGGACATACAAGACCTTAACTTACTTTAAAGTGACTAGCAAGTACTGGGCAGATATGCCTTTATCTGGACACCGCAGTCTTGCAGTTCTTGGTGGTCAATTACTGGTCATTCTTGTCCTTGGCTCCAGTTTTCCTTCTATTGGTGGCGTGGATGGATGACTTCTTCAGCCAGTGAAGGATCACCATTGTTGGTTGCTGTCGAGAGGGCAAGTGAGGGGTTCTGCAGCATTTTGTATCCCTGGGAATTTCTCGCCCTTTTAGGTGGTCCCAGGTGAGCTACCAATCAATCGATCAGGGCTCGAGCGCCCTAATCAATTAAAACCAATCAATACCCGCCAACTTGATGGCGGGGTATGTCCTTAATGGCCATGTCCGTTGATATCGGAGGCACATAGGCCTTCCCAAATAAGGGAACAGGCACCACTGAGTCTGTTACATTGTAGGTGATTTGCATTTAAGCCCATTGTCCCGCGATGGCCTCTTGATGGCCTTTTTCCTGTGTTATTTGCAAAGTGTGGGCTGCGGCCTTTGTTTATTTAGAGCTGCAAACTGTTTGTCCCTGAATGTGGCCACTTTTCCCAGCATCCTTTGTCAGATGCCATTTTAGGTGGCCACATTACAAACTTATAGTAAAAACCATATAAATCACAATCGCCTACTTTCTTGCCTTTCAACTTCTTTAGTTAAAGTCTCGTAGTTCATTTTCAGCCTTCATACTATAAGCAACCTCTTTTAAATCTTTGTGTGCTCCTTGTGTCCTTTTTACCCCGTATCTTGCTGGCTGCTTCAACATTGCAGATTTTGTTTTAAACTACAAACTTTCTAAACCACCCCCTCCCCCCACGCTGCAAGCTGATATTTGAACTCACCCAGGAACACTCCTCAATCCAGTGAGCTAGGTTGTATAGTCCGTGTTGCCATTTTGATGGACTTGGCTAGCAGCCAACCGACTCTTTTGAAATTCTGAGATTTATCCCATTTGGATTCTGATTGGTGGAGCCCTTAAGAAGCTTCTGGAACAGAAGACAGATTTCATTTTGGCCCTCAGTTCTGCTTAGATCTTGAGAACAGCTAGAAGCCAGTTTAAAGCACTCTCACTATCCAGCCAGGCCTGTGAAGGTAACCTCTTATTAAAAGGCTGCAAGCAGTATGCAGCCAGTTTTGTGAGATCTAGAAGGAAGCCACAGCAGGTCTGGACTCTCTCTGTCAGCTAAGTCTGGTGATTAAAACACCTTTCAGCACGGCCTATGAACTTCTGATTAAAAAGGCTGGGGAATCTGATTTTTCTCAACTGGTGACCTGTGTTTAAAGACCTTTCTCTCTCTGCAGTCAGTGAAATCTGCAGGAGGATCCAGTCCAGCACCACCTGCAGGAATAGGGGGCTGATTGAAAACCTATTTAAAATTCTCAAGTGAAGAATTATATTACCTCAGTGAGGCTGAGAGCCAGTCTGGCAGAGGCCGTTCAAATGAAAGTGACTCCCAGAGAGAATTCTACAGCCTGCATATTCCAGTTGGAAACAAACATTAAAAGATCCAAACCAACCAATGGTTTTCAACACCACGCATTGTGAAAGGATCACCACCTACAAAGACCATTACCTCAGCAGTGAAGATTCTCATCTCTCGTCCCGTTTAGCCCCCATTACTTGACCCTTCTCCTCCCTCACTCTGTGTCAGTCTTGTGTGTGAGTGGGCGGAGGGTGAGATGGTGTTTGGGAGTAATTAGATTGACAGACCGTTGTTCTATTTTATTTTGCCATTACCTGTTTATCTCTTCTCGTTATAAATAAACACCTTTTTAATGTTCTACTTACCAATCGGTGCGAGTACGTCAGTGGAGCAGTCAAGGTCCCGAGATCTCAGGAAAACATATGAATTATCGGTCAATTCACTTACTTTAGGACTCCAGGGCCTATGGGGCTGGAATTGATCCTGCACTAGCCCAGAGTGTTGTGACATAAAGGACACCTTCTCATGCCAGTTAATATTTTGACCTGTTGTTCAGCATTGTCCACTCTTCTGATTCAAAATCAGTAATCATGTTGAAACCACTTCTGCTCAGAGCTCTTATCATTTTGTGCTCTCGACTGCTGCTTTGTTACTCAATGCAACTCGCAATAAATGGACACGATAAATTGATGCGAACTTGGGATTGGACATGGGAAAAGTGGGACAGACCCTGAGTGACAGTAAAGTATGTTTTGAACCCGATGACACAGAACAACATTTGAGAGGTGTGCTGAAAGATCGCACACCTGGTGAGATGATGAGCAAACCCATTGGGATTTGATCTGAAGTGAAGATGCAGCATACATCAAGGTTTTGTGAGCAATCATTCTCTTTGATGCAGTGGTCTGCACATTCAATCAATACTCTGGACTACTCTGCAAAAATAACATGTAGTAATTTCTTTATTTTTTAAATGTATTTTATTACAAACATGTATCAAAGCTGGTTACAGCAAATAAACACCCCGGGAAACATACTTCCCAAAAATCAACTGTAGAGTCTGTAGAGATTTTTCCCCTTTTTCACCCCCCCCCCCCCACTCCCCTCACCGCCCACCCTCCACCCCCCCCCCCCTCCCCCCTGCGACAAACAGCTCCTCAAACATGGTAACAAATAAACAAATATCCCCCACCTTTTCTTAAACTCCCCGGCTGAGCCCCTTAACTCATACTTTATCTTCTCTATCTGCAGGAAGACGTACAAGTCACCCAACCATGCCACTACCCCCGGTGGCAATGCCAATCACCACTACAGCAAAATTCACCGCCATGCAATCTTCTCAATTTTTCATAACCCCAAAAAGCGCTTGATTCGCTGGCCCCTGCCCACACCTCTCACACTCATCTGCTACCCCTGAAAGAACCCAATCATTCTCGGCTGAGTCATATGCACCCTGTGCACCATCTTAAACTGTATCAGGCTCACCTTTGCACAAGAGGAGGTCCGGTTTACCGTTCGCAGTGCCTCACTACATACTCCCCAATTCCGTTTCCTATTTCTCCTTGATCTTCACCACCCGCTCACCTCCCTACTCCCCCAGCCACTTGTATATATCCCCAATTCTTCCATCCCCTTTCACATCCGGAAGCAGTCTTACAACACCAGATTACAGTCCAACAGGTTTGTTTCAAATCACTAGCTTTCGGAGCACTGCTCCTTTCTCAGGTTTTTGCAAGACATCTTACTGTGCTCACCCCAGTCCAATGCCAGCATCTCCACATCCGGAAGCAGCAGCCACTTCAGCAGGGTGCATCCCGGCAACTGAGGGAACCCCCTCCAGACCTTTCGGGCAAAGTCCCTAACCTGCAGATACCTTAACTCATTATCCCTCGGCAGCTGGACCCTCTCCATTAGCTCCTCCAGACTGGCAAACCCTTTCTCCAAATACAAATCCCTCACCTTGACTAACCCCACTTCCCTCTACCTACTGTATGCACTATCCATGCTCCCCGACTCAAACCCATGATTCTCGCACAACAGCGTTAGCACCGACATCCTAAAATGCCTCCTCATCTGATTCCATATCATCACCGTGGACTGCACCACTGGGCTCCCTGAATACCTACTCGGAGCCATTGGCAATGCTGCCGTCACCATAGCCCTCAAACTAGACCCCTTACAAGATTCCTCCTCCATCCTAACCCACTCTACCCCTTCTCCTTCCAACGACTGTCGCACCTTATCCACATTCGCTGCCCAAATAATAATGAAGCAAGTTCAGCAACGCCAACCCCCCCCTGCTGCCTCTGCTTCTGTAATAGGTTCCTCCTCACCCTTGGCACCTTCCCCACCAATACAAAGTCCGAGATGATCGTTTCCACCTTCCGAGAAAGGCCTTTGGTATAAATATTGGGCGACTCTGAAAGATAAACAAGAACTTCGGCAGAATATTCATTTTCACCACTTAGACCCTCCCCGCCAACATTGAGTGCAGTGTATCCCAGGCAGCAGTGTGGCGCAATGGTTAGCACTGCTGTCTCACCGTGCCAACGTCTGAGGTTCGACCCTGGCTCTGGATCACTGTCCGTGTGGAGTTTGCACATTCTCCCCGTGTTTGCATGGGTTTCGCTCCCACAACCCAAAGATGTGCAGTGTAGATGGATCGCCACATTAAATTGACCCTTAATTGGAAAAAATGAATTGGGTACTCTTTATTTTTATAAAGTGTAGTGTATCCCACCCCCTAAGATCCTCCACCAACTTTGTTAAGTTCCACTTATGTAGCCCCGTCCATTCCCTCGCTAGCTGAATCCTTAAATACCGAAACCTGTCCCTCACTACCGTAAATGGCATCCCCCCTAAATTAGCCCGCTGTGCCAGATCATTCACCGGGAATACCTTGCTTTTCCCTTCATTCAGTTTGTACCCGAGAACCCTCCAAACCTCCCCAACAGGCCCATAATCCTCCCCATACTCTCCAACGGATCTAAAACATACAGCAAGTGGTCATCGGCATAGAGCGACACCCAATGGCTCCTCTGTCCCCTCATAATCCCCCGCCACTCCGCCGACCCCCCGAGAGCCATCGTCAACGGCTCTATGGCCAGAGCAAACAGCAATGGCGACAGTGGGCACCCATGCCTCATACTCCTGTGTAAGTCAAAGCTTCCGGAGCTCATATCATTCATCCTCACCCTCGCCCTTGATGGCACATACAGCAAGTGCACCCATGCCATAAATCTCGGCCCAAACCCAAACCTTCCCAAAACTTCGAACAAGTACCGCCACTCCACTCGATCAAATGCCTTCTCTGCATCCATGCCTGCCCTTCACGAAAACTTGTTTGATCTTCTGCAACCACCCCTGGGACACAGTCCTCCATCCTCCCCACCAACAACTTAGCCAATACTTTCACATCCATGTTCAATAGTGATAAAGGTCTATACAACCCACATTCCACCGGATCCTTAGCTTTTTTGGGGATTAGTGTTATTACTGCCGGCAACTCCTCTTCTCCAGTGCTTCATTACACGCCCCCAACAGATGTGGTGCCAGATCCGCCGCAAATTCCTTATAAAATTCAATCAGGTACCCATCCGGCCCAAGGGCCTTCCCCGACATACTCCTGATACTATCCAGCACCTCCCTCAGCCCCAGGAGCTCCTCCAATGCCTGCCTCTTTACTTCCTCCACCTGGTGAAATTCCAGTTCATCCAGAAACCGTCCCATGTCCCCCTCCTCTTCCCCCGGGTCCGCCTCGTAAAGTCTCTGGTAATACTCTCTAAATGCCTCATTTATCTTCCCTGGCTCCGACACCACATCCCCAGCCCCAGTCTGTATCTTCAGTATTTCCCTGAACGCAGCCTGCTTCCACAGCTGGTGCGCCAGCATGCGGCTCGCCTTCTCCCCATACTCATATTGCACCCCTCTTGCCAGACGCAATTGCCCTACCACCCTCCCCGTCAGCTTGTCAAACTGCCCCTGCAACTTTTTCCTCCTCACCAATCCCTCCACGGTAGGCACCCTCGACTATTCCCTGTCCACCTCCACTATGTCGCTCACTACACGGTCATGTTCCGCCCTCATTTCCTTATCCGCATGAGCTGTAAACAAATTAATTTCTCCCTGGATCACGGCCTTCACTGCTTCCCAAAAAATGGCTGCCGACACCTCCCCATTCTTATTCAACTGCACATACTCATTAATCGCCGCCTGCACCTTATCACAAAAACCTCCATCCGCCAACAACCCCGAGTCAAACCTATACCCCGGCCTCTGCTCTCGTCCCATTTTGAACCGAATCTCCAGCCAGTGGGGTGCATGGTCTGAGATAACAATCCCCGCATGCTCTGTCCTCTCACACCAACCAAAATCTCCCGACTCACTACGAAGTAGGCAATCCTTGAATATACCTTATGGACATGTGAAAAGAAGGAATACTCCCTTCCCCCTGGGTCCTGAAAACACCATGAGTCCACCACACCCATCCTCTCCATAAACCCCCCTCCAGCTCCCTCGCCATTTGTACCCTACCCATCAACTTGGGTCACGACCTATTCACCCTCGACTCCAGCACACAATTAAAATCTCCTCCCATGATCAACTGGTGCATGGTCAAATCCGGGATCACTGCCAGCAACCCCCTAATAAAACCCACAGCATCCCAATTTGGGGCATGCACATTTACCAATATTATTGGTGCCCCTTCCAATCACGATCACATATCTCCCATCCGGACGCCCTAACCTCCGCCGCACTCACAAATCCCAATTTTTTGCTCATTAAAATTGGCACTCCCCTCGATTTCAAATCAAACCCCGAGTGAAAAACCTGCCCAACCCTTCCTTAACCTAACCGGAGCCTTCACACAGAGGAGCGTCTCCTGCATAAAGAGCACCCTCGCTTTCAAGCTCCTGAGGTGCACGAATACTCATGACCTTTTAACCAGCCCATTCAGTCCCCCAGACGTTCCACGTTACCAACCTTACCAAGGCTTATGCCTCCAATCCCCTCTACCATCCGTCATCTTCCCCAATTAACTCCTGTCCTGTTAATTCCATCCATCTAGCCCATCCCAGATGGCCCCTTTCACCGCCCCTGACCATGTCATCACTCACCCCCTCCCACATCGCAGCAACCTCCCCGCCTTTCCCCCTTCCCTTCCTTCCCCCCACTCCCCCCCTCTCCCATCTCCCCGGTCACTCCTCTCGGCCTTCTCCCCCACCACATCACTTCCGTTCACCAGCATAACCTGCTAGCGCTGCTGCCCCTGCCCAAAGGCACATCCTAATGACCTCTCCCCCCCCCACTCCTCAGCTCCAAGAAGGCCTCCTGCTGGCCTTACCCTCCCCCACCCAAACAAGGACTTCTCCTGAACTCCAGGTAGCCTTCTCCAAAAGCAAACAAACAGATATTAAAGACAAACAGTCCCATAAAACAGGAGGAGGAATGGGAACATCCATTCTCGCATTAACGTTTCACTCCCACAACTCCTTACAATTTCAACATTAAATAGCAATCCCTCCAGAAAAAAAAGTCGAAAATCCCCCAGTCTCTAAACCCACTTCAAACATGCACCCGATCATTTCAAAGTGCCACCACCCCGGTTCCCAAGCATTATCCGCTCAGTTCTCCCCCAGTTTATGATCCTCAATGAAGTCTTCGGCAGCTTCTGAGGTCTCTAAATAATACTCCTGGCCACCCCAAACCTGGGGCAAAATTCTCGGACCCCACGCATGGTCAGAGAATCGGCCGGCGGCGGCGTTATTCCCGCTCCCGCCGGGTTTTGAATTTTCCGAGCGGCCAAAAACCGGCGTTGTGCAAATCCCGCCGGCAGCCTCTGAGAACAGCCGGCGCCGGCAGGATGTCATTTAATTTTTAATGTCAACGAATCTCCGGCCCGGATGGGCCGAAGTCCCACCGACGTGGCCACGGGTCACGTCAACGAAAATCACAGTAGGTTTATAACGGCGTCAACCATTGATGATGGTTGACGCCGTTCAGTAACCTACATCGAGTGCGGGGGTAGCAGCGTTGGAGAGGGGTGGATTGGGGGGGTTGCGGCGTTGGGGGGGGTTGCGGCGTTGAGGGGGGGGTTGCGGCATTGGGGGGGGGTTGCGGCATTGAGAGGGGGGAGTTGCGGCGTTGAGATGGGGGGTACCGGCGTTGAGAGGAGAGGAGAGGAGAGGAGAGGGGGGGTGTACCGGCGTTGAGAGGAGAGGAGAGGAGAGGGGGGGTACCGGCGTTGAGAGAGAGAGGGGGGGGGGTACCGGCGTTGAGAGAGAGAGAGGGGGGGGTACCGGCGTTGAGAGAGAGAGAGGGGGGGTACCGGCATTGCCGCCGGTCCGCAGCCACCACGTTTAGTTCCTGACAGATGAGACCACACGTGTCCCACGCCGTTGGGAACACGGCTGGTCGGGGGACGGAGCATCATGGGGCAGGCCTCAGGCAATGGCTTGATCCGTGGATACGGCATGTGGCGTACTCCTAGGAGTCCGCCGCATTTCAGGCAGCAGAGCATCGCGAAAGCGGCACTTCCCGCAATTTCATCACCATCGCGGATTCTTCGCCCCGTCGCTGAACGCGATTTCACCATCAGGGATCGGAGAATCCAGCCCAATGTCTCTGAGTCCAAAACAGTGGAATGCATCAGGGATCTGCTTGGCATCTGCATCTTACTAGGAAATTCAAATATGTGGGGTTTGCATCATTTCGAGCTTGGCGGATTAATGAGAAACATTAAACGGACCAGAACTGCAAATAATTTGCGGATTGGATAGTTTCTCCAGGGCAATAAAAGACATGGAGCAAGTGAAAAATCACTGGACAGGAATATAAGAAGCGCTGCCACTTCAATTGATACAATTAGAAAACCAAAGGCTTTCAAACTTAAGCATCACATTTTACATAATACACATTAGCTTACTTACTCCGACCTTCATCTGCTTAGGTTAAGCTTGCAGCTTTTGAAAATGTACCCAGTACACGCTTAACATTAACTTCCATTGCAGTCTGAGCTTTTGAAGCTTCAATGCAAATATTAACAGATGCTGCTCAACAAGACTTTGTTCCCTGTTCCATCAAGTTCAGAGACAGTAGCAAAACACTTCAATCTCACAGAAATGGCAAATGACCAACTGCTATTATCCTCTCCTCTGCTGCTGTACTTGCCATTAGTTTTAGTAAGTGGCTCAATTAAATAAGATTCGGAACAGCTGATATGCTTGAGCAGCAAGCTCTTCATTTTAATTTGCACCATTAAACTAATCATATCAATCTAGCTCTAAATAAAAACTGGTGAAACTTATACATAAATAAACAATGAATAAATCCTCTTGATTCGTCAACAACATCTGTCAACGGGGATGTGGACAGTCAAAAGAGGAGAAGAAATTTGACGAATGTTCTAGAAAACCATATGTACTGATCAGACAGCACATCGTGACGCATTTCATTAAATATAAGTAAAGTTTTTGACTATTTCCAAAAATCTGTTGGATCTATATCTGGAACAATTTGCTATTTAAATCCCCTTACCATTATGCCGAGAACTTCAATTAGATAAGATAAGGAAACCAAATGAAATACACTGCTTAATTTCAAGCCACGCAAACAGTCCAAACAGACATACAACTGCAAAATGGAATTTGTCCAGTCACTAATTCCTGCTCTTTTCATGTGAGAAGAGAACGTCTATGGTCCAGAAATTCACTCCTGGTCCGATGCGTAGAGATGGAAGAATTCCCGGCTCTAGGATCCTGACCTTTAAAAATGACTGCCTGGGAGACTGATTTTCGGTCCAGGGCGGCTGGAGAGAGGGGGGTTGGGGGAAATGGCCTGGATTAGATTTCTGGGTGGACAACCCCTGAAGAATTCAGCAGGCTGCCCAATGCGGAGGTGAGCCTCCACTCCCCACATTGCCCATCCCCCACCTCTTACCCCACCCCCCACTCACCTGTCCACAAGCTGCCACGTTAAGGTATGCCTCCAAATAACTGCCATGGCCCCTCATTTCCCATCATGTCAGCCATTGCTCCTTTAAAGACTTAATTACCTGCGGATGCTTGCATTCAAAGTATCATCTTGCATCTTTGACTTTGTCTATATATATGTTTCTGGAACCCACCTCTTCATTCACCTGAGGAAGGAGAAGTGCTCCGAAAGCTAGTGTTTGAAACAAACCTGTTGGACTTTAACCTGGTGTTGTAAGGCTTCTTACTCTCCATCTTGATGAAGAATTCTATCACATTATGGGTGCTCATCCCTAAGGGGCTTTGTACAGCTCGACCGCCAATTATTTATGTCTCATTACACGATACCCAGTCTAGGATGGCATGTTCTCTAGTTGGTTTTGCAATGTATTGGTCCAAAAAACACCATCCCAACATGCACTCCAGGAATTTCTCTTCCACGATATTGTTACCAATTTGATTTCCCACATCAATATGCAGATTAAAGACACCATAATTACCTATGTTTCTTTATTGCATGTACCTCTAAGTTCCTGCTTGATGCCATTCCCAACATTACCACTGCAGTTTGGGGATCTATGTATAAACCCCAATGACGTTTTTTTCCCTTTGATATTTCTCAGCTCCACCATTTATAGATTTCACATCATTGAAGCTACAATCCTTCCTCACTACTGCATTAATTTCCTCTTTAACCAGCAATGCAACCCCACTGCTTTTTCCTTTTTTTCTGTACTGCCTAAATACTGAATACTGGATATTCAATTCCCATCCCTGGTCACCTTGCAGCCACGTCGCCGTAATCCCGACTATATCATATCCGTTATACCGTGTGTGTGCGTGGGTTTCCTCCGGGTGCTCCGGTTTCCTCCCACAGTCCAAAGATGTGCGGGTTAGGTGGATTGGCCATGCTAAATTGCCCGTAGTGTAAGGTTAATGGGGGGATTGTTGGGTTACGGGTATACGGGTTACGTGGGTTTAAGTAGGGTGATCATTGCTCGGCACAACATCGAGGGCCGAAGGGCCTGTTCTGTGCTGTACTGTTCTATGTTCTATGTTTACATCTATTTGCGAAATTAATTCATTCACTTTCTTGTGAGTGCTTGGTGAATTAAGGCACAAAGCCTTGAGGCTTATCTTTTTAATATTCCTTGTCCCATTCCCATTGTTTTTCATTGTTGCTCTGTTTGATTCTGGCCCTTGATTTCTCTGCCTATCACTTTTCATATTCCTCTTTATGTCTGAGGATTAAAGGTAAACCATTTCGGACAGAGATAAGGAGACATTTCTTCACCCAAAGAGTGGTGAGCCTGTGGAATTCATTACCAGAGGAAGTAATTGATGCTAAAACTGTGAATATATTCAAGAGGCGGCTGGTTAAAGCACTTGGGGAGAATGGGATCAAAGGCTATGGGGAGAAAGCAGGATTAGGCTATTGGGTTGGATGATCAGTCATGATCGTGATGAATGGTGGAGCAGGTTTGAAGCGCCAAAAGGCCTCCTCCTGCCCCTATCTTCTATGTATCTATATATGTCTTTTGTTCTTTTCCGCGTTTCCCCCTCGTCTAACTCCTGATATAGGTCCCCATCCACCTGCAATTTTAGTTAAACCCTCCCCAACCACTCTATCAAATATTCACCTGAGGACATCATTCTTGGTCCTGCCGTTCAGTTTGTACTGGTCCCATGTTCCCCAGAATGAGTTCAAATGTCTCAAGAATCTGAAACGCTGCGCCTCACACCATCTCTTCAGCCACGTAGTCATCTGATATATCCTATTACTTCTGCTCTGACTAGCACGTGGCACTGGTGGTGACCCTGCAATCCCTAGCTTTGAGGTCTTATTTTTCAACTTACTTCCTACCTCCCTATATTATGCTTCTAGGACCCCATTACTTTTTTTTAACCTATGTTATTTGTACCAATGTGTACCATAACCATTGGCTTTTCATGCTCCCTCTCCAGAATGTCCTGTAGCCACTCTGAGACATCCCTGATCCTAGCACCAGGGTAGTAATATACCATCCTGGAGTCTCGTTTGCAGCCACAGAAATGTCTATCTATTCCCCTGACAATTGAATTCTCTACATTGCATTTCCACACTTCATATTCTTCCCCTGTGCAGCAGACCTAGCCATGGTACAACAAATTTCACTGTTGCTGCTTTCTCTGAGAGGCCATTCCCCTCAACAGTATCGAAAGTGGTACATCTGTTTTGCAGGGGAATAGCCACAGGAGATTCCTGCACTGCCTGCTTAGTCCTCTTGCTTTGCCCAGTGGTCACCCATTCTCCTCCTGCCTGTGGAGTCTTGGTATGCTTATTTCTCTATATGTGCTATCCATGATACTCTCCACATCAAGGGTGCTCTACAGTGTCCCCAGCCGCCACTCCCACTCCAAAACCCGGGCTTACAGGAGCTCCAGGGAGATACTTCTGGCACACATACTGACTCCAGACACTGAAAATGTTTCCACCTCCCACATAGAGCAGGAGGGGCACACCACGGCTTTAGAGCTCTCCTGCCAAGACTTACCCCTTTAAATTAAACCTTCTGGAAAGTATTTAAAATCAAATAATACCAATTACTCTTGAACTTTTTTCCTGCTCCTCATTACTACAGAATATAGCCCTTACAAACTGTAGACCACAAAATATCGACCTTACAAATTATAAACGATAAAAGTAGTAAATACTTACCTGACTGCATTCATCCAATCATCTACTTTAACTTGCTCAGCGCCCTATTTGAATCCTGAAGTCACCTCAGGAGCTCCAGACTCCAAGCTAGCAATCCGCTGACAGTTTCGATCTTTCTCACGTTCCTTTATCTCCCGGGCTCCACTCCCTGCCTCGCTCTTTCTCACAACCTTTGCCCGGTTTAATCTGCACAATTTGGGTTTTCACACAAAACTCCACAAAAACCCCCATGCCAATAGAGGCAGCTGATGATTTAAACTGCCAGCTGCCTCCATAAAATATGCATGTGTGAACTGACCTTGCAAAAATGGGAAGTGTCGTGTTCAAGGTCAGGACTTGCAATTTTTGGGTCGTTCCAATATTTCCACCACAAGGGAGAGGCTATCCATCATGGGAAAATCAGGGCTTGAGGCTTTGATATTAGCTCTCCCATAATGGGAAGGTGAGGGTTGGAAGGAAGGGAATAGTTGTGAGTTAATGACTTAAAAATGGGGAACACGTCCTCAACAAACTGCACACCTGCTCACAATAGTGAACACTGGGGCACCCAAATGACCTGTCTTTATCAGCATATTTGCATTAACAAAGTTCAATTCGGAATCTGATTTAAAATTCACCTCTGCCTTGCAGATTTTTGGAGGATTGGGAACCTCAATAGTGAGGGAAGGAACAGAGCCACAGGCTCCAGAAGGGAAGTACCTCCTTCAATACTCCTTGTGGATTAGAGAAGCAGAACGGGTCTCTCTGGACACTCTAGGATGCCCAAGGGACTCCCCCTGCTGTTAGAAGCCTTTTCTTCTCTTTTGTCATCGTTTTCAACCTCCCCCCCCCCTACCCCGGCAACAACTTTCACCCAGCTGAAACGTCTCAAATTCTCCTAGCCACCATCACCTCAATTCCCTCATCTTCCAGCTCTGATTCCCAAGCATCCCCCTCCCATTTGCCAGGGTTGATCCCTAAGGATCCCTTGATGTGGCCTTCTGCCAGTGATTTCTCCTCCCCCATCCCCCCACGCCCTCTTGCCCCCCCAAACCTGGCTATGGCCAGGCTGTCAATTTAATGAGCTGCCAAGCAGGAAATGCAGCAAAGCTCAGCAGGCGTCTGCATCTTCCACCATGCCAAATTCCTCAGCCACCCTGCAGCCTGTCTGTCTTCTCTTAAATATTGGGGCCTAAGCCTCCAACAATAATGTTAACTTCACATGCACAGTGCTCCAATGTTAACATGGGATTTTATGTAAGAGAATCACCAATACATGTTAAATAAGCTGACAGCCCAAGTCACGACAGATTCAGCTCTACAGAGGGTTAGCAGCTATAAGTTCCGACTTATCGGCACAAAGCTGTCACAATTGGCTGCATAAGAGCTCCAGGTGTCAGTCTTTATTCAATCGTGTAGACTTTTTTCTGGATAATTTATGATCAAGTTTTATGATGACAGGTTACTGCCTCCTGCAATAACAATAGCAAACGTTCAATGCGTAGGGGGACCCCAGTTCCACTATGATCAGATCAGCCACTCCTACCCCCACCTCCTCCCCCTCCCTCAGCCTGTGAATGGACCTTCCCGGCACAAAGAAAATCCCTCTTGCATTTGGACCATCCCCACAAAATCACTGACTGCCTTCCCCTCACTATCACCAACTCACCACCTGTCTGCTTCTTGTGTGTTTCCAACCACCACCCCTTCAGCCGAAGACACCCCGCCCTGCCCCCCCCACGCTGTTGATCCACAAAACCACTTGTAGCCACACCAGTCCTCCTTGTGACATGCCTGTCAGCGGTAAGTCTCCCTGCAGCATGCCACACCCAACAGGATGCCGAATCTAACAATTGAGTTGTCTGCCAGGTGATAATCTCATCAAAAAAAAAGCTCACGTGCTGTGGAATTAAAACTCCACAGTGTAATCAGAACTGCTCACTGCCGACATGGAAATCCTGCCAGAGTCAAGAGGTCAAGGAGTATGACAGAGGATTTGAGTATAGGAATGTACATGTTTTACTGCAATTGTATAGGGCATTGGTGAGGCCACACCTGGAGTATTGTGTACAGTTTTGGTGTCCTTATCTGAGAAAGGCTGTTCTTGCTATGGAGGCGGTCCAGCGAAAGTTTACCAGGTTGATTGCTGAGATGCCAGGACTGTCATATGAGGAGCGACTAAGTCAGTTAGGGCTATATTCATTGGACTTTGGAAGAGTGAGAGGGGTTCTCATAGAAGCTTATAAAATTTGAACAGGATTAGGCAGGGTAGATTCAGAAAGAATGTTCCCGATGGTGAGGGAGTCTAGAACTAGGGGTCATAGTTTGAGGATCAAGGGTAAACCTTTTTGGACTGAGACGAGGAGAAATTTCTCCATCCAGCGAGTGATGAATCTGTGCAATGCAGTACCACAGAAAATAGCTGAGGCCAAAATGTTGTGTAATTTCAAGAAGGAATTAGATATAGCTCTTGGGGCTAAAGGAATCAAGGTATATGGAGGGGTCAGGGTATTGAACTTGATGATCAGCCAGAATCATAATGAATGGCGGAGCAGGCTCAAAGGGCCGAATGGCCTCCTCCTGATTCTATTTTCCCTGTACGTTTCTATGTATGGAAAATGACCAGCCGGAACTAAAATATCCCATCATATGATGTATTTTGATCTGCCCAGGGTCGATTTCAAAGCCGTATTTGCTTTCAAGGCAAAAAATGGATCGACTAAACTAGGTTATCTGCACAAAATATTGGGCTGTACGTTTTCCCAGTGATAAATATTTACACAGTAAAGGAATTACTTGCTTATGTTGTTGAGTTTTAATATTTTATAACATTAAAACCCTGTCAGTACAAATATATTATTACACTGCTTCAAAAGAGCATTTTGCACAGCGTACTTGCCCAGATTTATGGTTAACGTCCATATTTATGCAGAATAAAACAATCCAAATCATGTGTGACTTGAGGATGTGAATGCCTCATTGGGCTGTGGAACTGGAGAGATGAACGATTGCAGCTGTACACGCTGTGTGACGCTGCCCTGTGAAGAATACCTCGGTGCAAATGAGAGCTATCAAAAATCTGATTGGATTCATTAGTGCCTGCTTCTTGCCTGAACTAAACTGCATGCACCTCTTTAATCTCCACGTCTACCAAGCCACGAACAGGTTGAATTTTTAATCATCATCATTGGGACAAACACTGTTCATTGTTTGTGTAAATCAACAGATGAGAGCTTTATTCTAACATTTTAACTAGCATATTTTCACGAACCTAGGGCGAATCTTCTGTTCTCGCTGGTGGCGAGCTTGCAGGTGGGAGGGGCATGTAATTAGGTGGGCTGGCGATATACCAGAACCTTGCCACCTTCCCATCTCCACCAGTTTGAGTGGGAAGGCCTATTTGTGACCATAATGCCCCACCGCCAATTGAAGCCCTTAAGTGGTCGATTACTGATCACTTAAGAGCCCCATCCTGCAGCCACTGATATCAATCCAGCTGCAGGCTGGCCTGCCACCATGCGGTGTGCACAGCATCTAAACCATGTGGCCAGATTGTCATCTCTGGTGAAGGAGAGATGGAAACTACTTGACCAACGGCACTGATTGAGGACTTGTGAAGGGGGAGTGAGAGCCAGCTCTCTGACCATGCTGCTCATGCCCCTGCAACCATCTCCCCACATCCCCACCCCACAAAGTCATCCCCACATTCCTTAACTATGGCCTGGGTTGCTTCACAATCCTGGGACTCCGGTAGGTGTTTTTCCTGCAACAGCCACCAATGTAGCTGTGGGGCAGCACGGTGGCCTAGTGGTTAGCACAACCGCCTCGCGGCGCTGAGGTCCCAGGTTCGATCCCGGCTCTGGGTCACTGTCCGTGTGGAGTTTGCACATTCTCCCCGTGTCTGCGTGGGTTTCACCCCCACAACCCAAAAAAAAACATGTGTAGAGTAGGTGGATTGGACACGCTAAATTGCCCCTTAATTGGAAAAAATAATTGGGTAATCTAAATTTATAAAAAAAAAAAATTTTTTTAAATCAATGTAGCTGTGGCGCTGCTGAAGCACAAGAGCTGCCGGTCTCTGGTTGGCCAGTAGCTCTCGGTAGGCAAGACTTCTGCCCCTAGGGCTGGAAGTTTCCTGAAAGATGCCCAAGTGTTATTTTGGGTGCCAACGTTGGTGCGATTGCTGCCGACACCGATGGCATGACCTGGATCGAGATCTTAGACACCTCGCAAGTTTTATTTTTCCCCATGTGAAACAAGCACTGGCTGAGTCACCAGGAATCTGATTCGCCTGCCCCAAGACTCATCTGAAAACTGCAATCAAGAGGGCACTGCATTCAAACAGCTCCACAGAACTCACTCTCATTCAAGCCAGGAGGATGGCCACTCGCAGACCAGCTCCAAGACTATCAGAGGGGCCTTAACAAGACTATTGGATCATGAGGAGGAGAAGCAGGCAACTATCTACCCACCCATTGGCAGGAGGCCCCTGAACAATGTGACAAATCCGCCTGGGAAGCGGTGAAAGCAGTGGTTACTGCCCAGCAGTATGACCAGGAGGAAATATGGTTCATTGTTGCAGAAAGATGAATGAGCTCCCACCAGCTGCATGGGTGCATGCCCCCATCTCCCCTTGGCATTTGTCCCTTCCATAACCCCGGGGATACCACCATTAACCTTGCCAGCTTACTGCCGCCCAACACCCGACCTCTCAGCATCATCCTCAAGCCTCCCTGGCACTCCTCATCAGATCCTCTTTATGCCGAGGTGTGGTGCCCTTAAATGTCAGTTGACCTTGACCTCCGACCCATCAGGCGACTGGCTCACAATGCCCTCTTGGTTTCCTGCAGGAGGAGATAGTGGATGGCATGTGTGAGGGGGACAAGATGGGAAGCGACATCCCCAAACTGTGCTTTTTGATTCCCTTCAAGGAAACGGCAATGGCTCTCACAGGGGAGGGCCAGGTGTGGGCCTGCACCAACAGTGAGGTCGATCTGCATAGAGAAGTGAGGATCCACTGCACCGTAATCTAGACGATCTGTCTGAAGTGAGTTTTTAAGGGCCCAATTCGCTGACCTGTCCATTTACTAAAACCATGTCCCTTGCCTTGCAGGAACATTAACTGATGAGCCTGGGCCTTGCACGAGCAGAGCCCCTCTTCAACCTTCATCAACCCCTCGGAGGATATCTCCGAGGAGGACACTGAAGATGCATCACAGCGGTTACCTGCACCATCCACCATCGCAGAGACAAGCACCTCAATGGGGAGACTTAACAGTCAGGTACCTGGGTCACAATCTGGTGAGCACCACACTATTTCTGATGCCCATCAGGTGGAAACAGGGTTATGCCAGGGATTGGGGCAGTTAGAGGGCTGCTGGATCCCAGGACTCAGCTGAGCCCCAGCCAGGTGCCATGCCTTTTGGTGAGTTCCTCCTCAGCTGCTAGAGATGCAAAGGCAGAGCCGGGAACACCAGGAGGAGTTGCCAGCAACATTCCTGTAACTGCAGGGCCGAATGGAAGAGTCACAAAGCCTTCAGTCGCAGGATTGCATGGCACCCAGGCTAACACTGCAAGGGTGGCGTCTACAGTGGAAAGCCTGGGACAGGCCATCTGAGCCATGAGTAATGGAGTCGAAGGCATATCTTAGTCTCTGAGGACCATGGCTGAGGGCCTCAAGACCATGGTCCAGATACAAAAGCCCATTGCTGAGGGGCTTCAGAGCTTGGTGCAAACGCAGACTACCACTGCTGAGGGCTTCAACACCACGTTGTAGACGATGGCGGGTGATGCACTCTCAATTACGATGAGACGAGAGTAGAGAGTAATCAAGGCTTTATTACACAGAGATGTGTGGCAGCTGGCACAATGGCTGCTGTTCGGGGAGCACACACATTTATACTCCGCCTACTGGGCGGAGCCAGCAGGGAGGGATGTACCCCCGTACCTGTAGTACAGAGGCCCTACCGTAATACCCATATATACAATATAATACAACAATGGTGACTACCACAGCGGGCCTCTAGGACTGGAAGCTTCAGGTGATGTAGAGGCTTCGGGAGCTCACTCCAGCTGCCCCTCTGTCCCATAGAGTAACCCAGGGGCCCACATGCACCCCTACGGAGGAGGAAGCGATGGAGCCCACCGCGGGGCATTCCATCAAGGAGCCATTTGCAGACTCTAGCCTTTCTGAATCCCTCCTTCCTGACGCTAGTGCATTTCAGTGACAGCAGGTTTAACAGTATGATGCAGCTAAATGAGTGACACCCAAAAATCAGCCAGGCCTCTCCAGGTCACAGCTCTCCAGAGGACACCCACCAAGGGCATCTCAGCCCTCAGGGCTTGGAAGGCAGCAGGCCACCTCCACCTCTGATGTGCACCCTGGGGAGTCACTTAGATGTAGCAGTAGGCCTCGGAAAATTAAGAAATCCTAAATGTACAGAATGGACACCGGTGAAGTTATGCATCGCTAGTTAGGGTGCAATCGAAGTATCACGGTCACTGCTCAACAAATTAAACTACTTTGCTTCAAAGCGCTAACATCTCTGTCTTTGACCCCTCTCCCACAGGGAAAGATAATCTCTCCATCTAAACTCAGCTCCTCCTTCCGGCCCTCCAAGCAATATGATGCACAGTAACAGACATCCGAGAATGACAGCACCACCACTCAATGAACCCATCACCTTGCCCCTTTTCCCCTGCTAGAGCTGGGGAACAAAGGCATGAGCCCCCGACCCTCACTCAGACCTGAGCTCAGGAGTCAGGGAGCAGTCATCAAACCGACAGGAGTCAGATATAAGCAGAACCTGAGGAGTTTCCCAGTTTTCCTCACAGCGAGTCATCATCACCTCCTCAACTTGCCACTCCCACCACACAGACAACCCAGGCCCATCACCCTGCTCAGTTGTCAATGAACCCTTTGGGGGTGAGGAGTAGGGAGGGGCCTGTTGAAAAGCTGCAGGACAACAAGCCTTCCCATGAGTGAATCCGGCAGCTATGATGGCATCCTGATCCACATGGCCTGATACACCCTGCATTGAAGTCTACCCTAGATGGGTCGAGGAAGTGGAAGCACATCTTCAGGATCCCAATGCTCGATAATTGACCAGGTGGCAAACTGTGCCTTGCCGGGACTCCTCATTAGTCTGAGACTTTTGCACTTAGTCATACACCAAGACATCAGTGGGTATTCTTTGCACCCCATTAGTCATCCAACAGCTTGGAGTGGTGCTTGAAGACTCCAGGGATCTGTAAGTGCCCCATTATGAGCTACCATGAACACTCTCAGGGAAGCATGCATAGACATGCACAATGGTCAGGCGATGGTCACAGCCAAGTTGAACATTCAGGGAGTGTAATCCCTTGTGATTGATAAATGGCACTCCCTAATCCAACGGTGCTTGCGCCTCCCCCCCCCCCCCCCCCCCCCCCCCCCCCCACCACCATCCCCAACCGCACATCCCACCCAAACTCCACCTCCCTCCTCTCGCCCAACCTGTGATCACTGTCCTTGCCTTCTCTTTCGGGGTCACATCCATCCAGCCCCATAGGCTGGTGACCTCCTTCAGTCTCATCACTCCCTTCCCCTACTTCTTGAGCTCCATTCCCCCAGTCAGCCCAAATCCCAGGCCAGAGGCAACTGCTCTCTGTGAGTTCATTCTCACCTCATTGACACACAGACTGAAGATTCAATACTGGCAGTAAAAACGTTCTTAGACAATCTCTGAGGGAAGTCAGCAGCTGGGGGGCGGCGGAGGGTGGGGGAGCGACCTTGATGGGCCGAATGGTGCCCTTCTGAAAAAGGCATATTGTGGGCTGCCTGGAGAAAGGTTCTAACCACCTGAAAGTAGTTAAGTCACTTATTGTTATTTTGGCTAGGTTTTTAGATGAGCCACCAGATCGTTTCAGGTTTAAGGCCACTAGGGGCATAAATATTGAGGTTATGTGACATAAATAGGACCATTTTGGAAATCTGAATTTGTTATGTATCAGAGAATACATCCCTGCTGGTAAAGGATCATGTTATATATAGTGATGTCAGCATAGTGTTTGTGTGGGCTTTGCAGAGTCCTCCACCTTAGATTACATAAGACCAAAAAAGACCATAAGACATAGGAGCAGAAATAGGCCACTCAGCCCATAGAGTCTGCTCCGCCATTCAATCATGGCTGATATTTTCTCATCCCCATTCTCCTCCTTCTCCCATAACCTCTGCTCCCCTTATTAATCAAGAACCTATCTATCTCTGTCTTAAAGACACTCAGTGATTTGGCCTCCACAGCCTTCTACGGCAAAGAGTTCCACAGATTCACCACCCTCTGGCTGAAGAAAGTCCTTCTCATCTCTGTTTTAAATGATTGTCCCTTTAGTCTGAGATGGTGTCCTCTGGTTCTAGTTTTTCCTACAAATGGAAACAACCTCTCCACGTTCACTCTATCCAGGCCTCGCGGTACCCTGTAAGTTTCAATAAGATCCCCCCCTCGTCCTTCTAAACTCCAACGAGTACAGACCCAGAGTCCTCAACCGTTCCTCATACGACAAGCTGTTCATTTGAGGGATCATTCTTGTGAACCTCCTTTGCACCTTTTCGAAGGCTAGCACGTCCTTCCTTATTTAAATGGGGTCCGACCAGAGCCTTACACAACCTCAGAATTACATCCCTGGTCTTGTATTCTCGTCCTCTTGACTTGAATGCTAACATTGCATTTGCCTTCTTAACTGCCGACTGAACTTGCACGTTAACCTTAAGAGAATCATGAACAAGGACACCCAAGTCCCTTTGTGTTTCTGATTTCCTAAGCATTTCCTAATTTAGAAAATAGCCTGTGTCTAAATTCCTCTTTCCAAAGTGCATAACCTCACACATTGTATTTTATTTGCCACTTCATTGCCCACTCTCCTAGCTTGTCCAAGTCCTTCTGCAGCCCCCTTGCTTCCTCAATACAACTGCCCCTCTACAGATCTTTATCATCTGCAAACCTAGCAACAGTGCCTTCAGTTCCTTCTTCCAGATCATATGCCCAATATCTCTTCCTAATACCTCTCATTGTGTGTTGAAAGAATCCAGAGTGGGGGAACCGCCATACTTTTCCTTTTTGTGGCAACAATGTAATATAACAGAAGAAAAAACCAGTGCTGAGGATGGAGTCAGGAAGAATCGCTTGAAGAAGAAATTTGTCGACTAAACAGAGATGGGATGAGGAACAAAGGAAGATTCTTGGGACCGGACTCGCATACACGCCAGGTGAGCCACTGCAACCAATGCTGAAGGTTGAAAGATATTTTCGACCACGACTGTGAGTAAAAAGACTTTGCTTGCTGTTAAAGTGAGTAGAGTCTGGTCTCCAGGGACTGCGCATCTGGTGAAGCTAAATGGGCTGTGGGAAACGGGGATTTTAAAATCTGCTGGCTCTTCATGGGCCACTACTTGTGAAAAAAGTCGAACTACAGTCAGGAAAACCGCAAAAAGGAACGCTGCTAATAATAAAGGGGATCATTTGTGCAATACTTTCCACAGAAATCGGAAGGGATGAAGATGGTTGAAGAAAGACTCTAGGAGCTGGGATTCATAATGGTGAGAAAAACAAGCAGTCAGAGTGCATTTGACGAGGACTGTGAGACCTGGAACCCATAAGAGGAAATATTCCAATCGTATCTCATAGCAAAACAAACATTGGAGGACCTAAAGGCCGGAACATTTATCAGCTCACTCGGGTGTAAAACGTTTATGCTGCTCCAAAATTTAGTTCACCCAGTAAAGCCGAGAGATAAATCCTACAGTGAATTAATTCAAATCTTAGAGGAGCATTTCTCTCTTTGGCCTTTATTGATTGCAGAAAGATTTTGTTTCCACCGAAGTAGTCAGAAAGAGGTGAAAGCATTTTACAATGTGCACTGATTTTA
The DNA here is from genome assembly GCF_902713615.1 of Scyliorhinus canicula. Lineage (NCBI taxonomy): Eukaryota > Metazoa > Chordata > Chondrichthyes > Carcharhiniformes > Scyliorhinidae > Scyliorhinus > Scyliorhinus canicula. Next base: position 70,756,591 of record NC_052147.1, read on the forward strand.
AGAAGGCTGGCAAATTATGGTGAATTTGGTGTAACACTTGATGATACTCTTTGAGACAGGTTGGTTTGTGGACTCCACAGTGAAGCTATTAAGAGGAAGCTGCTTATTGTATGTGATTTGACTCACAAAGCTGCTGTGGAAGTTGCCACATCCATGGAGATAGCAACAAGAGAAGCTTCACAGATAGGGACTGGAGTGAAGATCCACAAATTGGAACAAGACTGCAAGGATGCAACCATTTCACTGATATACACAGGTTGGACATTCCGTGAGGGAATGCTGGAGTAAAACAAATAAATGCAAGAACTGTGGCAAGAAGGGCCATATCAGCAAGGCATGTTGGGCTCAGAAAACACCTCCTACAACAAGGATGTGCAATAAAAAAAAACTATCTGAACAGACTAGTCATGTCTATAAAATAGTAGATGAAGCTCAAGCTCACTCAAACAACAGCGAAACTGAGCTACTGCAGGAGCTGAAGCTAAGTGTCTTATCAATGGAGGGCGATCAACAACATTTTTGAGCACATCCAAAACTTGAAGCTCATGAATTTAAAATGGAAGCGTATATGGGCACAACAGTATCGTTAATGCCTGAGACAGCCTCTCATCAAAATCTGAAGTATTTGCCTTTACAACTGTCAAATGTGACCCGAAGGATATACACTGAAAAGGTTGTGCCATTAAAAGGATGCATTATGGTGAAGTAGAAGCAAATGGACAGACAGCGAAATTGCCTCTTCACATTGTCCGTGGAAACTTTCCTGCTCTATTTGGCTAAGATTAGGTTTAACTGGGAAGCAGCAAATAAACTAGTGGATTCAAAGAGCAATTTGCAACAAGTTCTGATGAAGTATGAGAAGGTGCTCGAAAATTTGCTAGTTTCTATGATGAGTGGAGGCACACTGAAAAATAAAGCCCGACAACAAACCCAAATGTCTCAAAGCTCGAACCATACTGTGGTAGCGTGGCCCCTTTAAGGGAATGAGCTCCGTGGTTAATGTGATCAGCTTGGTGCCAATCCCATGGGAATTCACAAAAGTTCCGGCAAGAGTCGGGATCATTTAAACTGTGAGTGGAAATGCCGATCATTGGAAAAGTAGACCCATTTGACCAAGGGGTTTAGGATTTGAGTCGATGCATCGAACAACTCAATTTTTTCTTCACTGCGAGCAAGATCACAGATGAGGACAAGCAGAAGTTACTTCTTTTTTTAATTAATGAAGGGACACAGTCCTGGAAATAGTGTTTACTGATGAGTTTGCACTCAGTAGCCCTGCAATTTAAAGATACCATGGTAACACAATTGAAAAATGTGCATAGTTTGACAGAACAAATGAGAAATGTGCAGGGGAAACGAGCCACAGGTTTCCAGAACCTCAGTAAATGCGACGTGAATTTGTAATCACATAGAAAATCGGCACAAGGAAAAATGAAATTCACAGTTTCAGCTGCCAATCACAGTGTTAGCCATTTGAATGTAATTTACAGCAAAACATCCTGCTGGATCCATGGATAAATCAGCACAAATTCTCCTTCATATACGAAGCTCCATTAGGTAAAATTCTACAGCCTCCATTGAGAGATCTTTGTGACACAGATAAAACTGAGTTCAAATTATTTTAAAAAGGAAACAACTATGTTATCATAGTTCTCATCAGGTAGTAGATCTTCTTACGGTTATACATCATATATATTGTGTATTACATTTCCAGCCTGTGTTGCTACTCGTGACTTAATAAAGCTCGTGGTCTCAAATGTGGAGAAGATGCTTTATTGTGAGTTTGTTCTCTCTTCAGAGCTGTTTCCTAAGGTTACCTTCAGTGTTCCTAGCTGGCGTGTGTGTTGTATCTGTGTTGCTCCAAGTTCTGCCCTTAGTGAAGTGTGTCCTCACTTCCTGTCCCCGTCTATTTATATGGCTCTCCCGTGCCCCCTCTAGTGTTTGCTCAGTTGTATTGCATCTAGTTAACTTGTGATCACCACATCCCCCTTTTTCTCTTTACATATTTTCTGTACATCGTTAAAGAAAATTGTACATCCTGTCCCGGTGTATTTATAGCTCTCCCTCTGGTGTTTGCTCAGTTGTTTTGTATCTAGTAAATCTACGATCACCACATCCCCCTTTTTCTCTTTACATATTTGCTGTACATCGTTAAAGAAAATTATAGAAAACAGTTACTTATGATATGCGTATCTATACAGGTGATGGTGCTATTGCATACTGTACAAAGCCAATGTAGTTATATGTCCAATCTCAATAAAACATTTATGAGTCCAAACTTGATGAATTTGTTCAGAGCTTTTTTTCTTTTTTTTTGTTGTTGTTGATGACGTGGTGATATTGATATTGCAAGTCCGCTGTGAATGTTGTTGGTGTTCTTTGTTATTTTAAGTACCCAATGCATCATCCCGAGGTGTTTGCATGGTCACCTCACTGATGTTGACTGGCATGGCCTTTTTTCTGTGCTTGTGGTGTTGATTTATTGTCTCATCCGCCTTGGATGCTGGTGTGCTTGCTCGTTCTGGAGCAGACGTGAGTTTGTGCGATTCGTTGTCATCCCATGACATGTTTGTAGTCTTGTCATCGTTTTGCAGTGTGCTGTGGCATTGTCCTTCATGTGCCGAGTAGTACCATTGCGTACAAGTCGTTGTTTCATTGCTGTTGTTTCTGTCGTTCCTGTTTTTGTTGTTTTCGTTGCCGTACTTGTTGCTGTTTTTGTCGTTTCTGTCTTTGGTGTTGGCACTGTCGTTGTTCCTGACTTTGTTGTTTTCGTTGCCGTTCGTGTTGCTGTTTTTGTCGTTTCTGTCTTTGGTATTGTCGCTATCTTTGTTCCTGACTTTGTTGTTTTCGTTGCCGTTCTTGTTGTTTCTGTCTCTGTCGTTGTCGCTATCTTTGTGCCTGACTTTGTTGTTTGTCTTGTCGCGCTTCATGTTGCTTTTGTTCTTTCTGTTGTCGTTCTCGTTTCTGCTGTGCTTCTTGCTATTGTTGTTGGTCTTGTCGCGCTTCATGTTGCTTTTGTTCTTGCTGTTGTTTGTCCCGTTTCTGCTGTGCTTCTTTTGACTTTTGTTTTTCTTGTTATACTTTATTCGTGTCCCGAGTGGATAATTTGAGTCATTGAGCATTTCGTCTCGAGAGTGGTGCGAATGATCTGATGTTGCATCGGTGCAGGTGACATCAATCATTTGTGGAGAATTGGATTCCTCATCTTTGCTTTCTTGGTGCTCCTCTTCCGGAGTCAAATTCTTCTCGATTTCATTTGACGCGGTGTCTCTGGATTCTTGGCGCTCCTCTTCTGGAGTCAAAACCTCCATGATTACAATTGACGTGGTGTCTGTGGACTCCTGGCGCTCCTCTTCTGGAGTCCAAATCTGCATGATTTCAGTTGACGTGGTATCTCCGGACTCTTGGTGCTCCGCTTCTGGAGTTGAAATCTTCATGATTTCCGTTGATGTTATCTCACTGGACTCCAGGTGCTCCTCTTCTGGAGTCAAAATCTGCATGGTTTCTTCTGGCTTGGTCTCTCTGGACTCCAGGTGCTCCTCTTCTGGAGTCAGAATCTGCATGGTTTCTTTTTGCTTGGTCTCTCTGGACTCCAGGTGCTCCTCTTCTGGAGTCAAAATCTGCATGTTTTCTTTCGGCATCGTCGCTCTGGACTGTTGGGTGGCCCGACTCTGTGCTTCTGTACAGACAAGCTGAGAACTGTCAGTCTCGCTGTGATCCTGTACGTCGAGTGCGATCACCTTGTTACTGTTCTCGCATGCAGTGGGTAGAGGTGCATTGTCTTCTTCTTGTTCATGTGAGCTTGTTAGACTTTCATAGTCTGCTTGTGGTTGCTCAGATATTGCGGGTTGACCTTCATGGTCTTGTGCATGCATGGTGTTCGCCAGGGAGTGTTTGCTTGCATCCCTTTTGGAGTCTTTCATTACTCGCACTGTGGAGCCTGTCATCGCTCGCTCTGTGGAGTCTTCCTGTGCTCTCTGTGTGGCGTCGTCTTCGTCTTGGGTATTGCTGTCATCCAATGTATCGACGAGCTGCCATGGCCTCATGGTGTTGGATTCATCTACCATGAGTAGAGTCGTGTTGAGCTTTGCAACGGTGTCGCTGATGCTGTGATCAGCATGTCCAAATAACTCCTCCATGTCTGAGTAGTATTCTTTGATACCCATTTCATCTTCGTTGGCTTCTTCTACCACGAGTTGATTCGTGTTGAAGTTTGCGACCGTGTCGCTGATGCTGTGAGAAGCATATCCGACTGACTCAGCTGTGTCTGAGTAGTATTCTTCGAAAAACAAATCATCTTTTGTTGTTTCGGAATTCTTTTTGTTCTCTTCACTTTGGGTGGTGCAGACTGCTTTTTTCAGGGTGTTGTGCAAGTTGTTTTTAACTGTTGGTATAAGTTCAGGCGTTTTTCTTTGTTCTGAGGCAAGAAAATTTGTGTTTACCACTTTAAGTGTCTTATTTTCAATTTTCGGGCATTTCCCTTTTAAGTGGGCGTGGTCGGGATGCTCAGACGTCATGACGTCACGTGCAGGAATGCATTGCGCATGCGCAAATCGGCCTTCCTCCTTCACTGTGCGGTTTTGTTTCCATTGCGCATGCGCGGCGTGCGCATGCGCATTACGATCCGCGACCAAAACTTCTTTTGACTGCGCATGCGCGGCTTGCGCATGCGCATCACGATCGGCACCGCGATCTTTTTTAAACTGCGCATGCGCGGCTTCCGGTTCCGGCGCATGCGCAGATACAATTTGTAGTTCTTTGCTAACCGGAGACTGCAAAATGTGCTCCAACGCCATTTTTTGCCGTTTTTCGCGGATTTCAGCGATTTTTCTGTCCCACCAGGACCGGTCTTCCAAAATTCGTAAGTTATCTTCTCTTCCTGATTTGGACAGGGTTTCAGCGTTTTGGCTTTGTGAGAAATTCTTTTTATTTCTTCTTTTTGATCTGTACTTTTCATTCGCGATTTCTTGCTCTTTTCGTGATTTTTTAAGTTTTGCATCACTCAGTCTCTGTGCAGTTTGGACTCTGAGTATGTCTTGCTGTTCAAATTTCTCACAGTACTCTTCAAATTTGTTTAGTAACGTTTGTAAGCTGTTTCTGTCTTCACCTTTTGAGTATTTAAATCCATTATAAACTTTCCTAGCTTCATGTCCTTCGATGAGAATTGCTATTTTAATTTCGTCTGAGGCTGCTTCTGCATGATATGCTATGATACCGATATCGAACCATTGTTTAAACCTTTCCCAGACACTTCTTACATTTCCAGTCGTGTCCAGGTGAAGTGGGTATCCAAGGCACTTCCTCGCATTAGCGATGTCTTCCTGAGTCAAATGTCCAGTAGGAGATTTCCATGCCATTTTGAGCTTTCTGTATCTGCCACTGAGTTGTCCTGTAGTAAGCGTCTGAAGCCACTCCTGGGTACCATGTGTTGTTACTCGTGTCTTAATAAAGCTCGTGGTCTCAAATGTGGAGAAGATGCTTTATTGTGAGTTCGTTCTCTCTTCAGAGCTGTTTCCTAAGGTTACCTTCAGTGCTCCTAGCTGGCGTGTGTGTTGTATCTGTGTTGCTCCAAGTTCTGCCCTTAGTGAAGTGTGTCCTCACTTCCTGTCCCCGTCTATTTATATGGCTCTCCCGTGCCCCCTCTAGTGTTTGCTCAGTTGTACTGCATCTAGTTAACTTGTGATCACCACATCCCCCTTTTTCTCTTTACATATTTTCTGTACATCGTTAAAGAAAATTGTACATCCTGTCCCGGTGTATTTATAGCTCTCCCTCTGGTGTTTGCTCAGTTGTTTTGTATCTAGTAAATCTACGATCACCACACAGCCTATTTAAAAGAATGGGAATCTTATAATCTGCAGTAATAAGTGTTTTACACTCTGAATTGTGGATGTGAAATGGAGACCTCTAATGTTATGGTTCGGGCATTGGAAGATTGGCTGAATGTGCCCTGTTTGGCTGGATTTAGCATCTGGTGTTAGATCTGCATTTGCTCTAGATACTTGCAGTTTGGAGTTTTCAAACCCATAGTTTTGCATCTTCCTCAGGTGCCACTCCTCTGGGGTCAACATGTGATTAACCTCTGCAATGCCATGGCTGATGGTGCTATATTGCGTCTTGCGTAGCATCACCAAGCTGATGACAATTACTGGGGCTACAGCAACTGCAATCACCAACATCTCAATCAGAGCGCTGCTTCTTGAGATTAAGCCGTCTTGCAAATTCCCATCATTGTCCATGCCATCGTCTCCTCCACTGACTTGCTCTGCATTGAAAATCATTTGTTTCACATCAAAGCTCTCATCAATTACCACATTCCCATTAACATTGTCCTCATCGCTGCCAATTGCATTCTCGTCAGGCACCAGTCCATCGGGATTAATCATCTCAGAGCCTTGTACATCAGTGATAGCCGGCATGATCTTAATCTGAATAGGCCGGAATGGTTTGCCATCAACAAATGGCGCCGCTACAGAATCAATAGCAGTTTGGCTTTCAGAGCCGGAAGCAAGTTGATTCACAATAAGTGTTGCGCCTGCTGTAGTTCATTAATCTCATCTTGGATTTCCTGAGCAACAAATGGCACCTGGTAAAGTAGAGATGGAGGTGGGTCACCACTTGAGATTTCATCTGTGCTGCTTTCTCTGGATCTACAGCCATGACTTGCTGGTAATGTCGAAGAACATGCTGTCAATCTTTCTGCTCTGCACTGACATACAACATGAGGGCTTGCAGCATTCAGTGAGGTATGGATGGAAGATTGGCTAGCTAAGATGAAACAAATGTGTGCCTTCGGGATCAGTGCTGGGGTCTCAACTCTTAACAATCTGTATGAATGATTGAGATGAAGGGACCAATGGTACGGTTGATAAATTTGCTGATGATATAAAGATAAGAAGGGAAGTAAGTTGTGAAAAGGACATAAGGAGGCTACAAAAGGATATGGATAGATTAGGTGAGTGGGAAAATATCTGGGAAATAGGAGTATAATGTGGGGAAATGTGAGATTGTCCATTTTGGAAAGAATAATAGAAAAGAAGAATATTATCTAAATGGTGAGAGAATGCAGAACTCGGAGATAAAGTGATTTGGGTTTCCTAGTGCATGAATCACAAAAGGTTGGTATACGGGTACAGCAGTAATTAGTAAAGGTAATAACATGTTATTTTTTATTGTGAGGGAAATTGAATACAAGGGTAGAGAGGTTCTGTTTCAGTTATATAGGGCATTGGTAAGATCACATCTGGAGTACTGTATTCAGTATTGGTCTCTTTTTTTAACAAAAGATGCAAATATGTTGAAGAAGTTCAGAGAAGGTTTGCGAGATTAATAATTAGAATGAGTAGATTGTCTCATGAGGAAAAGTTGGACAGGCTAGCCTTGTATCCATTGGATGTTAGAAGAGTAAAAGATGACTTGATTAAAACATACAAGACCCAGAGAGATCTAACATTGTGGATGTGGAGAGGTTGTTTCCTCTTGTGGGAGAAACAAAACTAAGAGTCACTGTTTAAAAATATTAAGGAGTAGCCCATTTAATATGAAGATGAAGGTCGGGATCCTCTGGGTCCACCCGCTTTAATTGGGATTCTCGATCGGCTGCGGAGTAATGCGTTGGACCCATATTGGGATTCGTGGTGGGTGGCAGACTCATCGCGAGTCTTGATGCCTGCCCCACAGGCCATAATGTTTCCCAATTTCCCAGCCGGGCTTCCCGTCCCGAATTGGTGGGACCATGCAAATAGCTCATTAGATCTTTCCTGCATCTCCTTGACGGGCAGCACGCACAATTCACTAGCAGCTGGGATGCTCCAGGCCCTCCCCCACCCCAGTGCCATGATTTTCTGCAAATATTAAGGAACGTGGACCTGGCAGTTTGCAGTCCAAGGGGTGGCAAGGTAGTAAGTATCCTCCCAACATTAGCCACCAAGGTGCCAAGAAGGGGAGGTTGTTTCAAACAGAAGATTTGGTGTACGTGCAGAACTTTGCTGGAGGATCAGAATGGTTACCTGGGAGAGTTGTTGCCAGGTCTGGGCCTGTATCCTGTCATTGACCTTCAAGCGAGAAAACATGTTGATCATTCGAGGAGAGAAACTGTCGTCCCCGCACGTTGGCAGGAGGACCCAATACCAGCTACCTGTGTACAACTTAAGGGGCAGCAGTGGCACAGTGGTATTGTTGCTGGACTAGTAATCCAAAGACCCACAGTCATACTCTGGGGGCCCAGGATCAAATCCCACCAGGGCAGATGGTGAAATTTGATTTCAATAAAAATCTGGGATTAAATGTCTAACAATGACCATGAAACCATTGCTGATTGTTGCAAAAACCCATCTGGTTCACTAATGTCCTTGTGTGGTCTGGCCTACATGTGACTCCAGACCCACAGCAATGTGACTGACTCTTAAAGCAAACAAATGCTGGCCCAGCCAGTGATACCCACACCGCATGAACAAATAAAACAAAAACTTGCCAAGTCAGTGGTGTTAGAACCAAAATCGTCTCAAGGGGAATCATCATGTGTTCACCCTTACTCACAAACTGGGGCTGGTTTAGCTCACCAGGCTAAATCGCTGGCTCTTAAAGCAGACCAAGCAGGCCAGCAGCACGGTTCGATTCCCGTACCAGCTCCCCAGCCAGGCGCCGGAATGTGACGACTAGGGGCTTTTCACAGTAACTTCATTGAAGCCTACTCGTGACAATAAGCAATTTTCATTTTCATTTTCAAACCTGTATTTACAGCCAGAGGCAAAACCCCCCAAATTTGCCATGAAAGATGGATGTACAGTTCAGATTTTTTCCAACCATTTCTCCCTCCAAGCAGAAGGTGAAGCCGTGCCTTTAAACTCTGCTGCAGCCTTCTGAAAACAAGCTCTCCTGGGAGATGGGGGGGGGGGTTCGCTGATCAGGGCCAAAGGCTTTTTATAAATAGTCTGTCCTTAGAAAATCCCATGAGATCAATCCAGCACAATTTTGGCAAGCATTAAAGCATTACGCTAATTGTGCCAAGGTGTCGCCACTTTAGCCGCGGGACTGTGAGAAAATTTATTCTTAGCTTCCTCAAGCTGGGCAAACAACTCTTCCTGCTGTTCGAAGGCCATTTTGACTTGCTGTTACCCAGAAACCTTTGCATTGCAAGCATCATTTATGAAGGTGACAAGCAAGAGTTTTGTTTAATTGCCACTAAATTATATGTAAACTGAATGTTGTAAAACTTCCACTCCGACATTAGGAAGGAGAAACTAGAAAATATCAAACAGAGTGTGGATTGAAACTATCTAAATAAGCTTTCACTAGAATCAATACAGTCAGGCAAGGTTTCAGCTTTGTTTTAAGTAAAATGAAAAAAACAGAGTCAGCTTTTCTTTTACCTTTGATTGTTGGATCTTAGCTCCATTTTTCTTAAAAGCTTTTTTTTGGTTCAATCATCTTAAATTATAGATGTCTTTTCAGCAGTGCGGACATTTTGATTCTTTATATGAGGGAATATACTGCAGAATTTTGTCAATTTTCTTTTCCAGGTACATCTAAAATCGATACAGATAATTTTGCGTGTCTGCTGTGGACTCCATTTCCATCATTTTACTGTCTGTATGCAGTAAAAAAAACATCCGCACAAATCAAGTGGTTTGCATTCAAGAGTTACAATAGTAATTGTCTATTATTGCAGTTGGGTTCTGATTTGCTCTCTTATTATATTCACTAGACATTCCAGTATCAATGCAGTGCATTGTCGACAGAGATTATTTTGCAGATTCCTCCTCAAACCTAATGGGAAATCGGCACTTCTGCCATCAAAGTCCTTGAAGTATTTATTATTAACATCTGCACTTACTTTACCAGTCAGTATATTTTTATAATTCTGTCGTAAAGTATGAAAATTTGCCAGATTGGTGGTCTAGCTTCCAACATTACAGGGATTAACCTTAACTATAAACTGCTGCATCTGCTTTTATTATTGCAGAGACAGTGCTGCTGAATATAATTGCTGACCTTGCATTGCCCTCTGCTCAGGACAGAGGTCTTGAGCGTACATATTACATACATATACAGAGCACCCCGGCCCCACCAACCTTCACAGATGTTCAAAGCTGCTTAAATTTTTAATATTGCTGAAGAGCCAACATTCAAACTCAGAAAACATTGAAGAATTTTTTTCTTAACTTAGACAATGTGCTATATTTTCATCTTCACTGAACGAAGAGGAACCGACCTGGGCGAATTGACTACACTTTGTAGAACCCACCTGAAGTTTTATTCCATGGATTCCAATTACACGGGGAAAGGAACTTTGTAAGCATACCTCCTTAAAGTGGTATCATAGTACATTGAAGAATATTTATACTCCATCAATTTGACAACTATATTCTCAAGGTTATACTAAGATCTTTACGTTATTGAACAAACTGTCATAATTAATGTAGCAACCACCATGTAGAAGGTTTTGATTTTCAAGTGATTGCTTCCATTGGATAGGAGGCGGGCAGACTTACCTAACCACTTGGGGGTATTGCTAACTTCTAATCGCAAACAAAATATTTTTCCAGATGATTTTATTCAGTATATTAATAGAATCATGCCTTTATTAAATGTCAATTTCTTAATCCCATCAATTAATGCATCCAATAAATATTCAGCTGCCAGAACTAAAAATGTACATGTGAGATGATCAATGAGTTCCCCTGTTAGAAATAGCAATTAAACAAAGCACAGTTTGTTCACTAAATGCTGGTACACCAGTAACAGTGCAACATCCCTGTTCCACGTTATTAATATGTGTTATTATGCCTCATATTTTTCTCTTTGAATTTCTCAGTTTGTTTGCTATTTTTATCACTTTATTCAGATCGCAGATACTGACCAGGTTGTTTTATCTCTGTCGACCAGCTATGTCCTGCAGACAGCAGATTTCACTCGGATATCTACATGCCAAGTCAAAGCAATTTGTCATCCCAAGAGAACATAGCTAAGGTTTACTGAAAACAAATTCTTCATTGGAAAATTGGGCAGTCTATTGAAAGGCAATCATTTTGCACTACCTGCAGTTGACTGGTGACGAATGTACTCGTGTTCCAGTGACGTAAGTACATAATTAACTCATTTGTATTCAGTTCCAGAAATAAAATATATTTCTCACATTCGCTTGATACATTTAATTCTGATACATGTTAATTTGGTGTTGCTTCCTCCTCTTGGCCACAAAATTGACTTCTGGACTTATAAACCTGAGGGAAAAACCGACTTCCCTCCACCCAGTCATCAATCTGCCCACAGTAGCACATGTCCCATGAGCAGATCATCTCAATCTCAAAAATGAACGGCAACCTAGAAACTGATGGTTCCCCTGGCAATTTCTCTGACTGACAGTTACTTTTACCTCCGCCATGTTCCCAGTGGGAGGCAAGAATCCACCTCCAGACCTTTGATATAAAAACCTGGAAACGCTCAATCTGGAAAAACTCAACTTGTTTGGAAGCATCAGTGGAGGCAGAAGAAGAGTTATGGTCTGGATTCACGTCTTCGATAGGGATAGTGCGAATTGGAAAAATTATCAGCTTGGACTGCCCGCCTTGAGAGAAAATGCCCACAAAGGTGGGATGTTCATTGTTGGGTGGGAGGGTGTGGGCTGGGTTCAGGCCAGCTGACCAGAGAGAAGCTCAGAGGCAGTCACAGAAGCTATTGGGTGCATAAGTGGGCTGTTTCAAAGACCCACCTCAAAATGATAGCATAAACACCCTCCATTCCTCACACCTCTTCGCACTCTGAAAACATCTGCCCCATCTCTGCCACTTCATGCCCCCAATCCAGCCCCAAAATTCCTTATTCCAAGCTCTTCTCTTGCACCTGTCCCCTATGGCTCCTCCTGCCCCCTATGTCAAACTCTGCCCTTCCACCCACAACCTATGGCTGCTCATGCCCTCTATGCCAGGCTATGGCACTTCTACTGAATCATTGTGCAAGTTATGGAACTTATAAATCCTATTGTCTATTGTGGTATATATGAAAAAAGCTTTGAAAAAATTAATTCATCAATAACGTTCTCCCATGTTGAAAAGGATTCTGCTTTACAAGTGAATAAAAGTCTCAATCATCCAGGCTGTAGCCTGATGAATATTCGCAAAGACACCAGCAAAGTAGGACAGCATGGTGGTGCAGTGGGTTAGCCCTGCTGCCTCACGGCACTGAGGTCCCAGAGCTGTGAATCAAACTGTTAAGTATCTGGGAATATATTGTTCCTGGCTCTGCATCATGTGATGTGCAGCGATGTCAGTGGAGTGTTTGCATGGGTTTTGGGCAGATCACCATCTTGATTGCATGAGCAACATCCTTAATAACCTCTCATTGTGTTTGACAAGGATTCAGATTGTGGTAACACACAGACCTTTATTATTTGCAGTGTAAAGAAATGTAACAAGAGAGAAAACGGGCAATAAGGATTGAGACAGAAAAATCGCTGGAAATAAGCTTTTCATCAACTAATTGTGGGATAACATCAGGAGCAACAGAAGATTCTCAGGAATGGACTCGCGCACACACAGAGTCATCGGCGAAGCACTGCCGCTGATGTGAAGGTTCAGCATAACCACAACTGTGAGTAAGAAGACTCCAGTTGGGGAAAAGGCGTTTGCGCTGAAGTGAGTGGCATCTAGGCTGCAGGAACCGTACTTGTGGCAAAACTGCATGGGCTGCTGTGAACGGGAGTTTCAAAGTCTGTCAACTCTGCACAGGCCACTACCCGGTACAAAACTCTAAGTACTCAGGCATAAAAAGGAAAGATTTCCTAGATGCTTGTCCAAGGCATTGTTTGCACCAGACTTTTCAACACAATCGGAAGGGGGGAAGTGTCGACCCAAGGAGCCAGCATACAAAAATAGTGGGATAAACAGGCACCATGGACACTTTTGATGAGGATTATGAAACATGGAATTCAGATGAGATGAGGAGAGATTCCAATTCTTTTTAAAAGCTATTCAGAAAACACTGAAGACATTGTTTCATTAAAAGGATGCATTATGGTGAAAGTAGAAGCAACTGGGCAGAGGGCGAAGTTGCCTCTTCACATTCTCCGTGGAAATTTTCATGCTCCATTTGGCAGAGTATGGTTGCCTCAGATTGATCTTAACCGGGAAATAATCAATAAATTAGTAGATTCAAAGAATAAGTTTGAAAAACTTCTGAACTATGAGAAGGTGTTTGAAGATTCACTGTGCTCTATGACTGGAGTTGAAGGACACTTTAAGATCAAGCCAGACAGCACACCCACATTTTTCAAAGCTAAAACTGTACCATGTGCCATTAGGCCGAAATTGAAGAAGAACTAGAAAGATTAGAATGGACAGGAGTTATTGAACCTGTTGGTACAAATGATTGGACAGCACCGATTATTCATGTATTAAAGCAGATTGCTCAGCAAAAGTTTGCGGAGATTTTAAATATTAACCTAGTTTTGTGAGTAGATCATTGTCCACTGCTGCTGATTGAAGACTTGTTTCTTGGACTTTCTGGAGGACAGAACATCAGTAAAATTTATCTTGGACAGGCATATCTGCAGCTGAATGTGGCTGCCCAATCACAGCCACTATTTACCGTTGTGATGCACAAAGGTCTGTTTCATTACAGAAGACTTCCTTTTGGAATAACATCTGCACCTTCTCTTTTTCGAAGATCCATGGATCAAATTCTAAGTGGGTTGAATGGCGTGCAATGTTATTGAGATGACATACTCATGACCGGTCTAAGTTAACAGGAACGTTTAGAGAACTTGGAAGATACCCTGAAACAGCTACAAAGAGTTAAAAAGGAAAAGTGTGACTTTTTCAACCTTTCCATAAATTACCTTGGTCATCTCATCAACAAAGATGGTTTAAACAAGGAACCAAAGAAAATGTCGGCAATCTTAGAAGCAGCATGGCCTCAAAATATGACACAACTGAGGTTGTTCTTCGGATTGAACAACTATTATGTTACATTTGTGGCAAATGTAACAACACAATTGAAGCCTTTCCACATGTTGCAATTGCGTCAAACAGGCATTGCACTGATCAGAAAAATGTGAGAATGCATACAGTGAAGTGAATGAAGCTTCACTGATGCCAGAGCAGTAGGTTCATTATCATCCAAAAATTGAGTAGCACTTAGCTTGTGATGCCTTCCACTATGCGGTTTGTGCAGTCGTCACGTACATTATGCCTTCTGAGAGAAACGTCCAATAGCAATTGCTTCAATTGACTCTTACTAGCGCTGAAATGAATTACGCTCAGCTCGAAAAAGAAGCTTTAAGCATCACTTTCAGTATAAGAAGGTTTCACCATTACCTTTATGGGCGTCATTTTAGCCTTTTGATGGGCCACCAACCCTTGACTACAATTTTTGTGCCATACCGAGGGAAACTCCTTTGGCAGCTAGTAGATTGCAAAGATGGTCATTGATATCATTGGCACACACTTACGATATTCAGTATCACAAGTCAGAGTAGCATTCAAATGCTGATGCTTTATCACGATTGCCGCTAGAAGTCAAGGATGACCCAAATGGAATTTTGTCAATATTTTGTATTTCTTGCTCATGGAGTGTACCTGTGACTTCAACTCAAGTTCAAATATATAGTGGGACCGACCAAATGATGAGGAAGGTGATGGACTTAATCTGCGTAATGCCCCGCCATTCAATCATGGCTGGCATTTTTCTCATCCCCATTCTCGAGCCTTCTCCCCATAACCCTTGATTCCGTTATTGATCAAAAACCTATCTCTGTTTTAAAGACACTCAGTGATTTGTCTCCACAGCCTTCTGCGGCAAAGAGTTCCACTGATTCATCACCCTCTGGCTGAAGAAAATCCTCCTTATCTCTGTTTTAAAGGATCATCCCTTTAGTCTGAGGTTGTGTCCTCTGCTTCTAGTTTTTCCATAAGTGGAAACATTCTCTCCACTTCCACTCTATCCAGGCCACGCAGTATCCTATAAGTTTCAATAAGATTCCCCCCTCATCCTCCTGAACACTAACGAGTACAGACCCAGAGTCCTCAACCATTCCTCATATGACAAGCTCTTCATTCCAAAGATCATTCCTGTGAACCTCTTCTGGACCTTGCCAAGGCCAGCACATCCTTCCTTAGATACAGGCCCAGAACTGTTCACAATACTCCAAATGGAGTATGACCAGAGCCTTATACAGTCTCAGAAGTACATCCCTAGTCTTGTATTCTCGCCCTCTCGATATGAATGCTAAAATTGCATTTGCCTTCCTAACTGCCAATTGAACATGCATGTTATCCTTAAGAGAATCTGAGCAAGGACTCGCAAGTCCATTGTGCTTGTGATTTCCTAAGCATCTTCCCATTTAGAAAATAGTCTATGCCTCCATTTCTTCTTCCAAAGTGCATAACTTCACACTTTTCCACATTATATTCGATCTGCAACTTCTTTGCCCACTCTCTTAGCCTGTCCAAGTCCTCTGCAGCCTGCCTGCTTCCTCAATACTACCTGTTCCTCTACAGATCTTTGTATCATCTGCAAACTTAGCAACCGTGCCTTTAGTTCCTTCCTCCTGATCATTAATGTATATTGTGGTCCGAACACCGACCCCTGAGGTACACCACTAGTCACCAGCTGCCATCCTAAAAAAGACCCCTTTATCCCCACTCTCTGCCTTCTGCCAGTTAGCCAATCCTCTATCCATGCTAGGATCTTATCCTGAACGCCATGGGGTCTTAACTTATTTAACTGTTTCCTATGCGGCACTTTGTCAAAGGCCTTCTGGAAATCTCTGAAGTACTCTGCTATCTCATCTTTAATAACGGACTCTAAAATCTTACCAATGGCCGAAGACAGGCTAATCAGCCTATAATTTACCGTCTTCTGCCTCCCTCCCTTCTTAACTAGTGGCGTTAAATTAACCACCTTCCTGTCCTCTGGGACCCTTCCTGCCTCCAGTGATTCCTGAAAGATCATCACCAATGCCTCCAGAATTTCGTCAGCTATCTCTTTTAGGACCCTGGGTGTAGTCCATCCAGTCCAAGTGATTTATCCACCTTCAGACCTTTCAGTTTCCCCAGAATCTTGTCCTTAGTGATGGTCACTGCACTAACTATTGCCCCCGATTCTCCTGGAGCTCTGAGATCCCACTGGTGTCTTCCACCGTGAAGACTGATGAAAAGTAACTATTCAGTTGTCCACCATTTCTTTGTTTCCAATTATTACTTCTTGAGCCACATTTTCCAGTGGTCCATGTCTATTTTTGCCTATCTGAAGTACTCTGCCATCTCATCTTTAATTACGGACTCTAAAATCTTACCAATGACCGACTATACAACAAAATATAGATAGATTGGAGAGTTGGGCAGAGAAATGGCAGATGGAGTTCAATCCAGGCAAATGCGAGGTGATGCATTTTGGAAGATCAAATTCAAGAGCGGACTATATGGTCAATGGAAGGGTCCTGGGGAAAATTAATGTACAGAGAGATCTGGGAGTTCAGGTCCATTGTACCCTGAAGGTGGCAATGCAGGTTGATAAAGTGGTCAAGAAGGCATACAGCATGCTTGCCTTCATCGGACGGGGTATTGAGTACAAGAGTAGGCAGGTCATGTTACAGTTGTATAGGACTTTGGTTAGGCCACATTTGGAATACTGCGTGCAGTTCTGGTCGCCACATTACCAGAAGGATGTGGATGCTTTGGAGAGGGTGCAGAGGAGGTTCACCAGGATGTTGCCTGGTATGGAGGGTGCTAGCTATGAAGAAAGGTTGAGTAGATTAGGATTGTTTTCGTTGGAAAGACAGAGGTTGAGGGGGGACCTGATTGAGGCATACAAAATTATGAGAGGTATGGACAGGGCGGATAGCAACAAGCTTTTTACAAGTGTGGGGGTGTCAGTTACAAGGGGTCACGATTTCAAGGTGAGAGGGGGAAAGTTTAAGGGAGATGTGCGTGGAAAGTTTTTTACGCAGAGGGTGGTGGGTTCCTGGAATGCTTTACCAGCAGAGGTGGTAGAGGCGGGCACGATAGCATCATTTAAGAGACATCTAGACAGGTATATGAACGGGCAGCAACAGAGGGAAGTAGACCTTGGAAAATAGGAGACAGGTCTAGATAAAGGATCTGGATCGGCGCAGGCTGGGAGGGCCGAAGGGCCTGTTCCTGTGCTGTAATTTTCTTTGTTCTTTGTTCTTTGTTCTTACCTTTTATATATTGAATAAAACTTTTCCTATCTTCCTTTCAATTACTAGCTAGCTTGCACTCATACTTCATCTTCTCCCCCCTTATTGCTTTTTTAGTTGTCCTCTGCTCGCTTTTAAAGGCTTCCCAATCCTCTGGCTTGCCACTAATCCTCGCCACTTTGTATGATTTTTCTTTAGCTTTTATGCTGTTGTTGATATCCCTCGTCAGCCATGGATGCCTTATGCTCCCCTTAGCATGTTTCCTCCTCCTTGGGATGAATTTCTGTTGTGCCTCCCTAATAACCTGCAAAAACTCCTGCCATTGCTGTCCCACTCTCTTCCCTACTAGGCTCCTTTTCCAATCAACTCTGGCCACCTCCTCCCTCATGTCTTTGTAGTTACCCTCATTTAATTGTAATACCTTTACATCTGATTGCAGCTTCTCCCTCTCAAACTGCAGTGTAAATTCGATAATATTGTGGTCACTGCTTCCTAAGGGTTCCTTCATCATAGTTCAGTAATCAAGTCATGTGAGGAATCTGTGTGAATATTCCTCTATGCTTACGTAGCAAAGTCCTTGACCAAATACCCTGGTGTGGTGAGGATGAAGGATCTGGCGTGCAGTAATTTTTGGTGGCCAGGATTTGATGCTCAAATTGAAGAGAAAGTTGAGTAATGACAATCTTGTGTAAAACTTGAGGAAGTGAACAAACAAATATGATAGACAGTAGGACCCTGAGGGAAATGAGTTCAGAGACAGAGAACAAAGGGATGAGCACAGCATGGCTAGGAAGGGGGGAGGGGAGCTTTGCCTCGTGGAGAGAATGGTGAAAAGGATGCTGGGTAACAAGAGGCCCAGGATTGGGAAATGTGAAGTGAGCCAATCAGGATATATGGCCAGGTCAGAAGGTGTATAGAATGACCAATGGGAAGCTTGTATGCGAATCCTGATGTGATTCAATCTATATGTGCTGTGATTTCTTTGTTCTCTCTCTCACTAACTTTTGGGAGCTCTAGAAGACAGCTGTGTGTTCTAAGGTCCCATGAGTGAGTCAGCCTTGCAAGCTGGTGGAAATAAAACAATAATTGATACCTGCAGATCCGTCTCAGATTTTATTGAGCCCAGACTGGCAGCAAAAGGATCAGGGATTATCATTTGCTGCCGAAATCGGGGATTTCTCCAGATGCTCACCTCTCATCTGCAAAATCAAAATTGGACTGCTCTCGGAAGGGGAAAAAGGAAATGGGCTCACGATATGAGTAGATAAAACTCGCCATATCGATTTTCCTCTCTCTCGTATTCTGCTAACAGTCTAATCACTCGCATTCGATCAGGTAAGATCGTCTCGACGAAATCAAAGGTCAGTCTGGTGGATTAGAAGAATTGATTTCAGTCGATGCAGGTACGACTGAAGGTTGGAATGAGGTAACATTTCAGCTGGTGACTGATGGAATGCTGCCTGGTCAGTCAGTTGCATGTGAGTAGAGAATTAAAATTGGTTATATTAAATTACACTTTAATTCGGTTAAGGTCTTAATCGGGTTGGTGGGATGTCGCAGAAACAGTTCAGTAAAAGCCCGCTGATGAGATGTTTGCGGACAGTTCAATTCCGTACAATTATAATTGGCTAAGTTAAAACCAGAGACAAGGGGATGTTTCGAATTGTGTCGGATAATGATTTGAATTCCTTTTGGTTGAATGGAGATCTTCAATGAATGAATGAGTCCATTTAATAAGAATTCGTGCATTCCTAGTTTTTTAAAATGTTGTGTTTTGCAAAACGCAGTTGAACATCAATTAGGAGGTTTTAAAGTGAGATTTAATAACGGGGTAAGTATTTGAAAGTTCCTTAGAAAATCAGTAATAATGATTAACGTTGTGGGAGTTAATTAGAACATAATTCTCAGGGAGCAAACAAAAAGCGAAATCCAAATGTATAAATTGGGATTTGTAAATGATTAGTTGCAACTCAGCATAGTCTCGGCTGCAAAAAAATAATTATGGACTAATAGAACAATGGAATCTAAATTGAAATGTGAAGACTAGGCACTTGGTGTCCACCATGTGCTCCTTTGTTTGTTCAGTGTGTTCCTTTGTTTGTTCGGTGTGCTCCAAATTTGTTGAGATTTCAGTATTTTCTCTGGAAACTCACTACACCTCAAATTTACTGATCGGGGATTTTCATACAGCAAAGGTTATGGATTTTTTTTTCTCTTTTTTTTGGACTACATTACAGAAGGAGCTTTAAGGAATAAAAATATTAGACCAGAAGTTAGAGATTACATTATAGAGGGGGTATTAGGCAATAGAAACGTTAGACCTGAAGTTAGATTAGGAGAATCACTTGCAGTATCAGGAAATAAGAATCTGATGACAGGGAGAGATTTAATAAAATTAAGATGATGCAGGAAAAATTAGGATATTAAAACCAATTGATAACAGAGAGGAAGTGTGGGTGAAACTGCCGAATAAAACCACACGAAAAGTAATCAGTGAGGCTGCGACAGGTACAGACAAATCATAAAAAATTTGGGTGAACATACAATTGAATTAGAGAACCATGGCGTCTGGAGCAAAATAAATTGTGTCAGAATGTAAAAATCTGGTCAAATTGAACAATAACAGAGGAATTATGATACTCCATAGGCGGCCTATGGGCAATGAGCGTAGGAACGTAATCAGTAAAGAATTAAATGTATGGAATGATAGATCAAGGGCGGTGATTAATGGCCCTCAGTTCAAAATGATTCACAGTGAGTGTGAGGAAACAACATGTCAGGGCTGTGGGGCATTCTGTAGCCCAATTGTTTGGACAGGTAGTAGTCATATGAAACCCAGGAGACTGTCAGATACTGGGTAATTAGGAGAATTGATAATGCATTTGCAAAGACAGCGATGGGGCGATGCTGCAGCCCCCAGGGAGATTTGGGGAATTCAGTTTTGCCATGATTGCTTTGTGAAATATCAGGCAACTTTAATGATTGAGGTTTGTGACCACAGGGTGGATTTTGAATCCAAGAAGTGTCAGTGTAAGTGGGATGGTAGATTAATCACAACGTGCAATTACTGCAAGGATAATTTGGCCGACAACTATGTGACTCTAAAAGGCTGTGCAAGCTTGTGGACAAGTGACAGACTTGTGGTATCGATTCATGAGGAAGTACGTAGTTTATGCTGTTGGGATGACCTGGGGATGTAAACTTAGCCTAACAGTGTTAGAGACTGTATCACTGCAATGATGCCGTGCCACAGGATAGATCATATCCCCAATTCGCTCAGACAAGGGAAAAATGAATGTTTGGGTGTGGGTGTCAGGGTGCCAGTGAACTGAAACCTGTTAGCAGCATCAATAGGACAGATGATACAGTGAAAATATTATGTTCTGAACTTATCCTGTCACAATCAGAATTAAAAACATTGAAGTAGATGCAGTAGCAATATCCGAAATGTATCAGGGAAAGTTTCGACCTGATTGAATCACTGAGTTAGAAAAAGAGGAATGGTGGCAATGGAAATCCGGAAATCCGGAAGATGGTACTTCTGGAATATCCAAGCAAGGATAGGAAGATACAAATCAAGAAATAGGGCCCTCTCCTCCTTTGACCTGTTCATTTGAGTTTCAGATGAAGCAACAATAATACAGATGAAGAACCTGAACAACACTCTGAAGAAGAATGTTTCAGACAGTATGGGGGTAAAACTAATGATACAATTGGCCACATATTTGAGGGAATTAAATGATAGAGCCCGGAAGAAAAACCTTACGGGTTAGCAACAAATCAAAATATCAAATTATTACTGAATAGTGAAACCTCCGGTCAGATATCTCTAACTGGACGTTAGCTGATGGGTGATCTGTGGTCTCCAGGAGGGGCGTATTATGCGGTGGAGTTATTAAGGGTCTCGGTAGACAGCAGCGACTGATGAGGAACCCCCGTATTTTAAATGACAATAGTTTAAGAATTTTGGCAGTTTGCTGCAGCAAGGGGAAATTGTAACCAATGCAGCAACCGATATAGTATTGGAGAGTATAACAGTTATTACAGATGAAATGTCCTGTAAGTTGTTAGGGACTGTTATGTATGGATTCAATTGGGTTGTAACCACAAAAAGTTAACTGTATTAAGTGTGCGAGTGGTGTTATTAAAAAAAAAACGAATAATGGCAAGTATACACTTCATGCTGTAAGGAAAATGATAACGGACAAAGGGGGTTTGAAGAAAACTGAGCTATTGTTTCAAGTGAGCCAGGGCCAGCAAGCTACATGGTTCAGTACAATATTCGACGTTAGTGTAAGGAAGTCAGGAATAGAAACAGGATCGGTTGAAGCTCCTGCAATTAATAAAGCAAGATAATCAGTGGATGATACATGATATCATAATTTACTATTCCCATGAGAAACGGCAAACACTTCCTACATAAAAAAAAAACCCAGTGAGGGATAAAGACCTTTTGGTCGCTGATGGACTGAGTTGTGTGCTGTTTCTAAGGAACATGAGGAACCTTTTTACGGTGCTGCTATCCCGAGGTAGTCAGATGCCTTGGAGGTAGTGGAACAACCGGAAATAGCTATTGTGTTACCTTCCTGAGCGGCGACAGTTATGGTTCACGGTGATTGGACTTGAGGAAAGCACATCACAAAGGGTCTATCAACACTGGTCTGCGAGATGGATGCATTTACCATTGATTTCCATGCACAGTTTACAAATCATGGCATGTACATACGAATGACAAGCCGGGGGGTAGTTGCTAGTCAGTACAACTATAAGAAGGATAAATCCTAAGGGCAACATGGTAGCATTGTGGATGGCTATCTATCTAGTCGGATTCAGCTCAGAGTTATCTCTCATAGCTCGGTCATGGGGTTTTACCTGATGCATGGATTGATTATACTTGTTATTATAATTGTATACTGTATAATCATTGGATGCCTTAATATGTGTTGTACGCTGGCTATGGCTCGGATAATGCCGATAGGCTTGGCCCATCATTATTCACAAAGATGACATCCCGTTACTGGTAACCATCACACCAGACGGAAGAGGACGGAGAGCCAGAGGCTGTAAAAATGTGATGAGGTGTTTATGTATGGAATACCGGCTCAGTGAAGTTCTGATCGCAGGCCTCATTTTATTGGACAGATTAAAAAGGAGTTCTGCTCCTAGTTGGGCATGCGCCAGCAGTTACACTGTGCGTACAGACCGCAGGCGGTCTGGTTGGTTGAGAGGCACAATCAGAACCTCAAAACTAAATTGGCTAAATTAAGAGCGGACACGGGATTGACCTGGCTTAAGTTGCTCCCTGTTGCCCTCTTCCAGCTGTGAGTCACACCTGCAGGATCGGCCTGGCTCTCTTCTGCCGAGATCTTTTACGGCAGGCCAATTAGAACACCCTGGAACCTGCCTGTTCCCAGACTGGTCCAGTTTGACTAAAGAAAGGGCTAACTATGTTCTAGCCCTCACTAAAGCCTTCAAGGAACTCCATAGCCAGGTTCGAGCGGCTCACCTGTCACTGTCCCCATTACATAGCTCGCTTTCAGCGCAGCCTGGTAGTTATGTCATGGTTAAGAACTGGACTCGGAAGGGGTTGGAGCCACAGTGAACGGAGCCCTTCCAAGTTCTCCTTACCACCCCCACTGCAGTTAAAGTGGAGGGGCGGAGTGCTTGGATCCACCTCCACCACTGCACAATGGTCGGTCACTAACCTGCCTCCTTTCCCCAGCGCTGTTTTACAGGTGTGGAGCATGACGGATTGTGCTGTCCTCGGCTTCGCCTCACTTGGAACACCGTCTGTACCTGTAATCCCAACCAAACTACAAGGACATTTCACTTTTGCAGAGGTGACGTTCTCCGATGCCCCCATGTACGAGGGCACAGTATCGACTCATGGAAGGTTATCAAGTTAAAGGATAATGAAGGGCTCATGGAACACTTATATCGGTCCCGGCGTTGGGACGGGAACATTGCATGGACATTGCCTTGTTTTGGAGTAAATGTACATTTGCTTTTGGATGTGATAAGACTGGTGTCATAAAGGTAAAATCAGACCGTGTGTTTGGGGGGGGGGGGGGGGGGGGGGGGGTTGGAAAAGGTTGTAGGGGAGAGTGGAGGAATAGCAAGAGGATGGAATGAGTAAGAAGGGAGGCACGACGAGAACGCAGGTTATCAGGAGATATACTTACTTCACTTAGGACCCAGAACGAAGGGAACCTGCGCAGCATGAACCTCTTCTACTAAATCTACCACCACATGTATGGCCAGGGGCCGGTTGTCTGCTACCTAAACCCCGCATTGGTGTCTAGGTTATTTTCCGTCTCACCACTTTGGGGAACACCCCGAAATGAAATGAAATGGAAAATGAAAATTGCTTATTGTCACGAGTAGGCTTCAATGAAGTTACTGTGAAAAGCCCCTAGTCGCCACATTCCTGCGCCTGTCCGGGGAGGCTGGTACGGGAATCGAACCGTGCTGCTGGCCTGCTTGGTCTGCTTTAAAAGCCAGTGATTTAGCCTGGTGAGCTAAACCAGCCCCTGTTGGGCTGGTTTAGTGGCTCACTGGCGGCTCACTGTCAGAGTTCCGAGCCACCGTCCGAGCAAGTTACTCTTCCTTACGATCCGGGTTCGGCCCCACCAGCTATTTGCCTTCCCCTCCCTCGGGATAATTCCCACTCACAGTATGATAGGCTGCAACGGTGGAGGGCGTATATACCTAGCCCCTTCACTCGCAATAGAGATTCCCGGTCGTGCGAGAATTGATTCAGCAGTGAGGGGTACGGCTGTTTGCTGGTAGAGGTGAAAATGAATATAACATGTCTGTTCTCCACTTGTACTGATCCAAAGTGTTGCATAACCCTGACATCAGGTCAATGCGTCTGTTACAACGCCACTTGCGTCCCGCTGACAGCAGGCCTCCAGCTCCTTTGTGGCTGAGCGAATGTCTCTCATATCACCGTGGGAACTAGGGCTTTCCACATTGCTAGGAGGCCCGAATGGGCGTTCCGAAGCTGGATTAACTGGGCTACTGGGGAATCCCTACTCCACCAATATACTGATTGTGATGCTAGCCTGTACACGGAGCGAGGATATTATTTTTAATGGCACAGCGACCAATGTTTTGTCATCCCCATTTCCCCGCCGAATTGCTATCGGGACTCTAGTCCCTACCACGGTCCCCTGCCCCTCTGCGTGGATACTGCACCACCAGTTGGCACACTGGGCAGGTTCAGTTATTTGTGGCCTTACCATCCTGGGCAACAAATCCTTGGGGGCCCTCGGGCAATAACCAAGGAATTATCTCAACTGCGGTTGTTTGCCATGCAGAACCGGTATGCTCTTGACTATCTCGCCTGCATCTTTGTGGGCCTGGCCATCCTTAAATGCATGATGGGTAAAATGTAGGGTGCGCTGAAACGGATAGCCGCCCCTAGAGTTTTGGCTGTTAGGATCCACGAGGGTGCAGCGAACGATGGGGTGCTGCAATAGGATTTAGAAATGCAGCAACGAGTCTTCTTACCTAAGGGGCCATAGCTACAGCTTGGACCGATGGGATAAAAGGAGGGAATGACGAAGTAAACAAATGAATATGATAGACAGTAGGACCCTGAGGGTAATGAGTTCACAGACAGAGATCAAAGGGATGAGCACAGCGTGGCTAGGAAGGGGGGAGGGGAGCTTTGCTTCGTGGAGAGAATGGTGAAAAGGATGCTGGGTAACAAGAGGCCCAGGATTGGGAAATGTGAAGTGAGCCAATCAGGATGTATGGCCAGGTCAGAAGGTGTATAGAATGACAAAGGGAAACTTGTATGCAAATCTTGATGTGATTCAATCTATATGTGCTGTGATTTCTTTGTTCTCTCCCTCACTAACTTTTGGGAGCGCTAGAAGACAGCTGTGTGTTCTAAGGTCCCACGAGTAAGTCAGCCTTGCAAGCTGGTGGAAATAAAATAATAATTGATACCTGCAGATCCGTCTCAGATTTTATTGAGCCCAGACTGGCAGCAAAAGGATCAGGGATTATCAAACTCAGCAACACTCCAACATAGCAACCATTAGATTCATGCAAATGGCTAAACCAGCCATGACAGAGAATACACATCGATTATGCTGGTCCATTGAAGGGAGACATATTCTTCATGATTGTGGAAACATACTTGAATTGGCCACAAGTTGTGATAATGAAGTCCACGATGACTGAGCAGACTACTGAAAAACTATATAAAATATTTGCAAGATAAGAAACACTGGAGCAGATTGTCAGTGATAATGGTGCACAATTTTCTTTGAAGGAGTTTGAGGATTACTTGAAAGGGAATGTTATACACCACATCAGGTCAGCTCCATGCCATCCAACAATGAAAGGAGTGAACGTTTTGTACAATCATTAAAGCATTATAGCAAAGTATTGAAAGACCAGGGGACATTATCGAGAAGAGTAAACAAATTCTGAATATCTTATTGGAATACCATATATGCTACCACACAAACTTCACTGGCAATGCTGTTGTTTAAGAGGAAACTATGAACACAATTTGTTTTGTTGACTCCAGCTGATAATTCAGAGATTATCCAATGACAACAACAAGCACAAATTGGTAGGATGGAGAAAATCTCCAAAAAGTGAGAATTTAACTAGAGAGAGAGAGTACTAGCTAGGAGTTACACCACCAATGAGAAATGGGTACCAGTTAAGACAGGTCCAATATCATACATCATACAGACAGATGATGAAAGAGTTTGGCGACGTCATTCTGATCAGATACTTGCTGCATGAAGTGAGTTTGCAGAAAATTATCAAGAGGTTCTGCCTTTAGGAGATCTAGAGAGCTATACTTTGGATCGGAAACAAAGACAGTGGCAAGTTCATAATCTCTTTCTGAGGACTTTTCAATGCCTGTAGTGACAGATACTGAAATAACTACGCAAGAAAGTACCATCTACAGAAAGGAATGAGGTCACTTCTGAGGTCTCAAGTAGCCGAGTTCAAAAACGCCGAATTCTACCAACAAGCAGTAGACATCTACCACAGAGACCGTCTTATTGAATTGTATATATATATTAAAAAAACATCAGGGGCTCTGTTGTATAAATATTAATTGCTGTTGTTGCACTAATGAAGTACAGAGGGAGGGCTGTTATGTATGTGGGATTACAATCTTGTTGGTTCTGCATCACATCATGTGACTCTCTTTGCAGCAAAAAGAAATGTAAGCCAACGGGGCTGGTTTAGCACACTGGGCTAAATCGCTGGCTTTTAAAGCAGACCAAGGCAGGCCAGCAGCACAGTTCAATTCCCGTATCAGCCTCCCTGAACAGGTGCCGGAATGTGGCGACTAGGAGCTTTTCACAGTAACATCATTGAAGCCTACTCGTGACAATAAACCATTTTCATTTTCATTTCATTCATTTTCACAATGTTTCTTCTGAGGTGCAGCCATATCAACAAATCCTAATGGGTGTTTGTGGTCTCAGACAAACCTCATAATGTCTTCTTGGCTGAGAGCCAAGGCAAGTGTTACATTACACAAACACGTGATACTTTTTGGATATACTGTTTGATTGCTAGCTCAGGCTCTCTGATCTCAGCTGTCAATTTCACAACTTTTTTATTCAAGTGGTTTCAATAGTTTGTGGTTTATGGTGTTTGATAATTGAAATGGGCTGAATGATTTACATTTTTATTAGTTTGAGTGCAGACTTTCTTTTTACATAGGAGGAAGTTATTAAGGAATTAACTTTTTTCAAACTTTTTTTACATTAACCATTATACAGGCTCATTAGCTCATAAAGTATTCAGTGGGTTACTGGGCATGGAAGTGCCTTCCCTGGCATGGAACCATTAGAGGACGCATGGGTGGGTGGAAGGACAGAGCTTGGCTTGGCAGACACCAGGCACCATGGGGAACATAGCTTGACATAGGAGGCATAAGGAGGATCTTTTGAATTTACTTTTTAAAATGCCTCCTGAGGCATACAAGGGTCCATAACTCCCCTGAGGGGCCATGAACCATGAATCTTAAACCTGGCCCCTGACTCTATGAAAATGACATAGGAGGACATGTATATCCCCTCAATGGAGCCAGCACTCATGGGAGAGCAAAATTTAGACTTTTGACAGAAACCACCCCTCACCTTTTAAAAGCACTCGAAAACTCAGACAGCCCAGGAATGGTGTTGAGAACCTGGAATCATGAGCTGACCACCATTTTTAAAAGGCTCCTGAGCCAACCTTACTCAGTGAAAATCCAGGCCAATGTTTCAAGCCATAACCTTTCTGATGTAGTCCTGTTTCGCTCTCCACAGATGCTGGCAGACTCGCTGAGAAATTCCAGCAATTTCGGTTTTCATCTCAGATTTTCAGCATCGGCGGTATTTGGCATCTCTGAAACTCCTTCTTGAGCTACACAAATCCATAATAACAGGCTCATGGACATCTAATCCGATAGTCTGCTGGTTAGCTTAATTGTTCTAAATGGCAGATAGCATACACCAGGCCCATGGACTGAGAGTCTTACAACAATAGTTATTCCAGAAGTGCCAGAACAGATCATCGAAACCATCCCTGCTAATGGATTAATTGATGAAGATTTTGGATAGGGGACCACTTTAATGCTACACAACCTGGGTTCACAGATAACAAATGGCTGCCTGGGAAAGGTGCTCAGAAGAAGATATTATTGCCTTAACCAACTGAGCTGTAACTTGGTCGAGTGTGGATCACTTGAGCATTGTTGAAACATGCTCCATTCATTGAAATAAATAGGATGAAAATGGGGCAGATTCTATAATCAATAGGCCATCTGCTCTGCCAGAATATCGTCCAGGTATTCAACGCATTGCCTTCTGAAAGAAGAGGGGATAGAAAATACAAGCAGGAAAGACATGTTTTTATTTGTTCACAGATGTGGGTGTTGCTGGTTAGGCTAACATTTGTCGTACATCCCTAATTGTCCTTGAAAAGGTGGTGGTGAGTCGACTTCTTGAACTGCTGCAATCCATGTTTTGTAGGTTAAAGGAAGGGGAGTTAAAGGATTCTGACCCAGTAAGAGTTCGGATGGGACTATTTGTGGAGCCTCCTCCTCCAATTAGTTGTTTAATTATCCACCACCATTCACAACTGGCTGTGGCAATTCTTTGGTCCGATTCTTTGGTTGGAGGATCATTTTGCTTAATCTATTGCATATTACATTCATCTGTTTATGTTCTTTGGCATGCAAATAGTCCCGTGTTCTTGCTTCACCAGGCTGACACATCTTTTTCAGGAATGTTTGGTGCTGTGATTGGCATGGTGTCCTGCATTCTTCATTGGACATGGGTTGATTCTTCATGATTGATGGCATTGGTAGAGTGGGGTATGTGCTAGACCTTGAAGTGCCAGGTTGTAATGCTGATGATGGCCCACAGTGCCTCATGGATGCCCAGTTTTGAATTGTTATATCCTTTTGAAATCCATCGCACGAGATAGCAATCAGCAACAGTTTCCTTGCCCATGTTTGATTTGTTGCCAAGAGACTTTGACTTTCTGGAGTCAATTTTCAGGGCCTCCAGGGCAGCTTCATCCTAACTATATACCATTGTGCCACCACATCTGATGGGCATATTTTGCTGGGGTGCCAGGGATACCAAGGGATGGTGATGGTGGTGTCTGGGACATTGTCTTTTTAAAAATTAATTTGTGGCATGTGGGCATTCCTGTTAGGTCAGCATTTATTGCCTATCTCTAGTTGTCCTTCAGAAGGTGGTGGTGAGCTGCCTTCTTGAACCGCTGCATTCCTTGAGGTGGAGGTTCACCCACTGTGCTGTTAGGGAGGGAGTTCCAGGATTTTACCCCAGCGAAAGTGAAGGAATGGTGATGAGTCAGCAAGTCAGGGTGGTGACTGACTTGGAGGGGAACTTCCAGGTAAGGTAGGATTCAGCAATTATGGCTAATCTGTGCCATAACACTCTCAATTTGGCACAAGACCCCAGATGCTGGGAAGGAGTTTGCTGGATTGTCATTTGCAGTACCTAATTTGTTGCATCTGATTTCATTTTGCAGTGATTTGATGCAACTGGAAGGCCAGTTAAGAATCAACCACATTGCTGTGGATCTGGATTCACAGGTAGACCAGATCAGATAAGGTGGAAGATTAAAGAACCAGGTGGGTTTTTAATCATCATCAACAATGGTTTTTATTCTGAATTTTTAGATTGGAATTTAAATTCTGCCAACTGCCAAGGTGGGATTTGAACCCACATTCCCAAAGCATTAGGCTGGGCTTCAGGATTACTAGTCCATTGACTTTAGCACTATGCCACCACTATCCTTGCAGTTATATAACAGGTGGGATTCTCCATTGGCTGTCGCCAAAATCGCGAACCGCGATTGAGCGGAGAATAGTTTCCAACACTAAATCGTAGCAGGTGCAGATTTGATGCCAAATTGCAATTCTCCGTTACCCCGACAGCAACGTTAATGCGGTCCAGAATGCACATACAGTAAACACCGTTTGCTTGTCATTAGCGGGCATGTCCCAGTATTCTTTGGGGCCTCTGCGATTCTCTGCCTCCTAAGGGCCAAGTTCATGGCAGCGCGGTTCACCTGTTCTTTTAAAAATCATGACACTGGCGTCGTGGCTGCTGATGGAGAGAGAGGGGGTACGAAAATAGTTTACATAGATAGTTTGCTGACAGTTATTCTGCTGGCCGGAGGGTTGGGGGTGGGGGGCGCGGGCGGGCATCTGCCAGGGCCGGGGGGGTAGCGGGGGTGGCCAGGAGGTGGGTTGTGGGGTCGGGGTGGACAGCCACAGAACACCATTGCCACAGCTGACAAGGCAACCATACAGCTGTACACAACGCTAACAGGCCACTGAGAACTTAGGGCCACAGGTCATATAGATGTCCTCTCAGGCCAGCCCACAAGTGCTCTCCAGCACCAGCCGATCAATCAGTGCCATCTTGTTGGCTGGGATGAGTGTGTGTGGGGATTTTAATGTGTCTATGTGGCTGCCGCTTGTCAACCTCCCAAGTGTCAAATTCAGACCCGCCGAATTCCACTGTTTCATTGGAATCGATCGCGCTCCATGTGGCATCAGAGCTAGCCCCTCCACAGTTTCTGAGTCGATCCAGATTCGGCACCAGTTCTGCTGTCGTGAATGTCCACGAATTCAGCGACGGCGTCAACACTTAGTCTCAGGAACAGAGAATCTCACCCAACATCTTTCATGACCTCAGAATTTCCCAAACCATTACAGCCAATGAATTGCTTTTGCAGAATAGTCATTGTTGTAATGTATGGAATATGTCAACCAATGTGTGCACAGCACGCTCCCAGAAACATTGAAATAAAAGGCTAGGCTTTCAGTTTTGAACAATCATGAAGGGATAAATAGTACCCAGCATTGGGAGATTTCTCTGTTCTTCTTCAAACAGTGTTGCAGGATTTTCATATCCACCTGAATGGACAGATAAGAGGCTGGATTCACCGCTTTTTGAGAGTAAGTGTGGAGGATCTGTGGAGTTTTACATCAAAATATCGGCGCCGACCCCTCACCGATCCTGCGGCCGGTCAGGGGCTCGCAGCTGAGCCGAATAAAATTCCCAGCCCCCATGAAATAAACAGCCGGAGAATGGCCAAGTCTGTGGCCTGTGGCCGTGCATGTGCACAGTGACCTGCAGCGGTCGCACAGTAAAACACGGCGCTGCCCATGCGCACACCGACCTGCTGATTGTGCCCACCTGGCTACACCCTAGCCATCTCCCACCAGCCCCACCAGCCCTTTTGAAAGCCCCCCCAGGCCAGCAACAAAGCTCCCGCCCGACTGTGGCGGCGCTGGACACAATCCGCAGCCAGCACGCAGGGTTCCCGACTGCTGAGACCGCACATCAACCACGCAGGCGGGACCTCGGCCCATCAGGGGCGGAGCATCGAGCGAGGGGTGCAGGTGGCACGCAAACGTCATTCCAATGGCGTGCAGCGCGTGACACGATGACGCCATTTTGGAAGGGGTGGAGGATACAAAACCTACTTCAAACAGGCGCCGCTGCCAAATTCGGCGTCAGAAGGGATTCTCCGCCTTATCACCGATTGCAAAATCGGCGTCGGGGAACAGTGAATCCCGCCCAAGACCTTGGTTTAATATCTCACATGAGATGACACCTCCAACCTAACCTTAGCTTCACCTCTGTCAGGGGCAGCAGTCCCTCGGTACTACACCAGATTGTCAACATCGATAATGCACTCTGAAGTGGGACTCGCACCCAAAATCCTTTGGCTCGAGGCAGGAATGCCACCACTACCCCACCGTCGACAAAAAAATATGCAGTTACGCACATTCAAAAAGTTTTACAGGACTTCTGATGCCGTTCGCAAGCGGGTCGGCCGCATTGAGAGGAGCTCCCGCCGGTGGCCACTGTCTACGGTGCTTTCGGGGGTTCCCCCGTTTTTTCGCTCTTCCCCCCAGATTTTCGTCGGACTTTGGTGCTGTCCCAGGCGTCAAGCCGGGCCGGTTTGAGAACCGGCGAGGAATCCCATGCGAGTGTCGGATGGCCAGAGCTGAGATGTCGGGCCTGGAGTGCGCGGCATTTGGAGCAGCGGAGGCGGAGCCGAACTGAGGAAGAGGCCACAGGCCGGAAGCTCAGGCGCAATGTGGTGAAGATGTTCCACATCGGGTGGCTCCCACCTAGAATGTGTTTTTTTTTTAAGAAGTCTGAAGTCCGGTCCCAGGAGAAGTTTTGAGGAATAAAATAAAGAAAACATTTTTTTTTGAAGGGAGAAATTTTTTTTAAAGATTGAAGAAAGAAAAAGAAAAATAATAAGTCGTTAAAGGGTGCGAGAAGCAGCGGTGACGAAAGGAGGAAATGAGGGCTCGCCGCCGAATGAGAGGACCAGCGAAAGCGCTGACAAGATGGTGGATGCAGGACCGCATGGTGGGATCACACTGCCTACGGTGGAAAAGATGACTGAGGTGATGGCTGCGGAGCTGGAAAAGCAGTTTACGAGGCACATGGAGGTGTTGAGGAAGGAGATTCCGGTCGCATTGAAGTCATTGGTGGAGGAGGCAATCGCTCCGAGATTGTAGCTGTGGCAAAGACATTGGCCGAGGTGAGAGAGCAGGGTGAGAAGATGAAGGAAGTGGAGGAGGCCATGTCGCAGCACAGCGACCAGCTCACCACGATGAGAGATGAGCTGCGGAGGAAGGTGGTGAGGCCAACAGAGGACTCCGAGCAAAGCTCGAGGACTTGGAGAACCGCTCGAGGCGGCACAATCTGAGAATTGTGGGCTTGCCCGAAAGGACAGAGGGCTCAAGGCCAACAGAGTACTTCACTAAGATGCTGGCTCAGTTAATGGGGGATAGTGAGAACCCCTTCCGGTATAAGCTGGACCGAGCTCATCGGTCATTAAGGCTGAAGCCCAAAGTGAATGAGCCGCCAAGAGCAGTAATTATCTGCTTCCATAAACACCGCACGAAGGAGAAGGTGTTAAGCTGGGCAAAGCAGAAGCAGGAGGTGCAGTGGGATAGTGCTCGAGTTCGGATTTGTCAGGACTTGACGGTGGAGTTGGCAAAGAGACGAGCGACGTTCGGCTGAGTGAAGGCGGCAATGTGCAACAAGGGGCTACCATTTTGTAAGGTATATCCAGCAAAGCTGAGGGTGATGTAAAACGCCAAAGATTTTTATTTCAAAACAGTGGAGGCGGTTGAGGCTTTCGTGAAGGCAGAAGGCTTGGGACAGGCATGAGGAGCGGAGCTGGAAGAGAGACCGTGGACTGTGATTGGGGAGCTGGAAATGTATAAATGCTATAACTTTCTTTTCATTGATATGCATTGTAATTTGCTTCACTTCACATTGTTATAGAGTTCAAGTTATTGTTTGGGTTGATTGGCATTCTGTGTTGTGATGGTTATATATTATTTTAGTGAATTGTATGGGTTGGATTGTATTTTTTTCTTTGGGACTGGGTAGGAGGGGACGGTATACCTTGAGGAGGGATGGCACCAGCGCTAGCTAACTAAAGTCGGCTAGTGAACGGAGGTGAGGTGAGAGGAGGGCTGCAGACATTGGAGCCTGGTTAGCAGGTTTCGATGGGCCTATGAGGCGAGCGGGGGGGGGGGGAGCGGGGGATCAATACTAGGAGACGTTGTTTCGAGAGGAAGTGCAGGGGGAGATTCAGGGAGGGGGAAGGGGTTCGATGTTAATAATGGATAGGGGTGGGTCAGTATCATGGGGCAGGGTATGATGATGGTGGATAAGAAGGGGGGGGTGGTGAGAGACCCCCAGTTAGGATAGTCACGTGGAACGTGAGGGGGTTTGGAGGTCCAGTCAAGAGGTCAAGAATGCTTGTGCATCTTAAAAGTTTGATAGCCGATGTAGCAATGCTGCAGGAGACTCACTTGAGGGTGAAGGACCAAGTGAGACTTAAAAAGGGCTGGGTTAGTCAGATGTTCCATTCTGGATTTGACAGAAGGGCTCAAGGGATAATGGTCAGAAAAAAGGTATGGTTTCAGATGGAGAATGTGGTTGCAGATCAGGTGGTTAGACATGTGATTGTGACAGGGGCACTGGAGGGGAGGTTAGTGGCGCTGGTAAGTGTATATGGTCCCAATTGGGACAATGTGGGATTCGCGAAGAAGGTGTTTGGGGCCATTCCCAACTTGGACACACATGAGCTGATTGTGGGGGGGGGCCTGGAACTTGGTGCAGGAGCCAAGATTGGACAGGTCACGGCCACGCTCGCTGGTCCCATCAGGGGGCGCGAAGGTGCTGGCTGGGCTAATGGTGGAAATGGGAGGGGTGGACCCTTGGAGGTTTCTGCACTCGAGGGAACGGGAGTACTCTTTTTTCTCAGCAGTCCATAAGATATACTTGCGGATCGACTTTTTCGTGGTGGGGACTTTTGTGCTGGCTGGGGTTAAGGGGTCAGAGTACTCGGTAATTGCAGTGTCAGATCATGCTCCGCATTGGATGGATATGGTACTGGAGAAGGGGGTAGTACAGAGGCCGGGGTGGATGTGGGACTTTTGGGGGACCAAGGGTCTGTGACAAAATTGAAAAAGAAATTGAAGAATTTGTAGGTTTCAACTGTACGGGTGAGGTGTCGAAGGCAGTTGTCTGGGAAGCTCTAAAGGCAGGGATGAGG
Organism: Scyliorhinus canicula; assembly: GCF_902713615.1. NCBI lineage: Eukaryota > Metazoa > Chordata > Chondrichthyes > Carcharhiniformes > Scyliorhinidae > Scyliorhinus > Scyliorhinus canicula. The sequence goes on from NC_052147.1 coordinate 70,790,861, forward strand.
GGTGAGGTGATCTCGTTTAAGGCCAGGGTGGACAAAGGAGAGGTTGGAGTGGCAGAGGGTAATAGATGAGATTCTGGAGGTAGATAGGAGTTATGCAGAAGATGGGGACCCAGCGAAGTTGGAAAAGAGGAAGGAACTGCAGGCGATCTTTCACCGACTATCTACCAGAAAGGCAGTGCGCCAACTGAGGCGAGCAAGGCGTACAGTTTACGAACATGGAGAGAAGGCGGGAACTATGTTCGCGGGTCATCTTTGGAAGGAGGCGGCGGCAAGGGAAATTGTCCAGGTAAGGGACAGGGCAGGGAAGTTGGTGGTAGCTCCAAATCAGATTAACAAGGTCTTTGAACAATTCTATGAGAGGTTGTACAGGTCAGAGCCACCTGGGGGAGACCGGGATATGCAGGAATTTCTATATGGGCTGGAGTACCTGAGGTTGGGGGAGGGGGACAGGGCTACATTAGAAGGAGCAGGATAGTGGAGCAGGAGATAAAAAAATGCGATTGGGAGGATGCAGTCGGGGAAGGTGGCAGGGCCGGATGAGTTTTCGGTGGAATATTATAAAAACTTCAAGGATAAGCTGGCACCCCTGATGGTAGGGATGTTTGAGGAGGCGATAGGGAAGGGGGTGTTACCACAAACTTTGGGCAGGCATCGATTTCCCTGTTGCTTAAAAAAGACAAGGATCCGATGGCATGTGGGTCGTACAGACCCACATCACTTTTAAACGCGGACGTAAAAGTATTGGCGACGGTGCTGGCATGTAGGTAGGCATGTGGGCATATTGCTCCCCAAGGTGATAGGTGAAGATCAGATGGGTTTCGTGAGAGGGAGGCAGCTCTTTTCAAACATTAGAAGGATATTGAACGTGGTTATTGTGGTGATTGTAGATCTGAGTAGATGCAATACAACTGAGCAAGCACTAGAGGGAGCACGGGAGAGCTATAAATACACAGGGACAGGAAGTGAGGACACTTCACGGAAGGCAGAACTGGGAGCAGGACACAGACACACAGCATTTGAGGTAGCCGTAAGTTAAACTCTGTAGAGAGAACAAATTCACAATAAAGCACCTTCTCCACCTTTGAGACTACGAGCTATATTAAGACACGAGGAACAACACAGTTATGGCACCGGTGGAAGGGAAGGAAACAGAGGTGGTTGTGGCATTAGACGCTGAGAAAGCGTTTGACCGGGTAGAATGGGGGTACTTGATGACAGTTCTGGAGAAGTTTGGGATTGGACCAAGATTTGTGGGCTGGGTAAAGATACCATATAAGCATTCGAGGGTGAGTGTCTGCCCAAATCAGCTCGAGATATTTTTCTCTCCACCGTGGGACTAGGAAGGGATCCTATGGCCCCCCTGCTATTTGCACTAGCGATTGAGCCATTGGACATTGCATTAAGAAGTTTGGGATAGTGCGGGGGTAAATAGAGCATAGGGTTTCCTTATATGCCGATGACTTGTTATACGTTTCGGAACCGAGTGAGTCAATAGGGGCAATATTGGAGCTGTTTCAGGTGTTTGGCTCTTTCTTGGGGTACAAATTAAATCTAGACAAGAGTGAGTATTTTGTGGTGTCTCGGTCGGGGGTGGGGGCAGGGCTGCTATTCCGTAGGGCAGGGACTCACTTTAGATACCTGGGGGTGCAGGTTGCCCGGGAGTGGCGGGGGGGGGGGGGGGGGGGGGGGGGGGGTGCTCCATAGGTACAACATCTCTAGTTTGGTCGGGAGAGTGAAAGCCAATCTGGCAAGGTGGGATGGTCTCCCTCTGTCACTGGCGAGTTGGGTACAGGTGGTTAAAATGAGCGTGTTGCCGCGATTTCTGTTTATTTTCCAATGCCTGCCGACTTTCCTGCCAGAGGCATTTTTCAGAGAGATTGAAGGAATGATTACCTTGTTCATATGGAGAGGGAAGATGGCCAGAGTTAGAAAAGTGCTGCTACAGAGGGGAAGGCAGGCAGGGGGTTTGAGTCTTCCGAACCTGATGTCTTATTACTGGGCAGGGAATGTGGAGAAGGTGCAGAGCTGGGTCAGAGGGGTTGGTTCCCAGTTGGTCAGAATGGAGGAGAGTTTGTGTAAGGGGTCGGGATTGAAGGCACTAACAACAGCACCGCTCCCGATGGCCCCGGGGAAATATTCAGAGTCCGGTAATAATAGCTTCATTGAGAATTTGGAGGCAGTTTCGCCAACACTTCAGGGTGGGGGCAGGGTCAAGGGAAATGCTGATTCAGGGGAACCACAGATTTGAGCCAGGGAAGTGGGACAGAAATTTTCGGAAATGGGAGGAGAAGGGGATTAAGACACTAAAAGATTTGTTTGTTGCAGTAGTTTACAGGATTGAAGGAGCTGGAAGCCTTGGATGGGCTGGAGCAGGTCAAATGTTTGGACCGATGCAGGTTCGACATTTTGCCAAAAAGGAGATACAGAGCTTCCTGGTGGAGCCGGCCTCCACATTGCTGCAGGAGGTACTGACGACAGGGGGACTGGGGAAGGGGGTAGTGTCAGTGGTTTACGGGGCTAATTTGGAAGAGGAGAAAGTACCACTGGAAGGGATCAAAGCAAAGTGGGAGGAAGAGTTGGAGGAGGGTATGGAGGAGAGGTTCTGGTGTGAGGTTCTCCGGAGAGTGACTGCCTTCACCTCGTGCGCGAGGTTGGGGCTGATACAGCTGAAGGTGGTATATAGAGCACACCTCACAAGGGCGAGGATGAGCCAGCTCTTCAAAGGGGTGAAAGATGTGTGTGAACATTGCGGGGGGTGCCCCGCAAATCACGTTTAGATGTTTTGGTCCTGTACAAAGCTGGAGGATTACTGGAAGGAGGTTTTTAGGGTAATCTCTAAAGTGGTGCATGTGAAACTGGACCCGGGCCCTCGGGAGGCCATATTCGGGGTGTCAGACCAGCCCGGGGTTGGAAACAGGTGCAGAGGCAGATGTTGTAGCCTTAGCCTCATTGATCGCCCAAAGGCGGATCCTGATGGGATGAAGAGCAACCTCTCCTCCCTGTGCCCTGGCATGGCGGGGGGACCTGGTAGAATATTTGACCCTTGAGAAGGTTAAGTCTGAACTGAGGGGAAGGATGGAGGGGTTCTACAATTCATGAGCATTATTCATTATGCACTTTCAAGAACTGGATAACATTGAAGATTAGTTGGTGGGGGGGGGGGTGGCTGGGAGGGTTGGGGGGAGGGGACTGTATGTGTTAATGGTGACTATGGGTGATTCCTGATTCCTTTTTGCCATTTGTTTATGTTAACATGTGGGCTAATGTTTGGGGGTTCGGTGGGAGGATGGAATTGTTGTTATTGACATGGGGATTGACATATTTGTTACTGCTTATTGTTTATTGTTGGTGGTTGCAAATTTGGAGGAAAATGTGAAAAAGGAGGAGAATAAAAATATTTTTAAAAAGATCATACGGCTCTCAAAAATGCAGATGGTAATTGTTCACTGGGAACGCAGCTGAGTGGGGGTCGGTTAGCTCAGTTGACTGGACAGCTGGTTTGTGCTGTGGAGCAGCATCAGCAGCGTGAGTTCAATTCCCATCCCAGCTGGGGGTTTACATGAAGGCCCCACCTTCTCAACCTTGCCCCTTGCCTGAAGTGTAGTGACCCTCAGGTTAAATCACCACCAGTCAGCTCTCTTGCAAAGCAGAGCGAAGGCTATGATCCTCTGGGACATTTGCATTTTTAATGTAGATAAGTAAATTTACGTCATTATTCAGTAACCACTCATTATTATTCAACTGTAGCATATGTTCTGAAGTACGATAATGTGCTATTTTTTAATGTAGATCTGCATCAAAATCTACTCAGTCATCAGTGACTGTACAACCTTGGAAGGATGGCCTGTTGCTTAGGAACCTGCAGGCACCAATTCAGCATTAAAATGGTTGTTCCTTGATATATTTTTTTTAAAGTACCCAGGATCTGCTGCTAAGTAGATGATTTACGCAGAAGAATTTTGGGTTATAAAGAATAAATTGCAAAATAAAAAGAAGATAATTTAAGCAATTATTAAAACATTAATTATGATCAATACTAGCCTCAAACTCTTCCTCTCACAATAATTTCCCTCATGATGTAAGTAAGGCGAACTAAAGAATAAAATAACGTTGCTTCACTCTCTCGGTAATGTTTTTACTCCCTTCAGTGAGTGCACTTTATAGACTATTCGAAGCAGGTCATTAAGGCTGGTGCTGGCTGTAGTTATGCGAGTCTGAACAGAAGAAATGAAAAGGTGTTTATTAACTCCCACAACACATATCCACGCTCAGTTATGTGAATGTGCTGCCCTATTTCAACATCCACTTCATAGGGTTGCCAATCAGTTATTTTGCCCAATGGGATTTTGAGATGGCTTGGTTCTAAGTGCATGAATGAAGAAGAGATCCCAGGAGGTGCTGGACAATAAAGCACAGTAATTGTGCAGATCAAAAGACAGAATATAGAAAGGAAAGAGAAACAAAAGAGAATGCAAGGGAGATGAAATAAAATAATAGTTTCACAAGGCAAAATGCATTCTGGATTAAAAAAAAATGAGTACTACAGTAATAAGGTCCCAATAGCCTCAGGAGTACTAAACCAGTGGTATCATAAGAATCCTTGAATTCACGGGGTGTGATAAAATTGTAAAAATGTCTGCGGGATTCTCCGTCAACAGGATACTCCAGTTCACCGAAAGCAGGTTTCCCGATTGTGGTGAATGTAATATAGATGTATATATGTTCATTCACACTGTCTTTGTAAGCGCAGTAGCGCTATCCTACCACTAGGGGGAGTAGCACTGGGAGCACTCAGGAACTTGTACTGGGCTCCACCCTTGGCTCCGCCCACGACTCCTCCCCCTAGTGCAGCTGTATAAATACCGATTAAGTCGATTAAAGCCTAGATTCACATCGGAAACACGTGTCTGGTGAATTGATGGTTCCATCACCGATGGCATGGTGTGGCTTCAATGGGGCACCCCATTGGCCAGCTGCGGGAATGGAAAATCCTGCTGCCAGCGAAGGTGCCATGCCAAAAAACTGGGCTGGCGGGATAGAGATTCCCAAACATGGCATTCCCAGGGAGCACAAAATTCCCTGTATATGTTGGCAATCTAAGGATTAATCTGGGATAATCAAGGTGAAAATTGTGAAAGCATCTGAAAATTAAATCAGAGATATTTAATACAGCATTTACAACAGTGTGGGTATGATACATTGTGGTTACATTACTGGACTAGTAATGCAAAAGCCTTGACTAATGATTCAGAGACATGGGGTTGCAACCAGTAACCCCCCCGGAAGGATTTCCCCTCCATCCCACAAGACCCAGCGTACTTAATCGCCTAAATTTTACTTTTACTTAGCTTTGAGGTGCGCCTGAGGTCTCCTGACTTCCTCAGCAGTGCCCACCTCTTCCGGTGGGCAGCTGAGGTTTCAGAGATGTTGCTTCTCTGACTGGATGAGCAGCATCAAGAACCTGCTTGCTGTCCTTAATCAGAGGAGCAGGCCAATGAGGAGGAGTAAAATCACCAAGTGGTCCTGCTGTCAGCAAATGCACCAAAATCGGTGTTCCAAAACCTGTGGTTAAATTTAGGCCATGAGATAAAATCCCACCCTGACAGGGAATTTAAATTCAGTTAATTATGTAAATCTGGAATAAGAATCAAGTGACCATGAAAATGCTGGACTGTTATCAAAACCCATCTAGCTCACTAATGTCCTTCAGGGAAGGGAAGCTGCCATTTTAATCCGTCTGGCCTACATGGAAGCCCCAGACCAACAGCGGTAGTACAGCCTATTTCGAAAACGTGCATTTCAAAAGCAGTAAGAAACCACAAGAAGAGCATACGAACATATGAAATAGGAGCAGAAGCCCCTTGAACCTGCTCCTATGCATTATGGTCACAGAATCACAGAATACTACAGTGCAGAAGGGACCCTTCGACCCATCAAGTCAGCACCGACACAAGAAAGGAACTGACCTTTCCACTAATTCCTAATGCCAGCACTTGGCCTATAGCCTTGAATGTTATAGCATTCCAAGTACTCATCCAGAGATGTCCCGCCTCTACCACCCTCCCAGGCAATGTATCCCAGACCGTCACCACTCTCTGGGTGAAAGCACTTTGAACTTGTGTCCCCTTGTAACTGACCCTTTAATGAAGGAGAACAACTGCTCCCTATCCATCCTGTCCTTGCCACTCATAATCTTGTACACCTCAATCAGGTCACCCCTCAGTCTTCTCTGCTCCATACAAAACAACCCATGCCTATCCAATTTCTTTTGGAACTTAAATGTTCCATCCCAGGCAACATTCTGGTGAATCTTCTCTGCACCCCCTCCAGTGCAATTACATCCTTCCTATAACGTGGTGCACAGAATTGCACAATGTACTCCAGCTGTGGCCTCACCAGAGTTCTATACAGCTCCATTATGACCATTATGCTTTTGTAATCTATGCCCCAATTAATAAAAGCGAGTGTTCCATATGCTTTTTTCACCACCTCTCCTTCTGCCTTCAGAGATCCATGGAGAAACACGTCAAGGTCCCTTTGTTCTTCGGAACCTTTAAGTGTCAGACCTTTCATGGTATACTTCCTTGTCAAATTACTCTTTCCAAAGTCTCACACTGTTCAGGGTTAAATTCCATCTGCCACTTATCCACCCATTTGACTATCCCATCTATATCTTCCTGTAACCCAGGCCACTCAACCTCACTATTAACCACCCGGCCAATCTTTGTGTCATCTGCAAATTTACTGATCCTACCCCTCACATAGTCATCTAAGTTATTGATATAAATGACACACAGTAGGGGGCCCTGCACGCATCCTTGTGGTACACCACTGGCTTCCAGATACAAAAGCAGCCATCTGTCATCACTCTCTGTCTCCTACAGCTAAGCCAATTATGAATCCACCTCATCAGGAGGAGCAGTCTCTGGGTGAGTATAAAAACTCACTTTAACCCGGGGATCGAGGCCTAGTTTCGGGAGCCGTTCAGAGGAGGAGGAGCAGTCTCTGAGTGAGTATAAAAACTCACTTTAACCCGGGGATCGAGGCCTAGTTTCGGGAGCCGTTCAGAGGAGGAGGAGCAGTCTCTGAGTGAGTATAAAAACTCACTTTAACCCGGGGATCGAGGCCTAGTTTCGGGAGCCGTTCAGAGGAGGAGGAGCAGTCTCTGGGTGAGTTTTCAGACCTACCGGTAACTTCCTGTTTTCCACTTTTTTTTCAAAAGTGACATCAGAGGGAAGCTGTGATCTGATTGGTTGATAACCAATCTGCCCCAAATTTAAAACTCGTAAACTTAAATTAAACAAATTAATTAATTAGAGATGGCTGGTCAGGTGACGTGCTTAAGCTGCTTGATGTGGGAGCTGGCAGATCCCATTGCGAGCTGCAGCTACCACATCTGCAGTAAGTGTTGGCTGCTCGAAGAACTCCGGCTCAGAGTAGATGAGCTGGAGTCTGAGCTTCACACACTGAGGCACATCCGGGAGGGGGAGGCTTACCTGGACACTTTGTTTCAGGAGGCAGTCACACCTGTCAGAGTAAATAGTTTAAATCCTGCCAGTGGCCAGGGACAGCAGGGTGTGACTGCAAGTCAGGCAGGTAAAGGGAACCAGCAGTCAGGAACTCAGGAGCCTCAGCCCTTGACCCTGTCCAACAGGTACGAGGCACTTGCTCCCTGTGTGGATGGCGAACAGGGCTGCAGGAAGGATGAGTCAGCTGACCATGGCACCATGGTTCAGCAGGCCATTCAAGGGGAGGAAGTAAATAGGCAAGTTGTAGTTGTAGGGGATTCTATTATCAGAGGGATAGATAGTATCCTTTGTGAGCAGGATAGAGGGTCCCGCATGGTATGTTGCCTGCCCGGTGCTAGGGTGCGGGACATCTCTGACCGGCTTGAAAGGATTTTGGAGAGGGAGGGGGAGGATCCAGTTGTTGTGGTCCATGTCGGTACCAACAACTTAGGCAAGTCTAGGAAAGAGGACCTGTTTAGAGATTATAAAGAGTTAGGATTCAAATTAAAAAACAGGTCCTCAAGGGTCATAATCTCCGGATTACTGCCCGAGCCACGTGCAAATTGGCATAGGGAGGCAAGAATAAGGGAAGTTAACACGTGGCTGAAAGAGTGGTGTGGGAAAGAGGGGTTCCTTTTCATGGGACACTGGCATCAGTTTTGGAACAGGGGGGACCTATACCGTTGGGATGGTCTCCACCTGAACCGAGCTGGGACCAGTGTTCTGGCGAAAAGAGTAAATAGGGTGGTCAATAGGACTTTAAACTAGAGATTGGGGGGGAAGGGAAAGTCAGGGAACCAAGAGGTGAAGGAATCAGTGGGAAGCGTAGCTGTTTAGGATTACAAAAAATCACGAAAAGACAGAGCTCAGGAGAGGTTACGATAGTCCCCATCTCACAAAATATGACACAGTGTATGGAAAGGCTCAGTAAACCAAGGTCCACCACACTAAGAAAACAAAAAGGGACAGTCAATAGGGAATTAAAGGTGCTACATTTAAATGCCCGCAGTGTACGGAACAAGGTAGATGAGCTTGTGGCCCAGATTGTGACTGGCAGGTATGATGTGGTAGGCATCACAGAGACATGGTTGCAGGGGGTTCAGGACTGGCAGTTAAACATCCAGGGATTTACAACCTATCGAAAAGACAGAGAGGTGGGTAGAGGGGGCGGGGTTGCCTTGTTAATTAGAAATGAAATTAAATCAATAGCACTAAACGACATAGGGTCAGACGATGTGGAGTCTGTGTGGGTAGAGTTGAGGAACCACAAAGGCAAAAAACCATAATGGGAGTTATGTACAGGCCTCCTGACAGTGGTCAGGACCAGGGGCACAAAATGCACCACAAAATAGAAAGGGCATGTCAGAAAGGCAAGGTCACAGTGATCATGGGGGACTTCAATATGCAGGTGGACTGGGTAAATAATGTTGCCAGTGGACCCAAAGAAAGGGAATTCATTGAATGTTTACAGGATGGCTTTTTGGAACAGCTTGTGATGGAGCCCACGAGGGAACAGGCTATTCTGGACTTAGTGTTATGTAATGAGCCAGAATTGATAAAAGATCTTAAAGTAAGGGAACACTTAGGAAGCAGTGATCATAATATGGTAGAATTCAGTCTGCAATTTGAAAGAAGGAAGGTAGAATCAGATGTAAAGGTTTTACAGTTAAATAAAGGTAATTACAGGCGCATGAGGGAGGAACTGACGAAAATCGACTGGAAGCAGAGCCTAGTGGGAAAGACAGTAGAACAGCAATGGCAGGCGTTTCTGGGAGTAATTGAGGACACAGTGCAGAGGTTCATCCCAAAGAAAAGAAAGGTTATCAGAGGGAGGATTAGGCAGCCATGGCTGACAAAGGAAGTCAGGGAATGCATCAAGGCAAAAGAGAGAGCCTATAATGTGGCAAAGAGTAGTGGGAAGTCAGAAGATTGGAAAGGCTACAAAAACAAACAGAGGATAACAAAGAGAGAAATAAGGAAGGAGAGGATCAAATATGAAGGTAGGCTAGCCAGTAACATTAGGAATGATAGTAAAAGTTTCTTTAAATACATTAAAAACGAACGGGAGGCAAAATTAGACATTGGGCCGCTCCAAAATGACGCTGGTAATCTAGTGATGGGAGACAAGGAAATAGCTGAGGAACTTAATAAGTACTTTGCGTCCGTCTTCACAGTAGAAGACATGAGTAATATCCCAACAATTCAGGAAAGTCAGGGGGCAGAGTTGAATATGGTTGCCATCACAAAGGAGAAGGTGCTAGAGAAACTAAAATTGATAAATCTCCGGGCCCAGATGGGCTACATCCTAGAGTTCTAAAGGAGATAGCTGAAGAAATAGTGGAGGCGTTAGTTATGATCTTTCAAAAGTCACTGGAATCAGGGAAAGTCCCAGAGGATTGGAAAATCGCTGTTGTAACCCCCCTGTTCAAGAAGGGAACAAGAAAAAAGATGGAAAATTATAGGCCAATTAGCCTAACCTCGGTTGTTGGCAAAATTCTAGAATCCATCGTTAAGGATGAGATTTCTAAATTCTTGGAAGTGCAGGGTCGGATTAGGACAAGTCAGCATGGATTTAGTAAGGGGAGGTCGTGCCTGACAAACCTGTTAGAGTTCCTTGAAGAGATAACAAATAGGTTAGACCAAGGAGAGCCAATGGATGTTATCTATCTTGACTTCCAAAAGGCCTTTGACAAGGTGCCTCACGGGAGACTGCTGAGTAAAATAAGGGCCCATGGTATTCGAGGCAAGGTACTAACATGGATTGACGATTGGCTGTCAGACAGAAGGCAGAGAGTTGGGATAAAAGGTTCTTTTTCGGAATGGCAACCGGTGACAAGTGGTGTCCCGCAGGGTTCAGTGTTGGGGCCACAGCTGTTCTCTTTATATATTAACGATCTAGATGACGGGACTGGGGGCATTCTGGCCAAGTTTGCCAATGATACAAAGATAGGTGGAGGGGCAGGTAGTATTGAGGAGGTGGGGAGGCTGCAGAAAGATTTAGACAGTTTAGGAGAATGGTCCAAGAAGTGGCTGATGAAATTCAACGTGGGCAAGTGCGAGGTCTTGCACTTTGGAAAAAAGAATAGAGGCATGGACTATTTTCTAAACGGTAACAAAATTCATAATGCTAAAGTGCAAAGGGACTTGGGAGTCCTAGTCCAGGATTCTTTAAAGGTAAACTTGCAGGTTGAGTCCGTAATTAAGAAAGCAAATGTAATGTTGTCATTTATCTCAAGAGGCTTGGAATATAAAAGCAGGGATGTACTTCTGAGGCTTTATAAAGCACTAGTTAGCCCCCATTTAGAATACTGTGAGCAATTTTGGGCCCCACACCTCAGGAAGGACATACTGGCACTGGAGCGGGTCCAGCGGAGATTCACACGGATGATCCCAGGAATGGTAGGCCTAACATACGATGAACATCTGAGGATCGTGGGATTATATTCATTGGAGTTTAGGAGGTTGAGGGGAGATCTAATAGAAACTTACAAGATAATGAATGGCTTGGATAGGATGGACGTAGGGAAGTTGTTTCCATTACCAGGGGAGACTAGGACGTGGGGGCACAGCCTTAGAATAAAAGGGAGTCACTTTAGAACAGAGATGAGGAGAAATTTCTTCAGCCAGAGAGTGGTAGGTCTGTGGAATTCATTGCCACAGAGGGCGGTGGAGGCCGGGACATTGAGTGTCTTTAAGACAGAAATTGATAAATTCTTGATTTCTCGAGGAATTAAGGGCTATGGGGAGAGAGCGGGTAAATGGAGTTGAAATCAACCATGATTGAATGGTGGAGTGGACTCGATGGGCCGAATGGCCTTACTTCCGCTCCTATGTCTTATGGTCTTATGGTCTTATCAAATCACCCTGTATCCCGTGTGCATTTGCCGTCTTACTAAATCTCCCATGTGGTACCTTGTCAAAGGCTTTGCTGAAATCCATGTGAACTACATCAACTGAACTACCCTCATCTACTCACGAGGCTGCATGCTCAAAAAATTCAATCAAATTTGTTATGATCTCCCTCTGACATGCTAACTATTCCTGATCAAACCTTGCCTCTCCAAGTGGAGACAGAATCTCTCTTTCAGAATCTTCTCTACTAGTTTCCCAAGCACTGGCGTGAGAGTCACTGGTCTGTAGTTCCCTGGCTTGTCTCTACAACCTTTCTTAAATAGTGGGACCACATTAGCTGTTTTCCAGTCCTCTGGCACCCCCCCCCCCACCCCCCCCCCCCCCCCATGGCCAGAGAGGAATTAAAAATTTTGGTCAGATTACCGAAAAACTCCTCCCTCGACCCCCCACAGCAGCCTGGGACACAATTCATCCAGACCTGGAGACTTGTCCACTTTGAAATCCACCAATACCTCCAATACCTTGTCACGCCCTATGACAATTTGCTCAAGAACCTCACAATCTCTTTCCCCAAGTTCTGTAACTACCTCCTCAAACTCTTGGGTGAAGACAGATGTGAAATATTCGTTCAACACACTACCAATGTCCTCTGGCTCCACCCACAGATTTCCACCTAGGTCCATAGTGAGCTCTACTCTTTCTCTGTTTATGAAATGAAATGAAATGAAAATCGCTTATTGTGATGAGTAGGCTTCAATGAAGTTACTGTGAAAAGCCCCTAGTCACCATATTCCGGCGCCTGTTCGGGGAGGCTGGTACGGGAATCGAACCGTGCTGCTGGCCTGCCTTGGTCTGCTTTAAAAGCCAGCGATTTAGCCCAGTTTGCTAAACCAGTTTATCCTCTTCCCGTTAAAATACTTACAGAGTATCTTGGGATTTTCCTTACTTTTACCATCCAGAGCTTTCCCATATCCCCTCTTTGCTCTCCTAGTTGATTTCTTCAGGTCCATCCTGCACTTTCTACACCCCATTAATGCCTTTGCAGACTTGCTCCCCTTATACTTGTTCAAAACCTCTCATTTCCTTTTCATCGTATCCTGAATGTCTCTGGTCATCCATAGTTCTCTCGGTTTATGACGCCTTCTTATTACCCTAAAGGGAACAAGTAGAGGTCGTGGCTGAGCTGTTTGTGTTTCTAATCCACATTCCTACCTATTGCGATAACCTTTGATTCCCTTACCTGACCAGAATCTTTCTACCTCTACCTTAAAGATTATTCAGTGACCCCACTTCCATTGTTTGAGTGGGACTCCATCAGTGGTGCGGGGTGTGGAGCCGGGGAGGGGTACGGGTTGCTCACCCACGGCCTGTTGGGGATGGGGGGAGTAGATAGGATCTCATCACCCACGGGTCTACCATGCCACCCCCTAGATCATGTGTTCCCGTTTCAGGGGCAGCCCAAGCCTGCCTGCCCCACTGACCACCCATAACTCCCACTGACTGCGGAGGTCTCTGCCCACGCGGCTGAAGGTTATTGCTAATGGGGAATTGGCAATCATAGTTAAGTGAGCACTTCACATATTCCAAGTGGATTCTCGTGGGTGGGTGCACAATGTAGCATGTGGGAGTTATTGCCTAGCATCCCAATCAGACTGTGATGCTTGGACACTGTGCCTGAACACTGCAGGAAGCAATACCATGGACACAGCGGACAACATCCAAACATCCAGGAGTTGAGCCACAGCAGCGGGGACATTTCAGTGACCAGAGAGTGGGTGTGTGCACCAGGGAGGTGATAGGCGCCCGATCCAGGTAATATTACATGCAGGTGCCTGGGGGAGAGGATCTGGGGGCCAGTCAAATTTTGTCTTTCTTCATCGGACATGTATTTGCTTTCGATCTACTTCAACGACCTTCCATTCTGCACTGGAAGAATTCCTCTCAAATGTTTGACATTTCTTTTGCCACAAGCAGTGTCTGGGTGTGCAAAACCTGAGATCAAGTTTCCTCTCATGAATGGATTTGTGTTTCTGTCTTGCAAGAAACTTTTAGACTGTTCACTGCCTATCAACCAAGGAGATGCTTCGGTTTAGATTTTCCAGAATTCCTGAGGTGATAGAAATATCCCTGCGATTGGCAGACAGCAAATGGAACTCCGCTAATCAAGAAAAGAGGAAGGAAGGAAATCGGAAATGATTGGCCAGTTCACCAAAACATCAGTAGTAGGGAAAAGTCTAAATATAGGGCTGGATTCTCCAATGACCCGCGCTAGGTCAGAGAATTGGCGGGGGGGGACGTGCATCACGCAACGCCGCTCCGCTCCAACGATTCTCCGGTGACCGGAAAATCGGCACCAATGGCACCGGCGCTGTTAGCGCACCGCCGGTCGGGGGTGCTGAATGCACCCCTCGGCGATTCTCTGCGCTCGATGGGCCGAATGCCCGTCGAGTTCGGCCGTGTTCCGGCGGCACCGTTCGCATGTGGCCCTACCCGGCGGGACCTCGCTGTTCATGCTTAGGGGCCCTTCCTGGTGTGGGGGAGAGGGGATCCAACTCCGGAAGGCCGACCGATCGGCGGGCAGGCTTATCCCGGGGAGGGGGGCTATGTTCCTCCGTGCCGGGCCCCTGTAGGACTCCACTGTGTTGCCCGCTGCCGGTGCAGAGAAGGCAACTCACGTGCATGCGCGAACACGCGCCGTCCGTGATGCGCATGCGTGAACTCGCGCCAGCTATGCTGGGGCCCGTAGTGCAGCTGGAGCTGCGTGAGGTGCTGCTGTGACATGCTGGCCCCCTGTGCAGCACAGGATCGCTGCTCTTGGGGGCCAGATGACGCCGTCGTAAAACTCTCCGGCATTTAGGACGGCCACAATTTTAGGACAGTGATTGGGTAGAGTCAATATAAATTTATGAAAGGGAAGTCAAGGTGGGTCAATCTGATTAAGCTTTCATATGGAACGACAAGTAAGATAGATATGGGAGAGCGAGTGATTGTTTTGAATTTGGATTTTAAAAAAAACATTCAGTAAGATTACATAAAATTAGCGCTCATGGAATTCAGGGTAATATATTACTTCTTACTGATCCTTTGAGATGAAGATGACTGTGCTCTTCACCTGGGATGGTTGGTAAGCTTCCAGTGGTACTTAGATAACTGCTGAGGCCAAAATTCGCCCAGAAGGTTCAGCTGCAAATAAAGCTTGGGAACCGCAGAGAACTGGGATTTGGATCAAAACCAGAAAATACCGGACAATCTCAGCAGGTCTGACAGTTTCTGTGGGGAGAAAAGGGAGCTAACGTTTCGAGTCTGGATGACCCTTTGGTGATCTTTGTGAGGGGTTTCCAGGATGGAAGGCCTCGTGATCGCAAAGAGACTTGAAGCTCCTTTTAAGAACTAAACTAATTTTACTTACACTACAAAATTAGAGTTTGACACTTCTTCCAAATAGTAAACATATATATAAAAGAATTAAACTTTATTCACTAACACTATCTTTATCAACTATCTATGACTATGATATCTTAACTAGCTCTGCAATACACTTCTAATCTTGTCCTCTTCAGCTCTCATCCACTCTCTCTCAGAAGTCCAAGAACCAGTGCAATATATAGTATTGTCCCTGAGCTCCATCTAGTGGCTAGACTTGATATAACATTAACTCTTCACCTGCTTTACATTTGTATAATGTCACACCTTTGTCAAAGCTTGAATTTTGGATGAGTTGCTAGCTCAGTATTTTTATCCTTGCATTTTCTCTCTGCCTCTGGTGTGTGCTTGCTTGTGACAGGGACTGCGCTATTTTTTATTTAGTTCCACCAGGTGCATCCTGTGCGAGCTTCTTCCAGGACTCAAACTTGAATTCAAATCTCCGAAGTGAAGACTTTGAAGTGCCCTTGTAGAGCTTCCTTTGACTGCCGTGAGAACGTACCTCAGATTCAAGCACTCCATAGAAATTTTCCTTGGTAAGCAGGTGTCAGTCATTCTGATTGTATGACCGGCCCAACTCAGCTGTGAGCCTCAGTGTGGTCAGGATACTTGAGATACTGGCCCAGGTGAGCATCTCAGTGTCGGGTATTTTGTACTGCCCTCTGATCATCAGAAGATTACAGAAGCAGCTCAAGGAGAGGAAGACACAAAGAGATTTAGATAGGTGAAGTGAGTGGGCAAAAAACCTGACAAGCGGAATCTAAGGTGGGAAAATGTGAACTCTTCCACTTTGGCAGGAATAATAGAAAAACAGTTTGCTATTTAAATAGAGATACTCTGTTTTCCCGGTGCTCAAAGAGCTAAAAAGATTCTATCCCTGGGGTGGCGGCCTGGCTAGGGGACCTGAATGACTTCCTCTGGTTGGAGAAGATTAAGTTTGAATTGAGGGGTTCAGCGGAGGGCTTTGAGGCACGGTGAGGATTGTTCATGACCATGGTGAGGAATGTGGGGGTGTGTAGGAGGGGGTGAAAAAGGGGATTAACTTGTTCAGACTTAAAATTGTGAGTTGGGGTGAATGTTTCCCAGATTATTCAGGTTTTTGTATTTTGAATATATTTGAAATAAAATACATTTATTAAAATATCCACATTTCTCCTGTAAGTGCAAAGCTCCATTCAGTGCTCAATCCTCCATCTCTAGCACCATACCATGCTGTTCCCTGAGAACCACGTGGATGCTCCCAACCCCTTTGCACTCCTGACTCTTTGATGGATCCAGGTCTTCAGATCTCTCTAGCTGTAAGATGCACGGACTGAGGTGTGTTCTGAGGCTCCCTGATTCCTACACCCATTAGTGCAACTGAGAGCCGGCACACTTCCTCAGTTCTCTACACTGGAGCATGCCAACTAAACTCAGAACTCACCCTTGCCAAGCGCAGATCACTGAACCTTTTCTGGCATTGGATCTACATGCGGTAGAGCATGTCATGCCCGCTGATCTCAGATGCCACCTCTGCCCTGGCCTCCATGATGAGATGGGGTGGCATTACGGTGTCACTCCTGGCTGTGACCATCTCCACAAGTATGCACAAACAGTCATCGGAGAATCTGGTAGCTTGCTGCCCACCTGAAGCAACCTCCCGCTTGAAGTGTCTATTGGGTGCTGCTGCTGCCACCATGATGCAGACTACACTCTGCCTTCTCTGATGTCTTCAGTAGTCTCTGGAAGCCTCCTCTAAATGTTCCACTGGACCGCATTCGGATCATGGCAGCCTCGCAGACCCGATCCATACTTGTTCCACACTGGCTGCCACTTAAGTGGCCAGGCAGCATGACATTGTGTTCTTTGGTTGATCTCTGACAGAACCAGGAAACATGACCAATTCTCGCCTTGGTGTCGCTGGGAAAATCACACCAAAAACAGATAAAAGCACCATTACTAATGAGGATTCATGCCAATAAGTCACATCTTCCTAGCTGGGTGAGACTCCTATTGTCTGGATTGAAGGGTGCATAGTGATTAGCATTGCTGCTTCACAGCGCCAGGCACTCACGTCTACTGGAGTTCGCACTTTCTCCCCGTGACTGAGTGGGTTTCCTCCGGGTGCTCCGATTTCCTCCCACAATCCAAAGATGTGCAGGTCAGGTGGATTAGCCATGATAAATTTCCTCTTAGTGTTCAAGGATGTGTAGGTTAGGTGGGACTATTGGGTTACACGGATAGGGCGAGGGAGTGGGACTAGGTAGGGTGCTCTTTCAGAGGGTCAGTGCAGACTTAATGGGCCGAATGACCTCCTTCTTCGCTGTGGGAATTCTATGGTTCTAAATTCTACCCATGGCGCACATTTAGGCTGTAGTCATAATAATGGCAATCGACTCACACACAGAGTGTATTTTAATCCTAGTGAAGGGGGTGTCTCTCCCACCGGTTGAAGAGATGGAGAGAAAGGGGCATTGCCTCCATTGATGAAGGTCCATCCTATTAAGTGCCTATTCTGCCCCACCCCTGAGAGCTACTGACTTCCATTGCACACAGCACCAGTGGGAGTGGTGGCAGATGCAGCAATGCATCCACCAGAGGCCCAGGATCAATGAAGGACTTGATTCCAAAGGTAAGTGAGTACGGAATGTGGGTTAGGGGGAGAGGAACATGGCAGAAGGGGCTGGAGTCAGGGGGAAGATGGAGGCTTTCAGCAGAAACCCCTGGTTTGCTCTGTGGACTTCCCCTGCAGGAGGATGAGGAGGGCATTAATTGCCCACTAATGGGTCTCAATTACCATCCAGGGGGAAAGGCCAGCCATGCATCTTCCCGATAAAGAATTAAGCCAGAGTGGAAGGCAGAAGGATACCCATCTAGCAGCCTCCTGCCCAGTTCAATGTTGCACGCCCATCTCCAAACCCACGGCATTAAATTCTGCTCATACTGCTGACAATGCCAGGAATGCTGATCACTGACGTCTTGACGTGGAATAGAGTGAAACCCATGCTTGCCACTTTTCCGATAATAAATGAGTGACAATTCTCTTTGGCGGAGCTAACTGTGGTTGCTATGGAGTTGAGGGAACTCAAGTTGACTTAGCTGGAAATGCAGAATCAACTCGATGGTGAGTAGCAAATTTGATAGCTGAACAGCTCTGATGTTATCCAGGTCAAATGGCCAGTCTATTTCACTGCAAGAGTCTATGGATGTTACTCATGCTTTTCCCTGTACTTTGGGAATAGCCTAGAAAGCTAGGCCCTAGACATATTTGGTACAACAGGTACCATTCCCATGTTTTGGAAAGCAACGGTTTGATCTAAAGCTCAGAAAGACCCTGAGGCATGCTGATTCTTCCACCTCTTGTTCCATTGTACCCTCGACTGAATACCTGACATGCCCCTGCACAATACTTGGTAAACACAAAACCTACAAGCTTGTGAAGGTTTCTCAGTGTTCTGAATCGGAGCCTCTTAAACATGGCAATGATTCCTAATGCACGTCAGGCTAGTTTAAAAAATCTGCCAATTTATGGAATTCACAGCCCATTAGTATCAAATAGCCCTCAGCCTCAATAAAAATGTAAATGCCTCATGCGTGCTCACTTACGGCGGTGTTTGTAACACTATTATTTTCAGTAATAAAGGAACACAAACATTTCCCATTTATTGTCATTTTTATGCAATATATGGTTTGCATTATTTCATTGTTTCTGAACTTGTATGAATTATATTATTTCAGCATTATGCTTTATTGTTAACGAGGGTCCATCACGTTTACACAACAGGACCTCATACTATAACAATTGTTTACAGCTGCTATCATTTTAAATAAGTAGTAACCAATTTATTTCTTCTATTTGCTATGCAACAATAGCATTTCTATAGACAATCACATTTATTATTTTATTGCTGTAGTTATAAGTAATGGAGTTTAATACCAGAAGACTAATTGTGAGCATCCATTGTATAATGACATGCACTATTTGAAGTGCATATGCTATAAAGTATTTGATTTGAAATATTGCAATACCGTTGCATGCAATTCCACAATGCTCTGGTAATCCATGTTGTAGGCAGTTTGACGGTACAGTAATTTTAATTCTGAGATATAAAATTGTTCAGTGAAAAAAAATGATGCTCCTTTCCACTGTATTAATATAGATAAACAGTTTGAGCAAATGCAGTAAACCTGGAATAACAAGCAAAGAATCGGTTCTTGTACTGTCAATGTATCAATGTTTACAATATATTGTGTGCAAATGTGACAAAGGATTTGATAAATCAGTCAGAAGCCCTTTAATAGCATTGTAGAATTCTGCAATTAAATATTTCAGCAATGATCGGTGTCATTACTTTTTTACTGCCTTAATTCATGACTTTATAAATTCATTTCTGGGGTGTGGTGATTGCTGGCAAGGCCGCCATTTATTGACAATCCCTATACAGCATAGACTATTTCAGTGGGCACAGTAGAGTCAATCACAGTTCTGTGCTCTGAGTCATTTATATGCCACAGAATAAGAATAACCAAGCTCCTTCCACAAAGAAGCATAGAATCCCTACAGTGCAGAAGGAGGCCATTCGGCCCATTGAGAGAGCACTGACTCTCCTAAAGAACACCTTACCGACGCTGAATCCCTTCCCCTATCCCCGTAACCCCACCTAACCTTTGGGGTTAGGGGCAATTAGGGGCAAATTAACATGGTCAATCCACCTAACCTGCACATATTTGGGATGTGGGAGGAAACTAGTGCACCCGGAGGAAACCCACACAGACACTGAGAGAAAGTGCAAACTTCACACAGTCAGCCGAAGTCAGAATCAAACTGGCTCCCTGGCACTGTGTGGCAGCAGTGCTAATCATTGTGTCACTGTGCCGCCCTGTACGTTAGTGAACCTGATGGGTTTTTACAACAATTTGGCAATTTGATGGTTATCATTACTGACACTAGCTTTTTATTCCCGATTCATTTAATTCACAGAATTTAAATTCTTCAGCAGCCGTGGTGGTGGGATTGTATGATTCACTTAGAACTCAGAGTTACTAGTGCAGTAACATCAGCACTGTGCCACTATATGGAGTGTAGATTTTAGAGGAAGAGTGTGCAGATGTGTGAGCCTTAGAACTGGGATGAAAATAAATGATGTAATGGGTTCACATTTGGCAACTTGCATTTTTTATGGATAAATATAGGCCTGGATTTATCGTTCAACAGGGGACGTGACCACTGGTCGGAGAACTGGCAGGGATCCCCGTCAGTTTTGTGGGGGTGACCCAATGGAATCAAGTGCCTTTCAGGCACATAAGTGAGCTCTGCTGAGCCTTCCCCACGATTAACAACTACAGTGGCAGGAATCCTCCTTTGCCAAGAGCTTCTGGCCACTCAGAGGTGGCACTGTATCCACCAGAGATCCAGGAACATAATGGGAGCCTAGGCACGAAGTTGAGATGGTGATCATGGGTTGAGGATCATGGGAGGGGGAGGCCTGCAGGGGGTCAGAGACAAGGTCAGGAGAATGGCTTTTAAATGGGTGTCAAGTGGCTCAGTAATGAACCTTGTTGACATCCCCACCACCAGAGGCCAAAAATCTCATGTCAGCCCTGTGGTGAATGTATTCACCATAATGCATGCATGATACTGTAACCTGTGACCTATGACCTGGAAGTGGTGACATGAACTGCTTCCAGGTACTATAATGTAACCCCGGTATGGCTCCGCCTCTGGCTCTGCCCACACCGGGGCATATATAAGCCGGCCTCTTGTAGGCAGCATCCATTCTGTACTACTGACTCTGGCTTGGCACGTTCATGACTAATAAAGCCTACTGTTCACTTGATCTCTCTGCCTCACTGTGAATTGAAGGTATATCAAGTCCCTTCCGCCCGATGACGTAATCAGGAGAGTTTTTGCCATCACGAGGAGACTGATGCTTGATATCTCATACGATTAAATGGGCATAGCCACCATGCATTCAGCTGTGATGGCTGCATCAGTTATGTGCGTGGACACAGCCAACATCAAGAAAGAAAACAATCTCTGTGGTGTTATAGTGCATAATTCGTTTAAGGTTCATAACCAGTGCTTCAAAGTGATAATGGAAGTAAATATTAGATTTAACTTGGAATAATCTGCAATACAGAAAAAATGCATTTGATTACATAGCCAGGATGAATCAACTTGAGCATTTTATCCTTGCATTAAGCCTCACTTACAAAACTATTTTGGTTCATTCGCACATTATCATGAGGACTTTGGGGCAGGTTCTTGGGAGGCCACATGAAAAACTATTTGGCGGCATTCTCTGTTTCTGAGACTGTGTTGATGACGGGCAGGAGTCGTGGAGTTCCACGACAGAAAATCTTGCGCCGCACCTGGACCGATTCAACCACCATTGGGGGGCTAGCACCAGCGCCACGTGGAACACAATCGATTCCAATGAAAAATGGTGCAGGATTCGCTGGGACCGTGATTGACACTCGGAAAGTTGACAATCTGCCGCCACATATACACACTTCACTCCCCACACACACCATCTCAGCCAACAAGTTGGCACTAGCTGCACATCCATCTGGCTGATGGATTGGCTGGGGCCAGAGGGCACCTAGGGAGATGCCCTGGGGGGAAACCCATACGACCTGTAGCCCTAAGTTCACAGTGGGCAGTCAGCGGCATGCGTAGTTGCATGACTGCCTTGCAGGCCGCGGCAATGGTGTTCCGTGCCCGTCCACCTAAACCCTATAGCCCACCTCCTGGCTACTCCCCCCTGCTACTTCCCCTGGCCCTGGAAGAAGCTAGTGGCACGACTGTCAGAAAACTATGGCGATGCTGAACAGCTTCTGTACCTCTCTCTCCCGCACCAGTCACGCCGCCAGTTTCATGATTTTTAAAAGCGCAAGGGAAGCGGAGAATCACGGAGGCTCCAGAGAATACTGGGTCAGGCCCACTAATGATATGGCAACATCGTGCATTCTGGAATGCATTGACGTCGCTGTCGAGGCACCGGAAAATTGCGATTTGCCGTGAAACCGGTGCCCGTCATGATTCCGGCATCAAAACCGATTCTCTGCGCAATTGCGTTTCCCGATTCCGGCGTTGGTCGACGGAGAATCCCGCCCATTATATTTACACAAATAGACTTAAAGAGCTGTGCATTTTTCATCTATTTAATTTGAAGATGCATGGGCTTCAGGTTTACAAAACGGCTGTTTAAAATAATGCAGGTATTAAACAGTGTTCATGTCATCAGATGATTTAAATTAGATTTGAGAGAACGATTGGGTTTCAGATTATTTTTGAGAGAGAGACAGATAGTACCAAGATTAAAGTAGTAAATTGGAAAAAAGCCAACCCTGGGGGAATAAGGATGGAGCAAGGGAGAAAAATATTGACAGGCAAAAGATAGAATAGTGGACAATACTTAAAGGAGATAATAAAATTTAAGAGAGATATACTGCACTGGAGATAAAAATAAACTTCTGAACTAATGATCTATGGATAAAATTTAATTTTAAAGAGCATTCATAAATAATAAAGGCGAGGATGGCTAAAGGACAATTAGGAAGGCAAAGAGATAATATGAAATGAAAATATCAAAGAATGGAAAAATAAATTGTAAAGTGTCCTGTAGGTATGGAAGTAATAAAATGAAGATACAGATAGAGCTACTGAAGGCTGAACGAGATAAACTCAAAGTAGATCATGTTAAACTGGCAGGAACATAACAAATATCCTCCCTCTGTTTATAATATTGAAGCTAACAAAGAGCAGCCCATGAGGTCAAGAGGGATTTTTACAGCAGTTAAGATTAATAAAAAGGAGCTCTTAGATAAACTGGCCAAAATGCCAGACAGCACGAACAAGCCGGCAAAGTGGTTAATGATTGGCATAGAAATGTTGGTGACCGGAAAGAAAGATATAAAAAGATAGTTTAAAATCCAACTTGAGGAAATGGTGTAGAAAACATCCAAGATAACAAATTTGGGTGATCTGTGTGAATGCAGGCATTAACAGGGTTTCAACAAACTATGATTGCCAAAGAAGAGAAATATAAACAGGTAAAGAGTGTCTGTCTGGTGTGACCATACCGTCAACTGGGTTGTCTTTCATATAACCGCTTTGTGATGAATTACGCCACCCTAGGATTGGCTCAAAGCCATCTAAATGCTCACCAGACACACAGCCAATCATAAAACTCAGCTTTTTTGATGCTGAGAAACAACTTTACTCAATTATCAAAGGATTGCCAAGGAAATTGCTTCATGTATGCTTCCAATAATGCTTACAATTTATAGACGCAGTCCATGGCCAGCACTGATGACATCCTAGAAGTGCATTGAATACTGTCTGAATTACTTCAGCTAGGTTAAATTGGTTGCGTGCAATTGCATTCTCTGGCTCTGAAACATCCGTGCATGTTAAACAGTTCTGACTTGCTTTGGACAAAATATATGAGATTTTAAGAAACTAATTGCAGCATCAACTGATCTCATTTCATTGTAATGGCCACATGAAGAGTTGTAGAAATTACTCCCTTGTCCTACCATTCCAAAATGGACTGCAACAGGGTTTTGTTGTAAATTTAACAAGGGTGAACTCACTGCTTGTGCTTAACCATTTTGTGCTAATTGCAAAGGAACTTGGCTGGGAGGTTTTCTTGAATTTAAAACAAAAAAGGGATTTGTTTTTATTGAGTTAAAAAACCCACCCAGGTAAAGATATTAAACATTTATAAAGGTACACCCATGTCTTGACCTTCACAACCCACATACACATGCACACATAAGCATGCAAACTTTAGGCAGGGTTCTGTGATAAGGGTATCCGATAAGGGGGTTCTAATGGGGGGGGGGGGGATCTGATTGGAGAATCTCTGTTTGGCGACTGATTAGGGGGCTTTGTTGGGGGTCTCTGTTGGAGGTGGTCTCTGTTAGGGAAGTCTGATGGGGGTGCCTGGGGTGGCTCAGTTGAGGGGTCTGATGGGTGGGGTCTGTGGGGTTTCTGTTGGAGGGATCTGATGAGGGTTTTGATTGGGGGTCTATTGGGGTGTCTGATGGGGGTTTTGATGGAGGGGTCTTTTAGGGAGTCTGTTGTGTGGATCTCTGATGGGGTGGTTGTGAGGGATATTGGGTCACACTCATGCATGCATGCTGTGGGGTGGTGACCCGTTATTCCCATGGTGAGGAAGGGGTGCAGGATCTGTGTTGTGGGGGGAAGAGGCTAGCCACCAGACCTCGGTATCAGGCCACCTGCTCAAAATGGCAGCCTGATGCTGGGATTCCAAAATCATCCCGCAAGCTTCCCACCATGCATAAATTTGCATGGAGAAGGGGAGTGATTCTATTCCGCATGGAGCACTTTGTCTTCAGAATGGTGAATCCACCCCATTATGATTAAGTAGAATGTACACAGATTGATGGAGAGGAACTCAAGCTGACAATTTGCCACAGAACAGTGGAAAAGCGAGCCAAGTCTATTTTTGGTTCAGAACCCCACCAGTGTTGATAAACTGATTAAAGCAGGAATATGCTCTTAATTGATATGGAGATGAGTTTCCTGTCTACTTAGAGTCAGTGGAGGTGGGAGCAGAAGAGGGTGAGATGAAGTGTGTGTTTCACTTTGACAGCCTACGGAAGCATTCACTGAGGCTGCTGGCTGTCCTGAGGAAGAGATCTATAATATTTGCCAACAATGTTCCACTGAACCAGAAGGAAGGGAGATAGCACGGGGAACTGGAGAACTTGCACTCAGGCAAGACAAATCCTCACTTCATTAATGCTACCCTGGATCAAGTGCGAGAAGGCACAAGGGAGAGGCGGGTGCAGAAGGGAGTCATTTCATCATGTAGCAAGAGCATCTCCCTGTTTTATATTATCACCCCCCCACCACCTCACCTCCCCCAATCTCCAAATCCTCCTCTGCTGACTATTCCTTCTCTTCCCTGATGAGAAATCTTTTCAGGGATCTACATCCACAAGATCCCACTTCTTGAGGAATCCAATGATGTACAAACTTCAATGCCCTCTGTACTCGTGAGGCAAAGTAAATTAATGTGCTGTCCAAAACGAGCATTAGTGACCAAAGAGATGCAGTGATGTACAGCCATTTCTGACATGCCATATGAGGCCCCATAACTGATCCTTTGAAGGAAACAGAGTGAAAAAGTTCAAGCCCACAGTGACATTTATCACTACTGACAAGGCACAAAGGTTTAACTCTAACACCACTCTAATAATAGCGAATCAGCATGTGCCGAAGAAGCAATGTCATAATGATGTCACTCAGAGAAGGAGATGAGTGAGATGAACCCGTAATTTTGTATAGAGTTAGTTATGTAAATAAAAGCACTTTTAATGAAAGATCCCTCCCATCAGCCAGATCTCTTACTCAAGTAAACACCCATTCTTGAAAGGTAACATAACAATAACAGATGATGACAGTAGTGACTGTAATGGGAGTAACAATAAGGTAAGTGCATAAGATTTATAACAATGTAATACTTGAGTAATATAATATAATATATCGGGTGACACGGTAGCACAGTGGTTAGCACTGTGGCTTCACAGCTCCAGGTTCGATTCCCGGCTTCGGTTACTGTCTGCTTGTTCTCCCTGTGTCTGCATGGGTTTCCTCCTGGTGCTCCGGTTTTCTCCCACAAGTCGCGAAAGATGTGCATGTTAGGTAATTTGGACATTCTGAATTCTCCCTCAGTGTACCCGAACAGGCAGCGGAATGTGGCGACTAGGGACTTTTCCAGTAATTTCAATGCCGTGAAAATGTAAGCCTACTTTTGACAATAAAGATTCTGTAAAAAAAAAATAACTTCATATCCATGGGATCAAAACTAGGGTTTGTGGGTAGGTGTAGTATAAGGGCCTGGCATATACAGGGTTAATGTGGACCTGAGTAAAATACTGCCCACTTGTAAACAGTAAGAAACAGTGGAAAACAGACTGACCAGAAGCCGGCAGCAGCAGAGAGCATGGATGAAAGACTTCAAGGCCAATCCAATAGTCAGGTCAGAAATAGAAACCATGATGACAGTACAACAACTAGCATGGAAAGCCGTGCGGGTAACAGGGCTGACAACACGGAGTGAGCAATGACTTCTACCATACCTGTAGAGATCTTTCAATACCTCTCTCAGGATTGTCCCAGAACATTAAAAGTTGACTTGATAATATGTAGAATGGGGGTCAGCATTTTTGAAAAAAACCTTGTCAAACTTTCTACAATCTCAGGAAAATATGACACTAAGTAAAGCTGTACAGCTGGCTAGGCAACGTAAAATCGAGTCTTTGTAAGGGTTGAGAGAAATCTGCAGGATATGTCCAATGACGCCATTAAGTTTGTTGCGTGCAAAGCAGCGAAAGGGTGTCAACCAACATTTTCCAATGTCCTTGCTGTGGTAGAAAGAAGACAGGAAGATGTTCCCGCCGGAGCTGCACAGTGCTATAAATGTTGAAAATATCTGGGCTGGATTACGAGAATCTCAAAGGTAAAATGAAGAATGTATGCAGATTCACACATGCTAACTTGATAGATGGACAAGTATATTCCTCATAATCCTGTCCTGAGACAGTACTTCAAACAGCATTGTTACATTAGCATCATGGATGACCTCTTGGTCTATAATAAGTGATTGGTAATAGGGCAGCACGGTGGCCTAGTGGTTAGCACAACCGCCTCACGGCGCTGAGGTCCCAGGTTCGATCCCAGCTCTGGGTCACTGTCCGTGTGGAGTTTGCACATTCTCCCCGTGTTTGCGTGGGTTTCGCCCCCATAACCCAAAAATGGGCAGAGTAGGTGGATTGGCCACGCTAAATTGCCCCTTAATTGGAAAAAATAATTGGGTAATCTAAATTTAAAGAAATAAATAAATAAATAAGTGATTGGTAATATGATTAGCTCTCCACCTGGATGTTCTCCAGAAGATTCACCCAGGGCATCTTGTACTAAGTGCTGACCCAGGGCACAATCGGTATGGTGACCAGATCAGATGTGGCAACGCGCTGAATTTAAGCATATTACTAAGCGGAGTAAAAGAAACTAACAAGGATTCACCTATATAGTGGCCAGATATTTCATGCCTTATCAAGGACATGGGGTTGGATTTTTCTGCCATTCCCATTGGTAGGAACTTAGGGTTGTTCCGAAGTCGATCTCCACCACGAGATCCCTGGTTGCAGGACGGGCCAACCATGCAAAGCGGGAATGGAAGATCTCAGTGGCGGCCAATGGCTCACCGCGGCCAATGCCTCGCCTCGGGAAAACCCGCCATGGATGGGCTGGAAAACTTCCGCCTTGCATAGTCTCTAACTGCATCACCTGTGCCATTCACAGACAGGAATAGGAAGAGTCACTTCTACCCTTCCCTTTCCCATTCAGACCATGGGAGCACCGTGGTATGGACCTTTTTGAATTCAAAGGGAAAATATTTTGTACAAAAACAACATATCCTCACTTCTGAAGCCATTCAAACATCCCTGAAGAGAATGTTTGCTAACACAAAATCGTGGACACGACTCCCTGACAATGGGCCAGAATTCATCAACAAGTGTTTGCAGCATGATATGGATTTTTCCACGTCACAAGTTCACCAAACCATCCTCAGGCCAATGGAGAGGCTTGAGAGTGGACTATGTTCAATGAAAGACCTGTTCAGAATAATGAAGGCATTGAGCCAGACCTGCTCAGTGATCACTTAACTCCATTGCAGAATGATGCTACCCCCCTGCGAGCTTGTGATGGACCGCTGACTAAAAGCCTAACTTCCTTTCCTTCTCCACATATTGATACCAAATGGCACGGTAGAATACGATGTACGTTGCAGAACAAAGGAAAGAAAGTTACAGAGCACGCCAAACCTGTACTGCTAAAATGGCGCTGGTCACAGAACATTTCTGTTAAGGAAACCTTTGTAGTTTTCTGTATATTAAGAGTGAGTCTTTATTAACTACTTGTAACCATATACATATAAACAGTAAAGTGTACAGGCAAAGAACTATCTATTGTAGTGATCTGCATATCTGTATGTTCACAAGGGGTTAATGTATAGTCATAACAGCTAAGTGATCACTAGATGGCGGCACTAGCAAGGGGTATAAAAGACAGACTCGATCTGAGTTCCCGCCTCTTGGTGTGTGTAATGACTGGTGACCAGAGGTAGAGAAAGTTCGTTCAGAGTGCAAGTGTAATTAATCATAGTTTATTCTTATTCAATCTTGTTTATTTAACATCCAGTAAAAGTATTGGAGATAGAGCAAACTCACAGTTTATTTGTTTAAGTTACTCAATAAATGATTTGCTTTCATTGTGCTGACTACGAGTGTTAATCAACATAGAGTTTAAGAGCATCTTGGTAAGAAGCAAATGAGTAACATATATTACAGCAAGTAATATAACATCTATGTCTAAATCCTAACATGATGTGGAGATGCCGGCGTTGGACTGGGGTGAGCACAGTAAGAAGTCTTACAACACCAGGTTAAAGTCCAACAGGTTTGTTTCAAACACGAGCTTTCGGAGCACGGCTCCTTCTTCAGGTGAATGGAAAGGCTTGTTCCAGAAATGTTTATATAGACACAGTCAGAGATGCCCCGGAATGCGAGCACCTGCAGGCAATCAAATCATCAAAGATGCAGAGAGAGAGGTAACTCCAGGTTAAAGAGGTGTGAATTGTCCCAAGCCAGTTCAGTCGGTAGGCCTCTGCAAGTCCAGGCTTGTTGGTGGGGGCCGAATGTAATGCGACATGAATCCCAGATCCCGGTTGAGTCCGCATTCATGCGTGCGGAACTTAGCTATAAGTTTTTGCTCAGCAATTTTGCGTTGTCGCGTCTCCTGAAGGCCTCCTTGTAGAATGCTGACCCGGAGATCAGAGGCTGAATGTCCTTGACTGCTGAAGTGTTCCCCAACTGGAAGGGAACAGTCCTGCCTGTTGATAGTCGCACGATGCCCGTTTATTCGTTGTCGCAGTGTCTGCATGGTCTCGCCAATGTACCACGCTTCGGGACATCCTTTCCTGCAGCGTATGAGGTAGACTACATTGGTCGAGTCGCACGAGTATGCGCCGCGTACCTGGTGGGTGGTGTTTCCACGTGTAATGGTGGTGTCCATGTCGATGATCTGGCATGTCTTGCAGAGGTTACCCTGGCAGGGTTTTGTGGTGTTGTGGTTGCTGTTCTGAAGGCTGGGTAATTTGCTGCAAACAATGGTTTGTTTGAGGTTGCGCGGTTGTTTGAAGGCCAGTAGTGGGGGTGTGGGGATGACCTTGGCAAGATGTCCATCCTCGCTGATGATGTGTTGGAGGCTGCGAAGAAGATGTCGTAGTTTCTCCGCCCCAGGAAAGTACTGGACGACGAAGGGTACTCTGTCAGTGGTGTCCCGTGTTTGTCTTCTGAGGAGGTCGGTGCGGTTTTTTGCTGTGGCGCGGTGGAACTGTCGATCAATGAGTCGAGCGCCATATCCCGTTCGTACGAGGGCATCTTTCAGCATCTGTAGGTGTCTGTTGCGCTCCTCCTTGTCTGAGCAGATCCTGTGTATACGGAGGGCTTGTCCATAGGGGATGGCTTCTTTAATGTGTTTCGGGTGAAAGCTGGAGAAGTGGAGCATCGTGAGATTATCTGTGGGCTTGCGGTAAAGCGAGGTGCTGAGGTGACCGTCCTTGATGGAGACGAGTGTGTCCAAGAATGGAACTGAATTTGGAGAATAGTCCATGGTGAGTTTGATGGTGGGATGGAACTTATTGATGTCATCGTGTAGTCGTTTCAGTGATGTCTCGCCGTGGGTCCAAAGGAAAAAAATGTCATCGATGTATCTGGTGTATAGCATCGGTTGAAAGTCCTGTGTGGTGAGGAAGTCCTGTTCAAACTTGTGCATGAAGATGTTGGCATATTGAGGTGCAAATTTGGTCCCCATGGCTGTTCCGTGCGTCTGGATGAAGAATTTGTTGTCGAAGGTGAAGACGTTGTGGTCTAGAATGAAACGGATGAGTTGCAGAATTGCGTCTGGAGATTGGCAGTTGTCGGTGTTGAGTACTGAGGCTGTTGCAGCAATGCCGTCGTCATGGGGGATGCTGGTGTAGAGTGCCGAGACATCCATTGTGACGAGGAATGTTCCTGGTTCAACTGGTCCATGGGTGCTGAGTTTCTGTAGGAAGTCCGTCGTGTCGCGACAGAAGCTGGGTGTACCTTGTACGATGGGTTTCAAGATGCCCTCGATGTGGCCAGAGAGGTTCTCACACAGGGTCCCATTGCCTGAAACGATAGGACGGCCTGGTGTGTTGGCCTTGTGTATTTTCGGGAGGCAGTAGAGATCTCCAATGCGGGGATTACGTGGGATGAGAGCACGTAGGGTGTTCTGAAGGTCTGGATCTAAGGTCTTGATCAGTCTGCTGAGTTGGCGGATGTGTTCCTTGGTTGGATCTGCGGGTAACTGCCTGTAGTGTTCCTGGTTGTCGAGTTGTCGGTATACTTCTTTGCAGTAGTCTGTTCTGTTCAGTATGACGGTGGCCCCTCCTTTGTCTGCTGGTTTGATGACGATGTTGCGGTTGGTCTTGAGAGTGCGGATGGCGTTGCGTTGTGCTTGGGTGACGTTTGAGGCTGCCTTGTGATTGCGAGTGATGAATCTGGCATTGACACGACTTCTGACGGCTTGAGCATACATGTCGAGTCTAGGGCAGCGGCCTTCCGGAGGGGTCCAATTTGACTCTTTCCTTTTCGGTTGCTGCACTGCAGATCTCGCGGTCTGCTGTTCCGGTTCATTGGTCGTGTCCCTGGGTTCGCTGTCGGCCTCTTGGGGTCTGTGGAAGAATTCCCGGAGCCTCATTCGCCTGATGAATTCCTCCGTATCTGCCGCGAGACTGATGGAGTCCATTTTGGTGGTGGTGCAGAAATTGAGCCCTCTGCTGAGGACCGCAAGCCCACAGATAATCTCACGATGCTCCACTTCTCCAGCTTTCACCCGAAACACATTAAAGAAGCCATCCCCTATGGACAAGCCCTCCGTATACACAGGATCTGCTCAGACAAGGAGGAGCGCAACAGACACCTACAGATGCTGAAAGATGCCCTCGTACGAACGGGATATGGCGCTCGACTCATTGATCGACAGTTCCACCGCGCCACAGCAAAAAACCGCACCGACCTCCTCAGAAGACAAACACGGGACACCACTGACAGAGTACCCTTCGTCGTCCAGTACTTTCCTGGGGCGGAGAAACTACGACATCTTCTTCGCAGCCTCCAACACATCATCAGCGAGGATGGACATCTTGCCAAGGTCATCCCCACACCCCCACTACTGGCCTTCAAACAACCGCGCAACCTCAAACAAACCATTGTTTGCAGCAAATTACCCAGCCTTCAGAACAGCAACCACAACACCACAAAACCCTGCCAGGGTAACCTCTGCAAGACATGCCAGATCATCGACATGGACACCACCATTACACGTGGAAACACCACCCACCAGGTACGCGGCGCATACTCGTGCGACTCGACCAATGTAGTCTACCTCATACGCTGCAGGAAAGGATGTCCCGAAGCGTGGTACATTGGCGAGACCATGCAGACACTGCGACAACGAATAAACGGGCATCGTGCGACTATCAACAGGCAGGACTGTTCCCTTCCAGTTGGGGAACACTTCAGCAGTCAAGGACATTCAGCCTCTGATCTCCGGGTCAGCATTCTACAAGGAGGCCTTCAGGAGACGCGACAACGCAAAATTGCTGAGCAAAAACTTATAGCTAAGTTCCGCACGCATGAATGCGGACTCAACCGGGATCTGGGATTCATGTCGCATTACATTCGGCCCCCACCAACAAGCCTGGACTTGCAGAGGCCTACCGACTGAACTGGCTTGGGACAATTCACACCTCTTTAACCTGGAGTTACCTCTCTCTCTGCATCTTTGATGATTTGATTGCCTGCAGGTGCTCGCATTCCGGGGCATCTCTGACTGTGTCTATATAAACATTTCTGGAACAAGCCTTTCCATTCACCTGAAGAAGGAGCCGTGCTCCGAAAGCTCGTGTTTGAAACAAACCTGTTGGACTTTAACCTGGTGTTGTAAGACTTCTTACTAAATCCTAACATGTCTCTGCTCAACCCCACACTGACCCTAACTCTGGATCATGTGCCTTCTTACATCACTGTGTGGAAGGTATTGTATTCATTAACCCTGTATATGCCAGACACTTATCGTACACTCCTCTTGAATATGGAGTTACAATGTTTTACTTCAAGTCTTACACTGTTATAAGTCTGATGCCTTATTGATGTAACCAGGATGCTATTCCAAATTATCGCTATCATAATATTAATATCAACAACATTCTCACTATCCCTCACCCCCACCCCCCCCCAACCACACTTCCAGTCCATGTATGTAGACGTTTAGATGGTCTGGGTGCCTCATATTCCTTCCACATTTCGTTCACCATTTTGCTGGGAGAGTAAAAAATGAAAATGAAAATGAAAATCGCTTATTGTCACGAGTAGGCTTCAAATGAAGTTACTGTGAAAAGCCCCTAGTCGCCACATTCCGGCGCCTATTCGGGGAGGCTGTTACGGGAATAGGCGCCGGTGAGTGATAGGTTCTCGCCAATTCGGGTTCTTGCTATCAGCCTGGTGATTGGGCTTGCATCTTGGTCTGCTTTCATTCTTTTCTTCCATTTATTCTGCACAAGAAAAATGACCTATTTATGCTCTCCCCATTTGTCTGGAAGCAGAGGTGTTCTTGAATTATTTTAAAAGTAGTCTGTGGTGTGTTTTCCCAAACACGTAGCTTGAGCATTCCAATTTACTAGTAACTCACGAGGGATAGAAGAGAGGAAGATTTACAACAATGGTCAGGAACAGTGCAGAAAACATAGAAATTAATATTAGTTCACGTGATTTCCAGAGCCCGTGAAGTCAAAGTCCAGAAGATGTATCCTTCATGCAGGAGTTCATTCCAGATGAGTTTCTGGTTGGTGACAGCCGCATTAAAATACTTGGAATTAATGTTGCTGCAGCATAATAGGTTTTCTGTGCTTCGACCGCTTGGCAGACGATGATCAGAGACTTAGAAAATTAAACAGGCTTTCAAGAGTTCAGATATGGTCGATAGCTATTTGCTCAGCCAAGAGCTGCTGGAGTTCTTTCTGGTTCAAGCAACAGTCAGAACTGTGAGGCTAGAAATATAATACTAAAGCAATCTAAAAGGCGAGAGGCAAAGGGTCATGTGATGTGGCCCATTAATGAATTAATTACAACCTTGCAAGAAGTTTTTATGCTCCTGAGTGAAATCCATTTTGTTTCTTTTCAATGGTGGCTATTAACACTTCTTCAGGTACAACAAATTTCAATGTGTGTAACTTTGTTATTGTCCCAACTGGAGACTCAGTTCATCTATCAGTCATGTAATTTTGTGATTATAATGTAGCCTTACAATGCGGTATGAGATTCAACAAGGTTGCGAGTGGAACTTGTAGTCTCTGTCAGAACCTTCCAGTCAGATGTCCAACCTTGTGAGTGATGTGGCCTGTAGCAGCCATTTTGTCATTCAACAGACATCCATTTTACAACAGCAAAAAAGAATAAAGTTTTTATACTTATGATGTGACCATCAATTCACAAGACACGTGATTGGAAGTGAACAGTGGTTTTAATAATCTTACAACAGAGCCTGCCTGCGATGAGATGAACTGGCAGCAGGCTCACGACTGCAGAGCTTTATACTCCGGTTAGTGGGAGGAACCATGGGCGGAGACATGGGCGATCCAAGGGTGGAGCCCAGTACAAACTCCTCATCTCCCCCTATGGGCAGAGCCACGCAACGGCTCGTATACAGAGCCCACAAGGACACAATACATATAATAGAACACAGTTTGGTCGATATGCTGTTGCATTGGTCCATGGTTGCTCTTAGTGTTGATTGTTTCTTGCAGGGTGGATCCTTGTGTCCTTGTCTGTTGCAATGGAAGCATTGGGTTGAATACGCAGGACACTGATCGCTCCTCTTGAGAGTGCTCCAGACCACAGCACTGGCAAGGTCGCTATGCTCAGTTTCGAGGATTATTTTCCCAGACTTGGAATGTCCCGGTGCTTTTCTGACCTCAGAAGCTGAACCACGGGTTTGTTCTGCCCCATGTCGTGTTCTCTCCTCTGAGGATTATCCTGTGTTGTTCATGTAGCAAAGACATTTAAACTATCTGGATCACCTTATCCAGAGTGGATCATCCTTTGCTTTTTGGACATCAGAGAGAGAAACGTTTGCAACACCCACCGCAATGCTGTCTCTTGTAAGTTCAGACTTTAAATCTCCATTTTCCCACTCCTCTGCCAACATGTAGAGATCACTTATGAAGGAATAAACATGTTCAACAGAGTCAACAAGGAAGTTGGACTTTCTTATTGAACTTAGTTTGCTCCAATATTTTGTTGGATCGCAAGATGGAATAACTGTCAAACAATTTTAGAACCCCACCAAATTTGGTAGATAACTCATTAATATCCTGTTGTGCAATAATGTCATTTGTAATTGGCCCTATGGTGTAAAGAAATGTGCTTATTTCCTCCTTTTCTGACCTTTTACTTAAACCAGAAATTATGCAGCATCTTAAAAACCTTTTCAGCCAAAGATGCCAAGTTTGCGACTGGTCTGGATCTTGCTGAATCCAAGTGAATTTGGGAAGTGGAACGATGCTCCGTCACGCCAGCTGGTCAATGGGGTTTCACATTATGGGACAGCGCACGCCGTCGGGAATCCCCCGGGCTGCCGGCAAAATGAAGCACCCGACGGCGGCGAATCCAGACCGTTATTTTTCAGAGGGTTTAAAAACAGGCCCTCCTCATAAAGTGAGTGAGTTGGTAGCCTCAGCCAGTCAGCCGCCAGTAGCTGGCTCTTACTTCAGTACAGAAGAATTAGCTGATTGGTGCATAGCTGGATAGTTGTTAAAGTAATGGTGTGACAAGTCAGCTTGGCCAAGTGAATGTGCACGCTGTGGTTTGTGGGAAGTCATGGATGCACCTAGATGAACACCTCTGTAGGAAGTGTTACCTGCTGCAGAAGCTTGAGCTCCAGTTTCAGGGCAGGAGCAGCAACTGGGGTCACTGTTTTACAGTGATGAGGCAAGAGATTATGTGGATAACATGTTTAGGAAAGTAGCAAAACTGTAGATTAGGTGTGTACAGACAGAGAAAGAATGGATGACTGCCAGGCAGTCCAAATGTCCCAGGCAGGTAGTGCAGGGGCCTTGAAAGAAAATCTTAGCGAGTTAGGAATGAAATTAAAAAGCAAAACGCCAAGAGCAGTAGTCTTATGATTTATCCCAAAGCCACAAGCTACTGAGCAGAGGAGGACTCATCAATTGACCACGTGGTTGGAGAACCGGTGTAGGAGGGAGGGCGTTAGGTTTCTGAGGCATTGGGACTAGTTGAGACTATGGAAGAGTTAGACCTTAACAAGACAAGAGCTGATATTCTTGCAGCGAGATTTGCTAATGCTATTGGAGAAGGTTTAAACTAACTTGTTTGGAGGATGGGTACCTGAGGAGTAACTCAAATTGGAAAGAAATAAAGCTGGTAATGGGAAGAAGGAAAGTAGCAAGGTGAATCAAAGGTAAGTATCAACTAAGTTTAGAATATGGAATAATGTCAAAAAGACAAAAGACACCTTACCTGAATGCATGCTGCATTTGCAACATGGCAGACAATTTAAAGGTGCAAATAGAGATAAATGGGTATGATTTAATTGCCATTATGAAAACATGGCTGTAAGGTAACCAAAACTGGAAACTAAATATTCAAGAATACTCCACATTTAGGAAGAACAGGCAAAAAAGATAAGGAGATGGTGATGCACTGATAATAAGGGATGGGATCAGTACATTAGTGAGGGGGGATCTCAGATCAGAAGGAGAAAACTTGGGAGTCTATTTGGATGGAGCTAAGAAATGGGCCGCAAACATTAGGAGACGTTGTTCATAGGCCACTAAAGAGAAATGGTAATGTGGAGCATAATAATAATCAGGAGATTAGAGAAGCATGTAACATGAATAATACAGTAATCATTGGTGACTTCAATCTGTTAGACTGGGTAAATCTAATAAGCACTAATGTTGTGGAAGAGGAGCTTCTGGAGCGTCTTAGGGTGGTTTTCCTGAGCAGTATGTTGAGGAACTGACTAAAGAACAGGCTTGTTTAGATCTAGTATAATCTAGATCTAAACAAGGACTAATTGACCATCCTGTTGTAAAAGAACATTTAGGGGTTAGTGACCATAACATAATTGAATTCTGCATTAGTTTTGAAAGTGAGGAGTATCTGAAGCCAGGATGCAAACTTTGAAAAAAGCGAATTATGAAAGTATACGGGGCAAATTAGCAGTGGGGGTTTAGAAAATGCATTTAAAGGTATGATGGTACACAGGCAAAGAATTATTACATCATTTCCAGAAACAATATATTCCTTCAAGGCACAAAAAACCCAAAAGAAAAAAGAATCTATTGTGGCTAACAAGGAAAATTAAGGATTGTGTAAGATTGAAAGGAAAGTAATATAAGGTTGCCAGAAATAATACTAAACCTGAGGATTGGGAGCATTTTAGAATACAGCAAATGAAAGTCCCAAAAAACTGATAAAGGGAGAATAGAATATAAATCTGAACAAGGAAAAAAACATAAAACGTATTATAAAAGTTTCTTCAAAAAATGTTTGACTAAGATGGATATGAATCTATTTTTGGCACGATCAAGAGAATTGATATAGGGGAATAGAAAAATGGTGGAGACGTTGAATGATTACTTTGTTTCTGTCTTCACTGAGGAAGATACAAGAACTCTCCCAGAATTAGAGATCAAAAGGTCCAGGGAGAATGGTCATCAGGAGGGGGTGGGTGTAGGGTTGGAATGGGGTGGGGGCAATCCAATTCGAGGGGTGGGAAGGGGATTCAGCTGGGTTGGGGGGGGGGGTTCAGATCAGAGGGGGAGGATGTGTCCAGCCAGGTCGTGGGGGGTTAGGTTGGGGATGAGAGTCAGACGGGCAGGTGTGGGTGGGGTGTGCGGGGAGTTCCATGTGGGAATCTGTCTGGGTGTTTAAAATACTTACACTGAAGTTAAAAGTTTTGTTTCTTCTCATGTTTACTGAGTAACTGTTAGTAACCTGGTGGAACCATCCATAGTTAGAGATTTAACTTGCTTGTCAGATGGTTCCCAGGCAGCCCAATTTCCAGGGGGAGTTAGTGCTTCTGGACAATTGCAGTTGTTAACCCTTACCTGGGAATCTCCAGGAGGGATTCCCCAGTTCATCTTTGAGATGACCCTCAAAACTAATGCCAGGGAGCCAGGAAGTTACGATAGTTTCAGAAGCATAAATGCAAAAAAATAGAAAAATCTGAGGAAGGGTCAGAATCAGACTTTTGTGATATGTATTAGAAAAAATGAAATGGTGTGTGATCAATGCTATATGAGGATGGAGCTTGATCAAGATTTAGAAAAACTTAGTGAGACGTTGTTAATGGAGGAATGTAAATGCAGTATTCCTGTTGGAGTCAGGTCCCACCTGGAAGGCAGTAAACCTTCTGAAATGAGGGAGGAAAGTGTTAAGGCTGAGAGTTATGACTTATCCCACAAACACGTAGGTAACAGAACACTTTTGTTTGCAAAAAAATTATTAGCTTTGGAAAATGTTGGATCAAAAACATACAAAGGTGGAACCAGGAATATTTTAGCAAATGGTTCAAACATATCCATGAGAGGTAAGATTTTGTTGCTGTAATTACTGAGGAGTCATATCATTTTATTGCACCAGATTTTCCAGTAAATAAACACAGCTGCAAGTCAACTTTCAATCACTGTGGCAATTCAAGCATTAATGAGAAAACAATAATTTTCTACTTTATTTATTTAGATATGTTGTGTATAATTTGTGAAAGGAATGAAACATGTCATTTACTTTTGACATTTCTCAGATGCTATGTCTGAAAGTTTTTGATTGAATTTTCCATACAATTCTGTCAAAAGAGGAAGTGGTGCTAATTAGATTGCAGGTTACCTAGTGAGCTTGCAGGAAAGGCTTCAAGCTGGGGTTGTGTTCAATGGAACTCTTATTAACATAAGATCCATATATAATGTGAATTAACATGTCATTCTCACCTACTACCTTGCCTGTAAGAGTGAGTGGATTTACATTCTGCACAATATGCCACCTAAATTAGGCAAGGACAATTAAAAAATATTTTCTCTCAAATAATGGCTTGGCAATTCTTTTTTCATGGCACCCTACTTTCAAAGGATCATCAAACAGAAGCATTTTCATTTACCTACATTTCTCATTTGTCGCCACACTGCCACACATCTGTGCTTAATTTATAAAATTAGAATTTCAAGGAGCAAAAGTCATTAGAAAGGTAAGTAATGAGGGAGAAAATTACAATGATATATGCAGGTACTTCCTCAAGAGTCTTAGGCTCCATCTGCACCGTCTCCTTTCAATCACACACAGCCGCCTTGGATTGTTCTGGAAGCCTGCAGTTCATTGTTGCTGAGCAGGTATGTTTGATGTTTAATATGCGCAGGGAGGACAAAGAAAGCCTGGCTTCTAACAGAATACCTTGTTAGAATGCAATGGACAAAATAACACACTAATTAGTCTTTGCAGTGCAGACCAGCCAGTTCATTACCTATTATTACTGTTATTTTGTTCCCTCGACACTTGTCAGAACTAACTGTAAAAGATACAAAGCTCAAGACCTGGGAACTGGTGGCAAATGAGACAATATCAGATTTGGCAAGAAGCTGGCAACTAATTCATACTAATGATAAACGCTTCTCCCATAGCAAACAAAAATTAATTAGCAAGTATCAATTTAAATATAAGAGGCATAAACTGTTTCGTTGATGTCCTAGATGTATGTAATGAACGAAACGTATTGCTACAAGCAGTACTCAAGTCCCTTTGGTAAAAATAAACATGTTGTCGAGGAAAATCTCGTCATGGTGTTGCACTTCCTAATCATGATAAACAACTTTGGGTTTTGAGTCCTGTAACACAATGATGGTCTACTGCAGTTTTAATGTACTGGAAACACTTTCAAGAACTCAGATCTACATTTTAATTAATTATATTTTACTGGAATTAAAATCAAACTTTAGTAACAAGCTTTTAGCTTTATCTAATATGGTTAATATGTTAATCAATTAGAGTGCTAATGCTTATTATTCAAACCTATTGCTTCTCCTGCAGAATTGTAATTTGGCAAATGTTTTTTTGTATAATAGATTTAATTACATTTACAATACGTGAGTATCGGAGTGAGAATTGATATGTGCATGGTCCCATAGCACTCAGATATATTTTATAAATATGTCCATCGAAGGCTTTCTTGTTTTTTGTGTGTCTACACATATGTATTACTGGGGATAATTATCAAGTCACCAACAAATAAGTTGCAGGCAAGCAGTTCGACCCCTCTGTCTCCACAATCAGGTGACTCTTGAGGCCTGACCAGCTTAACAAACAGGCCTCATTTCAAGCGATAGACCAAATGTCCTCCTCGGCTAAAAATTCTTTGCAGGTAAAAAAAAATCATATAAAAGCAAAGAGGATAATAATGGGGGAATTGTATGTAACAGCGAGGAAGGGAGACTGAATTTGTACAAGAACTTGTACCGGTCACAGCTGCAGCAATGTTTATACTTCTAGGAAGGGTATTGGATACAGTGAAGGTTGAATAAAATGTGAAGAGTAATTCGACCTTTTCAAGAAAGGCTCAATAAGTAGATTTAATTTTACTACAACAGAAGGAATTAAAGGAGACGCATCTATGTAAAGTTCAAAATTAAGGAGAATTGTTTCCAATGGATCATCATCCCTGGATCTCCCTCAATTCAGGGTCACATATTTCGATTACAGATCTTCAAGAGCTGGATTTTTGTGAAAGTATAGGGAGACTATGCTGGGACCCGATTGTGGGAATCCTGGCCACATTTCTGCCATCCCAATTTTTGTCAGCAGGCATAGGCATATACTAGCACCACCCATCCCCAACACTGTTCATAGAGTTCAGTCAGCTTTTCAATGAGTCACAGTCCATGTCCCATCAGAGATGTCATGAACCATGGTCTGGATGGGGGAACCTTTTGAAAGATAAATTCAAAATGTATTAATCATGCCTCTATGCCACTTCATCAAACCTCAATGGCCCCTCATACCCTCCATGTCAACCTGTGTCCCTCCACTCAACCCGCCTTGGTCCCTGATATCCTCCATGTTTACCAATGGCACTCCCATACCCATTCACCCAGTATACACTCTGTACGCAACCCTAAAG
Source organism: Scyliorhinus canicula (assembly GCF_902713615.1). Taxonomy (NCBI): domain Eukaryota; kingdom Metazoa; phylum Chordata; class Chondrichthyes; order Carcharhiniformes; family Scyliorhinidae; genus Scyliorhinus; species Scyliorhinus canicula. The sequence continues at coordinate 70,830,935 of NC_052147.1, forward strand.
TAACAAGTGCATGTGTGAAAAAACTATTTTAAAAAGTCATTCATTCGTAACTTGCTTTAAAAAATATATACTTTTACTAAAACCCTGCAAAAGTGTCAATCAACCCAGACCTTTTAAGAATCAATAGTAGGAACAGAAAGCATTTGACAGCTCTTTATTTTGCACAAATCAACATTGAGCAATAGATCGAAGAGAGAAACCTATTCATCAAGCAATCTTTTCCTTTGGGCACAGCTGTTTAAAGAAATTAGTCTCTCAGCCAAGAATGAACAATGAGTGGATGTGAAAGGCGAAATCCAAAGGTCCTAACAACTGGGAATAATTTCCAGAGCACCAAAGTGAACCTTTTAAACCGCCCATCTCCCCACCTGGCAGACATTATTCATCGACTTTACAGTGCAGAAGGAGGCCATTCAATCCATTGAGTCTGCACCCTACTTAAGCCCCATGTCTCCACTGTATGCCATTTATCCCCGTAACCCAGTAACACCACTTACCTTTTTTTGGACACTAATGGCAATTTGTCATGGCTAATCCACCTAACCTGCACATCTTTGGACTGTGGCAGAAAACCAGAGCACCCAGAGGAAACCCACACACACACATGAAGAATGCGCAGACTCTACACAGACAGTGACCCAAGCCGGGAATCAAACCTGGGACCCTGGAGCTGGGAAGCAACTGTGCTGACCACTACGCTACCGTGCTGCCCACATTTCCCTCATTTTGTATTCAAGCTGCTTTAATTCTTTTTCATGTTCAAGTTGCTTGATCTGTAACTGAATTCTTGCCATTTCCAATGAGTCTGACTGCGTCTCAAGCAATTTTAAATGCTCAGCTACCGCCGCAATTACCTCTCCTTTTCTCATTTTGTAAAATAATGTTAATTGCGATGTTTTTGCCAAATCTAAAAGCCTTTTATTCGTCTCCGTTTGTAAGGTACTGCGTGTGACCTTCTCCACCCCCAAAAACCTTTGAGCCTCTGAAAGAGCCATTGTCCACAACACACTCCCTACTTAAACTGGAATCCCACACCTGAAAAGCAAACGCAAATATTCTCACCCCTCACTGTCTTTAAGTTCACTAAGCCAACCGAATCATGAATGATAGACTTTTACCCCACAAGCCCCCAATTTGTTATGGGCCAGCGTTTAGAAAACTTCAAAGTATATCATGGAGTTCACCTGACCCAAACTGTTGATAGCTTTTGTTTCTAAGGGGCATAAGGGCCTACCTATCAGATGTTATTCAACAGAGGCCTTAAGCACTTTTAATCAAAAATAAAGTTTATTCTACGAATTTAGTTAACATTTCTATAAACACACAGTAAGCATTTTTATCATCTACAAACATAAATACCTCACACAGCTACAGTACTCCATGCATAACCCTTAATAACTTCCCTTTCAACTGTTTCAATTTGATAACAACATCCAATACCAGACAACATTTTTTACCAAAACAGGAGTGTGGCGACTCAGGGATTTTCACTGCAACTTCATTGCAGTGTAAATGCAAGCCTACTTGTGACACTAAGAAAGATTATTATTACGTGCAAACTCCACACAGACAGTTTCCCAAGGTTGGAATTGAACCCGGGATACTGGTGCTGTGAGGCAGCAGCGCTAATCACTATGCCACCATGCTCTTTGCCTTTCTCTGAACATTAGCCATTGGAAAGCTGAGAAAACATGACCTGGCCCAAGGGACACCTTTTGGCCATCTGGACACTGCATAACTTTGAGGTGCATGTCTGACTTCAATCCCTGTTGCTTGTAGACTGCCTACAAATCATTGGATAAATACATCAAATCATGCTGATGTGGCATTGATTGGCAGTAGTTTAACATACACCCACTGAAAGGTGAATGCACTTCATGTTGTAACATTCTGTGTTAATGATTTTGTGATTCTGTGAATTGATTATGGGTGTGATCCAATGGCTGTGCTGGAAAAACAACTCGACACAGCATAACATGGTCATGAAAGCTGGGAGACCCCGCTCCTGAGATCTGGCCCTCTCGCGATGCCTTGTGAGATCCAACACAATCTCGTGAGTCGGTGCAATGTTAATCCCGCCCATTGTGGGCGGGATCAGTTTATGGAAATCAGAGCGAGATAGCTAGTCTCACTCTAATGTGCAGATTCCTAAGGTACCTGAGGCTTTGGGATTCATCCACTTTGCCTCAAAGACATCGGGTGAGTGCTGTTCAGCTCTGGTCCCCACAAACGGGGACCAGATGGAATGGCATTCATGGGGGTCTTCCAGGGGATTGGAGGCCCTCACTTGCAAAGTTGGGCAGAGTTGCACCCTGGCGCCAGCCTATCAGTGCCTACATGGCATTACCGGCAGGCACTGTCACTGCCAAGGTGCAAGCTGGCATTTCTTGCGCCTGTCTGATCGGGCCGGTTGTGCCCTGCGTGGGTGTGGGGGAGTGCAGGAGCCCTCCCATTGTGCGGTCGGGATGGAGGGGTGAATTCAGGAAGCGCTTTGGAAGCCTCCGAGATCGGGTTGCCATTTTTAAATTGCGTCCTGATCTCTCGCTACAATGGTGAGTTCCAGTGAGCGGATCTCCCCACTGTACAAAACAAGGCTACGTGCGGCCTCGGCCACACGTTCCCCACTCACGCCCATTATACAATGCGAGTTCCGTTACATAGCCATGTGTTTCTCGGTACTGCGAGCATCAGGAAACACACAGTTAAATGCACTCGTTATAGGACTTTGTTCCCTTTTAGGTGAATCGCGCATTTGCTTACATTACAAAAGTAACATATTCATGTGTAACTGCTTTATATAACTTGAATTGAAAAACTGTATGTTTTTTACATTGATATAAAATCCTAAAATGTCAATTCACAACAAAATGGACAGTACCTTGCTGGAAAAATAATGGTATGTTAATGATACGTGCTGTTATTAATTATTAGGGCTGGTTTAGCACAGGGCTAAATCACTGGCTTTTAAAGCAGACCAAGGTAGGCCAGCAGCACGGTCAATTCCCATACCAGCCTCCCCACACCGGTGCTAGAATGTGGCGACTAGGGGCTTTTCACAGTAACTTCATTTGAAGTCTACTTGTGACAATAAGCAATTTTCATTTCATTTCATTTTGATCTTTACCCTACCCCTATTTTTATAAACTTCCTGGATGAGCATATTAACTGTCCATTAAACTCTTTGCAGAAAGTTGTTTTGCCAAATTTTCTGCTGAATAAACCTATTAAAACGATTGCCTTCATGGGTGCAATTCCAGGTGCTGGTTTTAAAATGTGGGATTCCATGGTTCCTCAGAACAAATTGCTCACCTTCTGTTTGGTTCAGTCGCCACTTAACTGTTAATAGGTATCAGTCGCTGAAGATATGCCCGCTGTCATTTTTATCTGTTTATTTCATACTGAATTCTGTATTTTCTCCATTATTCCTATGTTGACCTTTTCAAATCAGGATAAATTTTGTTACAGTGTTATTTTGGCTTTTCTGTTGCTCAACGATTTATTCTGCTTATTTAAAAGTAGTCCTTGTTTTGTACATTGACGTTTGTGTCAAATATATTTTATGCCAATATGCTGTATTTTCTCTTTGTTAATAAAGCCAACTTTTATAGCTTATGAACAACAGGGAGCCAAAATTTTGGTATACCTGCATCGCTGTCACTCATATGATGGGACAGGCTCCATGGTCCGCCAAAATGAATGCTGTCGACCCTGTCCGAACTGTGAGGACATTATTACAGTGAGGGCAGGCCACAAGGCCCAGAGTGTCAGAACGGCTTCATCGTATTCAGCCATCGCCGGCGCGGTAGACGGTTCTCACACAAAGAGAGCAAATTTTCCTAGCTCACAATGGAGCAATCAACCAATCCCTGCCCTGGAGATTTTTACCAATCTTATTTTGGCCAGATTTTACCTGCTCTGAGCATTTGTAAATTTGATTGTGTCTGTCAACAGGTGGACAGGGTGACCTTTCTTTGCAAAGCTTCCCAGTCGCATCCTCTCGACTCTGAGGTGACTGGCAATGAATCCTCTGATGGCCCATCCACCAGAATTTCCCAACCTCCTTTCCAAACGGCAGAATTCTGGTGGAACATTTTCCATCCCCCTTTCCAAACCACGGGCTGGATTCTCCGAACACACACCGGGTCGGAGAATCACCGGGGGCCAGCGTGAATCCCGCCCCCGCCATCTCCCGAAGTCTCCGGCACCGGAGATTTGGCGGGGGTGGGAATCGCGCCGTGCCAGTCGGCGGGCCCCGCCCCGGCGATTCTCCGGCCTGCGATGGGCCGAAGTCATGCTGCTGTAATGCCGGTCCCGCCGGACTGAATCAAACCACCTCCCTTACCGGCGGGACTGGCAGCACGGGCGGGTTCCAGGGTCCTGGGGGGTCGCGGGGCGATGTGGCCCCGGGGGGTGCCCCCACAGTGGCCTGGCCAGCGATCAGAGCCCACCGACCGCGGGCGGGTCTGTGCCGTGGGGGCACTCGTTTCCTTGCACGTTGGCCATAGACTACGCGATGGCCGACGCGGAAGTGACTCCCTCCCCTATGCATCCGTGGGGATGACGTCAGCAGCCGCCGAAGCTCCCGCGCATGCGCGGACTTCCGCCGGCCGGCCAAGTCCCTTCGGCCCCGGTTGGCATGATGGCAAAGGCCTTCCAGGCCAGCCGGCGGGACGGGAACCACTCCGGCGTGGGCCTAGCCCCTCAAGGTGAGGGCTAAATCAGCACCTTTGTGGCGGCCCGACGCGGGAGTGGTTCACGCCACTCCATCCCGCCGGGACTCCCCGCCCCGCCGGGTAGGGGAGAATCCAGCCCCACGTTCCCGTACCAGCAACACTCATGATGGTTCCAATGTAGAGTGGCATTTTGAGTTCCAGATGCGTGTGGAATTATCTCTTGAGGAGTCCAGCCAGTCAGTGTTCCCCAACTTGGTTAAATCGAATACTTTCAAATTTGTACTTCGTACGAAAACTTATTAAGCTTCTACTGTACTTACCAGAAATCTGCATTAATACTTTTCAAATTGTTTGGAGATTAATTGGTGAGAACTTGAAAAATATTGATTAAAATCTAAAATCTAAACAACCTCCTTTTCGCTCAAGGTGTGTTTTGTTTTCAGTAAAGGAAATGGATATTGCTCTCTTAAAAACGTCACAGCTAAGTATTGAAGGCACGATTAGTATTGAGGTTCAACATTTAACTTTGTTATGAATCATGAAATTTGCATGCAGTGAGCGGGATTTACCATCCATCCCACTGTATGTTTCTCAGCAAGGGAAGCGGCCCGCCAGTGGGATCTACCGGTCCCGCCATTGGCAATGGAATTTCCAGTTGACAGCCCCCCTTGCCGCTGGGAAACCTGTGCGCCAGTGTGGGACCAGAATTTTCTGCCGACGTGTACAGCCGGTAAATCCCGCCAAGTATATTCAGATTATTATTAGGTATGCTGAATTAGCTGGTCCGAGAACAAGATTGGCAAAGATCTGACACCCATTTAAATCAGGTCATTGAGAGACAATGTTAATTAGCTTTAGTTCTGACATAGTAAGCCACAGTATTGCCATAGCTCCGGAACACATATACTGCACGAGAAATTAAATGTCAAATGTGATATGCAAGAATGGACACTCTTGCCGTTTCCGCAAACTCTTGTGGATGGCATGTCAATTTATCAATGATGCTTTAAACGGCATTCATTTCTTGAACTAAATGGACAGCTGTTATCATTTTGATTGGAGATTTATTTTTTGATATTCTACAGGTTGGAATAGGGGTCATTGTGTTCTTTTGCTTTCTTTTACTCTTCAGTGAGGCTAGAAGTTGCCTGTACAGTATAGGTGACTCTCAGCCACACGCATTTCACAATAACCATCTTGACAGTAACTTTCAGAACATCAGAGCTGAAATGACCATTGTTATCCAGGGTCAGTTAAGTTCCTAAACTTATTACTGCTGTTGCTTCAGGCTCCTTTAATAATATTACTTTAAGCCGTTTCCAGGGCCGGGATTCTCCCCTATCCGGCGGGGCGGGGAGTCCTGGCGTGTCAGAGTGGCGTGAACCACTCCGGCGTAGGGCCGCCCCAAAGGTGCGGAAGTCTCTGCACCTTTAGGGGCCAAGCCCTCACATTGAGGAGCTAGGCTCGCGCCAGAGTGGTTCCCGCTCTGCCAGCTGGCATGAACGGCCTTTGGCACGACGCCAGCCGGGGCCGAAAGGACTTCGCCGGTCGGCGTAAATCCGTGCATGCGCCGGAGCGTCAGCAGCTGCTGACGTCACCCCAGCGCATACGCAGGGGAGGGGGTCACTTCCGCCCCCGCCATGGTGAAGACCATGGCGAAGGCGGAAGAAAAAGAGTGCCCCCACGGCACAGGCCCGCCCGCCGATCGGTGGGCCCCGATCGTGGGCTAGGCCACTGTGAGGGCACCCCCCAGGGTCAGATCGCCCCGTGCCCCCCCCCCCCAGGACCCCGGCGCCTGCCCGCACCGCCAATCCCGCCGGTAAGGTAGGTGGTTTAATCCATGCCGGTGGGAGAGGCTTGTCGGCGGCGGGACTTCGGCCCATCGCGGGCCAGAGAATCGCCGCAGGGGGCCCGCCGACTGGCGCGGCGCAATTCCCGCCCCCGCCGAATCTCGGGTGGCGGAGAATTCGGGACACGGCTGGGGCGGGATTGACGCCGACCCCGGGCGATTCTCCAACCCGGCGGGGTTCGGTGAATCCCGCCCCTGATCAGTTTGACAGTAATGACACCCAACTTCTCTTTTGGGTCCTTCGGAATCCCTGTTGTCAGTAAAACATGAAGCTCTCTGACATTTCAGATTTTACCTCCTAAAATCTTCTTTGATATATTACGGTCTTGAGCCTCAAGATTTATGCATTTGTGGTGTTTGTCCCTTTCAGGGGAACACAGCAGCGTCAGGGTCATCTGGCTTGAGGGGCCAATTGGGATGCAGAGTGGGTAATCACACCAGGGGGTAGAATCCTCTCTTAGGCAGAAACCATGGAGGAGATGAGTCGCAGCTCTGCTCGCTGCAGAATGCTGTCCCGTTCTTTTTATTAATAAATCCTTTTGTATTTCTAATGAAATCTGTAAACGTGCATCATTACATCTGGAGACAAGGATAAAATTATAATGACGCTGCCTCTGGCCCGACACCAGTGAGTATCCTGTTTTAATCAAAGTCTGAGAAAAGAAAAGTACTCAGCCCAATACCGCTCTTTGGGCCAGAGCTGTGATTTTAAGTTTAAAAAAGTAGAAGAAAATAAAGAGTTGCTGCAATTAAAAAAAAAAGAAAATGAAACACAGAAAGAAGAAGAGCTTTAAGTAAAAAATAAAATGCCCATGTCAGCTGTAGTGAGGTGTCCGGAAGCATGGGTAAAACAAGAGGCTGAAGCTGACAAGCTCTTGATCAGAGCAGAACCTGGGGGAGCTCTGTAGCAGCAATACCTGCACTGATGAAGTTCAATCAAGCAGAGAAGTTCTCAACCTTTGAAAAACAAAGTATAAAAGATTTAAAAAGATGCCCTTGGACCTCGAGAACGATGGATTTCCAAGTGAGATTGGCAAAAAAAATTGACACCTTAAACAAAGAAGAAAAAAAGCTCCAGAGATCACTGCTAGAGCTTTTCATCAGTAAAAGTGGAGTTTTAAAAGTTAAAACAAAAGCCAGGTTTGTGCCAAAATTTCAAAAACACGGGGAAAATACAGAGAAAAAGCCGGTAGCTGTTGCCAGCTCAGTGGGAAATTAAATGAGAGTCTTAGGGGGTAATGCATTTATAGAGGTAATGCATTTAAGGTGGCTTAAAGTGGTAACCACAAGAAGGAACAAATGGCTATGGACAGGAAAATTGCAGACTGTTGCTCGTTCTGGGTGAGTGTGTTTACACTCAATTGGCTGTTTTATTCCTTAGCTCCAGAGTCGCCAGGTATCCTTATGATACCGCCACAAGATTCAAGTTCAAGTTCAGATCAATGACTCAATACACCAGTTAGTAAGTTCAAACAAGACACGTTTATTATTACACAGTTATTTACTACTCATGCACATAATACTAAGACTAAACTGTTCCTACCACTACTAGGCCAATACTTATCTGGAATAAGGGAACTGCCGGATCAGGGAACAATGGCCTCTTGCTTTGTCCTGGATTCGCAGGCTTCCAGTTGGTGTGGACTAAAGGGGTCAGGAGTGTCTACTCTCATAGCGTGCATTGTATGACACTTACTTGTCGGTGTAGCAATTGGCCAGGCCTCTCCTTCTCACGTTCATGGTCCTGGAGAGCTGCTGCAAAGGTGTTCTGCTGGGAGGGCCGGCTAAGAGAGCGGAGGGCTGGCTAAGAGAGCCTGGCTAAGAGAGAGAGTTGGGGTCGGGGTCTCTGTCTTATACTGTTTTGGGTTTCGCCCCATCTGGGCGGACCCTCTATAAACCTGCAATCGATTGGGTCTCTTCCCAATCGATTGATTTGAATTTCCCCAATAACGGGGCTGTTCCTCGATCACTGGGCGGTTCTTTCCACCTTATTTGTGTCCTTTTGTTTCAGACTCCACTGGCGCCGGGATGTCTGACCTATAGAATGTTTCAATTTCTTCTAATTGTTGTGTCCATTGTGCCTGGGAATCACCGGGAATCTCTCAATTAATATGCGCAGCTTGTTAGTTTCTGTGCTGTCTGGTTTCTTCACAGACAGAATCCACAGAGAGGTTCTGCAACCTGCTTGCCTCTCTGTCATTGTCCAATTTTCCCTGCATGCAACTCAATGTTCCATTTTATGTCGGGAAGTGGCCAGCTTCGGTGGCTACAAGACAACCCCAGATGAAGGGTAACTCTCATAAAACGTCCTTATGCAATGAAGACCTCAAGGAAAAGGCATGCAGGACCTCAAAGAGGAGGCACTGAAGAACTCAAAAAGGAGGGCAACAAAATACCGCAGAAGGAGGGCAATGAAAGACCCACGAGGGAAGGCAATGAGAGAATTTCAGAATGGAAACAAGTCAACACCTTATCAGAGACCAACCTGACCAACAATGAAGCTAAAGTTAAGTCAATGGGTTAAGTCAAATAGAAATGAATGGTCCATTTGTGAAATGTCCAGTCAGAACATAATGGATTGTCCTCTGAAGAAGCACAGAAACTAAAGACTTCAGAAGAAAGCAGGAACTATTGAAAATAATATATGTCACTCGTCTTCTAATATCATTACCATTTTAATTTATCTTCTATTCCATTAGTGAGTCAGAAAATTTGATTCATGTCTTTATGGAAATGCGACATTGTTATTCTGATATTGATAAACAGGAATGAGCAAAAAGAATTAAAGCTCTTCTGAAGACATTAAAACAACAAGATGAAATGACTGACAGCAAACGTAAAATAAAATTGCAAAAATTTATAAAATGAAGTTAAGAACGAGGAGAGCTTAATGAGTGTAGAATAAACTGAACTGAATGAAAAAGCAACTAGAAAATAAGAATAGGTCCAGCGAAGAATTGAATGAGGAGTATAAGAGCTTTAAGAAAGAAGTTTGACAATGAGAAATTAACCAGAGGTAATAACATTGAAATTGACAGTAGAATTAGCAATTCAGACAAAGAAAGAAACTGAGATTATGTGCCAGAACTGAGATTATGTGCCAGAAATGGACATGCAAAAATGATCAAGCAAAAGGCTGCTGACTTGAAATTTTAAAATCTATCATTAAAAGTGTTTATGTTAAAACACACAAGCCTCAAAAACTTATCAATGGCCCATGCCTACTGCAAGAATAATAAAAGACACATATTAAGTACATAATATGGAACTTCAGTAGTGGATCGAGTTAGATCCCTGGAATTATTGTCACTGAGACTGGACCCGGATCAAAACAAGTAGACATGGAGGGATGGATCATTCGTTGACATGTGGACCACTTGAGGAGTAGAGAGACACTCCAGCTGTCAGGTTTGCCATCAAAAAATGTTTTCAAACGCAAAAGCAACAAAGTACCTCATCAACCTGTTGCAGATATAACGCATGTCTCCGTGTAAGCAAATAGTAATGAACTGCCTGTGCTTGTGCGATGATTGCAATTCCTGTCCATGTAGATTCTGTGGAAGCATTTAAGGCTACAGAATTGTGCGAGCCTAAATGAAACAGAAAAATCTCTCAAAGACTTGATTTGTAATTATCCAACTCATGGGGCGGGATTATCCGACCCCCCGCCGGGTCAGAGAACCACCGGGGTTTGGCATGAATCCCATCCCCGCCGTCCTCCTAATTTTCCTGCCCCCCAAAAATCGGCCCGGCGTGAGTCACGCCGCCCGCCTCGGAGAAAGGCGGGGTCCGGCGCGACTCAATGGGCGCTGGGGCTGCTCGAAATCTTCGGCCCTCGATGGGCCGAAGTCCCACCCATCTTTTGCCAGTCCCGCCGGCGTAAATTGGATTAAGTCTCTTACCGGCGGGACCTGGCGGCGCAGGCGGACTCCAGGGTTCTTGGGGGGGGCACAGGGGGATCTGGCCCCAGGAGGTGCCCCCACGGTGACCTGGCCCGCAATCGCCTGTGCCGTGGGAGCACTCTATCGTTCTGCACCGGAGGCTATACCGGTCCGCCATTCCCGGTACGGAAACAAAGCCCTCTGCGCATGCGCGGGAATGACGCCGGCATGCGCTGGTTCTCCTGCGCATGCGCCAACCCGCAGAGGCCCTTCAGCACCGGTTAGCATGGCGCCAAGCCCCTTTCCTGCCGGCCGGCGGGACGCAAACCACTCCGGGGGGGGGTTCTAGCCCCTGAAGGTGCGGAGGTCTCCACACCTTCGGGGCAGGCCGACGCCAGAGTGGCTCATGCCTCTCCCTACCCCACCGGGTAGGGGAGAATCCCGCCCATGGTGTTTAGTTAGAATTTAGGACTGAGTGACTTAATTATTGAAGATTGTATAAAGGAGTTAAAGGGGGAGGGATGTAGTGATTTGTGGTGATTGTCTCTTTAAGGGGAACACAGCAGAGCAAGGATCATTTGGCTTGCAGGACAAATTGAGACACAGATTGGGTAATCACCGTGGGGTGGAGTCCCCTCTTAGGCAGGAGACATGTAGAGGACAAGGTGCAGCCATAATGGCTGCTGTACAGCTGTTCAGTTCTTCTTATTAATACATTCTTTGTGCTTCTAATAAAGTCTGTGAAAGTGCATCATTACAGAATGTTAATGTCACTCATCTTCTAATATCATTACCACTTTAATTTATCTTCGTTTCTATTAATGAGTCAGAAAATTTGATTCATGCGTTTTATGAAAATACTACATCTTTATTCTGATATTGATCTACAAATGATACTGCCCGTTCTTCAATCATCCAAGTCCACATTTTCACCTTAAGTGCCATTGGAAGACATTTCAGTCTGTTCTGTGTTACAAAATCAGAATCGTGTTCTTTACAAACTGGTTTATTGTCAAGCATTTTGTACGTGACATGTGCACATGGGAGGCGGGGTCAGAAGTGGGTGTGTTTACCAGACCTTCACAAGAACAATTAGCGAACACGATATTATGCTGTCTGGCTACTTATATGCCAGCTAGCATGAAGCTCTCTGGATAGGGTAAGTGGGGCCAGTGGGGGCGGTACAGCACCGACCGTTGAATCCAATGGCGGCCTGGTGTGAAGTTTAAAGATGGCTGCTAGAGACAGCGGAAGGTAATGGCGGAGCCAGAAGGAGGTCGACATTATGGCTTGACCACCACCTGTAAGACAATCCAGGCGGGACGGCACTTCAAGTGGGCACACAAGTCCCCAGATTTTCTGATGAGTGTTTACACACACTTATGGAGGTGGTGACAGCCACGAGGGACATCCTCATACTGCGGCATGGAAGGACGAGGCCATTCCAAGAAGACCTGGGCAGACGTGGCAGCTGAGGTCAGTGGCATGACCTGGTCTGGCACACATGGATACAATAGTGGAAAAGGTTCAATAATCTTCTGCGCACGGCACGGGTGAGTTCTGAGTTGACATTGTCCAGTGTGGGGAACAGGGAAGGGTGCCCATCCATAGCAGCACTCATAGATTTAGGAATCAGGAAGTCTCAGAACACATCTCTGCTCATGCGTGTTAAGACTGGAGAGAAGATGTGAAAGCGTGCGTCTATCAAAGGATCAGCTGTGCAAAGGCGTCGGGAACATGCACTTGCATTGTGGGGATGAAGCGTGATGGGGCAGGATGGTATGGTCCTGGAGGTGGAGTATTGAGTACTGAATGGAGCTTTTCCGTTCCCTACAGGAGAAATGTAGCCATAATAACACCACTGGGAGTAGGGTGGCGAATGTGGCAATCCATACCAGCCATGAGATGAGAGCCCTGGAGCTCAAATGCAAATGAGGAGGAAAATCCTGAGTTCATGTAGAGGCTGGCATTTCTGAGGAAGGTAGGAAACCAGTGGCCAAAAGCAAGACAGGCTGAGAGTGAAAAGAATGTATGCAAGCCTAATCCCTCAAAGTCTTCAGTGATGCGCCAATTACTAAGCCACTGTCATATCATTTGAACCAGGCAGCATAACATGGACATTGATTATGTGATATGACTAATAGTTCTGACTAACTATTTTGTTCCTCAGTTGAGCCACCGTCCAGAGCCAGCCAGGAAGTCATGACCCTCCAATGATACCAGACCGATGCCAGTGGCATATGCACCTGCAGCACACCCTCTCTCAGCAGCATGTCAGTGGGCATTAGCTATCGGTTCAGTTTGTAGTGCACACTGGTGAGGGCACATCACCCTCTCTTGAGTAGACGTGGGGAACAGGGGAAGGGTACCCATCCATAGCAGCACTCATAGGAATGCAGGGAATGCCCAGGGTATCGGCAGCTGGTGGACTGCTAGAGACCAGGACCATGCTGAGCTTGAGGAAGATAGTGATTCTCTAGAGTCATCAATCAGGTGGCAAATCTTGGACGTCCAGCGGGATACATGGCAAGGCCTGTTGGAAATCCCTGAGAGTTTGTTAGCCATGGTTTCTGTCGTGGAGGAGAGCGTGTGGAGCATGATTACTGCATTGACCCTGAGCTACAAGTGCACAGCCTCATCCATTGAGAGAGTGGTGACTCTCATGGAGGGGAAACTTCCGGGACAGAATGAAGGGTTCCTCGAGTTACGGTTAGACCTGAAAGCCCTCACAGAGGCAATGGCGTCCGTGAGAATGATGTGGAACATGGTCTCTAAGCTGGGTGCCCATCTATTAATGCTGAACAGGGAGCTCCAGGCACACCTCATGATGGCAGGTGAGCTGCCTGTCATTTCCGCGGGCTCCTCTTATGGTGCTCCAGACAAGGATAGCAGCTCCCCCACTTCTCTACCAGTTACTACAACATCCTTAGATGAGGATGTCGCTGACTGCACCCTCTCGGGCATAGCCTGTCAGCCAGAGGACGGTCATCAAGGACATTAATGCCAACATGATACCAGAGTCAACGATCTGCCTCTAATGCCGCTTTCAGTAGTAGTGGGGGTGCGGGGTGCACCAAAACGTAAAACCAGCAAATGTAAGCTTAAAACACAATGAGCATAGCAATGGTGTTATGAGCCCCTGGGCTTGTACATAGTCAATTCCAGCCCCACTTGTTTCAGAATTGCAACAGAATTGAATTAACCAATAATTCTTAGAAAAATACCCAAGTCTTTGCCCCCTGGCTGCCCAATAATTACAGTCACCAAATTTAAACACAATTACTTTTTATTTGTAACAAGAGCTATAATGAAATATGCAGAAAATACAACTGGTTAACCATCAACTAATTCCTAATCACCCACTTGAACTTGCCCCCCCCCCCACCCCCTACACACACACAAGACAGACAAACACAGAGGAGAGGAGTGAAAATCGTAAGTAAATGGAAAAAGAGTCTTTGCTTCAGATGGTTGTCTTTAAGCAACCTTCCCCTCTTCAAATTTGCTTTCAGATCAAGGTTTTTGCTGTAGGTTCATTTAAGTCTTTGTAGGTTCAGGAATGCATCAACACACAGCCTTTTTGGAGAGAAAAAGAAAAGATAGGGAGAAAGGCCTTGTCCCTGTGTATCTAGTATTCAAACTGACTTCCTTGGGTCTCTGAAACTCATTCCACTCAGGAAGGACCCAATCACCACCTGTTACGGGCCTGAATACAGCCTTTTGGCCAATTCATTGGTCACCAGCCAATCAATCAAACTGAGTCCCACCCCATATTTTGGGTGCGGTTTAACGTGAAATGTTTGGGAATAAACACAATTACTTAGGTCTCACATGGAAGGCAAGGTTAGCTGAAGGAACACTCAATCAAGGCCTCCTCGGTGTCCTTGCCTCCCTGAGGCTTCCTCATTCCAGCGTCTTCGCCATTGGCTGCCCAGGCTCTACACCTGAGTCATTACTGGATTTCTCCTCCGTGGCAAGTGCTCCTACCTCAGTGTCCTCCTGATCCAATGGTTCTCCCCTAGAGAGAGGAATATTGTGAAGAGCACGGCAGACAATGATGATGATCAACATTAGCTCTTGCGGATATGGCAGAGTGCTCTCCCCGAGTGGTCGAGGCATCGGAACCTCATTTTCAGCAAACTTTATCCTTTCCACCATCGCCCTTGTGGAGACATGGCAAAGTTTATATCAGCCTCTGACCCCAGGTGCCTGAGGATCATCATCAGCCACCTTTTCAAGCTATCCTTGTCACCCAACAACTATCTGACAAGGTGAGCAGGAGATGCCAACAGCCTTGGCACTTGAGTGTCTCAGCATGTAGACACACTGGGAGCTGCCAGAGTACCTCGCACAGACCTTTAGAATCTGGGTCTTGTGGTCACAAATGATTGAATATTCATGGCCTGAATCCTTTCCTATTGACAAAGGTGCCCGGCTGGCACTTTGATGGCCATTTGGGTGCGATCAATGGCACCGTGGATGAAGGGGAATCCTGCAGTAGTCGCAAAGCCTCTAGCCCGCTCAGGCTTGATCTGTCCTGAAATGGATGGCTGTTCTCACCCACCTCAACAGAGGGTCAATCACCAGCTTGACAGAACTGTGTGGAGCTGATTGAGAGACTTCACAAAAGTTACCCGCCGAGCCCTGGAAAAATCCGTAGCATAAAAGTTAAAGATGACAGTGGCCTTGACAGGGGCCTCACAGTAGCATGGTGGTTAGCATCAATGCTTCACAGCTCCAGGGTCCCAGGTTCGATTCCCGGCTGGGTCACTGTCTGTGTGGAGTCTGCACGTCCTCCCTGTGTGTGTGTGGGTTTCCTCCGGGTGCTCCGGTTTCCTCCCACAGTCCAAAGATGTGCGGGTTAGGTGGATTGGCCATGCTAAATTGCCCATAGTGTAAGGTTAATGGGGGGATTGTTGGGTTACGGGTATACGGGTTACGTGGGTTTAAGTAGGGTGATCATTGCTCGGCACAACATCGAGGGCCGAAGGGCCTGTTCTGTGCTGTACTGCTCTATGTACTATGTTCTATGAAAGCCGTGGGATATTAAGCGTCCAACAGACACTTGGATGCTGCCTTTGGCCCAAACATCTGGTGTATGGATGTTTCAGCTTCCCTTGAAAGCCGGAGCCTCCTGCGGCACTGGATCTCTGTCATTTGAAGGTAGCTGACTGTACACCCTGGCAACTGGATAGTGACACCTTCTGCGGGGCCATCTTCCTTGACTTCCCTGTTGGCCCTGCTTAACCTGCACTTGCGCCTCTCTTCTGAGGTGATGCCTGCGACCACCTGGCCTCCTCTTCCTTTGTCCCTTGTCTTCATCCTCAGAGGTGATGCTACCTGCTGAATAGTAAAGACACATCAGCAGAAATGCCAATGGGCTGATCCATGCACTCAGGTTTCAAATGTCTGATGTGACAAGACTGAAATGTCCTGAAAACTCCAGACAAGATGCACAAATCTCGAGAGAAAGCAGTGAAAGCGTTCACAATACTCCAAACTATATCCACACCAAACTATCAGTAAGTCCTACCAGCTCATTAGAACAGTACAGCACAGAACAGGCCCTTCGGCCCTCAATGTTGTGCCGAGCCATGATCACCCTACTCAAACCCACGTATCCACCCTATACCCGTAACCCAACAATCCCCCCTTAACCTTACTTTTATTAGGACACTACGGGCAATTTAGCATGGCCAATCCACCTAACCCACACATCTTTGGACTGTGGGAGGAAACCGGAGCACCCGGAGGAAACCCACGCACACAGGGGGAGGACGTGCAGACTCCACACAGACAGTGACCCAGCCGGGAATCGAACCTGGGACCCTGGAGCTGTGAAGCATTTATGCTAACCACCATGCTACCCTGCTGCCCCTTGCATTCTGCCCTTGCTCCTGCCCTGTTTTATGTCACCCATGGATGACAAAATGGCAAAAAAGGTTTGTCTGCCTGTCCGTATGGACAACGTAATATTCAGGTTAATTGGAGCTTTAATCCTCTCAATGAAGTTCCCGATTGTTAACAGACATGCTTCCAATTTGCGCTTGCACCCTGTGGTGAATCATAATAGCATAATTCACACTGTTTTCACACATGTTGTACCATGCCTCTGTAAGCTCGGCACACAAGCAGTTGCGCAGCTCTGCCCCTAGGGGGAGGTGTACTGGGAATGTACGGGAGTTTGTACTGGACTCCAACCTTGGCTCCGCCCATGACTTCTTCCCCCCCCCCCCCCCCCCCCCCCCCCACTGGTTGTATAAAGCTTGGCACTCGGAGCCTGCCTGCCAGTTCATCTTGCGTTCATCTCGTCACAGGCAGGCTCTGTTGTAAGACGATTAAAACCTCTGTTCACTTATAACCACGTGTCGCGTGAATTGACGGTCTCATCACACCCAATGACTGATATTTTGCGCGAGTGTGTGACAATGTTGGGATGCGCGTCTGATGTCTTCTCAAGCAATTTAACGCGCTCCCACATCAGGCCCACACCTGCCCAGGCAGTGTAAAAATTCTGTGCATGGTCTTATTACAAGCATATGGGCAAAAATCACTCAACCCATCCACCCCCCCCCCCGACCCCCCCACCCCACCCCCCGCATCCACCCACCCAGTATCTTTTAATGTTCTGCGACTGCAAACAAAAATACTTCATTACTCCTTTTTGCCAGCCTTAACACTGTTCCCTACCTAAATTATCAGGCATTACATTGAAACTATAGTATCTTCCATTCCGGAATCATCTTCATTTTGTTTTTGAAGTATTTTTGTTTGGTTCCTATCACTGCCCAAGAAATTCAGACCATGTTTTCAAAATTATCCTGTCTTTCCTTAATAATATTTGAATTGTGCCATTTGCAATTTCTTTTGAAAGGTAATCCATTTTCCATTGTTTTCGTATTGACTTCAGCTTTCGAATCAGCACTGCTTAGCGTCACCTCCCTCATTACAATAAACATGGCTTTTCAAAAAACTCTATTTTCTGCCGCTGTCTCTTGCCTCTGCTTAGGATATCCCACCTATAAATATCCAAACTCAAATTGCAAACTTCATCCTGCTCACAGCTAACTGTTAAATCTATCGCAATTTTCAGCTTTTACACTTGGGTGGTCAACCAACAGAGTATATGCCTGTTATAGAAATTGTCCAATTTTTTTACACATTGATTTCAAAAGCTCAAAGTCAGACGTGAGCAATGCAAAAGTTACAAAATGCAACAAAAAAAGAAAATTATGGGCTGGATTTAATGCAGCCGGTCATTCCAGGGAACGTGGTGATGACCAGGCCCATTCAGCTGCGAAAGGCGCAATGTAGTGGCAGCTCAGTGATTAAATGTGGATGGGTGGCTTTCCAGACCCTCGGATGGACACCCATGAAACCCTTTTACAGCAGCCTCCTGCAATTCCAGGGGTGGGGAATCATTTGTAGTTAGGCACTCTGGTCTAGCATTGGGAAGTTGGTGGGGGTGTGTGGTCAGCGGAGTGCTGGGGGGGCGGGGGGGGGGGGATTGACTGGTTCAATGAAAGCCACCACCATGCCCTTACCTCTGACCCTCCCACAGCACCAAAACCACGATCACCACCTTGCTTTCACTCACCTCTGGTCTGGGGTTGCAGGATGTCCCTGAATCTCTGGTAGGTGCATTGTCGCTTTTCCTCCTTCGTCCATTAGGCCTCCCTCCTGGAACTGTCAGTTCTCTGACCAATGGGTGAGGTCCCTCTCAGCCCAACAGAATCATGGTCTATATTTCAGTTCTGGATGTAAGCTCCAGGGCATCTTCATTGTTCTCTTCCCGTCATCATTACATTAAGACAGTGATCACACTTCAAATAGACTCCATTTGTTGCAAAATAATTTAGGATGCCCTGAAGCTGTGAAAGATGAGATATGAATGCAAGTTTTTCTTCTTTTCTTTCTTTGGGCAAAAATTTTTCAATTCTCTTTGCAGCTGTGATGCTCGTGCAGTCTTCCCACCACAAAAGCAAAGTGTTTTATCTTTGAGTTTGCCGTAAGGAGTAAAAGTATGGAGGTGCCCACATTCTGGATTCTTACAAACACAATGGGAGTTTTTATTAGGGATGTTGGCATACAATCTAAAATGGAGAACTGAAACCCGCACAAACACTGATTGCTGATATCACTATAGAACACTTGATGCTTCACCAGCAGGGATATATTCTCTGATACATAACATCCCTCAACCTTTACTCCAGTGCAACGACAACTGCTTAACATTTTTACAACAGACCCACTTAAGCCCTGTCTCTATACACATATATTCAACTTAATAAGACAATCTCTCAAGTGGATGTCTATGCCTTTTGGGTTGCATTCCATGTTCTGGAACCTGGCTACTTGTGACCTGGGCAATGTCCTCTGTTCCTTAAATAGGTGGTACTTTCTAGGAAGTTACTCCAGTGTCCATCTCTGTAGGTATTGATAAGTCCTCAGAATTTTTTTTTAACCGTGTCTGTTCCGAAGTATCACTGTCTACTATCCAAGGGAAATATACCTTGAGAAGTTTCAGTAATCTCACTTTGTAAAGCTAGGAGCTGGTCAGCATGACGTCGCCAAACTCTTTCAACATCCGTCTGTATGATGGACGATATTGGACCTGTCTTTTCTAGGATCACAGCAGGTATCCATTTCTTGTTGTTGGTGTAGCTCCTAGCTAACACTCTCCCCCTGGTTAAATACTCGCTTTTGAGTTCTGTTCTCTCCTAACAATCTGTGCTTATTGTTATTGTTTGACAATCTCGGAAGTATCTGTTGGTAGTAACAAACAAAGCTTTGTTCACAGTTTCCTCCTGAAGAGTAGCATTGCCGGTGAACTCTGTGTCGTTGCATGTGCAGTGATCCAGTAAGGTATTAAGAATTTGTCTACTTTTCTTGTCGATACATCCTAGACCTTCGATGCCTTGATGGAATGTTTCAATGATTGAACAAAACGTTCAGCCAACCTGAATGGGCAGCACAGTAGTATTGTGGATAGCACAATGGCTTCACAGCTCCAGGGACCCAGGTTCGATTCCAGCTTGGGTAACTGTCTGTGCGGAGTCTGCACATCCTCCCCGTGAGTGCGTGAGTTTCCTCCGGGTGCTCCGGGTTCCTCCTACAGTCCAAAGATGTGCAGGCTAGGTGGATTGGCCATGATAAATTGCCCTTAGTGTCCAAAATTGCCCTTAGTGTTGGGTGGGGTTACTGGGTTATGGGGATAAGGTGGGGGTGTTGACCTTGGGTAGGGTGCTCTTTCCAAGAGCCGGTGCAGACTCGATGGGCCGAATGGCCTCCTTCTGCACTATAAATTCTATGACAACCCATTTGTTGCTGGATGGAATGGAGTTGACATTTGTGCCACATATCGTTCCCTCTTGAGTAGTCCACAAACTTCTTCAAAGTGAACTGAGTGCCATTGCCATTTACGATCTGATCTGGTATAATAAATCCTGCAAATATTTAATCTAGCTTCGGTTTTTTCCGTCATTTTGGATTTCATGATTACGACTTCTGGTCATTTCGAGTGGGTAGCCACAATCACTTGGAACATGTGACCCTGCACTGGACCAACATAGTCTAAATCCATAGAATCCCTACAGTGCATGAGGCCATTTGTTCCATTGGGTCTGCACCGACCCTCCGAAAGAGCACTCCACTCAGACCCACTCCTCCGCCCAATCCCAGCTACCCCTGTATTGATCACGGCCAATCCACCTAACCTGAACATCCCTGGACAGTTAGCAGTGATTTAGCATGGCCAGTCCATCTAACCTGAGCATCTTTGGACTGTGGGAGAAACAGAAGCACCTGGAGGAAACCCACACAGACACGGGGAGAGTGTGCAAACTCCACACTGACAATGACCCAAGGCCAGAATCGAACCCAGGTCCTTGCTGCTGTGAGGCAACAGTGCTAACTGCTGTGTATTCTCTGCTATGGCTGTGTCGACTATTCCCACGGATGTAATAGTTGTAATGGTGGAGTGTTCCTTAGTTTTGCACAAGATTGGCAATGTCCAACTTCCTTTTCAATTTAAGCATCTAATCCTGGCCACCAAAAATAACTGCGTGTCAATTCATTCATTCTTATAAAAATAGGATGTCCCTCATTCAATTGGTCAAGGGCTCTAATACATAAGCACAGAGGAATAATCACATAGATTCCTCAAAATAGAACTACATTCGGTACTGTCAACTCAAGCCTCCATGTGATATAGGGCTTGAGGTCTGGATTTTTCTTCTGAATGGCACTCATCATTCATTTTTGGAGCAAGTCCATCACCTTCCCATAACTGGATTGATTTTTGTAAATCTCTGTACTTGAGATAAAAACACAGGTACATTATCCATGAGTGAGACATACAGGATGTTGATGAAATGTTCTTCAGGTTCTTGTTTGACTTGGAATGGCAATCTTGACAAAGCACCACAACATTGCATGTTGCTCTGACTTATGAAATTGACATTGTATGTGTGTGCCGACAATATCAAAGTACATCTTTGTAACCTACTAGCTGCTAAAAAACATTGGCCCAAACGCTGTCATCAAGGGGCGATGATCCGTCAAAAGAGTAAAATAATGTCCATAAAGGTAATGGTGGAACCTTCTTACCTCGACAATAATGCCCAAAGCCTGTCCTTCAGCTGAGCAGAAAGCATTTCTGCACCAGTAAGAAAGGGTTTGTGAAGCAAATGCTATAGGTCGTTCCTCTCCTGAAGCCTTTATGTGCGAAACAACTGCACCCATCCTATAAGGTGATGCATCGCAAGCAAGCTGTAACTTCAGCTTGGGATTGTAGTGAACCAACAGTTCTGACTTCTGAAAGGCATCTTTTACATCATTGTCTGCACTTTTGCATTCTTCTGACCAGTGTAATACCTGTCCAGTACATAGGCGAAGGCTTTATTCGTGTTCTGCATGGATTTACCATAATGAATGATCAATCCTAAAAATGACTTCAGTTGTGTCAAATTCTTAGGGCGTGGTTCTTCTAAATTTTCTGTCATCTTCTTCAGCTCCTTATGTAACATATCTGTAACAGTGATGTGACTCAGATAATTCATTGATGGCTTGAAAAAGTTGCACGTTTCCTTTTTTAACTCCGAGAGTATGGTTTCGTAGATGTTTCATTGCTGTTTCCTAATTCTTCAAATGTTCTTGTAACTTGAACCGATGATGAGAATGTCATCAGAGCTTCATCCAAGGACATCTGAAAAAGAACAGGAGCAGGTCCTATTCCAAAAGGAAGTTTTCTGTAATGAAACAGACCTTTGTGCATCATGGTAGTGTGTTGTAGCTGTGATTTTGCAGCCACATTCAGTTAGACATACGCCTATGATTTTACTAAATTTCTGTCCTCCAGACAGTCCAACAAACAAGTCTTCAATCAGTGGCAGTGGTAAGTGATCTGCACACAATACTGGGTTAATAATTGTTTGAAAATCTCCATATACTCTCACTGAGCCATCACATTTCAGTGAATGTTTCGAATGAACAGGAACATTCGAGGAACTTGGAAGCTACTCTGAAACTTCCAGTGTTTGCATGTTGCTCTGACTTATGAAATTGGATGTTGTATGTGTGTGCCAACAATATCAAAGGCCATCGTTGCAATCTACTAACTGCCAAAAACTACCGACAGATTTAGCTCCTCCCATTAATTGCATTATCTGTATCCCACTAAGATGTAACATGACTTGCTTAGCTAGGACTAAGGGCATTCCCGAAAATTATTTACACCCCAGGGAGCTGTCAGAAATGAAAACAATGTTCCATCAGCCATCTCACTGCAAACAAGTAAATGGTTGAAATCAATGATAAGCTCACCTTTTACTACCCCTTAATCACAGCTTTAGCGGTCATATTGCCTCTATGTATTTGAGCCCAAGGGGTTTCAATAGCATTACTGCAACAAAATACATATTTCATACATTCACACAAGATATGATTGGAATATTTCCTACTCTAAGGTACAAGTCTTACAGTCTTCATTAAGTGCATCCATGGTGCCTGTTTTTCCTGTTATTCTGGATGTTGGCTCCTAGGGTTTGTATTTTAACCAACTTCCCCCCTTCCAATTCTTCAGGATGTATTGCACAAGCGATCCCCTGATCCACATTTTTTTCCTTTTTTGCCTGACTGTAGTTTGACTTTTTATTCAGTAGTGGCTTGTACAGATTCGGAACACTTCTGAATCCCAATTCCTGCAGCCCATTTAGTCTTGCCATGTGCGTGGTCACTGCAACACAGACTCCATCCCTTCAACGGTAAGCTGCTTTTCAAACTGTCATTCTTCTTTACTCACGGTAGTAGTTGATATTCTTTTGGAAAAGCCTTCCATATCGGCGACTTGCTTCGCCCAACGCGTGTGTGAGAGTCTGGTCCTGAGAATTTTCCTCCCTCTCAACACTGTGTCCACCGATTTTGTCGGCGATTTTTTTTTTGTTCAGCAATTACGTTTTCTCACCTCAATCCTCGTCGCCAGATTTCTCTTTTCTTATATCTTTGTGTTTGTCACAAAGAGAAAAGGTAAGGAAGTGGTCACAATCTTGATTCTTACAAACACGGTGAGGGGTTTTCTCAGGGATGTTGCTCATGCAATCTAAGATGGAGAACCGAAGCCCATGTCAACACTTACTGCTGATGTCCCTTCAAATTATGTGGCACATCACCAGCAGGGCAGTATTCTCTGATCAAAGTCTGACATGACATTCCTGCTTCACTACATATTTGCATCTGCTTTAGCAGAGGTTGCACAAATGTTTTTTATAATTAGATTTTAGCACCTTTAACAGGCAAATGTTATTTTTTTTATTTTTTGCTAACTTTCTGCACACATTTTTGAATAGGATCAACTTTCATGGGAGCAATAAATAGGGTCAAATGATCAATTTATCCTTGTAATATATTTTCAGTTTGTGTGCACTTCTGTTTCCATAAAGTGATCAAATAGAGGGAGAACATAAGGTGTATTTTCCATTTAGTATGGAAGGTGGCATCATAGCTGACAAAATAGGGTCCAGAGTTACAAAGAAGAGTAGATTTGTTTGATATTGTCACATACACCTTTTTCCCTTCGTGGAATAGTGAGGAAGGATTAGCAAGCTGTGTATAAACCTGTTGAACTACATAATGAACATTCCTTTGATGGCCAACAAGTCATGGAGTAGGGCTTTAACGGCAGCTTCTGACTCAGAGGCAGGAGCGCTATCCGACCATCCCGCAAAAACCTCTAGAAAAGTAGATCGGAGCCGATGTAGGTTCTGAGATAATAGGTAACGTCCTCAGTTCATGGTAGCTATCTTGCCTGCTGATCAACAAATTGGCGGGACACCCACGCAGATTCAGAGGAGAAAAGGCCCGTTGGGTCTCCCGCCCATCAAGCAACTAAATGGACAGCACCGGGCTTTCCTCCAAATTGAGGATTCCCGGAAGATAAATTCCTGCCTGCAAAAGGTCCCAGCCAATCAGAGGCCAGCAGGTCCTGCAGTCGGCAAAGCCACAGAGGAGGCCCGAGTCCCAGGGTTGTGGAGTCACCAAGGAGAAAGGTAAGTGCCGTTTGGGGGATGGGGGTGACAGTCTCACATAGTGGGAGAGGGATCCATAGGGGTCAGTAGCAAGTGCTGAGAGTGGCTGTCAGCGGCCACCCTCATGATCCAAATCTATGTCCTTGATCATGCACAGGTTAATGTAGATTGTGGGACATTCCCTCCAGCCGACACGCAGCCTGCACAGTTTTACCAGTCATGCAGGGTGCATGTCAGGCCCACCTAGAACTGGGAATTTTGCAGTAGAGGTGGGTGGAGACCCTAAAGTGGTCATTAATTAACCACTTAAGGGATTCAACTGGAGGTTGACCATGAGCCTTTCCACCCAGAGGGTACTTCCAGTGAACTTGAGAAGACATAGAGTATCGGTCCTGATACGACCTGCCAAGTTCTTGGGACTCCCCCCCCCCCCCCCCCCCCCCCCCCGCCGTGCCAAGTTCTTGGGACCCCCCATCCTCATCCTCGCCTCCTGGAGATCAGAGGGTTTGGCCCAATGTTGCTTGCAAGCAGATTACTGAAATACTGCAAGCCTGAAGCAAATGAGGATTTTTCCTTCAGTACTCATCCAACAGCAAGCTGGTTCTCCTGAGTTATTTGTAAACTTTGAGCCAGGATAAATGATTGCACGAGGGTACCTGAGAGTTAATGAATATATTATCATATTCTTGACAATGGATGTTTCAATCTTTACTGAATTTCATTGATCCTATTAGTGACCTAATTGTGGGAAGGTTTATACAAATGCACATTGTGATCAATGATAATCATGGAATCATAGAATCAGAGAATTTACAGTGCAGAAGGAGGCCATTCGGTCCATCAAGTCTGCACCAGTCCTTGGAAAGAGCACCCCACTTTAGCCCACACCTCCACCCGGTCCTGACAACTCAGTAACCCAACCGAACCTTTTTGGACACTGAGGGCAATTTAGCTTGGCCAATCCACCTAACCTTCCCATCTTTGGACTGTGGGAGTGTTGGAACCAACAATTCTACGGACACGTGCTTGTAGGATTAGAATAGCGGTTTTAATATACTTACAACAGAGCCAGCCTGTTAGCCATTGAACTTTCGGTGAACTGGCTGGCTGACCCTGTGGCACGTATCTTTATACAGCAGCACTAGGGAGAGGAGTCCTGGATGGAGCCAAGGGAGGAGCCCAGTACAAACTCTCGAGTACTCCCAGAGCTACTCCCCCTGGTGGTCAGGTAGTGCAACTGCACTTACAATATTGATACATATATACAGATTATAATACCGTGTGAATCTCATTCACCACAGGGAGGAAACTGGAGCACCTGGAGGAAACCCACGCAGACACGGGGAGAATGTACAGGCTCCGCACAGACAGTGCCCAAGCCAGGAATCTACCTTGGGACCCTGGAGCTGTGATGCAACTGTGTTAACCACTGCACTACCGTGCCGCCCAGATAATGAACAATAACAACAATTTGTATTCCTATAGCACCTTTAATCTAGGGAACTGTTCCAAAGCAATCACAGGAAAGTTATCAAACAAAATTTGATGCCAAACCACATATTAGCGAAGAAACTCAAATAATTAGGTGAAAGAGGTCGGTCATAAGGAGTACCTTAAAGGAGGATAAGAGAGACAGAGATTTCGGGAGGGAATTCAAGAACTTAGGCCCTTGGCAGCTGAGGTGCAGCTAACAATGATGGAATGATTAAGAGCAAAGTGCTCACGAGGCTTGTTAGGAGCTTTGCAGAAATCTCGGAGGGTTTGGAGATGAAGGGGTTAACAGTGATGGGAGGAGAAAGGCGCAGAGGCCTTTGAAAACAAAGATGTGAATTTTCACATTGAGAGGACTGCTTAACTGCAAATCAGTATAGGTCAGTAAGTACAATGATGATGGGTGAACAGCACTTGGTGCGAGTTGGGCCATGGGCAGCGGAGTTTAGGATGATTCAAAATGTATGGATGTGAGAAGTTAGGGAGGCCTGTCAGGAGTATGTTGGAATGGTCAAGTCCAGAGGTATTAAAGGCATTGAACTAGAAACAATGAATAATCTGACAGAAATATATTGAGCGTGATTCTCTGGCCTCCCAGCTGCGTGTTTCTCAGTGGCGGGAGGCTGCGGGCCGTTCGCTGGCAGCGGGATTCTCTGCTCCTGCCACTGACAGTGGAAATTTCCATTGATGCCACCCCACACCGACAAGAAACCCACAGGCGGGAGTGCGCCCCCGGCAGGACCAGAGAATCCGGCCGCCAGCGAAAGGCCAGAGAATTCCGGCCATTATTTTGCAAACAGTCTCTCTCTTCACTCTGCTATTTAGAAATGTTAGAGTACATAGAACATAGAACAGTACAGCACAGAACAGGCCCTTCGGCCCTCGATGTTGTGCCGAGCAATGATCTTAAACCCACGTAACCCGTATACCCGTAACCCAACAATCCCCCCATTAACCTTACACTACGGGCAATTTAGCATGGCCAATCCACCTAACCCGCACATCTTTGGACTGTGGGAGGAAACCGGAGCACCCGGAGGAAACCCACGCACACACGGGGAGGACGTGCAAACTCCACACAGACAGTGACCCAGCCGGGAATCGAACCTGGGACCCTGGAGTTGTGAAGCATTGATGCTAACCACCATTCTACCGTGAGACATTAAGATTAAAGATTAAGTTCACACAAACCAACCTTTTGAATTTGGCTGAGATTAGTTTTGAAGGCATGAGATGTGGGCTGAACAGTTGACGTTTGAGAAGTAGTTGATACAAAACAAGACTAATAAATACACACACCGAGAGAACGGAAGTTCCACTTGCATTCAAGTGACCATGCTCAATATAAATGCTGAGACAAAACAAAAATCATAAGGAAATAGCTCACACAAATGCAATGAAAAGTAATAATCCAGTGGACTGGGAAAAATATAGAAAGCTGCAAAGGGACACACAGGAAATATTAAAAGGTGCAAAAACGATATATGAGAATGCTTGCAAATAATACAAAATCTAATAGTGAAAGATTTTATAAACAAATAATCAGAGAATTTACAGTGCAGAAGGAGGCCATTCGGTCCATCGAGTCTGCACCGACCCTTACAAAGAGCACTCTACTGAAGCCCACGTATCTACCCTCGCCCCGTAACCCAGTAACCCCCACTTAACATGTTTTGGACACTAAGGGCAATTTAGCATGGCCAATCCATCTAACCCGCACATCTTTGGACTGTGGGACCACCCGGAGGAAATCCACACAGACACGGGGAGAACATGCAGACTCTGCACAGACAGTGAACCAGCTGGGAGTCGAACCTGGAACCCTGGAGCCGTAAAGCAACTGCGCTAACCACTATGCTACCGTGCTGCCTGAATAGTAGGACAGTGGCTGAGGAAGATGAGGGTCAATTAAAAACCATTATTGATGATAACATAATAGTTAACATGGCAATAACAGATTTATTAAAATAGTAGTTTTTAAGTTTTAAAAGAGGATGGAATACCAATTGGATTGGATTGAATTGGATTTATTTATTGTCACATGTACCGAGGTACAGTGAAAAGTATTTTTCTGCAAGCAGCTCAACAGATCATTCAGTACATGGAAGAAAAGGGAATTAAACAATTCAAGAAAATACATGAGAATACATAATAGGGCAACACAAGATATGCAATGTAACTACATAAGCATTGGCATCGGTTGAAGCATACAGGGTGTAGTGTTAATGAGGTCAGTCAATAAGAGGGTCATTTAGGAGTCTGGTAACAGTGGGGAAGAAGCTGTTTTTGAGTCTGTTTGTGCGTGTTCTCAGACTTCTGAATCTCCTGCCCGATGGAAGAAGTTGGAAAAGTGAGTAAGCCGGGTGGGAGGGATCCTTGATTATGCTGCCCGCTTTCCCCCGGCAGCGGGAGATGTAGATGGAATCAATGGATGGGAGGCAGGTTCGTGTGATGGACTGGGCGGTATTCACAACTCTCTGAAGTTCCTTGCGGTCCTGGGCCGAGCAGTTGCCATACCAGGCTGTGATGCAGCCCGATAGGATGCTTTCTATAGTGCATCTGTAAAAGCTGGTAAGGGTTAATGTGGACATGCCAAATTTCCTTAGTTTCCCGAGGAAGTATAGGCGCTGTTGTGCTTTTTTGGTGATAGCGTCGACGTGAGTGGACCAGGATAGATTTTTGGTGATGTGCACCCCTAGGAATTTGAAACTGCTCACCATCTCCACCTCGGCCCCGTTGATGCTGACAGGGGTGTATACAGTACTTTGCTTCCTGAAGTCGATGACCAGCTCTTTAGTTTTGCTGGCATTGAGGGAGAGATTGTTGTCATTACACCACTCCACTAGGTTCTCTATCTCTATCTAAAAGAGTAATTAAAAATAAATTAACTCAGTGGATTCAGTCTGAGTAACAAATAGGATGTATTGTAGTGTACTGGGTAGTCCCACTCCAGGACTTCATGACTAATGAATGTGTGTTTCTAATGAATCCAAAAAAGCTTCAACATGTAAATCCTCCTGACAATTACTAATGGCAGGTGGTAAGAGTGGGAGATATTTCAGGTCAGCCATGGGATGAAAAGAATTGGAGACTCTCCCATCAATATCCACAGCTCCAGGCTGAAATATACATGTAAAAGTGTACATTGACACAGCAACACAGGACTCCCTCGGTCGCTGATTGGCCAAGATGGCGGAACTACAGTGTGGTCAGATTGATGCCTATGGCATGGGATTCAATCCCTGTTCTGGCTGGGGTGGATTTGTGATCTACCACCTTGCCCTACATGTGGGGGAGATTGCGGCACTGTTGAGTTGGGTAGAGAATTGATGAAGAAGTAACAATAAGTATGGGAATATAGAAAGTGATGTGATGTGAATAAATAACCTCTGGGAGCTGGTGGGTCCCACCTCATTGGACTAAAGGAAAAAGATGAGCGAATTACAAAAGCTTTAGTCAGTATGGGCTGAGAATTAATTTTCCCCAGTTTTCACATAAATGGGTCATGATTTACAATGTTCCATGTCCATCCAGACCAAGTTGGGCAATAAAGAATTTGTACACCATCTCACCTGAATGATTGAGGCACTTGTTTGTGAGCCTCTAAAAGTGCTCCCTCCTGAATGCTGCTGATAAGCTCCCATACATGGCAGGAGTGCCTTTGCCAATCATGTGGTAAGGCTGCTTTTCTTAAAGTCTGCTCTTCTTCAAGGCAGACTGCCTCTTAAAGGGAAGCTGCACTAAAACATAATTGCATTGTAAGTTCTTGGACACTGACCATCAGAAAAGACTGGGGAGCCATGGTAAGGAATGCGGTGTTGCTGGGGCTATTAATGATGCAGGAGGGCAAGAAGAAAGTTACCATGGTCCATGGGGAAAGTTGGGTGGAGCAGAGAGTTGTGGGGGTATGGGGAGCAGAAGGTCCTCAAGGAACCTCTCAGAAGGATGTGGGAGCAATTGAAGATCAACCTCTGAAATCTGGACTAAAGGGCCGGTCGACAATACCACAAGAGGTCTAATGATCTCACCCGGGTAGTCAACACCAATGAATGTATCTTCATGTGAGATCCCTGTCATGATATGCAAACATGCAGCTAATGAACGCATAGAATAGAACACGACCAATGAGCAGTCAGGACACTCAGGGGTGGTATCTCATTATAAAAGGGATGAGGCACTCACAATCTGTCTCTTTTTCCACAACCAACATCTACAGAGTGAGACAGGGTGTATCCTGAGCATCACACCCCAGCACGTGGCTTAGAGCAAGGCTGGTTCAGTTATACGGAGTTACTACATTTAGATTAGCAGAGAGTCAAACTCATTGAGAACTGTGTGAATAGTTCAATAAAACACATTGAACTCACTTCAGAGTCTGGAGCATATTTTACTCAAAACTGCATCAAATGGCAGCTTGTGTTATTCCAAATTACACAACACAACATGATATCAGGTGTCTGTTCATTTAGTTAGTTCAACTCAGCAACATCCGTGATGACCAGCGAATGTATACTGGCACAATGGAAAAGATTCAGGCTCCTCACCAGCTCAGGACCTCCGGCAATCTCAGTGCCAACTGGCGGACATTCAAGCAGAAATTTCAGCTTTACGTCGAAGTATCAGACCTCAGTGGTGCGTCTGATGCACGGAAGATAGCTCTTCTCCTCACCACAGCGGGTGATCACACCTTGGAAATATTCAACTCCTTTCACTTCGCCGAAGACCAGGACAAGACAAAGTTTCAGACCATCCTGGACAAGTTTGACAGCCACTGTGAGATGAACACCAACAAAATCTTCAAGCGCTACATATTCAAGTAGCGATTGCAAAGTAAAGACGAATCCTTCAACTCATATTTAACTAACTTTAGACTGCTAGCGCAATCCTGCAACTTCGGTGATATCACTGACACCATGATCAGAGACCAAATCATTTTTGGAGTCCACTCTGATCCTCTGAGAGAGCAGTTACTGAAGATCAAGCATATGACCCTGCCAGTCGCGATTGCAACATGCACAGTGCTTGAGCATGCTAAAAAATTGCTATTCCCAGTACAAAACGGCAGAAAATGATAAACTAGCCTCCCACAAGGCAGAGAGTGTGCAGGCCATCTCCCGGATGCAGCGCCTCAACATTGACGAAAGCGACCATTTCGCGCGCTCTTCCCGGGGCCCGATGCATGCGAAAGGGATAACGAAGCGGCCAAAACCCGCACTGCGCAGCTGCAGACATCTGAGAACCGCATGTGCAACGACGCACGGAGCGCCAGGACGCCAACGTCACGACATGTTTGAACTGTGGCACCCTGCAAATTTAAAGAAACACTGCCCTGCAAGAGGCAGATGCTGTTTAAACTGAGGGAAGCCAGGCCACTTTGCAGCCCTGTGCAGATCTGCCCCATAAGTGAGGAGCCAGCGCTCCCAATTCCAACGACAGTGCATCCCGGAGTGTGCACAATGCCCACAGGATTCTGATCCCGACAGTGCAACAGATCCAGATGCTGAATGCCTGGACAACGCCTACCGTGTGGGCATTATTACAAAGTATGAATATGCCACACCAGACATATCGCAAGTCCAATCGATCCTAGCCGTGGATTCCGAGGACAAATGACGAGCAGTGATGAAGGTTAACCACTGCCCCATCCAGTTCAAGCTGGACATTGGTGCCTCTGCCAACCTCCTCTCACAGGCAGACTTCAAATGCATTAATAAGCTCCCCACAGTCCTTCCAGCTGCCTGCAAGCTCCTGGATTACAATGGTGATGCCATCACACCACTGGGATCCTGCCACCTGAACGTATCCAACCGACACACACAAACACAGTTACGCTTTGAAATTGTTAAGCAGGACAGGCCATCCCTACTAGCTGTGCACGCCTGCAAGCAGCTGAACCTCATTCAAAGGGTTTACACCACAACATCCTCCCATGTGGATCTTCAGGCCGGCATCGACGGCATCGTTGCCCAATATCCAGATGTGTTCAATGGGATGGGCATGCTGCCGTATCAAAAAAAGATTCTGCTATGGCCTGATGCCAAGCCAATGCTCCAAGCACCGTGATGAGTCCCTGCTCCACTGAGAGAGCGCCTGAAGGCACAGCTCAAGGATCTTCAGCAAAAAGGCTTCATATCCAAGGTCACCGAACTGACTGACTGGGTCAGCTCGATGGTGTATGTAAAGAAGCCTTCGGGGGACCTGCGCATCTGCATTGATCCCAAGTATCTCAATAAGAATATAATGCGGGAACATTACCCCATCCCGAAGCGGGAGGAACTCACAAGTGAGATGGCACACGCGCGCTTCTTCACCAAATTGGATGCGTCACAGGGATTTTGGCAAATCCAGCTGGAAGAGTCCAGCAGAAGGCTCTGCACCTTCAACACACCTTTTGGCAGATACTGCTACAATCGCATGCCATTTGGCATCATCTCGGCATCGGAGATATTCCATAGCATCATGAAGCAGATGATGGAAGGCATTGAAGGGGTTTGTGTGTACTTGGCCGACATCATCATATGGCCCACGACCCTTGAAGAACATGTGTCCCACCTCCAGAAGGTATTCCGCTGTGTACATACCAACGGCCTAAAGTTAAATAGGTCCAAATGTTGTTTTGGCACATCAACGCTCAAGTTCCTAGGCGGCCAGATCTCACAGCATGGTGTGCGCCCGGACACAGCCAAAATCAAGGCCGAGGCGATGGAGGTCTCTGAGGACAAAAAGGTGGTGCTGCGCCTCTTGGGTATGGTTAATTTTCTGGGCAAGTGTATTCCAAACATGGCCACACACACCTTAGCCCGACACAACCTGGTGAAAAAGTCAACTGCCTTTGAGTGGAAGGCGGCACACCAGACAGAGTGGCTGGAGCTGAAAGCCAAGCTCAGCACTGCACCAGTCCTGGCATTCTTCGACCCGGACCGGGAGATGAAGATGTCCACAGATGCGAGTCAGGATGGCATCGGTGCGGTGTAGCTTCAACGAGATGACACATCATCCTTGAAATGTTGGCTAGTGTAGGCTTGAGAGATGAACAGACACTTCCAACACTGATGAAGGTTCAACTCAATTTTATTAACTACTTCTAACTAACTCACGATGACTGTGGGTCTAAATGATGTTAACTTAAACTAGAGACCTAAGCCTTGTCCGAACCAGTTGATTCTCTCAGCACGTGTTGTAAGTCTGTGCTGGGCTGGATGAGTTCCTGTTACACTCAGAGGCAGCACCCAGAATGAGCGGGAACCATGGTGCCCTCTGCCTTTATAGTGTGTGTATTCTAACTGGTGATTGGCTGTGGTATTTGTACATGTTGATTGGTCCCTGTTTGTGTCCATCAGTGTGTGTCTGCACCATGATATGCTGGTGTATATTATGACAATCCTGGGCACCAGTAGTCTACGCATCAAGGGCGATGACGCCCACTGAAACCAGATATGCACAGATTGAGAAGGAGTGCTTGAGTCTTCTCACCGGCATCCTCAAGTTTCACGACTATGTCTACGGCCTGCCGACATTCACTGTCGAGACGGATCATAGGCCTCTGGTCCACATCATCCACAAGGACCTGAATGACATGATGCCTCGGTTGCAGAGAATCCTGCTTAAACGAAGAAGGTATGTCTTCACCTTGGTGTACACACCTGGCAAGGAGCTCATCATCGCTGATGTATTGACCAGCTCCATCACCTTGCCCAGTGAGCCACTGGAGATCATCAAGCACATCGAATCGCAGGTGCAGCTGTGTGCTAGCACTCTCCCGTCGACAGATGTGAAGGTAGTTCTCATCCATGACGAGACTCCTACATTTCCATATGTTGAATTGCCACCTCCTGATACCTCGCACCACGAGGCCACCAGTCAGGCTTCCATCCCGCCTGCCAAGGCGTCTTCGTCCCCTTCGCTACCTCTCCGGCGGTCAACCAGGATCAGACGCAAGCCTCAGAGACTGAACTTGTGAACATTTGTTTTGTTTGCTCTTTTCTGTTGTCTTCCGTCAGTCAGACTCATTCACATGTAAATAGGCTCATTCACATGTAAATACATTCACATACAGACTCATTCACGTGTAAATACATTCACATACGCCAACAAAACATAAAAAAGGGGAGATGTCATGATATGCAAACATGCAACTAATGAACACGTAGAATAGGACACGACCAATGAGCGGTCAGGACACTCAGGGGTGGTATCTCACTATAAAAGGGATGAAGCACTCACACCCCACCTCTTTCCACAGACCAACATCTACAGAGTGAGACAGGGTTATCCTCAGCATCACATTCCAGCACGTGGCTTAGAGCAAGGCTGGTTCAGTTAGACTGAGTTACTATATTTAGATTAGCAGAGAGTCAAACTCATTGAGAACTGTGCTGATAGTTCAATACAACACATTGAACTCACTTCAGAGTCTGGAGCATCTTTTACTCAAAACTGCATCAAATGGCAGCTTGTGTTATTCCAAATTACATAGCACAACAATCCCCTCACCACCATACCACCAGGTTCTCATGATGCTAAATGCACCGTAATCCTATCACTCATGCTCACGATAATACATCTACCAATGCTGCCGCCATCACACCCAATTTCAATATGTGAATCATTCAAAAGAGGTGAAATATAATACTCTAACCTCATACTGTGCACAATCAATCATACCAGCCTCTTATGAATCTGTATCTCTCTATGAGGTGTGGCCAAAGTCAGCGACAAATGATCCAAATGTTTCTCCTCCTCCCGTATGTGTCAGAGTATCTCCAAATCACATTCAGCTCTGACTCTGAGGCAGGAATAATTGAAGAGTGAGACATCTACTACAGATAGGTTCAATATTGACAGTCTCACTGGCCAAAAACTCCAATATACTACAGCCTAAACAACCTGTTCTGCCATAAACTGGTGTAGATTATATATAAGTATTTTTTTAGTTTGTGTTTGAGTTATTTCTTCCTTTTTTTCATACACTAACTTGTAGTAATCACTAAAAGAGTGGACAATTTTTAAAAAAAATGTCATATATCTCAAAATTACTTAACAGCGACCTGCATTGGGAATACAAAGCAGCACCTCTATCCCCATCGACACTAAATTCCCAAATTTTGCATTCTGCCCACAATCATTTTCCCTGGTCCCCTCTTCAGGCAATTGGAGTTTAAATTCGATCGAGAAGGTTTCAAAATACCAGAAACAGGTGAAGCAAAAGACGGGTTTTTCATAGAATTTATAGTGCAGAAGGAAGCCATTCAGCCCATCGAGTCTGCACCGGCTCTTTGAAAGAGCACCCTACCCAAGGTCAACACCTCCACCCTATCCCCATAACCCAGTAACCCCACCCAACACTAAGGGCAATTTTGGACACTAAGGGCAATTTATCATGGCCAATCCACCTAACCTGCACATCTTTGGACTGTGGGAGGAAACCGGAGCACCCGGAAGAAACCCACGCACACACAGGGAGGATGTGCAGACTCCGCACAGACAGTGACCAAAGCCGGGAATTGAACCTGGGACCCTGGAGCTGTGAAGCAATTGTGCTAACCACTATGCTATCGTGCTGCCTTTAGGTATTTATGAAGGTGTGGGATTATATTCAAATCATAGAGCACCATAGAATTTACAGTGCAGAAGGAGGTCATTCGGCCCATCAAGTCCGCAAAGGCCCTCGGAAAGAGCACCCTACTTAATCTCATGCCTCCACCCTATCCCCCTAAACCAGTAACCCACCTAACCTTTTGGACACAAAGGGACAATTTTATCATGGCCAATCCACCTAACCTGCAAATCTTTGGATTGTGAGAGGAAACCAGAGCACACGGCGGAAACCCATGCAGACATGGGGAGAAAGAGCAAACTTCACACATAGTCACCCGAGGTCGGAATTGAACAAGGACCCTGAAGCTTTGAGGCAGCAGTGCTAACCACTACGCTACCGTGCCATCCTAGTTTCAGTGCAATGAAACTTCACACACTGCCAAAATAACAGATGATATCTGCTAAATAATTTGCAACTGATTTTGGTTTTGATTTTTGATTTTGTCCCATTGGACAGACGCAACATGGGTTCTTAAAGGGAAGGTCATGCCAAACTAATTTAGTGGAATGGTTTGAGGACATTAACAGTGCGGTAGACAATGGGGAGCCAAAGAATGTGGTATATCTGGATTTCCAGAAAGCTTTTGACAAGGTGCCACACAAAAGGTTGCTGCATAAGATTAAGATGCATGGTGTTAAGAGTAAAGTAGTAGCATCGATAGAGGGTTGGTTAATTAATAGAAAGCAAAGAGTGGGGATTAATGGGTGTTTCTCTGGTTGGCAATCAGTAGCTAGTGGTGTCCCTCAGGGATCAATGTTGGGCCCACAATTGTTCGCAATTTACATAAATGATTTGGAGTTGAGGACCAAGTGCTATGTGTCCAAGTTTGCAGACGACACCGAGATGAGTGGTAAAGCAAAACGTGCAGAGGATACTGGGAGTCTGTAGAGGGATTTGGATATTTTAAGTGAATGGGCTAGTGCCTGGCAGATGGGATACAATGTTGACAAATGTGAGGTTATCCGTTTTGATTGGGATAACAGCAAAAGGAATTAATATTTAAATGTTACAATATTAAACCATACTGCTGTG
This sequence comes from Scyliorhinus canicula, assembly GCF_902713615.1. Lineage (NCBI taxonomy): Eukaryota > Metazoa > Chordata > Chondrichthyes > Carcharhiniformes > Scyliorhinidae > Scyliorhinus > Scyliorhinus canicula. The sequence continues at coordinate 70,866,982 of NC_052147.1, forward strand.
CAGAGGGACCTGGTGTCCTAGTGCATGAGTCACAAAAAGTTGGTTTAAGGTGCAACAGGTGATTAAGAAGGCAAATGGAGTTTTGTCCTTCATTGCTGGAGGGATGGAGTTTAAGACTAGGGAGATTATGCTGCAACTGAATAAGGTGTTAGTGAGGCCACACCTGGAATATTGTGTTCAGTTTTGCTCTCCTTAGCTGAGAAAGGACGTACTGGCGCTAGACGTGTGCAGAGGAGATTCACTGGTTAACCCCAGAGTTGAGGGTTTGGATTACGAGGAGAGGTTGAGTAGACTGGGACAGTACTCATTGGAATTTAGAAGGATGCAGGGGGATCTTATAGAAACATATAAAATTATGAAGGGAATAGATAGGATAGATGCGGGCAGGTTATTTCCACTGCCAGGTGAAAGCAGAACTAGGGGGCATAGCCTCAAAATAAAGGGAAGATTTAGGACTGAGATTAGGACAAACTTCTTCACCCAAAGGGTTGTGAATCTATGGAATTCCCGGTCCAGTGTAGCAATTGAGGCTCCTTCTTTAAATGTTTTCAAGATAAAGATCGATAGATTATGGCGAATAAAGGAATAAAGGGCTTTGGTGTTCGGGCCGGAAAGTGGAGCTGAGTCCACAAAAGATCAGCCATGATCTCATTGAATGGTGGAGCAGACTCGAAGGGCCAGATGGCCTACTCCTGCTCCTAATTCTTATGTTCTTATGATTTTGACCAATTTTTTTGGACTATTTTGGATGCTTTGCTGTTGTCACCCAACTACATTTGCTCCATCATTGTCTGCAGAATCCCAGGAATGTAGGCAACCTCAACAGCAACAGCTTGTATTTATTTAACTCTTTAACATAGTAAAGACGCAAAAACATTTCATGTGAGCCTTATCAATCAAAATTTGACACTGAGCCACATATGGAGATTTTAGGAGAGGCAACCATTAGATGAATTGAGGGGTTATGTTTTAAGGAGCATTTTAAAGAGACTGAGAAATTTAGGGAAGGGATTCCAGAGCTTTGGAAGTAACCAGCTACAGACACAGACGCCTATAATGAAACAATGAAAACCAAACATGCACAAGGAGGCAGAATTAGAGGTGTGCAGATGTATGTACCAGCCTCATAAGGTTCTGGATGAATTTCCACATGAAAGACTCCCGATTAAATTGAAGACCATTGGAATTCCCGTACCAGCCTCCCCGGACAGGCGCCGGAATGTGGCGACTAGGGGCTTTTCACAGTAACTTCATTGAAGCCTACTCTTGACAATAAGCAATTTTCGTTTAATTTCACGTGGATGATTGTAGGGGCTGGAGAGGTTTACAGGTATGAGGAAGACAAGATCATGAAGCAGTTTGAAATCACGCTCCAGCCCGTGAAGCAGGTAAAACAGTAAGTAAAGTAAAGTCACCATAGTCCCAGATGACCATTGGCTACTTTCCCCTTTAAGGAGGCGAGCTGACTGGTAGGGATTTAACCTGATGATCACCGCACCTCAGGCAAGGGGCAAGGTTGAGCCTTCATGAATAACCACAGTGGGTAAGGGAATCAAATCCCCACTGTTGGCCTCGGTCTCAATCGCAAACCAGCTGTCCAGCCAACTGTCATGTTCTGTAGATTAGCCGAAGTGAATGATGAACTACAGAACATCTAGTTTAAATAATTTATTATGCAATAACTGCATGATGTGATAACTAGGATAAATGAAATAATAAAGTACGAACACTAATTAACTATCGAAGAGCTACTGCAAAATACGTCTATCCTCTAGCACGACCTACTCGCAACTCCCAGACGACAGGGTCGCCTGGTCCCTGTCACCTAGTGGTCGGCGGTCATGCATAACATGTTGTGCAAGCTTGCTTTATGCAAGGGCAGCACGGTAGCGCAGTTTGTTAACCCTGCAGCCTCACGGCGCTGAGGTCCCAGGTTTGATCCCGGCTCTGGGTCACTGTCCATGTGGAGTTTGCACATTCTCCCGGTTTTTCGTGGGATTCGCCGCCCACAACCCAAAGATGTGCAGGGTAGGTGGATTGGCCACGCTAAATTGCCTCTTAATTGGAAAAAAATAATTAGGTAATCTAAATTTTTTTAAAAACGTGCTTTATGCATAACATCATACCAACTGAGCTAAACCGGTTTCCCGAAAAGTAAAACAATAACTGTAATTAATATATGTGTTTAATTGTAGAACTAACAATTATACTCAAAAAAATACTTGTGTTACCATACGAGGGTCTGTGGATTTTTTATAACATGGCCTCTGAAGAAAAGGATTAAGATTAAAAATCCACTAACCAGAAGGTGACACACTTTCAGATTGGCAATGTTACTTCTGGTTAGGCTTTAATTCTCTTCCAAGAGTCTTGATTATCTATTTTTTAAAAACAGCTTCTGAGACAGTGCGACATTCCACCTGAATTCCAATGGTCTTCAATTTAATCGGGAGTCTTTCATGTGGAAATTCATCCAGAACCTTATGAGAACCTATGTAATAAAGAAAATTTGGAGAGTCACTATCTGCTTTTGTCCAACATCCTCAAAGAAGTCAGTTGCTTCCCTTATAAGTTAAAATGTGCGTCAAAAGAACAGAGATGGCCCAGCGCCATTACACATTAGTGTGCCATGAACAAAAACATCAACGTGTCAGCCAAAAAAACAAATTAGTCAGTCAATTTGGAGCCAGTCCAATTGCTTCAGGTGAGGGTAAAGGCTTAGATAAAGAAGAAAGGCAAGGAGCAACGTTATAAGAGCATTTGTTCCGGGACCTGTTTGTGGCCAACGAACAAGAGGAAGAATAGTCGGGTGGCCAAGAATCAGGGGAAAATGGACGGGAATCGGGGGAAGGTAGCCGGGGGGGGGGGGGGGGAAGGTAGCGGGGGGGGGGGGGGGGGGGGGGGGGGGGGTTCGTTATGGGGGTTTGATGGCAAGCTAAGGCCCAAAACCAAACTGTAAATAAATGCCTATAAACATGTGCCTCGGCCATATTGGGGAATGTAAAATATGTATGCCGGCTAAAGGGGCGGCCACAGTTGTTATTATGAAGATGCTTACCTGTAAATATACATGTTAATTTTTGCGTGTTTTTTTTCTAATAATTTGTTGGATATAATATATGAAAACTCAATAAAAAACATTTCAAAAAAAAAATAAGAGCATTTTTCACGACCTTGAGGGCATCTCAAAGCACTTTACACTTAATGAAGTGCTTTTGAACTGCAGACACCATTGGCAATGCAGAAAAAATAACAGCCAAGCAGCAAACAGCAAGGCCTCACAAACAACAATCAGATATTATCAGATAGGTGTTGATGGGAAAACAAATATTGCCCATGGCAGCAGAGAACTCTCATGTTCTTCTTTAAATTAGTGGCATGAATCTTTTACACCCACCTTGGAGAACAAATAAGGCCTCAGTTTATGGTTCCATCCAAAACGGGTTGGCAACAGTAACGCATTCTGCCAAAACTGCACTGGAGTGTCAGCCTAGATTTTGTTCCCAAGATCCTGCAGTGGGACTCAAACCGAAGGCCTTCCTGGCAAGAGCTTCCGGTTTTTCACGGCTGCAGGAACTTCCTGTCGCGCCGACGGAGTACCCCCGCCGCAGGTTTCCTGGTGGCATGGGGTGGATTCATTGGGAAATCCCATTGACAGCGCCATTAGAAGATCCTGCCACAGGTCAACGATGAACTGCCTAATGCCGTCATCCAGACAATCTCGCCCTCTGACGCAAGCGGAAGTGCTACCCACTCAGCCAGAGCTGACACTAAATTTAGATGTCAGAAGTGGGATTAGCCAGTTTGCAAAGTCAACCAAAAACAAGTTTATCATCATAGAATCCCTATAGTGCAGAAGGAGGCCAGTTGGCCCATTGAGTCTGCACCAACCATTTGAATGAGCACTCTACCCATGTTCACCCCACTGTAGCCACCTGGGGTGGCCACGTCCCGATTCCAAAATGGATGCCCGCAAAGAGTGCAGGGAATATTGGACAGCACTAGGGAAAACAAGCAGGTGCAAGGTTTCCTGTGTATTAAGATTTGCAGAACCCAGACAGAACTGAAACCAATAGCCATTAGCATATTAATGAGCTATCTCCGGAGACAAAAAGAAAACATTGAAACAATTGAGACCAGACAGACTCCCGGCGCCAGTGGGAGCTAAAACAAAGGCAGGCCAACGGCCACATAGGGCCCGCCCAACGATCAGGGAACAACTCCGGTATTGGAGACAATCAATAGGAACGATTGGGACATGGTCCAATTAAGTGGGACCAAGTCCGGGGTCCACCCAGAAGGACGCAAAACCCCTGGGGACTATAAAAAAGAGTCCTCAAGTTCAGTTCGCTCTCTTGGCTCTTGACTCTCTCTCGGCCTTGGCTCTCAGGGAGGAGAGACCTGCCTAGCAGCTGCACCAGCCAAGTAAGTCTAACATCAATGCACGCTACGAGATAGATGCTCCTAGCTACTATTCCGTACCAGTTCGAAGCCAGCAGTATCAGAACCAGACAGCGGCCACTGTTCCTCTGACTAGGTGGGCCACTCGAAGCTAAGTATAGGCTTTTAGTAGTAGTTGTAGTTTAGCGAGTAGAGCTTATGCATGAGTAATAATTGACTGTGTGTGTAAATAAATGTGTATTGATTTCAAACTTACTAACTGGTGTATTGAGTCATTGATCAGTACTTGGCTTTAAACCCTGTGGTGGTATCAGAAAGATACCTGGCGACTCTAGAGCAAAGGTCATTAAAACAGAGAAAATTAAGGGAAAGCATAAAGAGCAATACCGCCCTATCCCTTTAACCCAACCTGATCATCCCTGGACACTAAGGAGAAATTTAACGTGGCCAATTTACCTGTAGTGCACATCTTTAGACTGTGGGTGGAAACCGGAGCAGACATGGAGAGACCGAAGAAACACCACACAGTCAGTGACCTAAGGTCGGAATAGAACCCTGGTCGCTATTGTTGTGAGGAAGCAGTGCTGAGCACTGTGCCACCATGTTGGGTCTGCACCACCATTTGATGCAGGTCACAGTTTTCTAAGAGAAATCTAATTTTTTTGAATGGGGAACATTGATTTTTATACGGGGAAATTTAGCATGGCCAATCCACCTACCCTGCACATCTTTGGGTTGTGGGGGAGAATGTGCAAACTCCACACGGACAGTGACCCAGAGCCGGGATCGAACCTGGTACCTCGGCGCCGTGAGACAGCAATGCTAACCGCTATGCCACCGCGCTGCCCCTTGAATGGGTAACATAATTGACATTACTGTCCAGCTGTGATTTGGACAGTTCCCATAGAGTACAAAACAATCTAAGGTGCAGGATAAGCAATCTCCAATTGTGTGTCTGCCCTCGTTTCCACTAGTGCACACACTACCTTAACAGTTTTGTATATATTAATCCAGAAAATATGTCTTGATGTCATACCTTGCCAACACATTGTATAATGGACTGTAACCTCTGAGCTCTCCAGCGCCTGATTGAGGAATGCACTCAGGAATCCATCTCATAATTTCACAAAGATCCTCTGGAACAGTGCCCTGTGCTGGAAACCATTTGAAAATGTGTTTTAAATCGCTAAGTTCGGACAGTTCCGAAGTTCCGCAAAAAAGGTGAGAAGAATTAAAATCTCTTCTAACTTATGGATCGCAATCAGCTCAGAACAGCACCCCAAGGTGCACACACACCCCTGACCCCTTACAACTTTTCCCCAGAACCCCAACTGTCATAATATACATCTATGTATGTAATGGAGTGCAGACAGGCAGTGATTGACACACAGGATGACCAGTAAGCACACAGAATAGAGCAGCCAATCACCAGACAGGACACTACCGCTATAAAGCCAGAGGGCACTAGGTTTCCCGCTCTCTCTGGACCCAGCCACCAAGACAGTCAGAGTTTGTGAGCTAGCCAGTGCAAACACCATGCGGTAGCTAGTAAGTCTGATCAGGCTAGTACTAGGTCTCCAGTCAAGTCAGTATAGTGTCAACCCACAGTTGAACATGTGTAGTAGTTAAGACGTTAAAAAAAATCGTGTTGCATCTTATCAAGTGTTGGAGGTCTGTCTCTCGTTACACTGCATCAACGCAGTCCACATCGACCCAGTCTGCCCAACACATCATGGTGCCAGTGAGTGATGCTGAAAATTGATGGACCTACCTTGAGTGAATCAGTGTTGACCAGCAAACAGCCATCCGGTGACATGGACAATGTCCGCCCTCCTCCGCAGCTCCACATCGCCGGCAACCTCGGTGCAAATTGGAAGATCTTCAAACAAAAGTTACAACTCTACCTCGAAGCCACCGACCTCGAGGCCACATCGGACGCCAGGAAGATCGCACTATTCCTCTCCACAGCCGGGGACCACGCTATCCACATCTACAACTCCCTTACATTCGCTGAAGGCGAAGACAAGATGAAATTTAAAACAGTCCTACTGAAGTTCGACAGCCACTGCGACATTGAGGTGAATGAGAGCTTTGAACGGTATGTTTTCCAGCAGAGGCTTCAGGGTAAGGATCAACCTTTCAGTCCTTTTTGACCCATCTCCGCAACCTCGCGCAGCCATGTAACTATGACTCGACAACTGATTCCATGATCCAGGATCAGATTGTTTTCGGGGTCCACTCCGATTCCCTTCGCCAGAAGCTCCTGAAAGTCAAGCAGTTCACCCTCACCACTGCCATCGAAACGTGCGTTGTCCACGAACATGCTAACAATCTGTACTCCCACATCAGGGCGGCAGAAACAGCAAAGCTAACCTCCCACGAGGCGGAACGGGTGCAGGCTATCGCACAAATACAGGGCCTAAGTATCGACGAGAGTGGCCATTTCACGTGCTTTTCCCGGGCCCCTGCGCATGCGTGCCATGACCGAGGGGACGGCGAAACAGACGACCAGACTGCGCAGGTGCGTACGTCGTTGGACTGCACTGCGCATGCGCGATGGCGCACGGAACGCGCTGATGTTGGCGTCATGACGTGTCCGAATTGTGGCTCCGCCCATTTAAAGGGACAGCTCCTGATTAACCACTCCCTGCAGTATTACCCATCCCCTGACCCCATTGGTTTCGCCCACCTGCACATGCCATTTCTCACCATTATGTCCACCTGAGGGCCAACTCCACCTCCAGCCCCCCTCCCCCCCCCCCCCCCCCCCCCCACCTCCATCTTGACCTGTATCCATCCCCCTCCCCCACTGGCAGTACGAACCCAAACACCCTGCGACTCAATTTCTGCAGCCCCACAGGTCCACCCATCCTGACCATCCCCCCTCCCCCGTAATGACGTCTGACACATCCTCTCCCACTTTGAGGTCTGATTCCCCGCAAAATATAGTGAAAGCAGGATAATAAATAATAATAATCTTTATTGTCACAAGTAGGTTTACATTAACTCTATGATGAAGTTACTGTGAAAATTCCCGAGTCGCCACATTCCGACGCCTGTTCGGATGCACAAAGGGAGAATCCAGAATATCCAAATTACCTAACAGCTCATCTGTCGGGACTTGTGGGAGGAAACTGGAGCACCCAGAGGAAACCCACACAGACACAGGGAGAACATGCAGACTCCGCACAGACAGTGACCCAAGCCACGAATCGAACCTGGAACCTTGGCGCTCTGAAGCAACAGTGCTAACCGATGTGCTACAATGCCGCCAGTAACTGGAAAAGGAAGGACATACCTTACATTTACACTATACAGTATATAAAATGTACATTCCAAAACAGAATCTCTGAATTTAAGTGACATTTGGCAAACTTTGAATTTTGCCTCTGTAACCTAAAAGAGCTTCTCAACCAGTGGGATACATAATAGATACCTGCTACCATAATTAATTTTTTCAATGCCTTGTAATTATTTTTTCTAAATAAATTTTGAGTGCCCAATTCATTTTTTCCAATTAATGGGCAATTTAGCGTGGCCCATCCATCTACCTATCCTGCACATCTTTGGATTTTGGGGGCGAAACCCACACAAACACGGGGAGAATGTGCAAACTCCACACGGACTGTGAGCTAGAGCCAGGATTGAACCTGGGACCTTGGTGCTGTGAGGCAGCTGTGCTAACCACTGCGCCACCGTGCTACCCTAGTGCCTTATAATAATTCACATTATTCCGTGAAGGAATTATGGCGACATTTTATGGTAGGCAGGGAATCTAAGTCATATTGATAACAATCAGTAGCGTAACCAGTTTGGAATGGGATCACATATTGAAGGTAGTCTTCTATTTTGCTTTGGTCAGCATTCCATGATTGCTGCAGAGCCTCTGGTGAATTGAAACAACAGAAAAACATGTTGATATTATTGCTATAAAGAGAGTTTTACTGACTTCAAATCCATTAAAAAAAACAACCAGAGTAAGAAAAAAAAATGAAAGTAAACAAGGACCAGCCATCATCAGAATCATTCGAATGGGATGCTTGAAAAAATCTAAGCTGGTACTTAAACACAACTGAATGCATTCCTTCAAGGGTACGGGTGGAGTAACAGAGCAACTGAAACAAATCAATAAAACCAGCTTCTAATTCAGTGAACTGTGTATGATAATAAAAGCACAAAGTTGGACGAGTTTATCTTTGACCTGTCAGCATCTTTTTGTTAGCAATTAAAGCTATGAGCCAAGAAATTGCTGCCATTCAGTTTTTTTTTATTCTTTCACGGGATGTGGTTGTCCCTCCCCTAATTACCCTTAAGAAAGTGATGATGAGCTTCTTGAACTGCTACAGTCCACGTGGTGTGGATCCTCTCACAGTGCTGCGAGGGAGGGATTTTGAGGTTTTTAACCAAGCGACAAAGCACACTCAGTGCAGAAGGAGGCCATTCGGCCCATCGAGTGCACCGACCCACTTAAGCCCTCACTTCCATCCTATCCCCGAAACCCAATAACTCCTCCTAACCTTTTTTGGTCACTAAGAGCAATTTATCATGGCCAATCCACCTAACCTGCACGTCTTTGGAATGTGGGAGGAAAACGGAGCACCCGGAGGAAACAGGGAGAATGTGCAGACTCCATAAAAAGTGACCCAGCGGGGAATCGAACCTGGGATCCTGGCGCTGTGAAGCCACAGTGCTAATCACCTGTACTACCGTGTTGCCCGAGAGAGGAGGGTGAAATAGTTCCTCCTCAGGATAGGATGTGGTTTAGCGGGGAACTTGCACCAACTCAGATTTATCAAGCACCCCATTTGAATCATTTCGATCATTTGAAGCTGGCTGTTTCTTGGTTTTATTTCATTTTGTTTCTTACTCTGGTTGCTTTTAAAATAGATTTTAACTCGGTAGAGCTGGCTTTGTAGCCATAATATAAATATGTTTTTCTGCTGCTTAAATTCACTGGAGACTGCTGCAGTCAAGAAATGATGACAGAAGCTCGAAAGAACACCTTTAATATGTGAACCCATTCCGGTTTGGTGTCTGCTGTTATCACACTGCTGATGGTGTTCCCAGACATCTGCTTCCCTTCTCCTTCTAGGTGGGTGGAGGTCGCAGATTTGGAAAGATCCTTGGTGCCTTGCTGCAGTGCATCTTGTACATAGCACACACTGCTGCCACAGTCAGGAAGCATACACTTAGCAGTGAAATCTTAACTCTATCATGGCCAGACAGGAGAGTACACAGGCCTCGCTAACATGCATCTGACCAGCTTCACATCCAAAACGGTGGCTGAATATTGAAATGCCTCAGAGGCTGCCCTACAGAACATCAGATTCTTGGGTCTGTGAATGATCTTGTGAATGGGAGGAGTCTGGGGTAGCACTGACCCACATTACTCTGGTGAAACCTGAATAATATTCCTGCTCCTCCTGATCCCAGAGAAATGCTTCCAGTGTTTAATATCACAGACCTCTTGCCCCTTACCTGCTCAGGTTTTGCTGAGTCAAATAGCCGCAGCACACATTTCACCATAGAAAGCATCCTATCTGGCTGCATCACAGTCTGGAATGGCAACTGCACGGCCCCAGACCGCAAGAAACTTCAGAGAGTCGTGAACACAGCCCAGTCCATCACAAAATCTGCCCCCCATCCATTGACTCCATCTACACCTCTCGCTGCCGGGGAAAGCGGGCAGCATAATCAAAGACCCCTCCCACCCGGCTTACTCACTCTTCCAACTTCTTCCATTGGGCAGGAGATACAAAAGTCTGAGAACGCGAATGAACAGACTCAAAAACAGCTTCTTCCCCGCTGTTACCAGACTCCTAAATCACCCTCGTATGGACTGACCTCATTAACACTACACCCCTGTCTGATTCACCCGATGCCGGTGTATAGGGGCTGGTTTAGCTCATTGGGCTAAATCACTGGCTTTTAAAGCAGACCAAGCAGGCTAGCAGCACGGTTCAATTCCCGTACCAGCCTCCCCGGACAGGCGCCGGAATGTGGTGACTAGGGGCTTTTCACAGTAACTTCATTGACCCCTACTCGTGACAACAAGCGATTTTCATTTCATTTCATTTTTCATTTCATTATGTAGTTACATTGTGTATCTTGTGTTGCCCGACTATGTATTTTCTTTTATTTCCTTTTCTTTTCATGTACTTAATGATCTGTTGAGCTGCTCACAGAAAAATACTTTTAACAGTACCTGTGACAATAAACACAATCCAAATCGAAAATCCACATCCACCCATTGGATGGTTTGGACTGCATCAGAATCCTATATACACCACAAGACTCTGAATTTGCAATGTTTTGCCTTAATATGAAACACCCATATAACTATCGAATGTGTGTTTTGCATCGAACCACAAAAAGATTACGGTACAGAAAGAGGCCATTCAGCCCATTCTGTCTGCGCCAGCCAAAAAAAGAGAAAAGGAAGGGAACTCGGCATACATTTAATCCCACTTTCCAGCAGCTGGTCTGTAACTTTTACAGCACTTCAGGTGTTTTTGAAATGAGTTGAGCATTTCAGCCTTACCCACCAATTCGGACAGTGAATTCCAGATGCCCACCACCTTTTGGGTCAAACTGACTGCTCCAACCTTTCTACTAATCACCTTAACTCTATCCCCATGGTAATCGACCCGTCAGTTAGGGAAACAAGTCTTTCCTGTCTGTCCTATGTAGGCCATGCCTAATTTAATACACCTCAATTACATCACCCCTCAGAAAACAACCCAAGCTTATCCAAGGTGCTATTCAGAGGCACGGATCCAGGTACACCTGGGTGAATAGCAGGATTTACCGGAACTTCTCCCAATGGCATGTTCCGGATCACGGCCAGAAATGGCGAGAATATCATTAACCCTCATTTACATTCATTTCAATCTCATTAACGAGATTGAAGTCAAACGCAGCGGCCTCCTGAGAATTACCCAAGTCGCCAATGGGAAGGCACGGAGGCATCATTTTGTACTCATTTTCAAAAGCATGAAGCTGGTGCAATGGCTGCTGAGGGGAAGTGAGGAGGTGAGTAGCCACCGCCATTTTCCAGCATTCTGCTCAAGGCACCAGAGCTGTTGTTCAGTGTTTGGGGCGGGGGGGGGGGGGGATGGAGGTGGAGGTGGGGGGGGGGGAAGGGAAGGTTAGGGTTGGGCTTGGTCAGGGGGCTGAACAGTTCAAGGCTGAGTGTCATCCCTGGGCTGGGGTGTTGAGGGGCTTTTCATCTGTGAGGCCTTCAATCTATCTTTAAATATTGTGTAGGCTCATTACAGGGGCAAAGACAGCTGCAGCCTGTCGGTCCTACAAACACTTCCAGGACAGAGCCCTCCTGCTGCTTCTATCCTGAAAGGCAATTTTACTCCCTTTGACTGTGAGCAGCCTCCAGCTTCACAGCGGCAGGATATTTCAAATGAGAAATTAGCCTTGTTAGTTGTGAGAGCACTTCACAGCCACAGGTTGTGTTTGCTGCTTGCTCCTGCTGGTGGCTGCAGATGCCTGGAATCTGCTGTTGCTGTTTCACTCCTTTCTGTAGCTAGAAAGAAGGACAATATATTCTAAGAAACCTGGGTCCTGGAACACCGGGCTCAGGGGGATGTATCAGTCCAGAAAACAATCCGGTTTGAAGCAAGAAGATGCTGCAGGACCTGGTGCACTTCTACATTGATCCAAAGGGGTCACCTGATGACACCGTTGAAGAAATGCTTTCGCAGTGTAGAAGTGGATTTCATTTGGAACTTCGCTGATAGGGTTAATATAACAGTTCTGAAAAGCTCTGTGAAAGAGATGTCAACAGGTCAAGGGATGAAATAAAGGGAGTGTGTCTGACCGTATCTGTAAAAGCAAAGATGTCAGAAGGTTATGGGATGGAATATAGGGAGTGTGGCATTGGTACTAATTAATGTTCTGACCGAATCTGCAAAAGCAGAGAGGTCAAAAAGGCAAAGAATGGAATGAATGGGAACCGTTACTTTATTGCAGAGATAACATAATTGAGCTCGTTTGACCAGTTGGAACAAATAAACATTGAAATGTTAAAGGAAGGGCCTTGGAGTGAGTTGAGCCATATGGCCATGAGATACAAAAACCTTTGTATTAATATTGATAGTGACTTGTGCTAATGATTATGTCAAAAATAACCTCCCGACCTCGAAGAATAATTCCATATATGTACATGTTCTGGATCCTTGCCAAATCATAGGTGTATCTAGGAATTTAAAGGGACCACCTCTAAGCTGTGATTGTATAAAGAGACAGTCCGTATTTTGGACTTTGGCACTTCTCGAAGGTGGTTACTCGACTGCTTAGAGATTTGTCCCGGCCGTAAATAAACGAATATTCGTTACTGACGTGTTCGAGTGTTTTACTTCTGGACTGACGATCAGATACGTGAAAGCGCAATTCACATTTGGTGGCCCGTACGGGGATCTCCAGAGGGGTCTGCGCAACTAACCGGCGTAATCGACTGAGCTCGTTCAAAGTAGAGGACGAATTTGGCCCCCAACGTGAGTAAAAATTTGTTTTCCACCTTGGTATTCGCCTACTACTAGTTTGATCGTTGCTCAGCCTTGCCATTGGTTTGTCGAGAAGCCTCTGCGAGATCCAGGTCAGTCCAGCGAACCCGTTTTAAAGAGGGTAAGTGAGTGAACCCTGTGGTTATCGTCTCTAGGGGCAGCCTGGGACTGCCGCCGTGATTCCAGGCAGCGTTCGCTGGAGTTACGGGCGGGGTTGCCAGGACTGCTAGGGGCAGCCTGAGGAGCCGCCGTGATTCCAGGCAGCGTTCGCTGGAGTTACGGGCGGGGTTCTCAGGATTGCTAGGGGACGGTTAACGGGCTGTGGGCAGCCTGGGACTGCCGCCGTGATTCCAGGCAGCGTTCGCTGGAGTTACGGGCGGGGTTGCCAGGACTGCTAGAGGCAGCCTGAGGAGCCGCCGTGATTCCAGGCAGCGTTCGCTGGAGTTACGGGCGGGGTTCTCAGGATTGCTAGGGGACGGTTAACGGGCTGTGGGCTCCGGACGGGACTGCCGCCGTGATTCCAGGCAGCGTTCTCTGGAAGTTACGGGCGGGGTTCTCGGAGCCTATCCCCCGGTGTAACCCATACCTTCACTGAAGAATTTTACCTACTTACCCCTTAATAGCATTGGTGTCCTGGGTCCTGTGTTATTAAGGAAGTAAAGTAAGCTAATAACCACTTAAAATCTGGTCTTCTTGAGTTGAATTAGCTGTTTAAACTCGGCTGCTTTCCTTGTCTTTCTCCAGCAGGCTGTCTCTCTCTCTCTCTCTCTCTCTCTCTCTCTCCTGTTGCTGTTGCAGAGTGCTGCTGCTTATTCTCCCTGGGTTTATATTCTCTTTCGAAGAGTTATTAAGTTTTAACGACTGTATTGTATATGGGCTTGTTTCACTTTGATAGTTTAAAAGTATCTTTGATGTAAACATCTTACTACAACTTGTTATTCATTTCAGGCATATCGTCTCCTCTCAGATTTGATTTAAAAAATGCTTTTGTTTCAATAGTTAACTTTTATTTCTGTGATTTCAAATCGTTTAATTTTCCAATTGTCCCCAGTTCATAACTTTGCCTTTGATTTTGACTTAAATGTTGTTTCTCGTAGCCAGGTCATCTCCAATTTTCTTTTAATTAACTTGATGTTTGTAGAATTTTACCCCTTAAATTGACACTAAATTCGACTGAGCATCTTCCATTCTTTCCAGCTGTTTACTAAGAGAGTTTATTTCAATTAAGGTGTGAAACTTTGCCCTTAGCTGTATGCTAAAATTTAACTTGGTGGTGACTTGAAAGACTTGCCTGTTTTAAACATTCATCACTTAATGCAATTGAAACTCTCATCCATGCTTTTTCAGATGCTTTCTGAGATAGTTACATTCCATGAAGGTGTGAGCCATTGTTTCTGCTGAGACCTGATTGTGAGCAAGAATCTGCATTTTATAACCCTGCTCTTTGCAGCTGCTATTAACCTTTTGTGGGATCTTTCCCTGTACCCTCTCAAACCAGATATTGCCAGACTTTCATGTTTCAAATGACACATTTTTCTGTATTATCAAGAACCCACCGCAAAGAAATTAATTGCCTTGTGGAGGGAATACTGTCAGTTAATGAAAGATGCATCTATACTGGCTAGCTGGCAGGAAAATGCCTCAAAATTGGGTATTGGCCTCACTGAAGGGGGAATTGTTAAAACAGTAGAGGTCTTAAAAAGGCAATGTAAAGAATATAAGAAACGTAAGAATGCTAATCCTACCCTGGCGCCGGTCAGCAATGCGAAGCAAGGTTGGGAGGAGGGGGACGATGGGGATGAGGAACATCTGTTCAATTGCGGGGGACGTCAAAAGCCCCCACAGCCCCCACAGCCCCCACAGCCTCCACAGCCCCCACAGCCACCTCCGCCACCGCCCCTGGAATGTGATCAGTATTATGAGTAACTCAGTATGTTCAGAACTACATTGGTCTCAGAATAAACAGATAAAGAATTTGTGCTGGGCAGTTTCGAAACTGCTGCGTTGAAATTGACACTGCATGGCTCCGCAGGGTCCTAGTGCCCGCAGATCACAAACAGTCACTAGCAGAACCGCCTCAAGGAGGCACTCCTGCAGGCCCCTGCCCTTGGTCGACCCTTATATGACGCCACGGCGACCGCTGTCGCCCGGTTGCATACTACTCCTCTAAACTCGATCCGGTAGCCCTTGGCTATCCTATCTGTACCCAAATTCTTGCAGCTATCTACAACAGCCTGCAATCGGCTGCTAATATTACCCTCCAACAAGATATTACTGTCTATAGTTCCCATTCTGTTACGGCCCTTTTGGGACAGCTACAAACTCAGCATTTCACGATGGCTCGTCAGAATAGATATGAGATTGCTCTCCTTAATAACTCAAAGGTCCAGTTTGCCCACTGCACCACTATCAACCCTGCTGACTTTTTGACGCATCCTCCCACAGACATGCTCGACCCAACTCATGACTGTCTGCAACTGTTGCAGGAAGTCTCCTCGGTTCGAGACGACCTCTCCGATATACCCATCCCGAGTGCAGATTGTTCCTTTTTCACCGATGGAAGTTCTTCCGTCGGCGAAAGGGGGGATAGACAATCTGGCTATGCAATCATCGATCAAGACGGTGATGGAAAAACAGAGGATTTCTAACCTCCGCTGGTACACCCATCTCACACCAGCAGTTAGTAACCCAGTTATTGCAGGCCCTTATGCTCCCAGACAAGATAGCGGTGATAAAATGCGCAGCGCATACAAAAGGCACAGGACTGGTGGAAACGGGCAACAGGAGAGCGGACGAGAAGGCAAAAGAAATTTCTAAATCTGGCAAACTAATGGTGCCTAGAATGATGAGGCAGACTAAAACACCCTCGGGAAAGTCCCCCTCTGAAAAACCTATGCCAACCATTGCTGACATAATCCAAATGCAGGAGGACGCTCCTGCAACTGCTGTAAATATGTGGAAAAACTTAGGATGTATATATGATATCGAAATAAGCTGTGGGTCACCCCGGTAGGACAAACATGTATGACCGATGCATTAGCAGCCTGGGTGACCGAATGTGTACACTTTGCAACTCACTGTGGAGCTCGTGCCACAGGGGACATATTGTTAAAAAGCTGGTGGCACCCACGACTGCAAGAAATGGCCCAACAAATTAGCAGTCGGTGCCTAATCTGTCAACAGCACAACCCCGGTAAGGCCGTCCCCTGTGATCCTGGCACAACCCCCTTACCTGAGGGTCCATTTGAGACCCTGCAAATGGATTACATTGAGTTGGAAAGATGTCAATGCTATAAATATGTGTTAGTCATTGTGGACACTTTTAGCAAATGGATCGAGGCCTACCCGACTACGGATAACAAGGCCTCGACAGTAGTTAAGGTGTTAATGCGAGAAATTGTTCCGCGATTTGGAATTCCAGCCCGGCTGAGCTCTGACAATGGTCCCCACTTCATAGGTCAAATCAATAAGGAATTCTGTGCTCTGCTAGGAATAAAGCAACAGTTTCATTGTGCCTACAGACCACAAGCCGCTGGAGTGGTGGAAAGGGCTAATCAGACTCTAAAGACTAAACTCGCTAAACTACAAGCAGACACTGGGGCCACTTGGCTCAAACTCCTGCCTTTAGCACTCTTCCAGCTACGTGCCACCCCCGCAGGAAAAACTCGCCTAAGCCCAGCGGAAATACTATATGGCAGACCCTTTCGAACGCCTTGGGACAGCAGTGTTCCACGGAATGTTCAATTCCATTACATGGCTACCGAGATGGCTAATTATATATTAACACTAACTAGAATTTTGAAAGGATTACACTCCCGAGTTCGTGCCACCCAGGAAGAAGTCCCCTCCATTACTCATGACGTCTCCATCAACCCTGGGGATTATGTCCTAATTCGAAATTGGACACGTAAAGGTTTGGAACCTCGATGGGAGGGTCCCCTACAGGTTCTACTCACTACCCCCACTGCAGTAAAAGTGGAGGGCCGGAACGCATGGGTACATATGCACCATTGTAAGTTAATTAAGTATCCATGATGTTCTAAACTTTTCCTTTAAGTCCTAGGAACACGAGTACCAGGATGAAGTCCCTCTTCACCGTCACAATACTCGCCACCCTGCTCTCTCTCTCGCTGCATCCGGAAGAAGGAGATGCCCGTATGGAAGCCGACGTCCACCCCTGTGCCGAGAAGGAACCCCACGATGTGGAACAACGACAGGTCTCCGATGGATCACCACCCCTATCAACACCTGCCCGACCACCGTTCATCCCGACGACCAGAAGCCCCGATTCCTGACTACGTACATGGTTCTGATCTACGATCGCCGCACATGCAGGTGGAACCACCGGTGCATTGATAAGGACAGGGTACAAATTTTACCATCAAGGACTACTCACCCCTACTCGCCTTCCAGAAGGAAGCGGGCAACGCACCATGTAACGGCGAATTCATTTCTGTTTATGTCCTATGTCTATGCTAAGAAAGTGGGTGTCTCCTCTTGCTGGGTATGTACACAGGTCCCGACCCATGCCCATGGAGGCGTTCCCTTGATATCTGTTCCTTTCTCGATCGAACAGACGGCTGCATGGGTTATATTCCAGACAGTTCAGAGAATATCACGCGTCTGGTAACCCATATCAGAGATGGAGTACAGCGCTTGCGACTCGCCGGTCAGGCTGACTGGTGGAGCTGGATGTGGTCCAATTCTTGGGCCACTTACCTATTCCATGGGCTCATTATCTTCGTTACCATCTGTTTGTTGCTCTGTATCATAGCTACTGGTGTGAAATGCCTATGCAACCGTTTGGGTGCCACTGCATTACCACAGATGCTTCAGAGATCCGCCCTAGACGAAAAAGAAACACTGGTTCCACCTACCCCTGACCTATATGAGGAAGTGGCATCCTGCCGGAGCCTAGTAGAGGAGGAGTACCTCCGCCTCGCTCTCATTTCCATCTAAAGTATCCTGAGTGTTATGTGATCAAGGAATGATCAAAGGGGGGAATGTAGAAGTGGATTTCATTTGGAACTTCGCTGATAGGGTTAATATAACAGTTCTGAAAAGCTCTGTGAAAGAGATGTCAACAGGTCAAGGGATGAAATAAAGGGAGTGTGTCTGACCGTATCTGTAAAAGCAAAGATGTCAGAAGGTTATGGGATGGAATATAGGGAGTGTGGCATTGGTACTAATTAATGTTCTGACCGAATCTGCAAAAGCAGAGAGGTCAAAAAGGCAAAGAATGGAATGAATGGGAACCGTTACTTTATTGCAGAGATAACATAATTGAGCTCGTTTGACCAGTTGGAACAAATAAACATTGAAATGTTAAAGGAAGGGCCTTGGAGTGAGTTGAGCCATATGGCCATGAGATACAAAAACCTTTGTATTAATATTGATAGTGACTTGTGCTAATGATTATGTCAAAAATAACCTCCCGACCTCGAAGAATAATTCCATATATGTACATGTTCTGGATCCTTGCCAAATCATAGGTGTATCTAGGAATTTAAAGGGACCACCTCTAAGCTGTGATTGTATAAAGAGACAGTCCGTATTTTGGACTTTGGCACTTCTCGAAGGTGGTTACTCGACTGCTTAGAGATTTGTCCCGGCCGTAAATAAACGAATATTCGTTACTGACGTGTTCGAGTGTTTTACTTCTGGACTGACGATCAGATACGTGAAAGAGCAATTCACAGCAGATTGACTGCACATTGTGCGCAAGTGGAATATGTGGTTGTCAGGATTTGAATCCGGTGAGATTGGGCTGTGTGAGAGGCCCTGACCTGCTGCAGTTCCTTTTTGGAGAATGGCACTAATACGTGGACCAAGTTACACATTGATGGACAGTCATTTCTACAGTTGAATTCTGGACATGATAACATATTCTCAAGATTATCTTCCATTTCTGTTGAGGAATTTGCAAGGGGTGCTAGCGTGTGTTTCTTTGTGAAAATGAACTGATAGAGCTTTGTATGGGTAGCAAAATGGAACGGTGACATTTCCTTGTTGTTCAATGGTTAGTGTGATATGTGGAATGTTACGTAGTTGATTTTCAAATCTTTGTTACTGTAGACTGTTTAATAAACAAAATATTCTCAACTCTCAAGTGCCTTCTCTCGGGTACACATGCCATTCCTCAGAGGATGATTAGTGCACTGCATGTCCAGTGATCTTTGAAGCTGGAACAGTGCGCCTGAACTCTGGGTGCTTCAGCACCATTGAGGCAGTTGCCAACAATCAAACACTAAAAATCGGGGATTCAACACTGAGGATTCGCTCGTGACCAAAGGGTAAGTGTTTGGATGAGTGCAGGACAGCTGAGCACAGGCTCCCTAATGTTCCCGGCATAGGTCTGGAATTTGAGTCTCGGGGCTTCTGATGTAGCAGGGTTGAGTGTGCAGAGCAAGGTTTTCCAGCACAGGTGGCTCACTGGATGCATTCTGAGGGATGTAAGGGTGGGGAGGCTCGGGGGAGTTCAAGGTCCTGGGGTGGAAACCCTAACTGATTATCAGTCTCTCTCCTTCTTCAATTCCTTACAGATATAACATGCCTGTTGGTGTGGATCCCGCAGGGGCTGCGCTCGCGTTACTTGTGGCAGCTAAAGCGGGCAGACACTGGAGACGGCAGGAACACCAGCATAGGCTGCAGTCGGTGCCATATGTGCAGGGGGCTACCACACACCATGAAAACCCAATCGCCCATCAGACTGGGGTGAGACCCAGAACAGGAGGCCAGCGGCAGCCCAAGGTGTAAAGGGTCGTTTGGTCATTCAATGAGCTGATGGACACCATGTGTCGCAGAAGACTGCATCTCAGCAGAGAGACAGTGCGGCACCTGTGCCACATGCTCGTGGACATGGCACCCCATGGAAGAGAAGGACACCAATGCCCAATGGCCATGAAGGCCACTGCAGTCCTGAACGTTTATCCCACCGGGTCATTCCAGGACCTGTGTGGCATATCACCATCTACAGCACACAGGTCCATCTGGGGGGGGGGGGGGGGGGGGGGGGGGGGGGGTGACAGCTGCCCTGTATACTCGGGCATTCAACTTAATCACCTTTGAGCTGGACGAGGCCCACCAAAATGCCAGGCTGCAGGGTTTGCTGCCATCCCAGGTCCAGAGGGCGATTGATGGCATGCATGCTGTCCTGCGAGCACTGGGTCAACACAGGGAGTGTCCTATATTAACAGGAAGGGGTTCCACTCCTTGAATGTTCAGATCATGCGAAAACCGCCTCTGAATCATGCTGATGTGCGCCCATTACCCTGGGAGCATGCATAACAGCTCTATCCTGGGACACTCAGAAATACCGGTGTCATTGAGGACCATCCAGCATGATGGGTTGGTTTGTGGGGGACAAGGATATGCATTGAGATCATGGTGCATGACCCTGGTGCAGAGGCCTGAAACCAAGACGGAGACCCGTAATAATGAGGCTCACGTTACCGTTACTACCCGTGCTGTCATTGAGCCATGCATTGAACTGCTGAAAATGCGGTTCTGATGCCTGGATCACTCTGGTCGTGCCCTGTAGTACACTTCCCAAAAAGGCACCCGTTTTGTTATAGTCAGCTGTGTCCCCCACAATCTGGGACATCAGCGGGGCGAGGAGCAGCAGGAGGTGGGGGAGGGACATACAGCCTCATCTGAGGAGGAGGCGGTCCAGGAGGTGTTAGAGGACGGGCCCGAGAAGGAGGAGCCGGAGGATGGAGGACAGGTGGCAGTAAGCCTTTAGTGAGGAGTACCAGGGAGACACTCATCGTTCCCAAATTCTCCTCGGATGAGGCTGTGTCCATCAGTTCAACTACCCCCACCCCAATTTCCCCCCCTCCCCCCACACTTCCTAACCCCCAATCATCCCTCCCCCCATTTCCCTCCCTGCCCCAACAATTTCCCTCCTTCCCCCCAATCTCATGCCGCCCCCCAACATTTCCCACCCTACCCCTCAAATTCCCAAACCCTCCGGTCACAATCCCCCCGCCCTCCGACCCCATTCCCTTACCCCCATCACATCACTCCGTCCCGAACATCTTGTTCCCTCCCCCAGGTGTCTGTAACATCACCCAAAGATGGGCTTGTGTTGGTACTGTCAGCGGGTCCCCATACAAGGCAGGAGAGTGATGATAATTCACTGTGAGGAAAACTCTGGTGCTCCTCAATTTCTGATAAAGTCTGTCTCCTGTCTTTCTACTGACAGTGCGTTCACTCACAGCCATGCTCTGAACGGGGTCTGCACCGGGACTTTGAGATCTTTCACCACTGTATTCAGGGGCAGGGGGAACAGAGCTGAGGGTGCAGGCAGGCCCGCTGTGAAGTTTAACATAGCAGAAGCTTCACATGTATTATGTGTGACATGTTCTAATAGCGAACATTTTACTGTGATAGATTACCATTGCCCCGAGCTACAGATAGTGACCCCACCAGTGCCCTCTCTGTGATCCTAACTCTTCTTGATCTTCCGTGGCCTGGTGCTACATTTAAGTGTGTCCCCAATATGCACATCAGGGATAGAGGCAGCCTGCTGCTTTCTGTGCCCTGTGGCCTTAGATGCCCTTGCGGGACGTCCTTTGGAGGGCCTGTAAACTGGAGAACCCCCGCGCTCTTACCTTTTCTGCCTGCTGCCCTTGAGATGCGCCAGTGTCAGGAGGGGGGGATTCAGAAGAACTAAAAAGGCCGTCGTCTCCTCACTATGGTGCCCGGCTGGCTGTGCCCAAGTGGCATCAGACATGCCAGAGTACCAGCCTTCCCAGAGCCTTTGATTGCCTGAGACCCCCCCCTACCAACGCCCCCACACATGCACACACACGCGAGCTGTTCCACCTGGTCCCTGTATGTGGGGACCAGTGCTGAACGGCACCCAGCTGGGGTCTCCTCAGTGAGGTGAGCAGCTCCTGGGAGCTGGCTCAATCTGGCGAAGGCTTGGTTATGTGCGTTTTTAAGCTCACTTAACTCTGAGAGTCTGGGTTCCGGTCATTGTGCGTTTTTAAGCTCACTTAACTCTGAGAGTCTGGGTTTCGGTCATTGTGGGCAGGATCAAAGATTGCAACATCTCGTGAGATCTCATTAGATCTCGCGAGGCGCACTGACCGCCAGCAATCCCGTGAGAAGCCTCTCCTGGGATCTACAGCCATGTCCATTTCCGATCCTGGTGGGACGCGACAAGAAATTCCACCCAATTTCAAACATTGGATTTTATGTTATTCATCAGATGTCCACAATCTAATTATTTCAGCAGCATATTGCCAATTTACAGAGAATAAAATCCACACAGTTTCAATTTGCAAGCTGATATTCCTTTGTTTTCCCCAGAGGAATATCAAGACAGGAGTACAAACGTCAGATATCACATTATTGTGACTGTCTTAGATGTGTGCAAAGATGTGACTAACTCCATTCTTTCTTTGGTCCGCTAACAATCAAAAGAGCGCAGTTATCATCCGAAACACGTGGAAAGGGAGAACATAATGATACTTGTACAAGGAAAGTCGCTGACCATGTGACATACCAATGTGCGCTTGGTGACAGTTGAAGGTTGTTCAAGCACTGTGCTACATTATATTCAGAATATCAGCACTTCCAATAAATGAGAAAAGTGACTTTTTCAATGCCATTCTGTGTTTTTTGTAACCAGCACTTCTGCCACAGAGAGAACACAAGCATGACATCCGTAATAATGAATCCTGAGGGGGGGACACCTTACTCGTGTAATACTGGCCAATCAAAAATACATTTTGACTACTTTCTCTAGTCTGTGAGCATGCGTTAGTACTTCAAGAAAAGGGCGCAAGTCTCTCTCGCCTCCCTGCAGCATGTGTCTCGACGGCGGGAGGTGGCTTGGCCAGTAGCAGGATCTTCCATGTGCTTTCCCGTTGAATCCACCCTACTCTGTGTGGTAAACCACTGTTACACCTGTATTAGGTGATGTAAGGTAGGATCTGTACTACAGGTTCGCCATTAGCCCCTGCCTGCTGGCTCCGCCCAGTAGGAGGAGCGTGTCCTCTATTCAGCAGCCATTTCGCCAGCTGCTGTGGGAGGCCACACATCTTACTGCAATGAAATGAAATGAAAATCGCTTATTGTCACGAGTAGGCTTCAATGAAGTTACTGTGAAAAGCCCCTAGTCGCCACATTCCGGCACCTGTCCGGGGAGGCTGGTACGGGAATTCCAATGGTCGACGGGGAGACATGTCGCGGGGCGTGATTCTCAGCAGTCCGCCTCCACTCCTGCTGTACCATCCGGGGATTCACTTAGACGTAGTGGTAGGGCCCGTAAGGCAATGAAGAGGGACACAGAGTAAGTTGGCACGGGTGAAGGGCACAGTTTAGTTGTAGGGGCTAGGGCACCTGTACTTAATATTCACCATTAAACTCACTGTTGCACCTAACTTGTAAGACTGTGTGATTTTTTCCGTTGCCACGGGGATCGTGATGGTGACCGAGTGTCGCTGGGGTTGACGAGCGGTGAAACTTTGGTGCCGGGTGTGCAGTCCCTCCCCCGCCCCCCCCCCCCACCCCCTCCCACAGCTACCCCACGCGGGCACGTGATGGAGTGTCCCTGACGAACTCCAGCGACCACCGAGATGGATGGTTCAGCTATTGCCATGAGTCAGACTTTGTCTAACGATTCTGAGCACGTGATGGAGTGTCCGTGACGAACTCAGCGGCCACCAAGGTGGATGGTTCAGCTATTGCCATGGGTCAGACTCTAACGATTCTGAGCTCACAGCTCATCGCAGAGCGGGCTGTCATCATTCAACATGGCACTGATCACACCCGCTGACACAGCCATCAATGTCATGCCAGACCGTTATGCCGCAGTGGTAAGGGTGATCTCGAAGTGGAGCAGTGTACACGGAGCGGGGTGCGGGGGGGGGGGGGGAGTTGTGTGCTTTCCGTCTGCATGACTGGTGATGCAGGTGTTAGTGGTAGTGTTCAGCAATGCCGTCGCATGCGACGCATGAATCTTGCAGCCACCAACACGCCGCATGCCCGCTATCCTCGCCGGAGCCGTCGTGCAGCCTCCTGGGCATTACCAGCACCCGGGTCGTGTGTGTGTGCTGCGCCCGACGCACCACCAACCTCCTCCTCCTCCTCCTCCAGTGTTGGCACCACTTCCTGTGGCTTTTCCCTCCGACTCCTCCACCAGGGCATCTCCCCTCTGCATTGCAATGTTGTGCAGCGCACAGCATACCACAACAATGCGAGCGACCCTGTCCGGCTGGTACTGCAGGGCATCTCCGGAGAGGTCCAGGCACCTGAATCGCATTTTCAGAAGACCAAAGCAGCGCTCCACCACACCCCTGGTTGCTGCATGGGCCTCATTGTAAAGGGTCTCCGCGTTGGTCTGAGGCCTCCATATACGCGTCATCAGCCAACCTCAGTGGATAACCCCTGCCGCCCAGCAACCAGCCCCTCAGGCGGGGGGGGGGTGTCCCTCAAACATAGCAGGGATGAATGACTGTGCAAGAATGTACGCATCATGCACACACCCAGGGAACCTTGCGCACACGTGCATGATCTTCATGTGGGGGTCACATACCGCCTGGATGTTCATGGAGTATGTCCCCCTCCTGTTTGTGAACACTTCCCTGTTGCCTGCAGGCGGGCGCATGTGGACATGAACACAATCAATCACTCCCTGGACCATCGGTATCCCGGCCACGTTGGCAAATGCATGGGCTTGTGCTTCTTGATTTGCTCGGTCCTTGGGAAAGGTGATGTAGTGGTCCGCGATGGCGAACATGGCGTCGGTCACGTCCCGGATGCACCTGTGGACCGATGCCTGCGATATCCCGGATAGGTCCCCACTCGGAGACTGCAAGGAGCCGGTAGCATAAAAGTTAAGTGCCACCGTCACCTTCCTTGATGGCAACCGGGATCGCGTGTCCTCCTCCCGTTCCATGTGGGGCGAGGTGCGACACGAGTTGGCAGATATGTGCGACTGTCTCTCTGCTCAACTGTAGTCTCCTCCTGCAGGTGATGTCCGGCAGTGTCTCGAAAGAGATCCGGGCACGGTACACCCTAGGCCTCGATCGTCGCCTCTGGCGCCCTGGGCTCCACCATCAGGGTCTCCTCCTCCTCCTCCCCCCCCCCCATGCTGCTCGACGACGGGCCACTCCGCGGCCATTCCCTCTGCTGCTGCAGCTGCCCCTGCATCCACTGTGGGATGTCGCTGTGGACGCTGCTGGATGTCCAACTGCAGTGCAGCGGCCCCAATCACTGCGCTGAACATAGCCGTTCTGTTCGAACACGTTATGGTCACCTACAGAAGATGGTGGGGGGCAGAGAAACGACATGTTAGAGGGAGGTTATTCAATACCTCGGCAGCCACCTGCCATGGGATACCTGTGTGTCCCGGTGACCTGGTTGCGCTGCTGACACGCGGCCAGCCTAACCCCTGGTAACTTTCTGCTTCGAACGGGTAGTTAACAATGCATCCTCCTCACCGGTGCATCAGGGGCCTCTGCCCATCAGCCACAGGGCAACCAGCGGCCGTGTCCTCATCACCGTCCTGCCATGGCACGGCGGCTGAGATGTTGCAGCCGGGGGTGGACGACCCAATCCACTCACTCCCTCTCCCTCCTCCACACACTCACTCTCCTCCCCCTCCCACTTCTCCCTCTCCCCCCCTTCCACTTCTCCCTCTCCCCCATTTCTCCCTCTCCCCCCTCCCACTTCCCCCTCTCCCCCCGCTTCTCCCTCTCCCCCACTTCTCCCTCTCCCCCCTCCCACTTCTCCCTCTCCCCCCTCACACTTCTCCCTCTCCCCCCTCCACTTCTCCCTCTCCCCCCCATCCAACTTCTCCCCCTCCCCCCTCCCACTTCTCCCTCTCCTCCTCCCACTTCTCCCTCTCCCCCCCCCTCCCACTTCTCCCTCTCCCCCCCCTCCCACTTCTCCCTCTCCCCTCCCACTCTCCCTCTCCCCCTCCTCCCTCTCCTCCCCCCCCCCCTCCACCGGCCCGCTGCATTCTCGGGGATGCCTTCCCCAGTTTGCGGAGACTCCGGGACGGTCCGTTCACCTCCTCACTGCTCGTCAGCCAGCCCTACTGGCTGACAACTTTAAAAAGCAGGTGTGGATGGCGACGGCGTGAACTGGCGTCACGACGTCGGGACTTCGGCCCATCTGGGTCGGAGAATAGCGGGGGTGCCGGAGAATCGCCGTTTTGGGTGCATCGGGCTATTCTCCGTGTTTTTGCGCGGGAAACACGATGGATATATATCTGGCCCTTTGGGAGAATAGCAGGAGCGCGTTGGACCGGCGTCGCGTGAAAAGCTGGCGCGGCCCGCTATTCTCCCAACCGGCGTGACATCGGAGAATCGCGCCCCGGGACTGTGTGAACAGCTGGAGATTCTCCCCCAGGATATCCTGACTATCATGTACATTTTGAACTTATTAGTTTCAGAGTACGGCTAACAGCAGAAGCAAATTGAAACTGTGAACTTTTGTTGATAATTGTGTGTTGAGGGCGCGACAACACTTTTTAACTTGCAGTTGGCCGAAACTAATATCAAGTTCCGGTTTATCAGGAATATCTAAATCATTTATATCAAAGAAAATCAAGATGTCAGAAATTAGTCTGGGACCAGGCCCAGCCGTAAGCAGAAAGTGAAACAGGCACAACCGAGATCTAATTTCTATGCTGCAATTACATTTCTGAATGTGACACGGGTAAGAAGCTCTGCCTTCCTCATAGTCATATCTTCTGGCTAAAAGTGGAACCTGATGAATATTTAACATTACAAAAATCTCTGTAAAAGATGTTGCAACTCATTGAAGTGCATTTTTAATGTTGTATGGCTGTCACCTAGTTGGTATCCCTCCTGATTTTCGCTTCCAGTAACTTCAGCGCCAATTTCCTGCGATAACTGATTGTAGTCAGCACAGAAGCCAGCGTACACTTTCCATAGCTGTGCTGAAAACATCATTTTTGCCTTGGCCCCATGTCACATGGGCATGTGCAAAACCAGGCGTCGGGAGATCTGGCTGATTAAGCTTACAATTTGATATTTCATATAAACCATTTGGCATGGCATTCTTTTTGGTATCAAATATTAAATAAATAATTAGGCAGGATTCTCCGACCCCCCACCGGGTTGGAGAATCGCCGGGGGGGGGGCGACGTGAATCGCGCCCCGCCACTCCGACGGCGACTGCCGAATTATCCGGTGCCGGCTTTTTGGCAGGGGCGGGGATCACGTCGCACCAGTCAGGTTCCGTTAGCAGTGGCCCCCCGGTAATTCTCTGGGCCCCAATGGGCCGAGCAGCCGCCCGTTTTCGGCCGGTCACGCGGCGTGAAATACACAAGGTCCATACCGGCGGGACCTGGCTCTGAGGGCGGCCTGCAGAGTCCTCGGGGGGATTCAACCCCGGTGGGGGGGGGTGATGCCCCTCGGTGGCCTGGCCCATGATCAGGGCCCACCGATCTGTGGGTGGGCCTGTGCCATGGGGGCACTCTTCCCCTCCGTGCTGGCCGCTGCAAAGCTCCGCCATGGCCAGCGCGAAGAAGAAGCCCGCCCCCGCTTCTTCACGGCAGCGGTTCTGCCCATGCGACAGAACACGTTGGCACTCCCACGCATGCGCCAACTTGTGCCAGCCGGCGGAGGCCCGTCGTCGCCGGTTGGTGCGTCGCCAACCTTTCCAGTGCCGGCCTAGCCCCCGGAAGTGCGGAGGATTCCGCACCTTCCAGGCGGCCCGCGCCGGAGTGGTTCACGCCACTCTTTGGAATCACCCAGGGCCGCCGCAAATCCCGCCCCCGGCATGTCCAGAATTCTCCCACCCGCAAAAAGTCGGCGTGCCGCCAACCCTGCCGCCCGCCGCGGGGAATTGCGGGGCCGGCGGGAGGCTATGGGTTTCTGTGCTGCCATTATTCTCTGGCCCGGATGGGCCAAAGTCCTGCCGCTGAGAGGCCTCTCCCGCCGCCATGGTTTGAACCACCTCTGTGCCAGCGGGATCGGAGGCGCGAGCGGGCCCCCGGGGTCCTGGGGGGGCGCGGGGTGATCGGACCCCGGGGGGGTGCCCCCACGGTTGCCAGGCCCGCGATCGGGGCCCACCGATTGGCGGCTGGGACAGTGCCGTGGGGGCACTCTTTTTCCTCCGCCGCCGCCACGGCCTCCACCATGGCGGAGGCGGAAGAGAATCCCCCAGCGCGCATGCGCCGGTGGTGACGTCAGCACCTTTGGGGACGCCTGACGCCGGAGTGGTTGGCGCCACTCCGCTACGCCGGCACCCCTCGCCCCACTGGATAGGGGAGAATTTTGCCCCCGTTCTTGATGATTAACTATTTGTGTCAGTGACAGGCTAATGTTATTTGAAGAAAAAATAAACATTGATTTAACAGATGTAAAGAAATAAACAATTGAAATATTGTGGGCCCGATTCTCCCAGAGAGGGAGAAATCGTAAGGCTGGCGTCAAATCCGGGCGGGTTTGACGCCAGCCTCCCCCCTCCCCGACCGGGAACCGATCCTGGTGACGAATTTCGTTAAGCCCGCTTGCCAGAGTTTGCGCCGGCTGACGCGTCACATGACGTCAGCCGCGCATGCGCGGATTGGAAGACTTCAACCAGCGCATGCGCGGATGACGTCATCGTGCATTTGCGCGAAACCCACGCATGCGCGGGCCGGGATGCCCCTCAGCCGCCCCGCGAAGTGATACAGCGGGGCGGCGGAAGGACAAAGAGTGCGCGGGTATTGGACCCGCTGCTCGCGATCGGTGCCCACCGATCGCGGGCCCATGGCACCTTTGGCATGGCCGTGGTACTGCCGTGCCAATCGGTGCCATGGTTTTAAAAATCGTCACTTTACGGCCGTTTTTACGAACGGCCAGACCAGGGGCGTAATTCTCCGCACTCACGACGGTGCGGAGAATAGCGGGGGTCGTAAAATTTTACGGCCACGCTAGTCCGACGCCCTCCCGCTATTCTCCCCCCCTCCCCCCCCCCCCCCACGCCCGACTCCCGATATGAATCGCTGCCGCCGTTTTTTTACGGCCAGCAGCAATTCTCAGCTGGCCGATGGGCCGAGTTCCAAGGCCTTTACGGCTGTTTTTACGAACGGCAAACACACCTGGTCTGGCCGTTCGTAAAAACGGCCGTAAAGTGCCGATTTTTAAAACCATGGCACCGATTGGCACAGCAGTACCACGAAATTCGTTAAGCCCGCGATGCCGGAGTTTACGGCGGGCGGCATGCTAGCCCCGACCGGGGACCAGAATCGGTTCCCGGTCGGGGAGGGGGGGGCTGGCGTCAAACCCGCCCGGATTTGACGCCAGCCTTATGATTTCTCCCTGTGTGGGGGAATCGCGCCCCAGGTGTGTTTGCCATTCGTAAAAACAGCCGTAAAGGGCTTGGAACTCGGCCCATCGGCCAGCTGAGAATCGCTGCTGGCCGTAAAAAAACGGCGGCAGCGATTCGTATCGGGAGTCGGGCGTGGGGGGGGGGGGCGAGAATAGCGGGAGGGCATCGGACTAGCGTGGCCGTAAAATTTTACGAACCCCGCTATTCTCCGCACCGTCGTGAGTGCGGAGAATTGCGCCCTGTATCCTTCAAAAAACTATTGGAGAGTAATTTAAGTTCTTGATTCAGATAAATCAGGCATTTGAGGATATTTTTGCCTTAATAATGATATTCTTTTAATTGCTAATATTTCAGAAGAACATAAAAAATAGGTGAAGGTGACCAAACGCTCCCTCAAGCCTGCTTGCTATTCAATACAATCATAGCTGATCTTCAGTTTCAAGGCTACTTGCGCACCCACTGACCATATACCTTGATTTCTCAAGAGATCAAAATCCTGTCTATCCCAGCCTTGAATATATTCAATGATGGAGTAGCCCTCTCACTAAAGAAATTCCTCTTCATCTCAGTCCTGATTGATTGACTTCTTATCCAGAAACTACACCCCTCTTTTCTCGGCTTTTGCCAGAGAAAGCAGTCCTTTAGTTCCCAGCCTGTCAAGACCATTCAGAATCTCATATGTTTAAATAACTTCACCTCTCATTCTTCTAAGCCCCAGAGAGTAGCAGCCCAATTTACTCAGGCCTGAATTTTTGAGCACATGAGAGCTTTCTGTCAATGCAAAAATGCCAACAGAAGTGTGAATCCATAAGTCTCACCCATACAAACCCGGCCTCCTCCAGGAGAGGTTGAGTAGACTGGGACTGTACTTGTTGGAATTTAGAAGGATGAGGGGAGATCTTATAGAAACATATAAAATTATGAAGGGAATAGATAGGATAGATGCGGGCAGGTTGTTTCCACTGGCGGGTGAAAGCACAACTAGGGGGCATAGCCTCAAAATAAGGGAAGTAGATTTAGGACTGAGTTTAGGAGGAACTTCTTCACCCAAAGGGTTGTGAATCTATGGAATTCCTTTCCCAGTGAAGCAGTTGAGGCTCCTTCATTAAATGTTTTGAAGATAAAGATAGATAGTTTTTTGAAGAATAAAGGGATTAAGGGTTATGGTGTTCGGGCCGGAAAGTGGAGCTGAGTCCACAAAAGATCAGCCATGATCTCATTGAATGGCGGAGCAGACTCGAGGGGCCAGATGGCCTACTCCTGCTCCTAGTTCTTATGTTCTTATTTCCACAAGGGTAGAATGGGGGCAGATTCTAAATTGCACAAGCATGGTTCCTAGAGGCAGCTGCCCATATAATTTAGCTACTGACTTCACTTCATGTGATTTTAGTGACTGAAACCCAAAGTGTGCAAATTGGATCTGGTAGGTGCAGGTCTGAACTTGTAGATTCATTTGGGTAGCTAGGAACTAAAAACCCTGTTGGAAAGGTAAGCTACCCTTCTATACGATCTTGGGAGAGGTTTGGGATGGGTCAGGTGCCTTTGAAAAGGGCAGGTCCTCTTTGAGATTGTTAATGGTAGATATGAATGTGCCTAAAAAGTGCATAAATATATTGGAACTGCCAAAGCTGTCGAAGAAATGTCAAAATGCATTAGAATGAACAAAGCTCATTGGAACTGTTAAAGCTGTCAAGGAATTTAACTCTGCTGTATTTTAAATTGAAAAAAAGGCATGGAATTTTTAAAAAATCACTTGTTTGTTAATTCACTCTTTCTATAGACATATGCCTGAGGGTTATCATTACAGAATTTGTGCCACATTACTTATTTTACAATCTAACATTATCACAATGGTATGGATGCCTGTTGTGTGAACAGTTTGATCAACAACTCCAAGTGATCATAGAAGAAATGTTTGTTTTCATAAGAGATTAGTTGAAGGAATATCAATGTATTGATTTTTAAAAAAAGTAATGAGCATCTTTATTTAAATAGTAATATAATCAAGAGACACAACCTTATTAAAAGCAGAATTTTAGTTGAGTGTTTGCTGCCGATGTGAGAAGAAGTCAAGCATCTCAGTTCAGTTTTAAAATATCTGTACCTAGATTAGCAGCTCAGAAGAGTGAATAGAAACATAGAAACATAGAAAATAGGTGCAGGAGTAGGCCATTCAGTCCTTTAAGCCTGCACAACCATTCAATATGATCATGGCTGATCACGCAAATTCAGTATCCCACTCCCGCTTTCCTTCCATACCCCTTGATCCCTTTAGCCACAAGGGCCATGTCCAGCTCCCTCTTGAATATATCCAACAAACTGGCCCCAACAGCTTTCTGTGGCAGAGAATTCCACAAGTTCACAATTCTTTGAGAGAAATTCTTCCTCATCTCAGTCCTGAATGGATTATCCCTTATTTTTAGGTTGTGAGCCCCAGTTCTGGATGTCTCCAATATCGGGAACATTCTTCACACATCTAGCCTGTCTATTCCCATCAGGATTTATATATTTCTATGAAATCCCTTCTTATTCTTCTAAACTACAATGAGTACAATCCCAGTCGATCCAGTCTTTGTTCATATGTCAGTCCTGCCATCCTGGGAATTAGTCTGGTGAACCTTCACTGGACACTCTCAATAGCAAGAATGGTCTTCTTCAAACAAGGAGACCAAAACTGCACACAGTACTCAAGGTGTGGCCTCACCAAGGCCCTGTATAACTGCAGAAGGTGAGCTGAAACAAGGTGAAGCAGCTGCTGAAGGAATACAGCCAGAGTTCCTGTCGTTCTGACAGGATTTAGGTATTTTCTTTAAAGCAGTGTCAAAGGATCTTGTTGTGTCAAGTACAGGGCCGGGATTCTCCCCTACCCGGCGGGGCAGAGGGTCCCGGCGTGTTAGAGTGGGGTGAACCACTCCGGCGTTGAGCCGCCCCAAAGGTGCGGAAGTCTCTGCACCTTAAGGGGCCAAGCCCTCACATTGAGGGGCTAGGCCCGCGCCGGAGTGGTTCCTGCTCCGCCGGCTGGCATGAATGGCCTTTGGCGCCACGCCAGCCGGGGCCGAAAGGACTACGCTGGCCGGCGTAAGTCCGTGCATGCACCGGAGCATCAGCGGCTGCTGATGTCATCCTGGCGCATGCGCAGGGAGGGGGTCTCTTCCGCCTCCTCCATGGTGAAGACCATGGTGAAGGCGGAAGAAAAAGAGTGCCCCTATGGCACAGGCCCGCCCGCCGATCAGTGGGCCCCGATCGCGGACCAGCCCACCGCAGGGGCACCCCCCAGGGTCAGATCGGCCCGTGCCTCCCCCAGGACACCGGCGCCCGCCCGCGCCGCCAATCCCGCCGGCCAGGTAGGTGTTTTGATTCCCGCCGGCGGGAGAGGCTTGTCAACAGCGGGCCTTCGGCCCATCACGGGCTAGAGAATCGCCACGGGGGGGCCCGCCGACCGGCGCGGCACGATTCCCGCCCCCGAAACATGGGTGGCGGAGAATTCGGGATACGGTAGGGGGGGGGGGGGATTGACGCCAGCCCCGGGCGATTCTACGACCCGGCGATCCCACCCTAGTTTCATGATATATCCTGACTTCTCTGTAAATCAGGTATTCCTGAGTGCTAAATATCTTTAACAGTGGGTTGAGAGATGAGATTTATTTTTGTTTGAGTGGGAATAAAGATAGCAGTTAAGAGTTACCGTATTCACTGTATTGATTAAGAAGTTATTTTCTGGTGTGATGTTAAAGATATTTTAACACTGTATTGGCAATAATGTTTGATTTAATATACAATGGGCGGAATTCTACCCCCCCCCCCCCCCCCCCCCCCCCCACTCCCCCCCAATTGGCGCATCTGTTTTCTCGTGCCTGACTCCCCCGCTGGCAATGGAATCCTCATCCCAGCAACCGGCCAATGGGGTTTCCCACTATGAGCACACCCACGTCGTCTTGAAATCTGCAGGCGTGAGTGCACTGCCGGCGAAATGGAGGATCCCATCATCAGACAATCCAGCCCCTTTTCACAATTTCTTCGTGAAATCACTCCTGGAGCAAGATATCCTTTCCTCACAGTCATATAAAAATTAAAATAAAATATTAACCTGGTGCTAGATCTCTTTAAAGATTTTATTTGTGAGGTTAAAGCTTACTGCTGTGTGCAAGGTTGAATTGATATGGATATTAAGATCTTAAGGGATACAGGAGCAAGTCAGTCTTTAATGGTGAGAGATAAAGAGATTGTTTGGAAGGAGTATTGCCAGAAAAGGTGGTGCTATGTGGAATTAGTGGTGTGAGGAGTAGTATGCCACTGTGTAAGGTAAAGCAACAGAGTCTGTTGAAAAGTGGGGAAGTGATGACAGAAGTACAATTTATCCAAGGTAATGATTTGGTTGGATCACAGATGGGGATGCAACCTACTGTGGTGGAAAAGCCAGTGGAAAGTCAAACAACTGAGGTGTTGCAAGAAGCATATCCTGGGGTGCTTCCTGATTCTGTGGTGACAAGATCACAAAGCAACTGGTTAAGACAGGCGGAAGAGAAGTTAGGAAGTATCGATAGGGAGGCTGAAGTTTAGTTGTCAGAAACCATGGGCGTGATTCTCCGCTCCCCACGCCGGGTGGGAGAATCACGGGAGGGCCGGGCGAATCACGACATGCTTCCCTGGCACCCCCTGCGATTCTACCCCCACCCCAAATGGCGAGTCGCATTTTGCGTGACACCGCTCGGAGAATCGGCGGTCGCCGTGTAAAACGGCGACCGGCGATTCTCCAGCCCGGATGGGCCGAGCGGCCTGACGAACCCGACCGGTTCATGCCGGCATCAACCACACCTGGTCGCTGCTGGCGTGAACACCGTGCAACAGGTAAGTGTGGGCCTGTGGGGGGCGGAGAGAGGATCGAGCACCACAGGCGTGCTCATCAGATCTCTGGCCCGCGATCGGTGCCCATCATCGGGCCGGCATCTGTAAACGACGCACTCTTTTCCCTCCGCCGCCCCGTAAGATCAAGCCACCATGTCTTGCGGGGCAGCGGAGGGGAAGACGGCAACCGCGCATGTGCAGGTTGGAGCCGGCCAACCTGCGCATGCGTGGCTGTCGTCACTTAGGAGCCGCCGGCCGCGTCATTCTCGGCGCGCCGCTTTGACGCAAGTGTCAAGGCCCAGCTCCTGAGATTCGCTCACCGCCGCTCCTAGCCCCCTGGGGGGGGGGGGAGAATAGGGGGCGAGGAGCGGCCTCTGACGCCGGAGTGAAACACTGCGGGTTTCACTCCAGCGTCGGCTGTTTCTCTCCGTTTTGGAAAATCGCATCCCATGTTTGATCAGATAGTTGGTAAAGGACAAAAGCAGGTGGTGGATAAAGTGAATATCTTTAGTTCAAGAAAGTTGTTTGAATTCCAGCAGAAAGATTTTGAGATAAAGCAGCTGTGTCAGAAAGCATATACAGAAATAGAATCTTAGTGTTTTCCGGCATATGCAGAATACCGGCATATAGTGTATACCGGCATATACAGAAATGGAATCTTAGTGTATACCGGCATGTTATTACATTAGAAATAATTGTATTAATGAGAAAATGGAGACCTTTACATATTCAAGCAGATGGGAAATGGGCAGAAGTTCATCAAATGGCATTATCAGTGAATTTTAGAAAGGAGGTTTAATGGTTAGCGCATGAGGTTCCAATAGGGGGTCATTTAAGAGTTAGGGAAATTCAAGCAAAAATACAAAAACACTTTTATTGGCTTGGACATCATGGGCTGGATTCTCCATTTCAGGGACTATGACCCCATGCCGTCGTGAAAACTGTGGCCTTTCACGCCAGAAAAACTGGCATCAGAAGGCCGCATGTTCACAGCTCTACAGGGGACTATCAGGGACCCGTCATGGAGCTCGCAGCTCCAGCTGCAGGTATGGGGCCCCGCACTGCCGGGTCAGAGGCCGCGCATGCGCACGGTGGTGGCCTCCAGTGGCCACACCATTGTCCATTATGGACTCAGACCGCGGAGCTAGACCACATAAATAGTGCCCCCGATCGGCCACACGCCCGACCCGGACCGCCCACCCAATAATACCCAGGTCCGGTATGAGGTCCCCCTACCCTCTGATCGGCCCGTCCTGACCATGGAGGCTGTGGACTGAGTCTGCAGCCACCTTGCGTGTCTCCCGAACGACAGGACCAGATTAGATCCACGCCGTCATGACTTTGGGGCGGAGATTAGCGGGGGCGGGCCTCTGGCAATGGCCGCAGGTGGATGATATGTGGCGCGGTGTACTTCCCGGGTACGCCGCTTTTCTGGGACCGGAGAATCGAGGAACCGTTGTCGGTCCCGATTCCATGCGTGGAAATGGATTCTCCGCCCCAGAGCCGGGCGCAATTTCAGCGTCCGGCAGTGGAGAATCCAGCCCCACAAGGATGTTGTTGAATTTTACAGTGCATGTTACACATGTCAGGTAATAGGGAAACCTCAAGTGATAAACAAACACGTACTTTTCATACCCATTCCAATATTTAAGTAATATTTTACGAGGGTCTTATTTGATTGCAGAGGACCCCTAAAATGAAAAATGGGAATCAGTATCTGTTGGCCGTAATGGATGTGTCTACTAGATTTCCGGTGACAATTCCATTAAGAAACATTGCAACTAAGAGGGTTGTAGAGGAGTTAACCAAATTTTTTACTATATGTGGACTACCAAAAGAAAATCAGTCAGGTCAGGAATCCAATTTTATGTCAATGTTATTCACAGAAGTTATGGATAGCTCAGGAACAAAGCAAATTAATTCAACTGCGTGTTATCTGGAATCACAAGGTTCATTTGAAAGATGGCATCACATTTTAAAGACCATGTTGAGGGCTTTTATTCAAGATTATCCAGAGGATTGGGATAAAGGAATTCCATTTTGTGCTATTTGCAATTAGGGATGCACCTAATGAATCAACTAAATTCAGTCCATTCAAATTGATTTTTGGTCATGAGGGGCGAGAATGACTGAAATTGATCAAAGAGAAATTGGTGAGTCAGCGGTGAAGACTACATTGTTGGACTATGTGTCAAACTTTAGGGAGAGATTAACTAGGGCTGGTAATTGGCTAGCAAACATTTAAAATTGGCACAGCGTGTGAATAAAAAAGAGGCAGATAAGAAATCAAAAATTCATAGTTTTGCTAGTGGGGAGAAAGTATTGTTACCAATGGTAGGGTGAGACATTTAAAGCAAGATTTAATTGACCTTATTGTGTGTTGCTTATTTCAAGATGGTTGGCATAGTGTTCACACAGAAAACGGAATAGCTTTTAACTTAAAGAAAGCTATAATTTCATTTACACTACTAAACTGGGATACGACATTTAGTCCTTAAGAATATACAACTGATCAACAACATCAAACTACACTCATCTACTGCTATTCTCACTACTGGTATAAACTATAATCTAACCTTACTCACATTATCTGCTCTTATGACCTTCACTAGCTATCGCCTGCATACACACCTCCCCTAAGATGTAACATCACTGCCTTATATAGTTGTATATGTAGCTCCTCTAGTGGCTACTCTCGACAGTACATTAACCCTTGCAATGCTGATAGTTACAATAATTCCACACTTATCAAATTGAAAGGAAATTGAGTGAGGTGAATTATTTGATAAGAATGCCAGACAGATGGAAAACTCACAGTGTGTGTCATGTTAATCTGCTCAAAAGGTATTTTGAGAAGGAAAGAAGGAGGGGGTGTTAGTCATTGTAACTCAGGGAGAAGAGATAAATCCAGATAATGCTGAATTTGACATTCCTCATATTTGATTGGATAATGAGGAAGTAATAAGAAATTGGGATGAATTTTGAGTTACCTTCCAGAGAAAAAACAAAATGACCCAAATGAGTTATTACAGTCACATGGAGCTCTATGTGGGGAAAAATTGGGAAGTACAAAAATAATTATGCATGATGTAGTCATAGAAAATGCTATTCCAACTAAACAACATCCATACAGGCTCAACCCACTAAAGTTAGCACGGGTACAAATGCAGATTGACAGCATGCTTAAGAATGATATCATCAAAGTGAATTGCGGTGATTGGAGCTTACCTATTGTGATGGTACCAAAACCATAAGGAACAAAACGATTATGTATGGATTATAGAAAGTCAACAGTTATGAAGTCAGCTTTGTATCCTGTTCCTCACTTTGAAGATTGTTGAAGAGGAAAAAGCGAATTTTATTACTAAACTTGACTTACTTAAAGGATATTGGAAAACAGCTTTATCAGACAGGGCTAAAGAAGTTTCAGCTTTTGTGACAGCAAATTGTCTATAGCAGTTTAAAGTAATGCCATTTGGAATGATAAATGCACTAGCAACATTCCAAAGATTAACCAACAAGGTCATTTCTGGACTAAATAAATGTACATTGACGTTCTGTTGTTGTTCAGTCAAACAGGGGATGAGTATTTGGAACATTTAAAGGAATTATTTGATTGGATACAGGAGGCTGGTTTGGTGGTAAACTTGGCCTCACTGAATGTGAAAATGAAAGATATTGGGGAGTTTCCAATACCATCAACGAGGGCAAGAAGTTTCAGGAATTCTGGGCATGAGTGGTTTCTATTGGAAATTCGGACCAAATTTCAGCAGCATGGTTGCTCCACTGACTGAACATCGGAAAAAGCATAGGATGTTGGACTGTCAGGAAGCATTCAATAATCGGTGTTAACCACTGCACCAGTGTGGATGACACCTAATTATGCCAAGCAATTTAAGGTGGCCATTGATGCGAGTCATGTAGGTGTTGGTGCTGTCCTGTTGCAGGAAGACAACAAAAGAACTGAATGGCCTGGTGGTTATTTGTCTCTGATACTAAAGAAATATTGGACCATCAAGAAGGAAACATTGAGTTTGGTATTGGCATTAAAACATTTTGACATTTATGCTGCTAACAATTCATCGGAGATAATTGTTATGACACTCTGGTCTAGTGCACTGTTGATTCCAGCCCCATGGGGCCCAGAGTCCCAACACAAGTGAATTAACCAATAATTTATATAAAATGCCCAAAACCTTTGTCCCCTGGCTGCTCAATAATTTACAGTCACCAGGTTGGTAAGTTGAAACACAATCGCTGTTTATTAACAACAGGAATAGAGATGAAATATGCAGTAATTACAATGGAATAACAAACTAACCTACCACCTGCCCCCAACTGTCCCACCCTCTACCCACACACACAAGACAAACAAACAAGGAGGGGTGGAAAGGAGTGAAAATAACAGGAACTAAGATAAAAAGAAATATAAAAGTCCTTGCTTTCGATGTTGTATTCTTTGCAGCAGGCTGCCCAGCCAGCATGCTGAGTGATCGAAGTCACCGGTGTATAATTGTTGATGGCCTTCCAGGAGAAACATTCATTTGGTACTCACAGGAAATAGGATTTCCTCTGGAGAAATACTTTAGCCTTTATTAAACTGGGCCTTCGACTCAAAGGTCCACCTTTGAGATTACTTCACTCAGAAGAGTCTTGGTCTCGCAACAAACCCAGCCTCCAGCTCGGGTTTTTAAACTCAATCCTTTGCAGTTTCTTTAAAATGACCAGCAGCCTTATTGTGGAGAGAAAATAGTTCTTACAGTAGATTTTTCAGAGAGATTTCATCATATCAGAGAGGCTTCTTCCAGCTTCTGAATTGAAAGGGTAACTTCAAACTAGCCTCACTAGGGAAAGACATTCCAGAGAAATCACAA
Organism: Scyliorhinus canicula; assembly: GCF_902713615.1. NCBI lineage: Eukaryota > Metazoa > Chordata > Chondrichthyes > Carcharhiniformes > Scyliorhinidae > Scyliorhinus > Scyliorhinus canicula. The sequence continues at coordinate 70,905,917 of NC_052147.1, forward strand.
CCATTTCATAGAATCATAGACTTTACAGTGCAGAAGGAGGCCATTCAGCCCATCAAGTCTGCACCGGCTCTTTGAAAGAGCACCCTACCCAAGCCCACACCTCCACCCTATCCCCATAACCCAGTAACCCCACCCAACACTAAGGGCAATGTTGGACACTAAGGGCAATTTAGCATGGCCAATCCACCTAACCTGCTCATCTTTGGACTGTGGAAGGAAACCAGAGCACCCGGAGGAAACCCACGCAGACACAGGGAGAACGTGCAGACTCTGCACAGACAGTGACATAAGCTGGGAATCGAACCTGGGACCCTGGAGCTGTGAAGCAATTATGCTAACCACTAACCACAGGCAAAACTCAGCAACTCGAGGCAGTCCATTGGCCACCAGCCAAGTCCATCAATCTGAGTCATCACGAATGTCAGTCAAATTATTCTGGATTCTGTCTGATTGAATTAAAGGCTAGTTCATGCAGATTGCTTTCTTAAAAGTCACGGGTTACTGCTGCTGCTTCAGTTAAAGATGCAGGTTGCCTTCAAAACACAAAAATATAAAACCCATAAATCATCCATAGGTCAAAATTGTCGCAGGACAAAAATAAAAGAAAGGGGGAAACAGGAAACATACAGGATTTAAACAGGAGAATCCTTACACAGATTATAATCCATTCAAATTTAACAGTTTTTTAAAAAGCGCAGACTTGTCTGAGGACAAGGGGGGAGCTGAAACAAGGCTGTTGAAACATCTTTTGAAGACATACAGCCATAGTTCTACATGGATCTGACTGGTGTGGGAACCTGTCTGGGATGTCCCAGACCTGTGTGCACAGGTGCATCTATGCCGTAATGTAGGCTCTATATGTCCAGGCAGCACAAAACATCAATACAATATAGTCCAAGCCATCCAGTGCCCAGGCAGCGAGATTCCCCACCATCGCTGAAATGCCCCAGGTCCATGGGATGATCAACGGGATGTATGCCCGCCTATGAGCACCACCGCATGAGGGGATGGCCTTTACAAACCGGAAGGGATTCCATTCCCTTAATGTTCAGTTGGTGTGCAACTACTAGCTGCACATCATGCATGATGACACCCAGACAGCGAGAATGACGCCTTCATCCTGGCACACTAGATGGTTACCGACACCTTTGATGTGCTCTCCCGGGTGAGGGGCTGGCTCTTGAGCAACTGTAGTTACCCTCTGCGGTCGTTCCTGATGCCCACTATCGGCATCAGACCGATGCAGAGAACACCTAGAACAATTCCCATGCAGCGACCAGGAGCGTCATCGTGCGGTACATCAGGGTGCTGAACTTGCGGTTCAGGTGCCAGGATCGCTCTGAAGGCACCCCCCAGTACAGCTCCAGGAGGATCTCCCACACAATGGCGGCATGCTACATCCTCCACGACATCACACAGCAGAGGGGTGACATGCTGGATGAGCACAGTGAGAAGTCTTGCAACACCAGGTTAAAGTCCAACAGGTTCACCCCAGTCCAACGCTGGCATCTCCACATGCTGAATGAGGAGTATGAGTGACAGGCCTCGTCCAGTGAAGATGATGTGGAGGAGGGCAAGCATGTGGCCCGGGCAGCCACTGTAGTTCGCACAACATTTGCGCCTGGGCTGCTGCGCATGGGACAATCTAATCGCCTCCAGGTTCACCAACTTGGGGGACCTGGCCACCCACAGCCAAACATCCCGTCCCATCCCCACCCCCACCCACACCCTCTCAGCCAGCCACCCTTTGACTCCCCTCCCTGCACTCCACCTTCCACCCCGCAACTCCATGCTTCCCATCTGGCCCAAAGTTGACAGTATCAGTGGGTCTGGCCCATGGGATGGAGGATGATGATGGCCAACTGCGTGACGAGCTCCGGTGCTCCGCATCGTTTGACAAAGTCTGCTTCCTGACCTCGGAGCACATTTCACCATCCGCCCGTGTGATACCTACATGCATGCTGGCCATTCCATCTCACGGTCCCATCGAACCCCTGGGATGTCATGGGTGAAGACGGGGTCCGGGGCAGGGGTGGGGGTGGTGTGGAGTTAGGTAGCGGGGTGGTGTGTAGTAGTGGGTCACTCATCCGGTGGGCCCTCTTGCATGGCGCCCCAACATATCTGATGCGTCCCGTGCCACCTCCGAGGACATTCCCGGATTATCCTCTGACAGCCCTGGGCACTGTGGTCCATGTCCATCTTCAACACCCGCACCACACGCCCAACCCACCCCACTCCACCTAGCACAGCCACTGCACCAAGCCCAGCCCATCCCTCACACCCTTCAGACAGAAGACTGAAGCAGTTGGAAACATCAATGAACAGGTGTTTATTGTGCCCTCTTACCTATCGCCAACCTATATGTTTCACCCATGCCAACTTAACTGGTGTCTTTCTAATCTTCCGTGTCCTATTGCTCCGTCAAGGTGGTTCTCCAGTTGGTACATCGGATGTGGAGGCGGTATTCTGCCTATCTCACCCTGCAACCTGTGTCCCCTTTGGCGGCCATTCTCTGGAACGACCAGACCGCAGTCTTCTGGGTGTCATAGGTGGTGTGGTGCCACCTTGTTGAGGCAGTTAACCGCCAGATGTGCAAGGGACAGGAGGGGTGTGTCCGAGGTACTGATGTGTTCCAGTACCTACCCTTTGAGAGTCATTGACATGGGCCCCATCACCTCCTCCTCCCTCAGGGTGCCCGCTCGCCTCCGGGCTACTCCTTGGGATGGGGGTGTGGCCGGACAAAGCTCCGAACACTCCCCCGCCATCTGCCGCTGCCAATCCTGGAGGCCCGTTCTTGTCTCAACCAGGGTCTCAATGCTCGCAGCCTGGAGAACAGGGACTGTGCCACATCCGCCTGGGACTGTGCCACCTCCCTCTGGAACTGTACCATGTCACTCAGGGACAAGCCAGCCAATGCCCTTGAGCCCCACAGCCATGGCTCAGTGTGACTGGGCCAAGCTGTGGAGTGCCACGGCAATGTCCATATGGCCCTGGTGCATGGCTATTGTGACATGATCGCCCTGTTGTGTGATCGACCACCGTCCGCACAGAGTGCCCTTGGACATTCTGACCCATGGCCAATACCTTTGCACCCAACGCCTCCATTATGGCTGACACCCGTGCGGTGTTGGCCTGGGTGGCATGCATTTTTGGCTCCATCTCCTGCTCCTCCAGGCAGTTGGGCTCCTCTAAGTCCAACTGCAGGTGCTGGATGGTTGCTGGCACCCATACTATAGTCCCCTGGCTCTACGCCTGTATCCCAACATTGATGGAACAGCCCTTTCCAGAAGTTCAAGACCCGTCTGGACGGCAGCTAATTCATGGGGTCGGGCTGCCCTCCGACCGTCCCTCCCTTGGGGCTTCCTATCGTCACCTGAGTACCACTGCATGGGTGTGATGTGCGCCACATAGTGCCCGAGGAGCCTCTTTACTAAAATGCCCTCCTGATGTGAGTGTCCCTGGAATGGTGGAGGGTGTAGGTGACAGTAGTGATGAGAAGTTGGTGTCATCCCAGACATATGCTCCGGGGTTTTGTGGGGTTGTGACTGCAGGCGTGGATCACCAGCAGGTCCCGCCTCATTGTAAGGCAAGTTGAGCTGATGTGCTTGGATGTTAGGGGTCCCAGATGGAACTGCCTCATCGGCAGGTGATCCTGCAAAACAAGATGCCTGATTAGATCGTGGGTAGGCGTGGTGTGGGGGGGGGGGCGGGGGGTTGGAGTGACACACCTGCCATAGGGACATCACAATTCATTGGGGGTTCACTTGGACCTCCGATGCCAAACTCCGCCTCCGCGACTGCCCGCTTCCCAATCCCACCAACCAGCTCCATCGTCTTATGGTCTGCGACAGTAAGGGGCCACATGTCCGGCTGACTCCCTCTTGTTTTCTCTCATTCCCTGCTAGTGTGTGCTTCTTACTCCTGGGAGCACATATAATGCGCAGTGTGAAACCATAAGACCATAAGACACAGGGGCAGAATTAGGCCACTCGGCCCATCGAGTCTGCTTCGCCATTCAATCATGGCTGATACTTTTCTCATCCCCATTCTCCTGCCTTCTCCCATAACCCCTGATCTCCTTATTAATCAAGAACCTATCTATCTCTGTCTTAAAGACACTCAGTGAATTGGCCTCCACAGCCTTCTGCAGCAAAGAGTTCCACAGATTCACCACCCACTGGCTGAAGAAATTCCTCCTCATCTCTATTTTAAAGGATCGTCCCTTTAGTCTGAGAAAGTGTCCTCTGGTTCTAGTTTTTCCTAAAAGTAGAAACATCCTCTCCATGTCCACTCTATCCAGGCCTCGCAATATCCTGTAAGTTTCAATAAGATCCCCCCTCATCATTCTTAGCTCCAACGAGTACAAACTCAGAGTCCTCAACCGTTCCTCATACGACAAGCTCTTCATTCCAGGAATCATTCTTGTGAACCTCCTCTAGACCCTTTCCAAGGCCAGCACATCCTTCCTAAGATACAGGGCCCAAAGCTGCTCACAAATACTCCAAATGGGGTCTGACCAGAGCCTTATGCAGCCTCAGAAGTACATCCCTCGTCTTGTATTCCAGCCTTCTTGACATGAATGCTAACATTGCATTTGCCTTCTTAACTGCCGACTGAGCCTGCACATTAACCTTAAGAGAATCATGAACAAGGACTCCCAAGTCCCTTTGTGCTTCTGATTCCCTAAGGCAGGGGCACAGAGCTAGTGACTCACGCTGGCCACCCTGAGGAGGTCGTACAGCTTCTTCCTGTACTGCTGCCCGGTCCTGGATGTGGGGCCCATGGTGCTTACAGCCTCGCCCACCTGTACCCAGAGCGAGTTGACATCAACGGGTGGCAGCCTCCTTCCCACCCCAGGGAACAGGATGCCCCACCTCTCCTCCATGGTATCCTGCAGTGTCTCCAGCTCTGCATCGGTGAACCTTAGCGCTGCACTTTGAGGTGTCATCTTCTTGGCTGGAATGACAATATTTCTCTCATTTCCTCATTCGCCGCGATCATTTCTTTTGTCTTTCCCTTAAACGAGTGGGATTCTCCGGTTCGCCTGCCGCGTTTCCTGGACAGCGCACCCTCGCCATCAGTGAGATTCTCCGTTCCCGCCACCCGCCAATGAGATTTGCCATTGTGGTCACCATAAATCCACGGGCATGGGTGCCCTGCCGGAGCAACGGAAAATCCCGCTGCCAATGTTCAGTTTTACTTTCTTATGTCCTTGTAAAAGCACTTACATCCTGTTTCTATATTCCTGGATTTTTACCCTCATGTTTCCCATTTTAACTTTTTTGTAACCCTTTCCTGATTTCAAAAGCCCTTCCAATCCTCATGCTTGCTACTATTCGTCTGAACATTATAACCTACTTATTTTAATCTAACTTAATTTTCTTTTAATAATAATAACACCATTATCATTAACTTGCTTGGTAAGTCAGAGATTAATCATTCATACTGGGCGTGATTCTCTGTCCCGCCAGCTCCGGTTTCCTGCACAGCGCGCCCCCGCCTGCAGCAGGATTCTCCTTTCCCTCAGCTGACTAATGGGGTTTGCCATTGTGGCCACCCCCACCCTACCGTGAAACCCGCGGGCGTGGGTGCCCTGCTGGCGCAGCGGAGGATCCCACAGAACGTATGTTTGTTGTTACATCAAATATATTTTTGCTGAAAATTTTGATTAATTTCTTTGCTATTTCACGCTGTTTATTTCTCATCATGCCGTTCAGTTATTTACCCAAACAAACTTAACTAGTTTTCCCCTCATTCCTACTTATAGGCTTTGTTTAAGTTTCAGATTCTAGGCTCGGACTCAAATGTGCTGCTGTCAAATTTAATATGGAATTCAGTTGTATTATGATCACTTTTTTTTTCAAAGTCCTTTTACCAAGAGATTACTAATTAACTGTGTCTGATTACAATATACTGGATCTAAGCTAGCTTTTTTGCCGGCTGGTACCAAAGTGTCCTCTTCCAGGAAGCTGTCATGAAAGCATTCTGCAAACTCATCTTCCAGGTTACCCTTCGCCAGTTAGATTTGTCCCGATTATATGCAGATTAAAGTCCTTGTCATTATTACCTTGTCTATGTTACCAGCTACAATTGTTTCATGCATCGTGCTCTGTCTGCCAAAAAAACATTGTTGAGGGACCTATAAACTACTGCCAAAGCATTTTCTTACTCTCATTATTTCTAACCTCCACCGATATGGATTCTACTCCTTGAATTCTAGGCCCATATCTGTTCTTACAACAGTCCTTATGTCATCTTTACTATTCAAGGATACTGTTCTTTTTTATTCTGCCTTTCTTTTTGGAGTGTTGCGTGCTTTTAAACATTTATTTCCCAGCGTTGGTCACCTTGTCAATGTGGGTTTGATATTCAAGTCAGGGTCAAGAAACCGCCTCTTAGACAATTTCCAGGTCTTGATCCTTCACCGCATCTATGCTACTAATGCAACGTGATCTTTAAATATAAATGCCTAATGGTCCTCGAGGTCAGCTCAACACCCAATTAATGGTGCTGCGTGTTAGCAGGAGGCGGAAGCTGCCTGCAGATCAAGAGCAGCAAATGATAAAGGGCAAAAGCTAAAATAATAGCGAAATGAAAAAGGGCATCCTCGAAGGGGCTTGCTGCTGCTTTGCAGAAGAGAAGAGGCAGTGCATCTGAGGGCCTGCAGCCTCACCACACACAAAACGGACTAAATGGCCGAATGAAAAATATTGCGTACAATCTAGTTCCCAAAATGTTCCAACATTAAATGTGTCAAACCCCTCACCACTACCACCCTCCCTGTCCGACCCGTCCATCAGCCCCTCCTTCCCCCCACCACGGGCCTGACCGGACACCCCTCCCAACACCTCCTGGCCTGCACGGTAGCATGGTGGTTAGCATAAATGCTTCACAGCTCCAGGGTCCCAGGTTCGGTTCCCGGCTGGGTCACTGTCTGTGCGGAGTCTGCACGTCCTCCCCGTGTGTGCGTGGGTTTCCTCCGGGTGCTCCGGTTTTCTCCCACAGTCCAAAGATGTGCGGGTTAGGTAGATTGGCCATGATAAATTGCCCGTAGTGTCCTAAAAAGTAAGGTTAGGGGGGGGGGGTTGTTGGGTTACGGGTCTAGGGTGGATACGTGGGTTTGAGTAGAGTGATCATTGCTCGGCACAACATCGAGGGCCGAAGGGCCTGTTCTGTGCTGTACTGTTCTATGAACCCTCCCCTTCCCCCAGTCCAACTTGACCCGACCACCCCCCTCCTGGCCCAATTCAACCTCGACTCCCCACCTTCCCAGCCCACCCCACCCCACCCCCTGCCAGCAGCACTGAGCATGTACCTCAACCAAATGGACTGTAGCAGTTCAAGAAGGTAGCTCACCACCACCTTCTCAAGGGCAATTAGAGATTAACAATCAATTCTGGCCTCGCCAGTGGTGTCCACATCCCATGAATTAATTTGAAAAGTACATTTAGAGAAAGTGGCTTTAACTTTTTACCACCTTTCTTTCATGGAGCTTATTCTCTGGCGCACAATAAATATAAACTCTCTGTCCCTTCTGAGCTCACTCTGCCTGTTTTTTCAAAAATTACTTTGATGATCAATGCTTCAACTATTCTCATTAGATTTCTGAATCTCCCTTCACCTGCCCCCTCCTCACTCTTTTCATTTAAAACCCATAACGTTTTACGACTTTTTAGTTTTCAAAAAGAAAAGGGGGCTGGATTCTCACTCCCGCCGTGCAAGATTTCTGGTTCAGCACACTGGCGGGATGGTCCATTTCACCAGCTGGTCAATGGGGTTTCCCATTGTGGGGCAGCCCCACGCCATTGGGAAACCCCCGGGATGCCGATGAAACGGAGCATCCCGACGGCGGAGAATCTTGCCCCAGGTCTTTTCTCGTGTTGTCATCTCAATAGATAACAGTTAATAGCTGAAACGATGGCACAGTAAACAAATTTCACATTTTAAGACTTTTACTGTTCCCAAAGATGAAAAACACAGCTGGCTAGATCTTTGTATTCAACTTATACTTACAGAACATTCCCCTTTTTCTCTTAGTATAACTGAAAACACTCTTCAAAGATATACTGTACAATGTCCTTTAAAAAGACATTCAATTCTTCCGTAACCATAGTGTCACAGTGGTGGGCACTGCTGCCTCACACCTCCAAGGCCCCGGGTTCGATTCCGACCTCGAGTGATTGTGGGGAGTTTGCATATTCTCCCCATGTCTGCGTGGGTTTCCTCCGGGTGATCCGGTTTCCTCCCACAGTCCAAAGATGTGCATATTAAGTGGATTGGCTATGCTAAATTGGCCCTTGACAGGGTTACAGGTGTAGTATGGGATTTGGGCCAGGGTGAGACACTTTTTCAGAGGGCCAGTGCAGACTTGATGGACCAAACGGCCTCCTTATGTACTATAGTGATTATATATCAACCAGTCCAAGGTAATTCTTAGTTTTAAAAGGATTTATTTAATTTGCTTTCCTTTCTCAGTCTCAGAACATTTAATCTCAACCTTTCATAATATGATTCTTCTCTAACAAAAGCTAGGTGAATCTTCCAGCTTTGTTTTAACTCCTCATGAATTTGGCCTTTTCAATCTGAGGGTACAATTCCACCTGCATTACTGTGTGGTGGACCACAGTCTCTTGTTGCATTTGCATCTCTTACTTCTGGATCCTGACGAACCTTGTCTGTGAGTTTTAGGCATAGCTTACACCGTTCGCCTGTCAAAAGCTCACCATCGTGCAATACGAATCACCTGAGCCTTGTATCCATGTAGAAATTATAATTAGTGACACTTGCAGTCTAACCTTGGAAATACATGAACAGCTTAAATCACAGCTGGTAGACAGCTCTTCATTCTCAACTCTTGTCTGGGACATTGGAGACTGACTGACCATTTTTAGCGCACATGTTATTATCTCCAAATGTAACCATCTTGCACCTTTCCCCTGAAAAGCAATGTGGTTGGCTTCAATATCTAACAATTAGACCAGCCAGGCAGACTTTAGTGCAATTCACATGGCACTTTTCATTTTACCCTAAATTACAGGCATAGACCTAAAATATAACCTTAATATAACCAATAGACTAGTGCGACAGGAGGTTTGTTGATGGGAAACTGGGAATTGCATCTTTCCCACCGGTCCAAGCTAATTAAACAATTGCACCTATTTTTAATTTACTCAACATGTTTCCTGTCAGCTGGTGGAAACCAGCTGGGCAGTAGATCAGAAATATGGTGAAAAAGGCAGGTTTGTTGACATGAGGTCGGAGGGCACGGGGACACGACATTGCCGTGGGTAAATGGAAAAGGTCATAAATCATGGGGGAGTCAGACATTGCGAGGCTGCAGAAGAGTTGGATATTGGGGGGGCTGGGGAGAGATGGATAATGTAGGAGTTCAGGCAGTCGGGGGTCTTCCATGGAGTGGTAAACAGGGAAGCCTATTGGGCTATACGAGTTAACACTTCTGCTTTTCAGGTTCATGAAGAGAGCTACAAACGTGCTTACCATATGGGTCCAACGGTTCTTGCCTCCATCTAGCTGTCAGGTTTCATCAGGTCTGGGAAAAATGGACTGATTTTCACATGTTAAAAATAAGACATATTTAAAATGGAGTCATGCAGCTTCCTTAAATATTTTGTCTGACTTGTCTCTTGATAGGCAGTTTTGGGTCAGGTTGGGGTCAGGACGTCATTTTTTTATTACTCGAACTTTGTCGCAGCTTTACATCTTAATACACCATTCACATTTGCTATTCCCTCCTGTCCCCACAACATGGGCCTTTAAAACCTCATTCCTATGAAATAGGCGTCAATTCAGAGTTTAGTATTATATGCAAATCCTTGAATGAACCCTTGAATGAAGGACATTTATCTACATTAGACATCACATCTCTTGGACTCACCAGTTGAGTTATCCTTGTTTGCTTTTCTGCAAATCAATTCTGGTTGAAAACCCTGGAGTTTCGAGAGAAAAATTTCACAGGGAATTCATGCCTGATAGCTTCCTCTGCTTTGGTCTGAAAACATGCTCACATAACGAGAAGTAGTGCAATTGCTTGAAAACTTCAAAACTAACAATTCTGTTGGATAATAATGCCAATTTTCCAATAGGTGTTTTCATTCAAAACACTATAATCAATCTATTACAGAGCATACTTTTGAAAATCAAACTATGCACAAACAGTGCTTTTGTGGATCACAAATGGATAATGATAAATCAAATGGATGTGTTATGGTTATGAAAGCTGACGCACTGAAAATGAAAAAGTGAAAATTGTAAGATGCATAAAGATCGAGATCTGGTGCTAGCTGACAGCTTGCTGCCCACACTGACAATCAATGTCAGAAGAGGGGAATACATTGGGCACGATTCAGTGACCCCGTTGCACCAGGCATGGATCCTGGAGCAATGGATAAATCACGCAAGATCCCCAAACTGGACTCCGCACTGGGTCAACCGCGAGTCACTAGACTCGCTCCACCTCACATGATCTAGATCTTGCCATTGCTGGATCATTAAAATACCCGGACACTGGATTCACCCGCCGGCCGAGTCTCACCGGCCATGCCTGAGTGGCCTCGCCAGGGCATCATTGAATACTGGTTCACATAAATGTAAACCAGGCGTAAAGGCCCATCGATGAGTTTCCCAGGGCATCTGAGACCCCTGGGTGATTGGGGAGAGGGCAGGGTGGTACCCTGGGACTGCCAGGATGCCAGGGGAACTGTCAGGGTGCCAGGCTGGTAGTGCCAGGGTGCCTGGGTGACAGGTTGGCGCTGCCCAGTGGGGCTTGCCGATTGGCGGCGGGGGGGGGGGGGGGGGTGAGTGTTGTTCCAGGGGCCTCCACAAGGTTGAGACGATGAGAGGGGGAGTCGATAAAGTGAGGGGAGGGGTCATGAAGTGGGGGGGGGGGGGGCAGGTGAAGATCAGGGCTGCCAGTCAAAATGGTCCACAAATCTGCAAACAGCCGGTCCTGTTAGCAAGGTCAGTTTGGTCAGCAACATCAGGAAACGCCAAAAGAAACCTGCAAAGTGCCTTTGAATGGCGGGTTGTTGCAGTCACCAAGAAACATCCCACTAAGCACGGCCATAAGCGGACTTTAACATTTGTCCACTGAATCTCACCCATTATCTCCTATTTAGTTAGAGACAAACAGGCAGAGTGAGCATCCAGCTCCATCAGGACACCGGGCTGTGCCATGGTGCAGGATGCATTGACTGCACACATCATGCTTTGTGGCCGTGGCATCTGAATGCAAAGATGTACGATTTGTGAATCAGGAATCGATCTGCCTCTGTCTTAAAAACATTCGAAGGCTCCCACCTTTTGAGGAAGAGAAACTCACAGGCCTCTGAAATGATGGCCCCCAACTTCTGGCTAGTGGCGGAAAGCCACGGATGGTCGATTTTAATGGAGAAACCTGTGCACTTGCTTGCGCTCTGATGATGTGACGAATCTTCAATTCTCTTCACCTGCCTGGGGCCTCCATCCTCCCCTCATTTGCATAGGTTCAAGCATGGCGCAGGAGGTGTGCACACCCACCCCCTAATTTTTTTACTATAAATTTAGAGTACCCAATTCATTTTTTCCAATTAAGGTACAATTAGCGTGGCCAATCTACCTATCCTGCACATCTTTGGGTTGTGAGGGTGAAACCCACGCAAACACGGGGATAATGTGCAAACTCCACACGGACAGTGACCCAGAGTCGGGATCGATCCTGGGGCCTTGGCGCCGTGAAACAGCAGTGCTACCCACTGTGCCACCGTGCTGCCCCCGACCCACCCCCTAGTGGGTGGCCAGATTTGGAATACCATTGAGGGCAAGCATTTGAACAGGGAGAAAACAACAGACACGTTTTAAAACAAGTGTTTTAAAGATATGTAGACATTTCTAGGAGTTTTTTTTAATCTTTCTTTTTAACAGGCATTATTATTGTTGTTGAGTCTTTTAAAGTAATTTTTTATTTTACTTTCTATGATTAAAGGTGATTATTTATAAGTGAACATCAGTTTAGTTATCTGTTTTAAATCTGAGAAATTATTGAAATCTGCACGGTATTAGTAAGCATATCACTTTACTAAAGTTTGATGCCACCTTTTTAATGCTCCCCGTGATTATGGATGATTTGCATATTATTTAAATTGCTTTACTTCTAAGCTATCTATAAATTCCCTGAGTGATTTCAACATAAAATTGGATCCCTGATCTGATTGGATTTTGTTTAGTAGTCCTTATCTAGTAAAAAAATTAGTTAATTCTTCTACAACCCTCTTAGCCGTAACGTTCTGAAATGGAATGGCCTCCAGAAATCTCGCAGTAACATCAATCATGTTCAACAAATGCTGATTCCCATTTTCCCACCCATTCAATTTGGGTCCTTTTGAAAGGTTCCTCAAATGCCAGAATGGGTTTTAAGCGTCTGGCTTGGTTACCGAATTAGGTTTTCATATTACATGACATGAGTGACATGTACGGCAAAATACATTTACAACCTACGCAGACCAGATCAACAAACACGTTTTTGAATTTTTGCTCGAGTTTTACTCTGAAATGTCCCCCTACTGGTACCTTATACGCTACCCGCGGGATCCAACATAACCACTCACTCCATACTCACGACGTATTCACTCCACTGTTACCATCTTTTCTGGCAATGATCCTTCTGAACTACATATCTCCTTATCGCTCACCATTAATGATTGACATGCTCCAGTATCCCTTAAGATCTCAACCTCCTTACCTACTCCACCTTGTACACATGAATAAACCTTACCTTCCCAAATAAAATCAGCTGCTACCATGTTTTTTTTTTAGTCCACTTTGTTAAACCCCACTGGTTTATTCTGTTTTAAAGAGTCTATCTTCCCAGTACTTTTCTTTGGGTGTCCAACCTTATTACAGTGAAAACATTTACATTTTCTTATATCTCTTCCACCCTCATAAATTCCCTTTCTTAACATTTCAAACAAAAAATTCCAATTAAGGAGCAATTTAGCATGGCTATCCACTTGCTCTGCACATCTTTGGGTTATGGGGGTGAGACCCATGCAGACACGGGGAAAATGAGCAAACTCCACAAGGCAAAATTTCATTCATATCTCCAAATCGACCCCCTTCGCCTTGCCACCTGTGGATTTCACATATCCCCAGCTTCTGCCATTCACACACTATAATGATGTCAAAGCCAAAACCTTGATTTATGAACTAATTTCAAATTGGCTGCCTTTTCTGCTGCCTGTCTAGCAGTTTTAACCCTTTGTTCTTCCACATGAGTTCTCACTACCAAAGGAAATTAATCTTTAAATACCCGCAAATTAATCGTTTCTCGAAGAGCTTCATACATTAGGTCTATTTTTGATCATCGTATTCACCTAGCAAAATTATTTTATGTGATTCTTTCAGATTCCATATACATCTGGCTTGGTTTATTCCTGAGATTTCTAAATTTCTGTCTTAGACTTCTGGCACTAGTTCATCTGAACTGTAAATGGCTTTTCTCACCTCATCTTGATCACTGATACCTCTTCCGATAGCAATGCAAAAACCTCACTAATTCTACCTTTGTTTGAACCAACAACACCCAAGTGGTTTTTGGTCAATTCAATTGGGGTGGCACGTTAACACAGTGGTTAGCACTTCACAGTGCCAGGGACCTGGGTCGAATACCCGGCTTGGGTCACTGACTGTACAGAGTCTGTACATTCTCCCTGGGTCTGCATGGCTTCCTCCGGATGCTCCTGTTTCTTCCCACAAGTCCCGAAAGACGTGCTTGTTAGGTGAATTGGCCATTCTGAATTCTCCCTCAGTGTACCCGAACATGAGCCGGGGTGTGGCGACTGGGGAATTTTCATGGTAACTTCGTTGCAGTGTTAATGCAAGCCTACTTATGACACTAATAAAGATTATTATCATTAAATTAGATTTTCGAAAAAGGCTTTCACATTTTACTCATCAAACTTTGGCAGTGCTTGAATATATTTAAACATATCCCCATGAGGCTTTTGACTAAGAGGGGTTACTCCTCCCTCTACTCCCTCCCTCAATTTAGAATGGATTGGCCATTCTAAATTGCCCTTAATGTCCAATAATAAATTGGGTGGGGTTACTGTGTTATGGGGATAGGGTGGAGGTGTGGGCTCAGGTATGGTGCTCTTTCCAAGGGCCAGTGCAGACTCGATGGGCTGAATGGCCTCCTTCTGTAAATTCTATGATTCTATAAATTAAATGCTGAAAGAAACTTTAATTTATTGTAATGTGGCATCATCTTTCATTTAACTCTTTCTTCACAATTATTATACTCCTAATTCCCCCAAGATAAAAGAAACATTATTTACTTTGTGATTTATTTCCAGCCTTTCAGCACTAATTCAAGAGCCAGAAAGTGCTAACATAGTTAGTCTGCGCTTATTGATTTCGTTTACAGTGTGACAATCATCTCAACTGGTTTATGAGAAGTAGATTGCTTTCTATTTCATGGCTTTACAAAGAAAATGTTTGTTTAAGAATTCATAGTATAAAAACAGAGCGCTTGTAAAGAAAAGGGACTGAAAATGGCTAACATGGATCAAATGTATAGGGCCGGATTCTCCATTTCAGTGGCTAAGTGCCGGCTTAAACGGAGAATTCGCGGGCGTTATACAACTCCAAAGTCAGTGCCGAACCCACACCGTTTCTGGGACCGGTGAGAGGCTCGCAGCATCGCTGGGTAAAACTCTCGGCTCCCGCGCCACCAGCAGCCGGAGAATGGCCATGTCCCTGCCCACGCATGCTCACAGCAACGAGCTGCAGCAGTTGCGCATTACAACATGGTGTCGACCGTGCGCATCGAAGCTTTCATCCTGGCACACTCTATGATTCTTAACATGTTCAAGTTGCGCCACCCCCCCCCCCCCCCCCCCCCCCCCCCAGCTGCGGAGGGTTGGCTCCTGGGTGACAGGGGTTATGCACTGTGGTCATGGCTGGAGACACCTATCCGGAGGCCACAGACCGATAAGGAGACCCACTACGACGACGTCCATGCAGCAACCAGGAGCATGTTCGAGTGGTGCTTTGGCCTCTTGAAGATGCGGTTCAGGTGCCTGGACCAGTGTGAAGGGGCCCTCCAGTATGATGCTGAGAGGGTCGTCCGCATCGCGGCGGTCTGCTGCGTCCTCTGCAACATCTCACAGCAGAGGGGCGACGTCCTGGAAGAGGAGGATGAACAGCAAGCCTCCTCTGACTCGGGGGATGCGGGGGGGGGGGGAGGAGACGATAGGCAGTTCATGGGGCCCAGGCAGGCAGGGGAGGCTGCATAACTTGTGTGCCTGGGTCAACGGGAGTGGGATGCTCTGATTGTCTCCAAGTTCACCTGACTTGGGGGAGGGGGGGCAAACTGGCCAGGAGCACGGACACCGTATTCCACCCCCTCCGACTCCCCTCTCCCACTGCCTGGGCCACCCTCCCCTGTGCACCTCCTCCGTAATACATACATGGCGCACTATAGGATACGTGCCTTGGATTGGCAGTAACACTGGTCTATGGGATAGGGGATGATGACAACCCACTCTGCGATGAGCTCTGGTGCTCCGTTTGACAGTGTCTGACTTCTGCCCATTGTAGCACTTTCCACAGTCCACCTCGGTGATCCCTGCATGCGAGCTGGCCATTCCATCACATGGTGCAATTGAATCCCTGGGGTGATGGTGGTGGGAATGATGGGGTGTGGAGAGTCCAAGCCACCCACAGTGTCCGCCCTTCCTCTCCCACACACCCCATCTCTGGCCAGCTCAGACCAGTCCACCACTCCCAACCATCTGGCAGAGCACCAAGGTAGGTTGTAATAGTGCTAACAGGTGTTTAATGTGACCATGCATACACAGAATTGTGCCTTAGCCTCTATCACTAAACTGTGCCCTGCACCTGTGCCAACTTTACTGCAGTGTAATTTTCTTTCCTTACGGGCCCTAATGCTATGCCAAGGTGGATCCCCAGAAGGTACAGCAGGAGTGGAGGTGGCCTGCAGTGATTCCTGCCCTGCGACCTGGGTCCCCATTGGCGGCAGTCTTCAGGCTTGGATGGACCCAGCTGCTGCTCGTGTGTCCCGGGTGGACTGGTGCTGCCCTGTTCTGCCTGCTGCCCTCCAGATGCGCAAGGGACAGGAGCAGGAGAGCCTGAGGTGCTGCGGTGTTCCGGCACCTCCCCTGCTGGAGTCACCGTCATGGGTCCCATCACCTCCTCCTCCCTCAGAGTGCCCGATGGTCCCCGGGCTATTCCATTGGACAGGGGTGCGAGCTGAGCTATCCCCTGAGGTTCCACCGCCACCTGTCGCTGCCAGTCCTGAAGGCCCGCTCTGGTCTCGACCAGGATTTACATGCTTTTGGCCATGGAGCACAGGGAGTGGACCATCTCCATCAGGGACAGCGCCATATCACCCATTGATTGTGCCACCACCTTCTGGGATTGTGTCACATCAGCCAATGACTGCGACATGTCCTTCTGGAACTGGGCCACCTGCCCCTGTGTCTGCATCATGACAGCCAACGCCTGAAATTCCCAACCATGGCCTGCTGTGCCTGGGCCACACTCAGAAATGCTGCTGCGATGTCCAGGTGGCTCTGGCACATGGCTGCCTGTGAGGCGGCAACCCTGTCCTGGGCATCAGCTAGCACCTGCACAGAATGCCCCAGGTCTTGGGCATGCTGATCCAGAGTCAAACCCGGCGCCACCGGCGCAATGTCTCCACCAAGGATGCCACTCGTGCAGTGTTGGCCTGGACAGCACGCATTGTCGGCACCACCTCCTGCTTCTGCACGCGGTTCGACTCCTCCAACTGCACCTGCTGGATGCTCGTCGACAACCCTCTACGACTGCATCCCGACATTCAATGGGACTGTCCGTTCCAGAAGCTAACAGCTGTGGGCCAACAGAAAATGACAGTTAGACAATCTGTTGCATGCAGCCCAGGGGGTGGGTAGCTGGTGGCCTCAGTGGCCACGGCACCCGGCCATGGCAGCCGGTATGGATGCCAACATGTGGTGCACGTTTTGGTGGGGGGGGGGGCACCACAGATGTGTGGGACGGGGTTAGTGCCAGGGGCAAAGTGTTGCCTACTCACCCTGGCCGACCTGAGGAGGGCATGCTGTCTTTTCTGCACTGCTAGCCGATCTAGACGGTGTTACTGGTGGCGCTCACCGCCCCTGCCACCTGTGCCCAGACATGCCAAATGGCAGCGGCTGGAAGCCTCTTTCCCAGCCTGGGGTACAGGGTCAACCGCCTCGCCTCCAACCCGTCCAGGAGGGCCTCCAGTTCGGCTTCGGTGAAGCGTTGTGCCGCGTGTCTTGGTGCCATCTTGTTGGCTGGGATGGTGTGTGTGGGGAGTGAAGTTGTATATGCGGCTGGAGCTTGTCCGCTTCCTGAATGTCAATCGCAAAATGGTGAATCCCGCACCGTTTCTCATTGGAATAGTTTGTGTTCAAGTGGCGCCAATTCTAGCCCCTCAACAATTGCTGAATCGGTCCAGGTGCGCCGTCAGTTTTGCTGTCGTGGAACCCCATGAATCATGCGCCAGCGTCAACATTGTCTCAGAAATGGAGAATCCGGTGCCATGTTTGAAGATGGAGCTCCTGCTCAAGTCAATGCATCTGCCTTCTACCTCACAACTGTGGCACTCCATGGAAATCCACCAGAAGTGTATCGCAAGGCCCTTTGGGCGGTTATGCATTTTGCACAAAATTCAAAATGCATTTATACTTTCCAATAGCCAGTTTTCATCATCATAGGTTCACTGACCCCTTCTTCGGCTGCATATTTTGTTATTTTGAACTGTGTAAAACAAGCACATTCTATTTGAAGTTATACAATTGTTGAGTGGCACAAGGTTTCTGGATTTCAGCAGTAATTTCAGCAGTTGATTGTCTAGATTCTAGATTTATGACTCAATATTTTGTCTGCTTTCGCTGTTACATCTCCCATATGCACTAACTGAGGAGTAATTTGGCGAGGGTCCTTGGACTGTTTCTAGGTTTTCCACTTCCACTGTTGCCATTTTTCCAGCAGTAAAATTGCAAATTCTAAACACCAATGAGGTTACTCAATCCTCAAACATCTGACCGATTATCAGAAGCAGAAGCCACCAATTAACTAATATTACATTTATTAAATTGGCTACAAATTGATGGGTTGGAGAAATGAAACCACACTGTGCATTGACTGTGGATTGATGAGTCCCCATAATTGAATACTTGACGAGGATCCAAAGTGCAATGAGATAATTAAATTTACATTTTTCATATCCAGCATTTGAATACTAAAACCAGCTTAATTATTCCCACTCAGTGAAAAAGTAATTTCTTTACTCATATTTATTCACTACGAATGCTTGAATAGAGTGTCAGATTTTGTATCATGATGGGTTCTCCTGCATTCTGTATGTTCCACTGATAAATAACATTGTCCATTAGCTAATTTGTGAGAATATATCTGAGAATAATTGGATGTGGAAAGTGGCCATAAATTCCATTTGGCCATAAAATCAGGATTTTTCTTTTAGGGGAAGAGTTTATGCAGAACAGGACCTCCAGCCACTCCTTTAAATATTCCCCAGTTGCAGCCTATTTCTTCTTGTGTAGGGTTGGACATAATGCACTGCAGGCTGGTGGATTCTCACCGCCAAGTCCATCAGTGTGGGGCTGGGAGATCTCAAATGTGGGGACAAGGAATGAAAATGGGCAAGAGGGCCCTGGAGGTTAGAGGTTGTGTTCAACAAGGCCCTCCGCTGAGACTGGGTTCGATAACAGGTAAACGTTCAGAATCATTGTACAGTTGATGCTTAAATGCAAGTTTCATTAGTTCACAGTTGTATTGGTATAAGTGACAAAAAGCAGACATGTCAGCAGACACAGAACCATTTAAAATCATCACTACATGTAAGATGACAGAGCTGAGTGTGGGCAATATAACACTGGAGTTTACAGAGCCAGAGAAGACCATGCAGGAGGGTATGTCAGAGTAATCCAAAACCAGCATCACCTGATTGACTATACCTGTCAAGATGCCACCAACTTTCTCTACAGCCCATCTGCAAATTACATGATGGTCTGCCTTCTCACGGTCAGGGTGAAGAACTGGAAAGGTAGCAAACTCCATCATCATCATTAGTGCCACAATGGTTAGCACTGCTGCCTCACAGCATCAGAAACCCGGGTTCAATTCTGGCCTTAGATGACTGTGGAGTTTGCACGTTCTCCGTGTCTGCGTGGGTTTCCTCCAGATGCTCCTGTTTCCTCCCACAGTCCAAAGATGTGCAGGTTAGGGGTATTGGCCATGCTAAATTGCCCCTCAGCATCTAAAGATGTGCAGGTTAGGAGTGGTTATGGGATCAGGGCCAGGAGGTGGGTCAGAGCAGAAAGCTATTTCAGAGGGTCGGTGCGGACTTGATGGGCTGAATGGTCACCTTCTGCACTGTAGGGATTCTATGGATTCTCTCTCTTGCAAGAACACAGTACAACATTGAACTTGCACATGTTCAGGGAATGCTAACAGTCGGCTGTTCAATGAAAATGCTGCATCTTGTTGCAGTCAAGCTGTAGTGATGACTTCTGGGTACAATGGCACAGAGAAGCCTCCTCGTGTGCATTTCACTCAGAAATATACCGCTTTGTGACAATCTACTTTAATTGTCTCTATCCCTTCAAATTTGATAAGTAAGTTTCTTCCCCTGCCAGTTATGAACTCCCTAGATGCAACTGAGTTAGGAAAAAAGAATATCCATATATGTGGTGCCTTTCATATTCAAAGGACATCCCAATTTGTTTCACAGCAATGACGTGCTTAAAAAATGTTGTACAGTAGGCATATGTGGCAATTCATTTGAGGACAGAAAGATCCTACAAACAGCAATGAGGTAAATGGCCTGATAATCTGTTTTTGATGGTGTTGTTTGAGGGCACTGGGTGAAATCACTTACCTTTCTCATGTTGCACTGTGGGACCTTGTAAGCCCACCTGATTGTGCAAAATGTGTTGGGTGAGCAAACTTAATTGGTCTTCTTTCAAGGCCTCAAAGGTCATAGATGCTCGTGCCCAACCAATCCAATCCACTGGGCACAATAGCACAGTGGTTAGCACTGTTGCTTCACAGCGCCGGGGTCCCAGATTCAATTCCCGGCTTGGGTCACTGTCTGTGCGGAGTCTGCACGTTCTCCCAGTGTCTGCGTGGGTTTCCTCTGGGTGCTCCGGTTTACTCTCACAAGTCCCGAAAGACGTGCTGTTAGGTGAATTGGACATTCTGAATTCTCCCTCAGGGTACCGAACAGGCACCGGAATGTGGCAACTAGGGGCTTTTCACAGTAACTTCATTGCAGTGTTAATGTAAGCCTACTTGTGACAATAAAGATTATTATTATTATTATCCACAGTAAAAGTTAACCTTCGGTGGTGTGTTCTTGATTCTGCTGCTGGGGTAATATGTCCAAAAAATATTCCCCAAATGACGCTGCTCCAATTCAGCTGCAATATGGGCACCTACTCAGCAAATTTGCCTAGCCATGGCCTATTCACACAAAAAAGACGCATCTAAGTGTGCCAATTAATATTCTGTCAGTTTCTTTACAATCTTTGCAAAAAGATCATCAATAATATCATCCACCAAAACCTTCGCATCCATAACACATTGACATTCAATCGGTCACAATCTTGATCCAGATATAGAATTAAGAATTTAGTGTCAGAGAGAAGTGAGCCACGGTCCACACATCAGCATTCAATGACCCCTGGCAAAACATTGTTCAACGAGTGCTAAGAGCAAGTCTGGCAAAATGTGGACTGTGTGTACTTTGACCTGATCTCACCAGTGCTGTGCCAGATCCAGATAATTGACACTTGAATAGCATGAAGGACCATAAACTCATTTTGGATGTGTTATGACACCCTGGGCTAGGGTCAATTCCAGACCCCCCTTACCCAGAGTCGCAACACAATTGAATTAACCAATAATTCTTAGAGAAATGCCCAAAGTCTTTGGCCCTTGGCTGCCCAATAATTGCAGTCACCAAGTTTGTAAATATAAACAATAACTTTTCGTTTACAACAAGAACTATAATGGAACATGCAGCAAATACAACTGGTTAATTATTAACTGATTTCTAATCCTCCCACTTTAACTTGCCCCTATCCTCTATACACACACACACACACACACATAAGACAAACAAAAACAAGGGGAAAGAGAGGTGAAAATAATATGGATGAAAGTGGAAAGCTAAGAGCCTTTGTTTCAGGTGACTGTTTCCAGCACCTTTCTCTTCTTAAAACGTTGCTTTCGATTCAAGGTTTTCACTGTAGATTCATTCAGGTCTGTGCAGTTTCAGCAGCTTTTCTGGACAGAGAGGATAGCGAGCAGGCCCTTCCCTTTCAGGGTCCAGGATTCAAACCCTGCTTCCCTTAGGTCTCTGGAAATCATCCCACCCAGGCAGGGTCCAATCACCACCTGTTACCGGCCAGAATGTGACCGTTTGGCCAATTCATTGGCCAGCAGCCAAACGGTTGAACCAAGTCCCACCCCATCATTCGGATGCCACAAAGTCTGAGTTTTGCAGCCCAAAACTAGCAGAGTGTTCTCTTTTGTAACTTATGGGTTCCTCATTCTCTCTGCTGCTTGACTTAAAGTTATATGTCCATTAAGCATCCATGGATCAAAATTATAACAGTAAAAATAAAGAAAGGGGAAATTAGGGAATCAAAAGGAAGCAGCCTTACAGATGGCAGCACAAAATGGGCAGCACAAAACTGGCAGTGCTATTTGGACTCTGCTTGATTTCCCTTGCCCATCGAAAAGAAAATCAAACCGAGCATAAAACAATCCACATTTCAGAAGCCCTCATTTTGTGATACTGCCTAAGATTAATTTACTCTACGTCACTTGTGCCTCAGTTGGCTAAACTCTCACCTCTGAGTCACAGGTTCAAGGGTCAACTCCCACTCAAGGACTTGAGCACAAAAACCAAGGCTGACACTCAAGTGAAGTACTGAGGGTGTGCTGCACAGTTGGGAGTGTCATCCTTCAGATCAGAGAATCATCGAATTTACAGTGCAGAAGGAGGCCATTCGGCCAATCGAGTCTGTACTGGCTCTTGGAAAGAGCAACCTACTTGAACCCACATCTTCACTCTATCTCCATAACCCAGCAACCCCACCTAAGCTAAGGGTAATTTAGCATGGCGAAACAACCTAATCTGCACATCTTTGGGCTGTGGGAGGAAACCGGAGCACCCAGGGGAAACCCATGCAGACATGGGGAACATGTGCAGACTCTGCACAGACAGTGACTCAAGACAGGAATCGAATCTGGGACCCTGGAGTCTGAAGCCACTGTGCTAACCACTGTGCTACCGTGTCGCCGATGAGTTAATAAACCAAGACCATTCCAGTTGATATTAATGATCCCACAGTACAATTTCAAATCAGAACAGGGGTGTTATCCTTGGTGTCCTCGCAGTATTTATCTTTTAATTTAACATCACAAAATCAGATTATCTAGTTATTATCACATTGCAGTTTGCTGTACAGTGGCTACACTTCAAAGAAAGTGTGTCGATAACACAACTGGTCTTTTTTTCTCTCAGAAATCTTGCACCCGAACATAAAAGTTCTTGTCACGTCTTAATTTCAAAGGAGGTTTTCAAATTAAATAACACAAAAATTACAAAACAAGAGACTGTGAAAAATTAAAAAAAACAAAAATAGATAGAAAATTAAATTAGAAATTTAATGATATAAAAAGACAATCTTCACAAACTGATTCATTTTAATAAGTGACTCAGATTTTTCCGTCAAAATAATGGTGAGGCTAATGGCGCTCAATGTTACTCATGTACCAGCAACCTCAAGCAAAGGGCAGATGTGCAATAAAACATTAATATCCAAGATTGTTATATAAGTTTTAGTGCTACACAGTTAGATTTGCAAAAGGAACTGTCTAGCTTTGCCTTCAAATGCATTGAATGGAGTGAAGTTATTTATTTGCATGGTAAACATAAACTAAAAAGAAGGTTAAGTCTTGTCCATTCCTATCCAAAAATCCCTTATAACTGTAGCCCAGATCTTCCGACCTCCAGACAGTCAGAGTATCCCAAATGAGGCATTATGGGATCCCTTGAAAGTTCCAATCCATGGACTCCATGGAAATTGTCCAGATTGTTTGTATGTTGGAGGGGTCCCTGTTGCCTGGGACCCTCCAAATAGGTTTCCAGCTTTGTGTTTGAGTGGGAGACTTTGGATGGTTTTGACTTACCTCCCCGAGTAGTTACCCAGTAAATAAAATCTCATCTAACACCTGGGTATCTACACAATTGACACTCCCAAATGTAATGATATGTATACAGTCAGGTTAGTGAAGGGTTAATAATTAAATCTCTGTGTAAATCAAGCACTAGAGGGTGCCACCACTTCTCTGTATTTAAGTCAGACACTGAGGGAATTCTGGGAGTAGCATCAGGAGGCAGCACGGTGACAGCATCCCCCCACCCCCCCCCCCCCCCCCCCCCCCGCCCCACTGCAAGGAAGTCAATATGGGTGTTTGCCTTGTGCACTTGTGAAAAGTATGAGAATTCCTTTTCTCCCGGGTGCAGGAACCTCCATGGTCCACTGCCCCCATCTACTCCATGAAAGCTCCTAGTTCCCGAGCCATGCCAATCTTTTTCCCTGATCTGGGGTTTGATCGGTCGGTCAGTGGGTCCTGCACGCAGTTAAAGTCGCCCCACATAATCAGTCGATGTCGGGAATTTCCGCCATGGTCTTCTTTATGAATGCTGTGTCATCCCAGTTGGGCGTGTACACATTTACCAGTATGACCGGTACCCCTTCCAGGACACCGCTGTTCCCCTTGGGTCCGTACCTGTCTTGATTTCTGTAAACCTCGTCCTCTTGTTAATTAGTATTGCTACCCCCATAGCCCTTGTCCCGTAACATGAATGGTATGGCTATCCCACCCAGCCCTTCCTTATCAGCAGTCGGTCCTTCTCCCTCAGGTGGTCTCTTGTAGGTAGATTATGTCTGCTTTTAGGCTTCTTAGGTGGGCGAAACTCTGGATCTTTTCACTGGGCCATTGAGTCCCCTTACAGTTCAGGTAACAATCCTGGTGGGGGGTTTCTGACCCCCGTCTGTTGTGCGGGATCACCCATACTTACCTGGTGGACGTGCCCCTGTACTCTGGGGTTTCCCTTTGTTAGGGGACCGTCCAAAATGGCTGTGGTCACCGCTCTCACCATGAGGTCGAGCTCCGGTGTTTCCCTTTGTCTAGAGGGCAGCCAACATGGCCCCCAGCTATATGTACGCCACAAAGATATGCCCCTGCACTCCGGGGTCTCCCTTCATCATGATGCCCTCCCGAGTAGCTGTTTGCGGCGCCATCTTGGTTCCTCGCCCTGCTCCATGCCTGCTGAGACATGTGTCTGTTCTGTTTCTCTCCCTCAACCTCTTTTGTTCTGCGCTCCCCCGACCCATCTCCACATCCAGCCCCTGGCCCTCTGTCCGTCCCCCCGTGTTCTTCCTCCCCTTCTGTCCTGTTCCCCCCCCCCTTTGTGCCAGGTGCTCGCTCTCCCCTGAGAGGGGCGCCGTGGCCCTCCTTTCTTCCTGCCCTCTCGTATTGGCCTCCTCGCTAGTAGGGTGGTTCCCCTCCCAGTTCTTGCCCAGCTCTGGTCCTGTTGGACCTTCCTTCTTCCAGCCCTTGTCTCGCCCTCCTGTCCTCTTTTCTCACCCTCGCTTCCCTTGCTCCACTCCCCTCATCACATTGAGAGAAAAAATGAGCCCGAAAACGAGACAGCACAGTCCCGTGCAAAACAGAAAACAAATGTGTACAGTTCCTGCTATTATTGTGTCTGCTTGCGGTCTGTCCTCTGCTCTTTGTTCCGATTCTTCTTTTCTTTTCCGCCCCTGTGGTTTTCATTACTGTTGTGGCTGTTCCTCCCCCATTTTGTTTAATTTAACAAACTCATCAGCCCTCGCTGGGCTGTTAAAATACTGTTCCTTTCCCTTAAATGTTACCCAGAGTCTGCTGGGAATAACGTCCTGAATCGCACTCCACTTTTGTAGAGTGCTCATTTTGCTCTGTTGAACTCAGCCCTTCTTTTTTCCAGATCCTCTCCAACACCCTATATTCTTCCCTTCCCAAGTGCACAATTTCATCTGACGGGCCCACCTTAGGATTGGTTCCCGGTCCTGGAATGGGTGCAGCTTTGCGATGATCGCTCCAGGCTACTCCCCGGCTTTGGGCTTGGTTCGAAGCGACCTGTGTGCCCTGTCCATTTCTGGGGTTTTGGAAATCCCTCCCTTCACACGAGCTTGTCCAGCATTTGGGCAATGTAGCCCACTGGATCTCTGCCCTCTATCCCCCTCTGGCAGACCCACTATTCTGACGTTCTGCTGTCTGGACCTGGTCCTCCACTTCCTCTCTTAGGCTAACTTGGGTTTACCAACCTTCTCATTTCAGTTTCCAGAGCTACAATCCTGTCGCTCTGGTCCGAGGCGGCCATCTCCAAATCCAGAATTGTTTTCTCCTGCGCCTCCACCTTAATTCCCAGGCCTTCAATGGTTTGCTGCATTTTGTCTGTTGCCTCCAAAATCACCTCCTTAATCCTCGTGTGGAGCTCCATCCTGGTCGCCTCCTTTATGGTGTTTAGTTCCCTTTTCAGCACGCTTCTCCACTCTTCCCCCAGTGCAGTGGGATGATGGTCGCCGCATCCTGTTCCTGCACGGCTGTTTGGTTCTCCAGCTTTTCCTCTTTCAGGTTCGCCTGAACCTCTATCCTGCCTCCTGGGGCCACCTGCCTGCATGCCAGCCGCTCCTGCGCATTTCCCTCGCTGCTGCTCCTTACATCTCGCCGTCCATTCGATTTGTTATTATTTCCTTTCACCTTTGGCTGGGTTGTGGAGGGCTTTTGAAGTCGAAATTCCCAGTAAATTGCCTCTGCCAAGCTTGTTTGGGAGGAGAGCCACCTGATGGGCATCCGCCCAGTGCATCGCCACCACCGGAATGGACGACCTGCCTTTCTCTGAAGTCTCTCTTTGCTTTTACCACTGTTTATGGTGAGCTTCCCCTCCATCGTGTTAATGGGCTGAGTCCCCCTCTCTCCACGCTGTTCCTCACTCTGAAGATGCTCTCCCTTCTCCCACTGTCCTAACTTATCGGGTCTGTCTCTCTCCACTCTGTTTCTCACTCTCATTACTTTATTATTTATTGTAGCTCAGTAGAGTGTGCGAACTTCATTTAATTAATCGTGTTACAATAAATTAGTTTTGTTTCAATCTTTTGATTGGTGAACTCCTTGTCAACAACACATCGGATCAATCTGGAAGAAAGGACAAAGAATATAACATATTATCACGAATGGTGATATAACACCAAACACTCTCTTTCACACCTAACTCCCCTTTTGACCCCCTAAGCAGACATGACCAGCCCCCTGACCTCCCCAACTCACCTCCAACACAACCTCAATAGCTCCCAACCTGACCTAACTAACTCTCCCAACCCAACCAGACGAACCAGCTATCCATGCCCATCCCATCCACCTACCCATCATCCATTTATGCACATGCTACAGGAATTCAAAGCTACTCTTTCAGTGATGATGCCATGAAATTCCCATTGATTGTTGTAAAAACCCACCTAGTTCACTAAGTCCTTTAGGAAAGGGAATTTGCCGTCTTTCCCCGGTCTGACCTACAAATGACTCCAGGCCGGCAGGAATGTGGTTGACTCTGAACCACAATTTGAAATGGTCCAACAAGCCGCTCAGTTCAAGGGCAATTAGAGATTAGCAACAAACGCAGGCCTTGCTAGCAATGCCCATTTCCCATGAAGAATAAAAAAAATCCTATCACAACACTCATCCCGGGACTTTACCCATCTGTCATCATGCTCACCTCAACCTCTCACCCACCTGGCACCCTACCCACATGCAACCCTCCCCACCTATCACCCTCCCCCCTCACTCACCCACCCCACCCCCTTACCCACTTATATTCACTCTGCAGCTTTTCAAAAAAGCTGTGGATCATTTAACTCTTTAGTTACAGAATACGGCAGCTAGCGCTGTCATTCTCCTTGAAACTTATAGAATTCATATAAGGCCTGACAGTGTTGATGTAGATATTTCCCCCGGCTGGTGCATCCAGTACCAGGAGTCACAGTCTCTGAATAAAGGGTCAGAGGAGCAATTTAGAGGGTGGTGGATCTTTGGAATTCTCTACCTCAAAGGGCTGTGGAAGCTCAGCCACTGAACATGTTCAAGACAGAGATCGGTAGATTCCTAAACACGAATGGCATCAAAGGATATCGGGATAGTGGGGAAACATGGTGAAGAGACAGATTATCAATTGTAATCTGTTTGAATGGTGTTTGGGTTATTAGCAGTGATGACCTTCAGTCAATGGCAGTGGACAACCTCCCAGTCCCCATGGCGCCAGCTCCTGCACAATTTGGCAGATGTGAGCCACTGGATCCTTGGACGTGCGAGGCGTCATTGATACTGTCACTCACTCATGCAGAAAAAGCATGCAAATCCTCTATACCCTTGGTCTTGGAGCCACCAACACATGATCATTCCATGAGTCGCTTCCTTTGCATGTAGAGTAGGGGCCCAGATGCCACTGCTCATGAGGGTGATGCTCTTCCCTTTGGTGAGCCTGTCGCCACCACAGTAGTCTGCTCCTCTTTCAAAATTGCCTGTATGCAATTATTCAGGTCATAATAAACCCAACCTGCATCTTCCTGGTGGTCTCCTCTCTGCAGTATCAATGAGAAAAAGATATGACTCAGCATGGGCCTCCACAGGTTCTGAGTTCTGGAAGTACTCAGTTCATTGTGTGGTCCTTTACTCAGTCCCCCAGTGCTTGTTGCACCATTGCTTCATGTTGGAAGATGGTGGTGCTGAGGTCTTGGTGCCAGACCAACTTGGTCCCTCTGTGTCTGAGTTTGGAAATCGCTCCCTACGTCCTGGTGGAGTATGACATTGGGTTACCTTCACTCAAAGATCTCTCAATCCTCCCACTCTGATTCGTGATCCCATTCTGATAGTGGATGTGCCCATGACCCGGGTAGGCCTTGCCACTCCCCATTTTATAGCCTCTGGCAAAGTGAGATTTATGGACCCTCACATCAACCCCCTCCTGCCATGAGATCTTTGAATTTCCCCATTTTCTTTTCCCCATATACAGGCTACAGATGCCCCCACAGACAGAGTGGGCCATCTGCAGCCCAATATCGTGCTCAAGACCCCCTTGTAAGATGTTAAGTCCATGTCCTACAGACATCCATCAGCAGCGCCTTCAAATGCCTCTGGCCACTTACTCTCGTTGCCGAGGGCAGGCCGCGCCTTGCAGCAGACTCGAAGTCACTCCTGCCTTACCGCTGGTGTGTTAAGTAGAGCCTTGCCCTTTCAACCCCTCCCACTCCCCCAACCCCCTCAGGCATGGTGCTGGCAGCAAAAGCCTGATGCTGAATCCAAAGTGCTGTGAGCACTGCGAGATGCAAGGTGGGTGAAGGAAACTTGAAGTCCTGAGCAATGTGCATGTCACTCAGTGCACGTCGCTTATATACTATTGTGAAGCACAATGGAATAATTGCACGGCAATGTGCCCTATTGATCCAGCATGAGGGTGGGGTGGGGGGGGGGGGTGGGGGTGGGGGGGAATCCAGCAATCATCCCTTTTAATAAGTATTGTGGCAATAAAAGTTATGCCAGATACGTTTCTGACATTGTGTGGCACGGGAAATGCGGCCCGCCATTGCAGGCTTGATGTGGCAGTGTCGCAAATTGGTTTTACAACATTGCAAAACCGATAATCGCGCCCTCTTGATAATTTCGCAGCTTACCCGCCATGACGCCTGCCACAGACAAGGGAGGAAAACCCCAGCTCCTGTTGCCAGAAAGGCTGATGGTTGTAAATAATAGTGAAATGGATGGAGGGAAATTAATGTATCTGAATTTTTTTTTTAATCAGATAGGTTTCCACATTTACTCCTCCATCGACTGACTGCTGATTCTCCCAGAGAGAAAAGAAAATCCATTTAGTGACATGGCAAGAACATCATGGTGATATTCTGTATTTGCCCAGCTGTTATGGAATATCTGTCAAAATCTGGATATATATAATCTGCTTTGCTGCAGCAGATGAAGTCAATCTGCTCAATGCCACATCATTTCATTTTGCTTTCAGTCGAATGATTTACTGCGCTCACGTTGAAACAGATTTGACATCTGAACAACTCAGCTGTGATGGTGGGTGACACATATCAAAAACTACACTGCTGACAAGCCAGGGGTCATAGGCGAACTCTGGCCACAGTTCATGCCCACATTGATACGAAGCTGATGTGTAGATTCTAAACCCGCACGAAAAGGAGACCTATGACAAAGAGTTGCATTTTCCTGTCAGGATGTCTCTGAGGGGGTAAAAGGATGAAAGTCAGGGCATTGTAGAATGGGCGGGCAAGCAACAAAGTTAAAACATACACCCAGAGAGTTAAAATTCAGTGTAATTAAGAGGAAAAGGTTTCCTTTGAAGTTGAAGTCACAGAGCATTCAGTCTTGTGGAGAGGGCTTCTAGAGGAAGCAAGATATTCAATGCGTTACCATCACTGAATCCCCCTCTATAAACATCCTGTGGTTACCATTGACCAGAAACTGAACTGGACTACCCATATAAATACTGTGTCTACAAGAGCACTGCAACTGGATCTTGGAAGCAATGCTATTGGCATCAACCTGCCCGGCTGGCTCCACCAGTGCCATGTCCAATATTCCAAAATACAGGCTAGCCTTCCAGAAGAAAAAGGACCTTGTCCCTGTCCTGGAGATTCTCTGAATATTAGAGTAGCCTGGTTGTTGCTACCTCAGGAATAAATTCATAACAGAATATAAAAATTACATATCTGAAATAAAATGTAACAAAGCGACTCGAAGAGTAAGGAATGTAAAGTAATTAATAACAGCAGAAAAAACGTATTACGAAAAACTCAAGGGACGAAAACTGGCAAATTCATGGACACGATGGCCTTCATCGTCGATTCCAAAAGATGTAGCTGCAAACATGGCGGTTGCATTGGTTATGATTTTTCAAACTTCCTTTGACTCTAGAATGACCCCAGTGGTTGGGAATTCGCAAGTATAACATTCATGAAGTAGGCAGAGAGTAACCAGGGAACTACAGGTCAGTAAGTCTGACATCAGTTATTGGGAAATGCTGGAATTCATTATTGAGAAAGCCTGAGCGACGCACTTGGACAATCGTGATCAGAGTCAACATCGTTTACAAAAGGGAGTTTTGACAGATTCGTTAGAGTTTTGGAGAATGTAACTACTGTAGTAGGATGGATAAAGGGAAGCTAGAAAATGTACACCGAAAGGCATTTGATTAGGTGCCATGTAAAAGGTCAATACACAGAATAAGGGCTCATGGGTATGATATATTAGCATGGCTGTATTCAAGCCTGGGATACAGTTTTGCTCTCTCGCAGGAAAAAAGGAAATGGCATGTGGACAGGAAGGTGGAGTTGAGGCGGATGATCGCCTATGATCGTATTGAGTATTGTCTGCAGGGGCCATAGGACCCACTCCTATTCCTAATTCCTAGTTTATATATAGTGCTTTGTCCCTACTGAACACTGAAAACTTCATCATAACACCTGACGAGCGGAATTTGGCCATTCGGCCCATCGAGTCTTCTCCGCCATTCAATCATGACTGATATTTTTCTCATACCCATTCTCCCCATAACCCCTGATCCCCTTATTAATGAAGAACCTATCTATCTCTGTCTTAAAGACGTTCAGTGATTTGGCCTCCACAGCCTTCTGCGGCAAAGGGTTCACAGATTCATCACCCGCTGGCTGAAGTAATTCCTCCTCATCTCAGTTTTAAAGGATCGTCCCTTCAGTCTGAGGCTGTGGCCTTGGGTTCTAGCTTTTCCTACTAATGGAAACATCCTTTCCTCGTCTACTCTACCTAAGCCTCTCAGTATCCTGTAAGTTTCAATAAGATTCCCTCTCATGCTTCTAAACCCCAAGTACAGGCACAGATTCCTCAACCACTCATCATATGGCAAGTTCTTTGGCTTTAAGAAGTGGCAAGCCTATTTAATTTACAATGCTCTCAAACAGAGAGATGCTTATACGCAGCATAGCTAATGCTCGCAGCTCAGCTCGTATTGACTGCCAACATGAATCAGATTTCCCACTGCCTTTTTTGGGCATGTGGGAAACATGTCCATCCACTTACTGCTTGACCAGCACCACAAATAAAAATTTACCTCCATCATAGGATAGAATAGAATAATTACAGTTCAGAAGGAGGCCATTCGGCCCATTGTGTCTGCACCAACTCTCCTAACCAGGCGTCCGCTCTATCCCTGCAACCCCATCCAACCTGCACATCTCGAAGGGGCAATTTAGTATGGTCAATCCAACTAACCTGCACATCTTTGGACTGTGGGAGGAAACCGGAGCACCCGGAGGAAACCCACAGAGACACGGGGAAAAAGTACAAACTCCACACAGTCACCCGAGGTTGGAGATGAACCTGGGTCTCTGGCGCTATGAGACAGCAGTGCTAACCACTGTGCCACCATGCCACCCTAATATTTTGCTCCTCTTAATATCGTATTCATGATATTCTTCTCCTTTTCCTACTGCTACACACAGGGCATTGATATTCTTGCCAAGATGTCAGGAAGATGTGTAAAAACTATATAATTTCCAGCATTTTGTGCAATAAAATCACCATGTTTTGTAGTCGTGATTCAAATTAATGAAGTGAAATAGCAGGGAGATCAATAATGAGATGTGAGGTCAAGAAGGAAGTAAGTGCAAGTCTTTTTAACAATGTCAAATAAACTGTAGTTATATAAAGCTGGTAGTTAATGAATTAAATTGAAGGGTGAGAAATTGGTACATGGTGTGTATATATGAAATACATGTACATATATCAAATTCATCTTCTCTCTCATTTAACTTTTCAATAGTTTGGGATTCAGCATTGAAGCTAATGGCAGGCTTAGAGATATAATCAACATTTGTTGATTTAAATTTCTGTTATTCTGGATGGAAAAGAAAAGTTAACATTAGAAACTGCCAATTTCGTCTGCGAAACCAAGATCTACTTAAGCTCCTGCACAGCAATAAGAAAGTTGTTGGTTCATTTAATGAGCAGTGAATTCTGATTGCTCTGTGATGGATACCAAGTAGAAAATCAACTTTCAGTCAAAGACTGAGCTGCCCGCAAAAAGTGGCAACTAAGATCTATTGCTCCAAAATAAACTCCTAAATGGTTAAATAGTTAACAGTTGAAATCTTGACGAAATGGCCAACATCGAAGAATATCACTCGTCCTTTACCTCATTACCAGTACTTGTCATGCACTGAAATGTTATTCTTCATCAGGGATATAGACATAGACATAGAACAGTACAGCACAGAACAGGCCCTTCAGCCCTCGATGTTGTGCCGAGCAATGATCACCCTACTCAAGTCAACGTATCCACCCTATACCAGTAACCCCCCATTAACCTTATTTTTCAGGACACTAAGGGCAATTTAGCATGGCCAATCCACCTAACCCGCACATCTTTGGACTGTGGGAGGAAACCGGAGCACCCGGAGGAAACCCACGCACATACGGGGAGGACGTGCAGACTCCGCACAGACAGTGACCCAGCCGGGAATCGAACCTGGGACCCTGGAGCTGTGAACCATTTATGCTAACCGCCATGCTACCTTGCTGCCCTTATTACCGTGGTACCTTATTACACCCCCTGCAATTTCAACACCACCACCTAATACATTTTCCTCCAAGTCAGACACTTTACTGACTTGGAAATATTTTGTAATTTCTTCATCATCACAATCCAGGAAGTACTTCCCGAACAACATTAAAAGAATACCTTCATCAGACAGACTTCCGCAATTGAAGATGTCAGTTTATCAACACCTAATTCAGAACAATTAGGGATGGGCAATACATTTTGGCCATATACCATGAATGAATAACGAAAGAATGGAGCAAACGCGACAGGTTAAATTTAATTGGGATATAACACAGTTCAGTTCACTACTTCACCTTTCTGTGTATGAAACCAACTGTAAGAAGTAATATCTAATGACTGAGTACCTAATTTCCGAATCTATATTCCTGCCATATGTTTTCCTTTTATCTCAGTTGAGTGCACAAGACTTATGTTTGCTAGATCTATCCTGGTAGTTAATATGTATCAAAAGCTGGACTATTGTACTTAAAAGACATTCGGTGGGGAGTCGGAGAATCGCCCTGGGCCGGCGTCAGTCCCGCCCCCGCCGTGTCCCGAATACTCCGTCCCCCGGAATTCAGCGGGGGCAGGAATCGCGCCACGCCGGTCGGCGGGTCCCCCACAGCAACTCTCCGGCCCGCGATGGGCCGAATTCCGCCACTGACAGGACTCTTCCGCCATGGGCGGGATTCTCCCCTACCCAGCGGGGCGTGAGGTCCCGGAGCGTTGGAGTGGTGTGAACCACTCCGGCGTCAGGCCGCCCTAAAGGTACGGAATTCTCCGCACCTTTAGGGGCCAAGCCCTCACATTGAGGGGCTAGACCCTCGCCGGAGTGGTTCCCACTCCGCCGGCTGGCGTGAACGGCCTTTGGTGCCACGCCAGCCGGGGCCCAAGGGACTTCGCCGGCCGGTGTAAGTCAGCGCATGCGCCGGAGCGTCAGTGGCTGCTGACGTCATCCCGGCGCTTGCGCAGGGGAGGGGGTCACTTCCACCTCCGCCAAGGTTAAGACCATGGCGAAGGCAGAAGAAAAAGAGTGCCCCCACGGCACAGGCCCGCCCGCCGATTAGGTGGGCCCTGATCGCGGGCCAGGCCACCGTGGGGGCACCCCCCGGAGTCAGATTGCCCCCCGCCCCTCCCCAGGACCCCGGAGCCCACCCGCGCTGCCAATCACGCCGGTCAGGTAGGTGGTTTAATCCACGCCGGCGGGAGAGGCCTGTCAGTGGCGGAACTTCGGCCCATCGCGGGCCGGGGAATCGCCTCGGGGGGCCCGCCGACTGGCGCAGCGCGATTCCCGCCCCAGCCGAATCTCGGGGGGCGGAGAATTCAAGACACGGCGGGTGCGGCATTGGCGCCAGCCCCGGGCAATTCTCCGTCCCCCCGGGGGGTCAGAGAATCCCTCCCAATGGTCTGGATTTTCCTGCCTCACCAGGGAATGGTATTCACTCCGGCGAGATCTCGAGACTCGACTGCTTCATCCACGTGCCGGTGATGCAATGACAGGAATCCCATTTAAATACATTTTAATATCACCAGTGGGCTTTCCTGCTGTATCATTTATCTCCATTCAGATCTCCCCCCCCCCCCCCCCCCCCCCCTGCTGACGTGACGTCACATCAACGTGGTTTACAACAGGTCCGGAGCAAAGTGAACCAGGCGAAGAGAACCCTTCAGGAGTACACAGGTAATTAAAGCCCCATGGGGGAAGTGGGTCATGCCTTGGCAGTACCCTGGCAGTCCACAGGGGCAGTGCCAGGGTCAGTGCCAGGGACTGGGGGATTCCTCTGTGGAATCCTCAATCCGATGCATTGAGGGGTGGGGGGTTCCCTGTGTTCATTGGAGGGGGAGGTTTCCGTTGTCTGTGGAGAAGTTCTTTGGTTTTACTTTTTATTCTGTTAACAGAAAACCTTTAAAAATAGCGCGCCAATCACTGGAAGGCTGATGAACCTGCCCTCGCCATTTACGCCTATGGCAAGAGATGGCACAAAATCCCGACCACAGTTCAACCAAGAAAGTATATCGCAGGAAATATACATTATTTTTATTCATATGCAGAGAAGGCGAAATAAGGAATGTAAAATATAGACAGGAGTAAGAGAGAGAGTACAGAGACTAACAGGAAAACCAAAGCAAAATCAGATTTTTACTCTTTCTTTCAAATCTCAGCAAGATAGGTGTCATAATATACACACAGGTATATGATGGTGCAGAGACAGGCATTGTTTGACACACAGGATGACCAATGAATACACAGAACACAGCAGCCAATCTCGATCACTATAAAGCCAGAGAGCACTAGTTTTCCCGGTCTCTTGGGATGCAGCCTCTGAGACAGTCAGAGCCCGTGAGCAACAACTAGAACATACACCATGTGGTAGTAAGATAGTCTGGTCAGGTTAGCCTCAGGTCTCCAGTCAACTCAGCGTAGTGTCAACCCACAGTTAAAGTCTGTTTAATAGTTAAGAGTTCAATAAAATAGAGTTGCATTTCTTTAAGTGTTGGAAGCCTGTCTCTCTCACTGCTACCGTAAACGCAGTCCTCGCAGACCCAGCTTACCCAACACATCAATAGGTGGACGTTGACCATGTAAAGGTCCACTGACATTAGGCAGGAATTTCCAGTTGCTGGGCAGGTGCGGCCGGAGAATCCCTCCCTAATTTTCTTCTGAGGGAATGACAGCAGACATGTAAAATTACATTTTCAGGTTTACGGAGGTTGTTTCGGGGCAATTATTTCCATCACACAATTAAAATATGTTGCGATCTGGATCCATTGCACATTTCTCCACATATCAAGGTTTTGAATTTTCCTCTTCAGTTTCTCATAAGAGCCTCTTATTTTCAATTTTAAGGATCAATATAACTAGATAAAAGGATACATGATGTAGTTCTCTTACTTTCTGCATGAGTGCTTAAAGGAAACACAAGTACCCTTCTTGAAGGATCTCCAAATGTGAGCAACTGTTGTTGTCCTTTGATGTTCCAGCTTTTCTGCCATCACCACAGAAAATTCACACATCACTCCGAGCAAGGGACGTTCACCTGGGCCTGGGTTTGTTTTCAAAATGGAGGGACAACCACCCTCTGAGGTTTTTTGTTTTCAGCTGGTCTTAATACAAAATGAGTGGGCAACACAGGAAGCTCACACTTTTACAGTCATTTCAATGCTGTATCTTCTCAGCAAAACCTTCAGTAGCACACTTTGTAGAGGAACAAGGTATCTCTGACAAGTAGCCCTGGCCCTAAGCAAACCGAGAAATATCGCCAAGTTCCAAGAGACACAGTAGCCTAATGGGAAATGCGGTCAAGTAACAAAGATACTAGAGAAATCACAAAGGCTTTCCGGAGATTCTGAGAATTCAGTTTCTGCTGACATCATCGAACCTTCAGGAAGCTGGAAGAAATTGCCGAAAGAAGCAGGGATTTGAAGCTTCACCAGCAAGAAACCTGGGACCAACCATTGCATAAGATGACCCCAAGTCAGGGACTCGGTGAGCAGCCAAGCATCCTTCAGGAAGAGCTTTTTCATAGAATTTACAGTGCAGAAGGAGGCCATTCGGCCCATCGAGTCTGCACCGGCTCTCGGAATGAGCACACTACCCAAGCCCATACCTCCACCCTATCCCCATAACCCAGTAACCCCACCTAACACTAAGGGCAATTTGGACCCTGAGGGCAATTTAGCCTGGCCAATTCACCTAACCTGCACATCTTTGGACTGTGGGAGGAAACCGGAGCACCCGGAGGAAACCCACGCACACACAGGGAGAACGTGCAGACTCCACACAGACAGTGACCCCAGCCGGGATTCGAACTGGGGACCCTGGAGCTGTGAAGAATTTATGCTAACCACTGTGCTACCGTGCTGCCCCGTGGCCAGGTGTTCTGTTTATGGTAATGTCTGAATTTGATTTGTGAGTTGAGTGACAGTTATTACTTATCAAGCTAAAGTCTGTGTGACATTTATTGAGTATTCGTCTGTGTGACGGTTTTATTAAGGGTGAAATATTAGTCTGTGTGACAATAATAACTGCATAAAAGACTTTGTAACACATTGATCAGAATAACGTTAACTTGATTTAAAATTGTTGTTGTAAGTAGTTTGTGTGACATGGCAGTTGTGACCCTCGTCCAGGAGGGGGAACGTTTCTGGTGCTTCTGGGTGGCCCCTGGGTGGGACATGAAAATTTTTATGAAGTAGTCATTTTGAGGCCCTTGTAAAAATAGGGGCTAAACAGGGGCTCAACCACCAACACATCACATAAAGGAAAGATTGCGTAGAAGTTAAATCCTGGCATGGAGGACTGGAAGAAATAGTCAGTCATGTATTAGACAGC
Source organism: Scyliorhinus canicula (assembly GCF_902713615.1). Taxonomy (NCBI): domain Eukaryota; kingdom Metazoa; phylum Chordata; class Chondrichthyes; order Carcharhiniformes; family Scyliorhinidae; genus Scyliorhinus; species Scyliorhinus canicula. The sequence continues at coordinate 70,943,020 of NC_052147.1, forward strand.
CAAGTTGCCCCTCTTGAGTGAGGGGGAATCAGGAATCTCAGGTCAGCAGTGCTGGAACAGACTTGAGAGTCAAAGGGGAAAAAAGTTTGCAAACTAGCAAAAGCGTGAGCAATCCAGCCTGTATGGTAGAGCTTGTGCAAGGACAGACAGAGTAAGAGCAGAGATGAAATGTTAAAGAATAAGAATAAAGAAATAGAGTTGTTAAAATAGAAAACAAAGGATATTATTGATGAGCTGAATTTGACCCTTGGTAGGTGTCATGTAAGAGTATCTTTAAGAAATGAGCGTTTAAGTAATGTATCTTGAAGAAATGGGCGTTTATCAGTGATGTCAGAGTGTGAGTGGAGCTGGGCTGTCTGTCAGCTTTTTAACCCTCTGCTCTTCCACATGAGTTCTCACTACATCAGGAATTGAATTTTTAAACTCCTCCAAAAGTATAATTTCTCTGACAGCTTCATACGTTTGGTCTATTTTCAAAGCCCTTGTCCACCTATCAAAATTACTCTGTTTGATCCTTTCAAACTCTATGTATGTTTGATCAAATTCTTTCCTTAAATTTCTAAACCTTTGTCTGTAGGTGTCAGGCACTAGTTCATATGCACCTAAGATGGATTTGTTCACCTCCTCATACGTCTCAGATACCTTCTCTGGTGGTGATGCAAACACTTCACTAGCCCTCCCTCTCAGCTTTGTTTGATTCAGTAATACCCACATGTCCTGTGACCATTTCATTTATTTAGCTACCTTCTCAAATGAAATGAAAAAGACTTCAACCTCCTTCTCGTCAAACCTTGGCAGTGCTGGGCAGCACGATGGCGCAGTGGGTTAGCACTGCAGCCTCACGGCACCGAGGTCCCAGGTTCGATCCTGGTTCTGGGTCACTGTCCGTGTGGAGATTGCACATTCTCCCCGTGTTTGCGTGGGTTTCACCCCCACAACCCAAAGGTGTGCACGGTAGGTGCATTGGCCACACTAAATTGCCCCTTAATTGGAAAAAATGAATTGGGTTCTCTAAATTTATTTTTTAAAAAACCTTGGCAGTGCTTGGACATATTTAAATAGATTCCCACCAAGCCTTCAACGTTGACGCTCTTTCTCACTAACCTCATCACTATCAGACAACTGTACGTTTCCCTTTACATCTGCCAATTTTAACTGACTGTCATGTTTCATGGCCATTTTCTGAAGTTCAAACTGTCTCTCTTTATCTTTTTCCCTGATCTGTATCTCCCTTTCTCTTTCTTTTTTGTTCTGCTAGGGCTATTCTTTCTTTTCTCATTTCTTCTCTCTCCTTTTCTTTTTCCTCACTATCTTTCTCTTGCTTTTTCCGTTCTCCCTCTTTCTTTTTCCTCTCTTTCGTATACAAGCTGCTATAACTCTTTCTCATGTTCCATTTGTTTAATTTGTAACTGAATTTTTGCCATTTCCAATGAGTCAAACTGTATCTCAGGCAACTTTGAATGCTTAGCCACTGCCATAATTACCTCATATGTTCGCATTTTGTCAGGTAATGTTAACTGCAATGTTTTTGCAAAATCTAACAGTAAGTTTTTAGTCTCTGTCCTTAAGGTACTACGTGTGACCGTCTCCACCACCAAAAACTTCTGAGCCTCTGAAAGAGCCGTTGTCCACAACACACTCCCTACTTAAACTAGAATACCACACCCTAAAAGCAATCACCCCTCACTGTCATAAGTTCACTAAGCCAATCCAATAGATAGACTTTTATCCCCCTCGAGCCCCCAATTTGTTATGGGCCAGGGTTTAGAGAACCCCAAAGTGTATCATGGAGTTCACCTGACCCACAAATTTTAAGATTGTGGTATGGGGAGCACATGGCCCACTCTACAGGAGTGGTACAGCAGAAATGGAAAAGTACTTTTTAAAACAAAACAATGTTTATTCTATGAACTCAAGTTAACCTTTTTAAAACATACAGTGAACATCTTAGCAACCATTAATTCAAATACAACCCAAATAATACAACACTAAGTAATCCTTAAGCTGTCCTTTTAACATCCATAAGACTTAAAAAAGAACTTTGAACAAAAGCACATCAGATTAAAGTCACTACTGAGAGCAGTTATTAGTTTTAAATCACCAAAGGATCAATTTACAGTTTTTAGATTACAGAAAGAGCGACTAATCCCCTTCTCACGGCCTCACGGTAGCATGGTGGTTAGCATCAATGCTTCACAGCTCCAGGGTCTCAGGTTCGGTTCCCGGCTGGGTCACTGTCTGTGTGGAGTCTGCACGTCCTCCCCGTGTGTGCGTGGGTTTCCTCCGGGAGCTCCGGTTTCCTCCCACAGTCCAAAGATGTGCGGGTTAGGTGGATTGGCCATGCTAAATTGCCCGTAGTGTCCTAATAAAGTAAGGTTAAGGGGGGGGTTGTTGGGTTACGGGTATACGGGTTACGTGGGTTTAAGTAGGGTGATCATTGCTCGGCACAACATCGAGGGCCGAAGGGCCTGTTCTGTGCTGTACTGTTCTATGTTCTATGTTCTATGTTCTTGATGTGACTGCAGCTATCCAGCTCTGAAAACGAAACTAAAACACACCCTGCAGCAAATAGCATAAAACAAAAGCAATAAGCTGACAGACAGCCCAGCTCCACCCACACTCTGACATCACTGATAAACTCTCATTTCTTAAACACTCATTTCTTAAAGTTACTCTCACATGACAGTAGGGAACCTAGAAGTTTAAAACATACAGTGAACATCTTAGCAACCATTAATTCAAATACAACCCAAAGAATACAACACTAAGTAATCCTTAAGCTGTCCTTTTAACATCCATAAGACTAACATGCAAATTGACCTATTGAAAGCGGAAGTTGAAAGATTACATGACAAAGCTATGGAATCCGACAGGTGGGTCATAGTGTTGATTGTAGAAGTGAGATGAATGTGATACATTTGAATCAGTTCCAAATCATTGTGATCAAACCCAGAGAGATAGAGATCAGGTGCAGCAGGAGTTAGGCAAGAAGGGTAAACAGATTAAGTCACCGGAAGAAAAATGGGATTATTTACAGACGGCCTTCAATGTTTCACACCAAACAACATTCGACACGGCCAACAGTCACACTGACCATTCTTAATGCCGGAAAGCGATCGATAGGTTACAACTCCAGTTGTCGGTCAACGAAGGGATGATCTGTGCTTTTAGTACTCAGCAGGAATCAGGAAACATCGAGGGTTACGGAGTAGATTGGAGTTTTCCAAATGATTCTGCACGTAATTATGATGAAGAAAGGGACGGGTATCGTCCCTACTGCCAGCCAGCCCATGAATCCAGTAACCACCACCCGAGAGTCAGGCCAATCCCCAGACGGGAATAATGCACCTGTCACAATTATATATGGAACCCTGGATACAATAGCCCAAATATCAGTAATTGAAAACAAATCATTGAGAGAGTCTGTCACGGTCTTGCTGATACCAATAACGGAAAGACATAACTGTGAAAAGAACCAAAACACCCACGTTCCTTGAAGTCCACATCAGTTATAATGGGGAGGCACATGAATGCCAGCTGGTGGCAGTACCCACTTCTCAGGGGCAGTTTGTGCTAAAACGAAAGGGGGAGGTAAGGGTAGTGCTCAAAGACACAGCAGAAACCAATGAACAACCGACAGACATAAACACCCCACAAAATATTTTTGTAGACGGATCCTCGATGGTTGAGGACATGGTGAGAAAAACAGGATGTGGCATTTATATGAAAAACAATCAAGGACTGTTGCTGGAGAAAATATCATTCAACCTGCCCAGTACCGTGAGCGCTCAGAGTGTTTAATTAACAGCAGTAACATATGCAGTCACCTACCCAGAACATTTTTCTCCACCATTTGACATTTATTCCGACAGCATGTTTGTGTGCAACAGCCTGACTGGCTTTTTGCTGATATGGGAAGCTGGAGGATTTGTGTCAGCTGATGGAAAGCCTCTCCCATCAGCACCATTACTAAAATAGATAATCGAGAAAGCCCAAGGAAATGAGTATGGGGTAATAAGGTAAAGACTCACAATCAGGCAATATAAGAGCAGACGAGTTAGCTAATCAAGGCGCCAGGGAAGGCATTCCTTGGATCTCCCAATAACCGAGAAAATAAGTGCTGTCCAGGTATGTCAGACTAAACTGGATTCAATCACAAAGCCAAGGTGATGGTTTGAAATAGACTAGAGAAGGATCAGATCCGTTCCCATCATCATACAGTAAGTGGAAAAACAAGCTTTCAGTCAAGGACGGACTAGTTATAAAGATGGTACCAACGCAAGATTGTAACCAGGTGACTTATCCATGTCAAGGTCATTAGGCAATAGAAACTACTGTGGAAAGAATTAAAAACTCATGTTGGTGGCTAAAGTTGGATGAAGATATAAAACACCGCATTGAAAATTGCTTGATATGGGCCGTATACATCCCCGATAAATATGCTCATGAAAGAGAGCTCGGACATTCCGGGCCCATAGAGGGACCTTGGACAAATTTACAAATTGATTATGTGGGACCTTTGCCATGTGAGGGGGGGGATACAAATATATCCTAGTAATCAATGATACTTTCAGCAGATGGGTAAAGCTGTTCTCACAAGTACCAACACTTCAAAGATGTAAATAAAGTGTGAAAAATAGCAGGTACTACCTTGATCCACACAGATTTGAAGCATAAATGAGGAAAGATGAATTGGAAAGGATATTTACTGATCCTGGACACTGTGGCCATCTGGAATCCCAAAGTTGCAACAAATCCCGTGGCCATGTTCATCCACAATTCCACTGATGGATCGTAAGAGAAACGAGATAACCGTTGGCCTGTGCAACTTCACATAAAACCAGAATTGATTCAGTGTGTGTTAAGTGTATATATTATTTGGGAAGAGTGGAACGTGTTACCAGAAGACGGAAAATGAACTGGGAAGGGAACTGGGACTATTCACCTTTCGTTTGTGGAATGCACCACACAGACAGTCATGCAATGGTGGGATCTGATAAGACAGCTTTTTGGGGGATACCAAGGGTTTTGGAGATTGGATGAGGTCCAGTACATAGAACAAAGAACAATACAGCACAGGAACAGGCCCTTCGGCCATTGAAGCCTGCGCTGATCACATGTCCTATCTAGACCAACCTTAATGTATCTGCCTCAACCACCTCACTTGGCAATGCATTCCAGGCCACCACCACCCTCTGTGTAAAAAACTCCCCCCCCCCCCCCCCCCCCCCCCCGCATCTCCACTGAACCTATTCCCCCCTCACCCTGATCTTGTGCCCCCTTGTAATTTTCAATTCCATCCTGGGAAAAAGCCACCAACTTTTCACCCTACCCCTAATAATTTTATGAACTTCTAACAAGTCGCCCCTCAGCCTCCGTCTTGTTATATTACCTTGTGTAATATTGTATATTACTCTTTGAACCAGCCGAGCTGATGAAATGAACAATAGTCTTCTTGTGAAGATGAACTAATTTATTGAATAATATAAATAATGTTTGTGAGTCCTTTGTACTTAATACTCAACTGGTAAAAGAGATAAAATACAGTAAAGGTAACTAACTAACTATACATTTACTAACGGTAAATTTAGCGTACCCAATTCATTTTTCTTCCCAATTAAGGGGCAATTTAGCATGGCCAATCCACCTATCCTGCACATCTTTGGGTTGTGGGGGCGAAACCCACGCAAACAGGGAGAACGTGCAAACTCCACATGGACAGTGACCCAGAGCCTGGATCGAACATGGGACCTCGGCGCCGTGAGGCTGCAAAGCTAACCACTGTACCACCATGCCACCCTTGAAATAACTTATAACTTCTAGCTATTCTATGTCTTGTCTGTTCACTCTCCTGAAGCACACACTCTCAGAAAGAGCGGGAAAGTATTTCTTATACCATCTGATAGTGAGATATCTAGTGTTGAATTGACTGTACTAGTTTTACATACATTGATCATGTATATTAATATACAGAGATCACTACACAACTCTCTAGGGAGAACAATCCCAGTTTATTCAATCTCTCCTCATAGCTACTACCCTCCATACCAGGCAACATCCTGATAAACCTTTACTGTACTCTCTCCAAAGCCTCCACGTCCTTCTGGTAGTGCGGTGATCAGAATTGGACACAGTATTCCAAATGTGGCCTCACCAACGTTCTATATAACTGCAACAGAATTTTCAAGCTGTTATACTCGATACCACGTCCTATGAAGGCGAGCATGCCATATACTTTCTTTACCACCATTTCCACCTGTGCTGCCACTTTTAAGGATCTGTGGACCTGCACACCCAGATCTCTCTGTGTCTGCATGCTCCTGATAGTTCTGCCATTTAGTTTATAGCTCCCACCTGAATTGGATCTACCAAAATGCATCACCTTACATTTGTCCGGGTTAAATTCCACCTGCCATTTCGTGAAAAAACTAGGGGAAACAGACAGGTATGTTTCAGGTGATGAAGGAGCAATTCTTCCTCACCTGATGAAGGAGCAGTGCTCCGAAAGCTAGTGATTCCAAACAAACCTGTTGGACTTTAACCTGGTGTTGTAAGACTCCCAACTGTGCCCACCCCAGTCCAACTCCACATCACAAGTACAGATCATGACAATAATCAGCGGACGTCCGGTGGCGGCAATGCGGAGCTAAGCCGCACATTCGGCAGCTCCCGCTGAAAAGGGACTTTGGGGCTCTTTTCAGGGCCCCCAACGTAACTTTATCGGCAAATCCCGACGTGGGAAGAGGACAGGAGTCGACCCCTACAGTCCTATGGTCCGGACCAGGAGTGGGATAAGGAGAAAACCGGTGAAAGCACCCCTGGAAAAGCGGGGGAAGAAAGACAAAATGGCGGCCGGCGGAGGCCCGGAAGATTAGAACATAGAACATAGAACACTACAGCGCAGTACGGGCCCTTCGGCCCTCGATGTTGCGCCGACCTGTGAAACCATCTGAAGCCTATCTGACCTACACTATTCCATTTTCATCCATATGTCTATCCAGTGACCACTTAAATGCCCTTAAAGTTGGCGAGTCTACTACTGTTGCAGGCAGGGCGTTCCACACCCCTACTACTCTCTGAGTAAAGAAACTGCCTCTGACATCTGTCCTATATCTATCACCCCTCAATTTAAAGCTATGTCCCCTCGTGTTGGTCATCACCATCCGAGGAAAAAGACTCTCACTGTCCACCCTATCTAACCCTCTGACTATCTTATATGTCTCTATTAAGTCACCTCTCAGCCTTCTCCTCTCTAATGAAAACAACCTCAATTCCCTGAGCCTTTCCTCGTAAGACCTTCCCTCCATACCAGGCAACATCCTAGTAAATCTCCTCTGAACCCTTTCCAAAGCTTCCACATCCTTCCTATAATGTGGTGACCAGAACTGCACGCAGTACTCCAGGAGCGGCCGCACCAGAGTTATGTACAGCTGCAGCATGACCTTGTGGTTCCGAAACTCAATCCCCCTGCTTATAAAGGCTAGCACACCATATGCCTTCTTAACAGCCCTATTAACCTGGGTGGCAACTTTCAGGGATTTATGTACCTGGATGCCGAGATCTCTCTGTTCATCTACACTACCAAGAATCTTGCCATTAGCCCAGTACTCTGCATTCCTGTTACTCCTTCCAAAGTGAACCACCTCACACTTTTCCGCATTAAACTCCATCTGCCACCTCTCAGCCCAGCTCTGCAGCTTATCTATGTCCCTCTGTATCCTATAACATCCTTCAGCACTATCCACAACTCCACCGACCTTCGTGTCATCTGCAAATTTACTAACCCATCCTTCTACACCCTCTTCCTGGTCATTTATAAAAATGACAAACAGCAGTGGCCCCAAAACAGATCCTTGCGGTACACCACTACACCATTGGAGGTAGTGGGCGCAGGAGCAGCAGGTGACTCTGCTGCGCTGCTTCCAGGAGCTTAAGGTGAAGTTGCTGGAGTCGCTGAAGGCTACCACCAATAAGCTGCTGGAGACTCAGACAGCCCAGAGGGCCGCGATCTGGGAGCTGCAGAAGAAGGCCTCCGAAAGGGAGGATGAGGCCATGGCCATCGCGGGGAAGGTGGAGATGCACGAGGCGCTCCATAAAAGATGGCAGGAGCGGTTCGAGGAGCTGGACAACCGGTCGAGGTGGAAGAATTTGCGGATCCTGGGCCTCACGGAGGGGCTGGAGGGGTTGGACCTGGCGGCCTATGTGGTTGTTATGTTAAACTCGCTGATGGGGGCTGGGTCCTTCCAGGGGCCCCTGGAGTTAGAGGGGGCCCACAGAATTCTTGCCAGGAGGACCAAGCCGAACGAGCCGCCACGGGCGGTGTTGGTGCGGTTTCATCGGTTCGTGGATTGTGAGTGTGTGCTCCGGTGGGCCAAGAAGGAGTGGAGCAGCAAGTGGGAGAACACGAAGGTGCGGATCTTCCAGGACTGGAGTGCGGAGGTGGCGAAGCGGAGGGCCGAGTTTAACCGGACGAAGGCGGTGCTCCACAGACGGAGCGTGAAGTTTGGCATGTTGCAGCCGGCGCATCTGTGGGTCACCTATAAGGATCGGCACCATTATTTTGAGTCCTCGGAGGAGGCGTGGGCCTTTGTGCAGGCCGAGAAATTGGACTCAAACTGAGGGTCTAAGATAGGGGATGCTGTATAATACTGTACTTGTATTTGCTTGGTTTAATGTAAGATGTGGGTTGGCCTTAGGGTGGGTGGGGTGATGTCGTTATGTCTTTTCTGTATGGGTTTGGTGGACGGGTTCGGGCAGGAGGGTAAACGGGGAGTTCGCGGAGCTGGTGGGGGGGACTGACAATGGGAGTTGCCCTAGAGGAGGCGGGGCTGGGCAGGGCAAAAGCGCGGGCTTTTTTCGGGTTTCCCGCGCTGGGCGATGGTGGGGGCGGAGTCGGGGCTGAGAAGCGTGGGTCGTTGCTGGCTGTTTTATTTTCCCGCGCAAGAGCGGGAGGGGCGGGGGAGGAGGACCTGTTGACGGGCACGATGGAGGAGGGGTAGTCCCACGTGGGGAGGAGTCGGAGGTAGGGCGGGAATCGCCGGGGTCAGCAGAAGTTAGCTGGCTCACGGGAGTACTATGGAGGGAGGGGCGCGGCTAGGAGGGGTCCTAGCCTGGAGTGGGTGGGGGGGGGGGGGGTTGTACCGGGTTGCTGCTGAAACGGTCAGGAAGGAGCTGGAGGATGCATGGGGTGCTGGAGGGGGGGAGTTGCCACCGTGGGGAACTGGCAGAGCGGGGGATGCTGGCCGGTGGTGGGCAAGGGATGGGTTATGGCTAATCGGTAGGGAAGGGGGGCAGGGAGCCCTCTGATCCGGCTGATAACCTGGAATGCGAGGGGGTGAATGGGCCGGACAAACGGGCCCGGGTATTTGCGCACCTGAAGGGGCTGAAGGCGGATGTGGCCATGCTCCAGGAGACACACCTGAGAGTGATGGACCAGGTTCGGTTGAGGAAGGGATGGGTGGGCCAAGTATTTCACTCAGGGCTGGATGAGAAGAGTAGGGGGGTGACGATCCTGGTGGGGAAGAAGGTGTCGTTTGAGGCGTTAAATGTGGTGGCTGACAGTGGCGGGAGATATGTGATGGTGAGTGGTAAGCTGCAGGGAGTGCTGGAGAATGGTGGTGTTGGTGAATGTTTACGCCCCAAATTGGGACGATGCGGGGTTTATGCGGCGTATGTTGGGCCGCATTCCGGACCTGGAGGTGGGGGGCCTAATCATGGGGGGGGACTTCAACACAGTACTGGATCCCCCATTGGATCGATCCAAGTCCCGGACGGGTAGGAGGCCAGCGGCGGCTAAGGTGCTGAGGGGATTGATGGACCAGATGGGGGGGGGGTGGATCCCTGGAGGTTTGCGAGGCCAAGGGCCAGGCAGTACTCGTTTTTCTCCCAAGTACATAAGACCTATTCGAGGATTGATTTCTTTGTCCTGAGAAGGGGGCTGGTTTCGAGGGTGGAGGATGTGGAATACTCCGCCATTGCCAATTCAGATCATGCCCCGCACTGGGTGGACCTCGGGCTGGGGGAAGGGAAGGACCAACGTCCACTCTGGCGCTTGGAGGTGGGGCTGCTGGCAGACGAGGAGGTGGCCGAGAGGGTTTGGGGGTGTATCGAGAGGTACCTTGAGGCCAACGACAATGGGGAGGTCCGAGTGGGGACGGTCTGGGAGGCATTGAAGGCGGTGACTAGAGGGGAATTGATCTCCATCCGAACCTATAGGGAGAGGGGGGAGCAGAGGGAGAGGGAGAGACTGATAGGGGAGATGGTGAGGGTGGATAGGAGATATGCGGAGGCTCCAGAGGAGGGATTGCTGGGGGAGAGGCGTAGCGTTCAGGCCAGGTTCGTCCTATTAACTACCAGAAAGGCGGAAGCTCAGTGGAGGAAAGCACAGGGGGCGGTGTATGAGTATGGGGAGAAGGCGAGCAGGATGCTGGCACACCAGCTCTGAAAGCGGGACGCAGCCAGGGAGATTGGGGGAGTGACGGATAAAGCTGGGAAGGTGGTGCGGAGGGGGTAGATGTTAATGGGGTCTTCAGGGACTTCTATGGGGAACTGTACCGGTCGGAACCCCCGGTGGTGGGGGGTGGAATGGGGCACTTCTTGGACAAGCTGCGATTCCCAAGGGTGGAGGAGGAGCAGGTGGAAGGACTGGGGGGCACCGATCGAGCTGGAGGAGGTGGTTCAAGGGATAGGGAGCATGCAGTCGGGGAAGGCGCCAGGGCCGGATGGGTTTCCGGCGGAATTTTATAAAAGGTATGTGAACCTGTTGGGCCCCTTGTTGGTCCGGACCTTTAACAAGGCAAGGGGGGGGGGGGGGGCTTTGCCCCCAACTATATCACGGGCGCTGATTTCCTTGATCCTGAAGCGGGACAAGGACCCTCTGCAGTGCGGATCATATAGGCCGATTTCGCTGCTAAATGTCGACGCTAAGCTGCTGGCAAAGATCCTAGCCACAAGAATAGAGGATTGCGTGCCCGGGGTCATTCATGAGGACTAGACGGGGTTTGTGAAGGGAAGGCAGTTGAATACGAACGTGCGAAGGCTCCTCAACGTTATTATGACGCCGGCTGTGGAAGGGGAGGCGGAGATAGTGGTGACATTGGATGCGGAGAAGGCCTTTGACAGGGTTGAGTGGGAGTATCTGTGGGAGGTGTTGGAGAGGTTTGTGTTTGGAGAGGGGTTTATCCGTTGGGTGAGGCTGCTCTATGAGGCCCCGATGGCGTGTGTAGTCACAAATAGGAGGAGGTCAGAGTACTTTCGGCTGTACCGGGGGATGAGACAGGGGTGCCCCCTGTCCCCCTTGCTCTTTGCATTGGCAATTGAGCTCCTGGCCATGGCATTGAGGGAGTCAGGGAACTGGAGGGGCCTGGTGCAGGGTGGGGAGGAGCATCGAGTGCCGCTGTACGCGGGCGACCTGTTGCTGTATGTGGCGGACCCGGTGGGGGGGATGCCGGAGGTGATGAGGATTCTTACTGAATTCGGGGGTTTCTCTGGGTATAAGTTGAACCTGGGCAAGAGCGAGTTGTTTGTGGTGCATCCGGGGGATCAGGAGGAGGGGATTGGTAGGCTCCCACTGAAGCAGGCAGGGAAGAGCTTCAGGTACCTAGGTGTCCAGGTGGCTGGGAGTTGGGGGGCCCTGCACAAGCTCAACCTCACAAGGTTGGTGGAGCAGATGGAGGAGGAGTTTAAGAGGTGGGATATGTTACCGCTGTCACAGGCGGGGAGGGTGCAGTCCGTTAAGATGACGGTGCTCCCGAGGTTTTTGTTTCTGTTCCAGTGCCTCCCCATCCTTATCTCGAAGGCCTTTTTTAGGAGGGTCAACAGGAGTATCACGGGATTTGTCTGGGCGCATGGGACTCCGAGGGTGAGAAGAGTGTTCCTGGAACGGGGCAGGGATAGGGGGGGGCTGGCGTTGCCAACCTCTGTGGGTACTATTGGGCTGCCAACGCAGCGATGGTGCGTAAGTGGGTAATGGACGAGGAAGGGGCAGCATGGAAGAGGATGGAGGTGGCGTCATGTGTGGGCACGAGCCTGGAGGCGCTGGTAACGGTGCCGTTGCCGCTCCTTCCAACGAGGTATACCACAAGCCCGGTGGTGGCGGCTACCCTCAAATTTTGGGGGCAATGGAGACGGCATAGGGCAGAAGTGGGGGGCTCGATGGAGGCCCCGTTACGGGGGAACCATCGGTTTGTCCCAGGGAGCATTGATGGCGGATTTCTGGGCTGGCATAGGGTAGGGGTTAGGAGGTTGAGGGACCTGTTTGTGGAGGGGAGGTTCGCGAGCTTGGGGGAGTTAGAATTGGGCTCCCCCCGGGGAACATGTTTAGGTACATGCAGGTGAGGGCGTTTGCCAGGCGGCAGGTGGAGGGGTTCCCCTTGCTGCTCCCACGTGGGGTGCGGGACAGGGTGCTCTCGGGGGTGTGGGTTGGAGGAGGGAGGATTTCGGACATATATCGGGTGATGCAGGAGGTAGACGAGGCCTCGGTGGAGGAACTGAAGGGTAAATGGGATGAGGAGCTGGGTGAGGAGATTGAGGAGGGGACGTGGGCGGATGCCCTGGAGAAAGTGAATTCCTCCTCTTCCTGTGCGAGGCTTAGCCTCATAGAGTTCAAGGTGCTGCATGGGGCCCACATGACTGGGACGAGGATGAATAGGTTTTTCGGGGGCGAAGGCAGGTGTGCTAGGTGCTCGGGGGGCCCAGCGAACCACGCCCATATGTTTTGGGCGTGCCCAGCGCTGAGGGAGTTTTGGAAGGGGGTAGCAAGGACAGTGTCGAGGGTGGTGGGATCCAGGGTCAAGCCAGGCTGGGGACTCGCAATTTTTGGGGTTGCATTGGAGCCGGAAGTGCAGGAGGCGAAAGAGGCCGGTGTTCTGGCCTTTGCGTCCCTAGTAGCCCTGCGGAGAATCTTGCTCCAATGGAAGGATGCGAGGCCGCCAAGCGTGGAGGCCTGGATCAATGATATGGCGGGGTTCATTAAATTGGAGAAGGTGAAATTTGCCCTGAGGGGATCAGTACAAGGGTTCTTTAGGTGGTGGCAGCCTTTCCTGGACTTCCTGGCGGAATGGTAGGGAAATAGGCCGGCGGCAGCAGCAACCCGGGGGCGGGGGCGGGGTCTGGTTCGGTGGGAGGGAGAACTGTGTACATGGGTTTGTGGGATGTTGCGGGCGTTATTTCTTTCCCTTTTGTTGATTGGGTGTTCTTTTGTTTTTTCTTTTGTTTGTAGTTGCTTTTGAAGTTGGGTGGGTGTTGTTCTTGGGTTGTTACCGCGGTTGTTTTGTTAATATAGTTGTGATGTTTATATTTTGTAAAAATTTCAATAAAACTTTTTTTTTTTTAAATGACAATAATCAGCACTATTGAAATCCCAGAATTAAAATTGATATGCTCTGAGCAAGTAGAAGGACCTGAAACTGAATTAGTATTAGGGGAGACAGATTTAACTTTGTACGATAATGTTCAATATAAATTGGTGCCAGTTGTTTTGAATATGTGGTACCCCGCAAGGTGAAGACAATTATATGATAAGTTGAGGGGTACTTTACTGAGACAGGAGGTAGGTGTCGGTGATGAGAAGGAAACAAAAACGGGGAAAAGATGAGGCATTGTAGAAGAAGTGCTCAAAGCATATATGCGAGTAAAACAAGAGATTAAGAGGATTCATAAGGAAATTAAAACTATAAAATAAACTACATGATGTGGCGACAAATGTAACTGGGGAGATAATGTACAAATACACTCATGGGTCGGACTGCCATCTTATTTTGTGATAATACTGATGATGTTAAGAATGATATATTAGTCAATTGTAACCATTATGCTGCAAAGAAGGAAAAGACAAATACAGTGGATGTTAACTATGAATGTATTCGAAGGGAGATTGAAGAAAAATATACCTTACTTTAATAATCTATATAAATTCAATGATGCAGTTTAAAGCAAAAAAAACCATTGAATGTCATGATGTTTTAAATGTAAGATTTTAATTGAATTTTGTTTTGATTTTTAAACATTTTTTGAAGCCACAAATGGGAATCATGTAATTTTGAAAGAAGTGCTGCATAGAATCCAACAGAAATCACGTTCAGCTAAACCTATGCAGAAGAAAAACCAAATAGGTGATCCAGTACCCATATACCTGGGTGAACGGATCAAAGGGGAGGGGGGATGTAGCCCTGGCCTTCGGCTGACTGGGAAATATAGCCAAACTACAGGAGGCACTGTAGCCTGATGGGAAATGTGGTCAAGTAACAAAGATACTCAATAAACCACAGATGCTTTCTGGAGACTTTCTGGGAATGCAGTTTCTACAACAGTATGCAAGTCAGCAGGAGGTCCCTGGCTTAAAAAGAGATCGTTATCAGCTCAAGGTACCAGAGGAACAAGTGGCTGGATTCTCTATTATTGGGACTATGTCCCCACGCCGGTGTCAAAACGGTGGAGTTTCACACCAGAAAAGCTGGCATGAAAGGGACGCACATTCCTAGCCCTTCAGGGGGCTAGCACAGACCCGGCATAGATCTAGCAGCTTTTGCTGCAGATACGGGCCCCTGCACGTCCGGGTCAGAGGCTGCGCATGCGCAAGGCGGCGGCCTCGGGCGGCTGCGCCATGCTCCATGGCGGAGTCGACCACGGAGCTGGACCCAAAAAAGAAACCCCCGATCAGCCGGGCGCCCGACCCTCAACCCCCGCAGAAATGCTCCCCAGCCGCCTATAAGGCCTCCCCTGGCCTCCAATCGGCCCGCCCCCAACCAGGGCGGCCACGGACTGAGTCCGCAGCCACCATGCGGGTATTCTGACTGGCTGGACCATATTAGATCCACACCGTCGGGACTTCGGCCGGTCGGTGGCGGAGAATGGCGGAGTACTCCGCTTTTCGGGGCCTGCAGAATCGGGTAACCGGCGCCGGTCCCTATTCCTTGCGGGAAAATGGATTCTCCGCCCCGCGCTGACCACGATTTTGCCGTTGGGGTGCAAAGAATCTAGCCCAAGGCCTGGGAATAAAGGCAGAGGCAGGATGAGAGACAAACAAGTGTGAAGAACAGCAGGACATAAAACATTAGCAGTTGCTATGGCTTGACCAAACATTAGCATTTGCTGGGATCTATCTGAACAAATGGAGCTTGCTTACTGGAACTGTGAAAGATAACTCAGCAACCAGAGGGTCATAAAACTGACATCATCCACCGTTCGGAAATTATAAAAGAGCAGGGAACCGAAGTCTCTTCAGTGGAAAATCTGGGAACGACCATTGCTGAAGATTACCCCGGGTGGGGCTCAGTGACCAGTAAAGTATCCTTCGAGGAGAGCTTGGCCAACCATTCTGCCTATGGTGATGTTTGAGTTAAGTTTGTGAGTTTAGTAAGTTACCACTCATTGAGTTAATGTCTGTGTGACACTTATTGAGAATTAGTCTGTGTAAATGTTTTATTGAGCCTTAGGTGTTAATCTGTGTGGCAATAATTAACTGCATCAGCATCTGTGTGACACATTTGATCCGAATAAGGTAAACCTGAATGAAGAATACCTTGTACGTAGTTTGTGTGACGCGTCAGTTGTGACCTTCATCGAGGAGGGCAACTCAAAAAAATTCAGAATTTCTTTATTTAATTTTGAACTTGCACATATTCCAGAAGTTGTCAGAATTCTTTCATTGTAACAGTGATAGCCTCACTGTTATTCAAATCTTAGTTATTATGGAAATGTTAAAAACAACACAAGTAGGTTTGCACTTAAGAATTGTTTCTGAAATTCAAGACCATGGACAGTTAAACATTTTCTAAAAGGTTAGTGATTCAGAGAAAGCTGCTTGAATTCAGCTAACTGAAGAAGGAAACAATAAATCAATATTTCAAACATAGTTTGAATTAAACGGCAGCATCCTGGAACTCCCTCCCTAACAGCATTGTGGATGTATCTACACCACATGGACAGCAGCGGTTCAAGAAGGCAACGCACCCCACCTTCGCAAGGGCAATTAGGGAAGGATACCAAATTTTGGCCGAGTCTGCGACGCCCACATCTCGGAAATAGATAAAAGAAAATAATTTGAAATAAAGGTATTTTAAAATTAAATAAACAAGAAGAAATATACTTTCTCCCGAAAGATGCTGCTAACAAGAATTTCTACTTCCACGAGTTCTCAGAATCCAATCCAGAAATCCCTGGTATGTGAACAATGGCAGCTAATATGATCATTGAAAAGGCCACTTTGCAAGTGTTTTTATTTCTGAAAAATATTTCTGCCTTTAAAACCTGATGTATTCTATGACAATACTATTTGAGTTTTTTTCTAAGGGTCCAGTTTACTCCCTACACCTTGTGAAGGCGGTCACTTGCAGAAATGCAATATGAAATTATCTGAGATGTAAGAGGGTAAAACATAGGAACAGGAGTGACCCATATTGCTCCTCAAGCCTGTTCAGTCATTTACTAATATTCTGGTCGATCTACTAACTCAACTCTATTTACCCACCCTCTTCCTATATCTATTGATTTCCAAAGATTTATCAATGAATATACTCAACAACTGAGCCCTCCACGATGAGGAATTCCAAAGATTCACAATGCACTGAGTGAATGTATTTCTCCGTATTTCAATCTTAAATAATCGACCCCTTATTCTCACACGCCGAGGTCTTTCCCAGCCAGGAGAAACAATCTCTCAGCCACTATCTTGCAATACTCGCCGAGAATTGTATGTTTCAATGTGAATATCCCTTCTTTTTCAAACTGTCCAAAAAAAAATGAGCCTGGTTTACTCAGTCCCCCTTTGCAGGACAACTCTCATTCCTGAACCAATTTAATGGACCTTCATTGCATTCCCTCAATGCCAAGTGTCATTCTCCCTTAAAAGGAGAATACAAACTGAACTTGGTGCTTCTGGTGTAGTCTTGCCAATGACCCATACAATTGCAGTGAGATACTCATGCACTCTCATCCCTTTTTAATAAAGGCTGACGTACAATTTACTTTCCCAGTTGCATGCTGTATCTTGATGGAAGGGAGGGGTGGGGGTACAGTTAACCTGGATGGTTGGTGTCCAGTTCAGAGTCATACCAACGACAGAAGTTCAATTCCCATACTGGCTAAGGTACATTTGGGAACTGCGTGCCTCATGAGCAAGGCCATGACAAACTACCACTGACAAAAGCTACCAGGACAACAGCTTAGATTGAGCGTCAGCAGGACAATAAGCTAGGCCCTGCCTTTGGTCAGAGCACATGGCGATGAATGAACCTGTACATTCACTTCATGTGATTCATTTACAAGGGCACTCAAATCCCTCTGCTTACCAACATGTAGCAGTTTTTCAGCTTGAAAAAAAACATTTCTATTGTTCCTGTCAAAGTGGATAATTTCACAAAGCATCACGTGACCCTCCTTCTGTCAATTTCCAGCCCACTCACTTAACCTGTCTGCACCTCTTTTTAGCCCCTTGGCATTCTCCTCACAGAATATTTTCCCACCAGCTTTGTATCATCAGCAAACTTGCATAAATTGCACTCAGTTCTCTCATCTATATCCTGGATATTAATTGCAAGTAGCTGAGGCCAGTGTTCCCTGTAAACTGTGTGGGTGTATGGCTGTGCAGTAATCCACAATGGGCCCCAGAGTGAAACAAACAGGCCACAAGCAACCATTGTGTCTTTTAATCTGTGTGAAATTGCGCCAATGCAGCAATCTTAAAGGGGCCACGCAGTGCAACAGACAAGCCATGCACTGCAAAAAGAACGCTGACTGAGGCCCAAGCCGACCCTTACACCAATCCATTACTGACAACTCATTAATCCAAAAATGGCCCATTTATTTAAGATATCCAACTTCATACCAGATGGGCACCTGTCCAAGGTTTACCCTTGTGATGGACAATCAATGGACACAAAACGTAAATAAAGTCTGAACGATAGGCTTTAATACGCAAGAAGTGACCCGGCAGCAGACGTACAGAAGAATAGCTGACTGTCAGGGACACGGGTTCTTATACCCTGCCTTGTAGGCGGAGCTACCTTCCTCTCAGCCAATCGGCTGAGAGGCACATGACATACCTGGGCCAATGGGCAGCGAGTCGTCTGTACCAATGGCAGCTCACTCCCAGGTGCCGTAATACCCCTAGTCATACTACCACACCTTGTAGAAAACAGAAGACAAAACAGCAGTGGAAAATGCATACTTTTTTTTCAATATAAATTTAGAGTACCCAATTCTTTTTTTCCAATTGAGGAGCAATTTGGCGTGGCCAATCCACCTACCCTGCACATCTTTTTGGGTTATCGGGGTGAGACCCACACAGATAGGGGGAGAATGTTCAAGCTCCACACGGACAGTGACCTGAGGCCTCGGTCTAGCCCGGGTCCTTGGTGCCGTGAGGCAGCAGTGCCTGCCACTGCGTCATCGTGCTGCCCAGAAAATACAGGCTTAAACTAACAGAAGGTCATGTAAAGCTACAACTAAAAACATACCTACAAATACAAACATAAAACACCCTCACTGAAAGCGTTTATTGTTCTGTCATTAAAAGGTGGGCCTTCACTTTGAACATTGAGAATCCAATACTGTACAGCTGCAGCTACATCAATTCAACAGAGAAAACATCCAACAAGTGAAAACAGCTTTAAAGGTGAAACGTTTCCTTTCTGTTTAAGCACTTGGAATATTTTGCGATGCTGAAGGTGCTGCTGAAAAATAAATCACTTTTTTAGCATTTTAGGTGGCATGTACAGTTAACCATAAAAAGTCAGATGTTGAACCAATTTATTGCTTATGATTAACACAAATGGAAAGCACCAGGGACTGGGTTCTCCATCAGCGTGATCCTTAGTTTCACCAGCAGCATACTCACGCCCACGGATTTCCCGACTGGAAAACCCCATTGGACGGAGAATCCCACTGCTGGCGGGGACGCACCGCACCAGAAAACGGAAGCTGTGGGATGGAGGATCCCGCCCCATGTCTTCTGAAACTATGACTTGGGATATTGATGTGCAAACTCTTAGCACAGAGAAACACCTGAAATTAGAAGCATAAATGTCTTTACCTGAACCGCTTTGTTGAAATGAATGCTTTTACCCAACATTCTTAACAGATATTTTCAGCGGAAGATATCTTCCTTACAAAGATCTTATGAGCGGAAATGCTACATACAAATTGAATCTGAAAGCATTTCAATGGAAAACTATCAGGGGATGGAGATAATATAGGCTGACCACACTATACTTCCACATGTCACGAGGTGGCATATTTAAGACTCTTCCGTTCAGACTAACAATATTAACAAATTAAGATAAATGCAAAGGCAAAAGAATGCACTAAGGGACAATGGTGTAGATTCTAAATTTAGGGTAGCAGACTGGAAGAACACACTGGCTGGCTGCTCATTTTGCCAGCAAAGACACTAGAGCCATCTTAAGGCACGGGCTGCATTAAAAAATGATTTGCATCTCCCTAAACAATGAGATTCGGGGACGGAGAAAGACATTTAAGAATCATGGAGAAGGAAATGGCAGCACCTGCTGCTCATGCTGCACAGCCCCCAATGACATAACCATCAGCAGTCGGTGGCACTCTGGACCCAGGCCTAACTTCTAGATGCTCAGCCTCATCCTTGCACACCTACCAATGCTGCCAACCTCAGACCCACCTCTTGCTGCTTTCACAGATATCCAATTATCCCGCTGTGAAATGCTCATCTCCCAAACACAGTGAAACACATTCACTGGCAAGTCTTTCTTCTATCATATAGAACAAGGTGACACGGTAACCTATAACTACAGGAAACAGAGAAGAACAGAGGTCGTGGGGGGTGGAGTTGGGGGTGAGAGGATAGCAATGGCAGTGGACAAGAACACTTGCATCTCCTGAACTGTTTGGAGGAGATGGTTGCCTGTATCATGGAGCCAGTGCACTGAGAGCAGTGATGGTGGGTTATGACAGTATGCTCCTGCATTAAGCCCATCCTAACTGCCAGCTTATCCTCATCCTGCTACATAACATGGTGAAGAAGCTACTGACAATGTCAGCATGGACCTCTTCCTTTCCAACTTTTCCCAATTCTGTCAACTCAATGTTTTCCTTTTTTTGATTTTCTGCTTCCAGACTCTCCGAAAATGTCAGCTGACCAACACAAGAAACCTCAGGAGGAAGAACGAAAGCAACACAACAGCACTAATGAAAAAGCCCCATTTATTGATCACACACTCACAACCGCCAGCTTGGAAAACGGTCATTACAACATGTAGAGAGTAGTGTAGAATCGAGATATGTCCGTGGCAAGTTATACAGCATGGGTAAGCTGCAGCCAGGCCAAAGGGTTAAGGGTAGCACCTGTGTCAGTGCACAAGAGGGAAAGACCACAAAGAAATTATGCTGAAAGGACTCAGATGAGCAGCGGTATGCAGGGCAATGCTGATGAACATGTAGACTTCGATTACTGGGACATTGGCAGGCTTACCAGACATCCTGTTACCACCTAGAGAGAGAGAACAGTACAGCACAGAACAGGCCCTTCGGCCCTCGATGTTGTGCCGAGCAATGATCACCCTACTCAAACCCACGTATCCACCCTATACCCATAACCCAACAACCCCCCCCCCCCCCCCCCCCCCTATCTTACTTTTTAGGACACTACAGGCAATTTTAGCATGGCCAATCCACCTAACCCGCACATCTTTGGACTGTGGGAGGAAACCGGAGCACCCGGAGGAAACCCACGCACACACGGGGAGGATGTGCAGATCCAACACAGACAGTGACCCAGCAGGGAATCGAACCTGGGACCCTGGAGCTGTGAAGCATTTATGCTAACCACCATGCTACCGTGCTGCCCACCTCCGAGGAGCATGGAGCAGTCTGCCTCCAGTTTTCCCAAGGCATTGGGAAAAGCATGGATCCTAACCTTTCCAGCTTGCACAAGCTGGTCAACTCAGTCACAGCACCTCTGGAACTGCTCATGATGCAGCATCTGATGGCCACTGTCTCAGCTTCTATTACAGCCATGCAGAGGCCACCCAATATCTGAATGTTACGATATGGAAATGCCGGCGTCAGACTGGGGTGGGCACCATAGGAAGTCTTACAACACCAGGTTGAAGTCCAACAGGTTTGTTTCGAATCAATAGCTTTCGGAGCGCAGCTCCTTCATCAGGTGAATACCGAGGTGGGTTCCATAAACACATATATAGACAAAGTCAATGATGCAAGATGATACTTTGAATGTGAGTCTTTGCAGGTAAAGTCTTTCCCTGCAAAGACTCGTATTCAAAGTACAATTTTGCATCATTGACTTTGTCTATATATGTGTTTGTGGAACCCACCTCTTCATTCACCTGATGAAGGAGCTTCGAAGCTAGTGATTCGAAACAACCCTGTTGGACTTTGACCTGGTATTGTAAGACTTCTTACTGTGTCTGAATGTTGTAATGGAAGCTCAAACACAGGGCCTGAGATCCACCAATGCAGGTTTAGGCTTTTGTAATCGTGGCTGCAGATCTCAATGCTAGAAGCTGCTTGCCGGGTCTGACCCAGCTATCCAGCAATCGGTCCCCAAGCAGGTGACTTCTTGCGCGATTCAATGAAAAAATGTCGAAGTGTGAAAGCGAGCAGGAGCTGCTGCGAGCTTCCCGATGCTTGGCCCGGCGTGGTCACCACCGCAATCCCCAACGTAAATTTATCAACTTAAGTAGGGCCATGTGCTTCATGCTGCAAAATATGGCTCGCCACCTGATTTACGGGGATTGCGCTCCCAGCCCCCCGCTAACAAGGTAGAGCAGCTCTTGCACAGCCTCGCTACGTAGCTTGAAGCCATGGTGCCGAGTCGACTGGCACCATGATTCAGGGCAGGCTCCTAGAGGCGGTCGAGACCAGAAGGGATGTCCTGTTCCCCCGAGGATCCCAGAGGGTGAGCCACGGGGCAGCCAGTGCTGGCTGGGAGGAAGTGGGAGTGGTTGTCAGCTTGGAAAACGTGTCCAGGAGGACTGACCCCAGTGCCACAAAATGGTCAGCGACCTACACCACACCGTACGGGTGAGTTGGCACTGGACCGCCCAATCCCCCACGGGAATGCACCATGCCCATGCCCTGGCCCACCCATATCGCACACACTACCCCCTCCCAATATGAACGACCCTCCAAGTCCCCTATACATTGTACCGGGTCTCCGCATCGGTCAACGGATTACATATTGGCGTAATTAGACAGGTCCTCAGTGGGTATCCCTTATCCTCCAAGAACCAACTGGCCATCCTGGGTGGTCCTCGAAGAGGCCGGGGATGTCTGACTATCCCAGGATGTAGCTGTCATGCAAACTCCCTGGGAAGCGTGCACACATGTGCATCACCTTAAGGTGGTGGTGGTCACACATGTGTTGGATGTTCAAGGAGTGGAACCCCTTCCTGTTGATGCCCAGTGCATGCATGGTGACATGGGTGCTATCTATGAGCCGATGGAACTTGGGCATACCATTGATGGCGGAGAATCCTGCTGCCTGGGCATATTGTTGGGCCTTGTCCATGTCACAGTTTATATAGGAGGCTGCCCGAGCAAACAGGACATCCGTGACCTCTCAGATGCATCTGTGAGCTGTAGCCTGCAAGATGCCACACAAGCCCCCGCTTGAGCCCTGGAATGATCCCGAGGCATAGAGGTTTAGGGCTGCGGTGACCTTAAAGGCTACCAAGAGCAGGTGTCCTCCTCCTCCATGTAGTTCCAAGTCTGCAAAGACTTGACACAGGTACCGCCCCATCTGCTTGTTGAGGAAGACCCTCCTGTGGCACGCGCTGTCTGTCATTTGTTGGAAAGACCACCTACACCTGTACACCTTGGGCATTCTCCCCTTCTGGGTCTCAGCCTGGCCTGGTGGGCAGCCAGGTCCTCAAGGTGTAGGGCAGGGTCCTGCACATCGCCTCTGTCGATGCTGCTGCCACCAGCTTCTCTGGCGTCTGGCCGCCCAATCTGCCAGCAGCACCACGCGGGCAAGTTCCAGGAATTCATCCATTCGGTTCGATATCTATAAGTATTTGGGGGAGAGTGTGAGACTGGCAAACAGCAGTGTCTTCTATCTCGGGACCTCCCCCGGGACCTCCCCCCCCCCATTGCACACTCAATACCCTGCACCCCCACAACCCAGGCACACCCTGCCCACACACCTCCGGCCATAGCAGTGCCCCTTCTCACTGGACCCCAGACCCTGTATCCCAGATACCCGTATAATGTTACCTGGACCGGGTGCAAGTCCCCTTCCCATTGCACTCACCCACCCTCTGGCTGCGAACATGTCCCTGGTGCTGGGGCCCATCACCTGAGTATTCGGATGTTGAGTGCTGCGTCCGTGATGTTGCCTCCCGCAGTGTCCAGGCATCATGGTCTGATTAGGATGCTAGGCAATAGCCCCCGCATGTTACCTGGCCCGCCACTTGGATGTGTGAGGTACTCTTTAACTACGATTGCCAATTCCATATCCGCAAGAGCCTTCAGCCGCGTGGCCAGTGGCATCCGCAGTTAGTGGGAGTCATAGATGGTCAGTTGGGCAGACAGGCAGGGGCTTGGGTTGCTCCCAGAATGGGTACACACAATCCAGGAGTTGGATGGCAGACCTTCGTGCTTCCCCCCCCCCCCCCCCCCCCCCCAAGTAGCCAATACCCTCTCCGCGCGCCGATACTCACACCCCCCGAGGCTGGACCTCATTTTGCCCCAGAAGCCCCCTCCGAGCTCAGGGCAAGGAAGCCCAGTGCGCCCGGGCTCTTTGCCTGTGAGCGAAGATGACTATTAACCACTTTGAGTCCCTGTAGCAGCCCCGTTGCCAATTTCACATTTTCAAAAAGGAGTACTAATCAGCGCCCGCCTGGCCATTTGCTGGGGAGGTGATTCGATCACAGAGGGCCGTTGGGTGGAGGGGAGGTAGCTCCCGTTTATTGTCTGGAAATTGGACGCAAGTGGTGATTATTGGTTTCTCGCCATGCCACGGCGGGATCCCGATTTCACCTATGAGAGCTAGTTGGCAAATGGATTGGCGCACGGCACGGTTCTCGCTTTTGGCCTCTCCCGCTATTTAATGGCCTCATCGCGCTCTTGCCCAAGTGCAATGCAGCCACTGAATCGCGCCCTAAGATTGCCGAGGTGCCTCCCCGAGAGAGTGGCAGTGGCTCCATAGAGCACCAGCCTGCTGTTCCCTTTCAAGATGACAACATTATTCCTCCCACCAATCTGCCAGTTCCTTTGTTTTTGATTTTCAGACTGACCAGGCTGCTTCGCCCCCCCCCCCCCAATGCCAAAGTAGTGTAGTCTAACTTGAACCCTCAAGTCACAGAGCTGTTCGAAGTTGTCCTGAAAACCATGTGCAGTCTCCGACACTTAATGCCAGCAGCCTTCCCCTCGCCATGCTGCAGCAACTCGGGTAGCACGACGTAGGAACACTAGCACAAGCAAGAACACCCACAAGACAGGCACTACAATAATGCTCAATGGTAAATAGTTAATTTTTAATTGTATCATTGGGTTTGTTGTTTGATAAAGATGTTCTGACAACAAATCTGTTTTAGTTTAGGATTCTGGGCAAGATTTGCTGATAAGGAATGGCAAATAAATTCTCAAGTGATTTATAGGACAGCAATAGTGATGAAGAGATGCTATACTGAGGGAACTGGAATCCGAGTAGGCACTTACTGACAGCCCATCTAAGCTGAAGGCCTCCTGGATGTCTCCTGTCTGCCTTCTTCTCATCCTTCTCCATCCACACAGAGCGTGTGGCACTGACTAGAGAAGACCCAGTAGGGAACTATTGGAATTGTACATAATAGCTAACGGTAACATTGTGGATAGCACAATCGCTTCACAGCTCCAGGGTCCCAGGTTCGATTCCGGCTTGGGTCACTGTCTGTGCGAAGTCTGCACATCCTCCCCGTGTGTGCGTGGGTTTCCTCCAGGTGCTCCGGTTTCCTCCCACAGTCCAAAGATGTGCAAGTTAGGTGGATTGGACATGATAAATTGCCCTTAGTGTCCAAAATTGCCCTTAGTGTTGGGTGGGGTTACTAGGTTATGGGGATAGGGTGGAGGTGTTAACTTTGGGTAGGGTGCTCTTTCCGGGAGCCGGTGCAGACTCGATGGGCTGAATGGCCTCCTTCTGCACTGTAAATTCTATGAAATTAAGTTAATTCAAAGGAGTAAGTTTTGTTTTTCTCTACTACTCGATGTGGACTCTTTGTTGCCCTTACGAAAAGTGGCTTGCTCTTTAAATAATACCACCGGAATGTTGCCCACAACATGGGCATTGAGTGGGCTATCTGGCAGCACTGCAGACCCAGATTTCTCAGCCATCATCTCTTACTGTCCACCTCCTGCTGGAGGTCTGAAGAGGATTTTGAAATGCATCAGGGACACGTCTGGGACACTTTGGCAAGACTTCACCAACATTTCTACTCAAAGCGCTCGGAGGACTTCACCTGAAACTATGAAGTGCTGTGCTACTCTACCTTACTGGACTCATAATAGGCATCACAAGGAGAGATGGAGTGCTTGGTCATGGCTATCTTGCTTATGGCATCCCTTGGTCTGTCAGGATGAACAGGAAGAGAACACGAGCTTGGCAGAGCAGTAACAGCTACTGCAGGAAATGGGGAAAGGAGAACTCCTCACTCTGGGTACTGGATAGCCCACATCCTCTGGTCCTCTTCCACCTGAACCTCAAGTACACATTGGAGACCCTGTCATCAATTCTCTTGACCCCTGAACTAATCCTTGTAGCTTTGTGTTTGCCACCTTCCATAGAAGTGGTGTAGATAAGATGAACCCACCCTTCCCTCTTCCACTGTAATTCCAGAGTCCAATCTGAATCCATCTGGATGGTGCAAAATGGTCAAGGCTGCAATTCAGTAGAATTCAGTATTCTTTTAACTGTTTATCGAACCACCAATATTACACAAACATCAAATACTGCTCCTTTCTATTTTAATCAATACTCACTATTCTCTTTCACTCTCTTTAATTTTGAACAGTATTCACTCTAGATTGGATTGGATTGGGTTTATTGCCACATGTACCGAGGAACAGTATAAAGTATTGTTCTGCGTACAGTTCAGACAGGTCGTTCCATGCGTGAAAAAAGATAGGACATACAATAGATACACAATGTAAATACATAGACACAGGCATCAGGTGAAGCATACGGAGTGTAGCTACTCAGTACAGAAGATGCATGGAGAGATCAGTCCATCAGAGGGTCATTCAGGGGTCAGGTAACAGCGGGGAAGAAGCTGTTTTTGAATCTGTTAGTGCGTGTTCTCAGACTTTTGTATCTCCTGCCCGATGGAAGAGGTTGGAAGGGAGAATAACCCAGGTAGGAGGGGTCTTTGATTATGCTGCCTGCTTTCCCAAGGTAGCGGGAGGTGTAGACAGAGTCAATGGATGGAAGGTGGGTTTGCGTGATTGACTGGGCTGTATTCACAACTCTCTATAGTTTCTTGAGGTCTTGGGCCAAGCAGTTGCCATACCCGGCTGTGGTGCAGCCAGATAGGATGCTTTCCATGGTACATCTGTAGGAATTAGTAAGAGTAAATGTGGACATGCCGAATTTCCCTATAGTTTCCTGAGGAAGTATAGGCGCTATTGTGCTATTTTGGTCATAGCATTTACTTGCGTGGACCAGAACAGATTGTTGGTGGTGCGCACACCTTGGAATTTGAAATTGTCAACCATCTCCACCTCGTTACCATCGATGCAGACAGGGGTGCGTACGATACTTTGCTTTCTCAAGTCAATGACCAGCTCCTTAGTTTTGCTGACGTTGAGAGCGAGATTGTTGTCATTGCACAATGCCACTAGGTTCTCTCTCTCCCTCCTGTACTCTGATTCTTTGCTGCTTGAGGTCCGACCGACTACTGTTGTGATGGAGTTGGAGCCAAATTTTGCCACACAATCCCTGACGATCAGTCAGGAAGTATGATTCCAGCTTTACAGATGATCAATCCCACCCTTGGTTATCCTTGCAAGTTACTCCTTTGTCCATAAACACTTGTTGCTTATATTACAAAGAAATCAGACCCATGACAATAATTGACATAAAACCTCTCCCCTTTTGATTTATCGTTTAGCACAGGGCTAAATCGCTGGCTTTGAAAGCAGACCAAGGCAGGCCCGCAGCACAGTTCAATTCCTGTACCAGCCTCCCCGAACAGAAGCTGGAATGTGGTGACTACGGGCTTTACACAGTAACTGCATTTGAAGTCTACTTGTGACAATAAGCGATTTTCATTTCATTTCAAAACTTGTATCAACCCCGCATCATGTGTGCCTGAATAATCCATTAACATATAAAAGGTGTTTCAATGGCAAATGTGCTGATTTAATTATAATAATCGCTTATTGTCACAAGTAGGCTTCAATGAAGTGACTGTGAAAAACCCCTATTCTGACACATTCCGGCACCTGTTCGGGGAGGCCATTACATGAATTGAACCCGTGCTACTGGCCTTGTTCTGCACTACAAGCCAGCTGTTTAGCCCATGGTGCTAAACCAGCCCAGACCAGGGTCTGGTTTAGCACAGTGGGCTAAACAGCTGGCTTGTAAAGCAGAACATGGCCAGTAGCACGGGTTCAATTCCCGTACCGGCCCGTACGGGCGCCGGAATGTGGCGACTAGGGGCTTTTCACAATAACTTCATTTTGAAGCCTACTTGTGACAATAAGCGATTTTCATTTCATTTTCATTTTTTTCATTAATAAACATCATCAGATTGGAGAATGAGGTTTGTACCCTGAAACAGTTTTTGGAATTAGCATTTCCAAGGGATGTGGGTGCTAACACAGAGAGCCTTTAGCTTGTAAATTCTGTTTCTACCTTGACCAGAGCATTCAGTGGTCAAGAAAGTCACTTAAATCTGGACAAACACAGATAATTTTGTGGTCTGATTGCATTGACTTTCCCTTGGTTAACATATTCATGAAGCCTCATATCCAAAGATGTGCAGGTTGGGTGGATTGGCCATGAAAAATTGCCCTTAGTGTCCAAAATTCCATGATTAACCAAGGACAAAAGTTCGGCAAAACATCGTGGGCGGAAGGTCCTGTTCTGTGCTGTATTTCTCTATCTATCTATCTGTGTCTCTGAATAATTTCATTCCAACTTCCAGCCTGTTTTTTTAAAATTCTGTTAAAATTCTCATTGATTCCTGGGATATGACACTTGGCCCATTTAATGAATGTCCATTTACTAACTGCCTTTGTAGTACAGTACCTTTAATGCCAGCTCCCTTTAAGTGAAATGTGTTCTTGCTAAAGGACTGGTTACCGTTGGTACAAAGAGCTCACATACATTACCTCTCAAAAATAGCTTCCATAGAGAAATTGTTTGCAAAACCTGCAGGTGTTTCTGCTTTAACACGTCCAAAGCAGTTGAAATTATGGGAATCAGTAATTAGGACCAAAATTATATGCTTAAACCTTTCAAATAGGCAAATCTTATGAGTGCAGAATCCACTCAACAGCTTTCACCACAATAACCTCTTGGTCAACACTTATTCATCAACTTCAACCTACAACAAATAATCTGGTCATTTATTTCATTGCTATTTTTGGAATTAATCAGCGTGAAAAGTGACTGTTTTGTTTCCTACAATGTAACATCTTAATGCTCTTTGTGATGTCCTCAGCTCGTGAAAGGTGCAATATAGATGCAAGTCTTCACCTGTTTTCTTTAATGATTAACATGTGGGGAAAATCTTTAAGCAGGAATTTATAATCATAGAATCACAACAGTGCAGAAAGAGGCCATTCGACCCATTGAGTCTGAAAGAGCTCCCTACCTAGGTCCAACCCCCACCCTATCCCCGTAACCCACTAAGCCCACCTAACCATTTTAATAATAATCTTTATTAGTGTCACAAGTAGGCTGACATTAACAGTGCAATGAAGTTACTGTGAAAATCCCCTCGTCGCCACACTACGACGCCTGTTGGGGTACACCGAGGGAGAGTTCAGAATGCCCAATTCACCTAACACGTATTTCGGAACTTGTGGGAGGAAACCGGAACGCCTGGAGGAAACCCATGCAGACATGGGGAGTATGTGCAGACTCAGCATAGACAGTGACCCAAGCCAGGAATCGAAACTGGGACCCTGGTGCTGTGAAGCAACAGTGCTAACCACTGAGTTACGCTAAGGGGAAATTTATCACAGCCGATCCACCTAAACTGCCCACCTTTGGACTGTGGAAGGAAACCGCAGCACCCGGACGAAACCCATGCACACGGGAAGAACATATAAACTCCCCACAGACAGTGACCCGTAGCTGGAATTGAACCCGGGTCTCTGGCGCTGTGAGGCAGCAGTGCATACTATCGTGCCATCATACCACCCGTCATCATGCCTGCAAAGCTTTTTCAAATCCCACTTGAATAACAGGAACCATCAATAAAATAATACAATCTGTTAATTGTATCTTGATTATGTTCAATTATGTGCAGAGCATTCATTTGGATTTCGTTTGTGCGGGTGGTGGGTCGTGGTCTGGAGTTCATTATCAATCCTGGGAATCTTATTTGAATTTGAGTTGTTACAATTCTTTTGAAGTTTTGGGTTTACCATTGTTACACTGGGTTTGCAATGCCCCTTTAAAAAGGGAATTTCATTATTGATGGGTGCTTCAAAAGAAGTATAAAGGGACACTGAAACTATCCTGTGGTTAAATTAGGAAGTATATGCTTACAATATTTCTCTCTGTAAATAAATGTAAGACTGAGTAAAGAAACGACTCTAATATCATCCTTCACCTTATCGTCCTTA
The DNA here is from genome assembly GCF_902713615.1 of Scyliorhinus canicula. Lineage (NCBI taxonomy): Eukaryota > Metazoa > Chordata > Chondrichthyes > Carcharhiniformes > Scyliorhinidae > Scyliorhinus > Scyliorhinus canicula. The sequence continues at coordinate 70,972,783 of NC_052147.1, forward strand.
TTCGGAATAAAACACAATTTGTGGCTGAATTATTGTACATTAATAATGTAGTTAAAAGCTTTGATAATGATGAGTGTGAACATGAATACAGTAGTACTCAAGGAACTACCTGTATTTCAGGTCGCAAAAGCCATTTACCTCTTCAAAGTCTGTTTCACAGCAAATGGAAAATATTATAGAACACATATGGGTCACGGTGAATTCAAGATCTATGAAACCTCAACTAAGACTGCAGACGACATGAATTAATATGAGGTAGAAGATGAAAAATAAACAGCATCAACCACAGTGACCTAAATGTTATGCTTCCCTTGTCTGAAAAGGCAATTGATCCTAAATGGATGGAAAATCGGGGAGGAGAACAGTCCCACATAATTTTCTGGCTACATTAGATAACAAGAGCTGGCAGATTCTTTTCATAAAAATGCATTTAATAATGTATGAACACCTTTCACGCAATTTCCTGATATTTCTGCATGGTCATGGCCAATTCATCTACTCCAGGCAGCCAAAGTTGCTCGGGCCTGAGCTGTTAATGAAAGAAGAGCCCGAGCTAAACACTGCAAGGAAAATGGTGGATTGCAGGCAGGTGTGGTAGTATCTGGCAAAAGTTAATGTTTCAGAAGCTCACAGAAGGTCATCAGATGGAAACAATAGACCGAATTTTACCAGCGTTTTCAGGATGGGCCACTGCGAGATGGGGAAGGCTGGCAAAATGGAGAGGCAAGTTTTCGGGTGAGCGCCCAACATCTTTCCATTGCGATGTCATTTTTCTAGCATCAGGAATTATGGCAGTCTAGCCATCCTCTGGTTCCTCATCGAGCCACCCAAGTAGCCAGTTAAGGGCCACCACCCAACTTCATGGGTATTTTGCCAGTGGCCATGGTGTCTGCCACCATGAATCGCAAAACCTGGCACTCTCTGAGTGGGCATTGGGGAGGGCTCCTCTAGAGGATCTCTTTGGTCCAAGGAAATGACCCCAACAGGAAGGCCTACCAAGCGGGGTCACTCTTTGTATTCAGCCCCAGCGGTGGGACTTCTGCTACAAAACATTCTGCTCCTTTCTCCTCGGTAGTTGCCAGACCTGCTGAGTAGTAATAGGCGTTTCAGTCTTTATGTTAGATTCCCAGCATCCACAGTACTTTGATCTTGGAAGGGGAATTTCCATCCTTTTGTGCTTCCTTTGGTTGTCGAAGTACATTGTGGCAACCATTGCGTCGCTACTATTTCTGCCCCAAACTCATCAATAGTGACAGGATGAGAACAGCCTTACCTTTCTGTTTTGTGACAGAACAGAAGGAGGAATAACACAGGAATGCAAGGCCAGTTATACATCGCTCTGCTCGTGGCAGTGAATGTCACAATCATGTTTTTGGGTCTTCTCAAGCCTCTGGTTAATTGCAAAGTAACATCAGTTTTATCAGTCATTGTATAATGGTGGCGATGGCTGTTACTGCAGTAATAATCTTGGGACCTGAGATCAAAAACTACCACAGCAGTGGGGAACTTAAATTCAGTTGATTCAGATAAATCTGGAATAAAAGGCTAGTATCTGTAACAGTAGCCATGAAACCATCAGATTGTCTTAACAGCCCAATTGAGGAAAACTGACGTCCTTACCATTCTCGCCCATAAGTGTCTCCAGATCAGTAAGAATTCAGTTCAACAAATTGAGTTGTATCAAAAATGCTATGATAAACAATAATAATGGCTGATGACCTGCCATTAACCTGGGCACCATGTTCCATCCTGACAAAAGTGATATGCCATCAATGAACACACGATGAGTGATGAACGGAACTGAGGCTTTAATAAACTAAACAGAAAGCCTCCTGGCCTCGGATTTCGGACTGAGGCAGCGGCGGAGACTAGCCACCTTTATACCGAGCCCGGGGGGAGGCGGAGCCAGCAGGCAGTAGTTTATCACATTACATATAATACAGTGGCAGTTTACCACAATACACATATTATATACTGCAGTGGTTCGGAGTCAGCAGGGATAGGCCCAGGCATGTAACAGTACACAGTACAATACAATACAGTAGTTTACCACATTCACCCCCTCTTAAAAAAAGAGTCCAGCGGGGGTGAAGTGGACTGAAAGATCAAGGGCGCGATTCTCCCAAAACGGGAGAAATCGTAAAGCTGGCGTCAAACCCGGGCGGGTTTGACGCCAGCGCGCCCCTTCCCGACCGGGAACCGATTCTGGTCCCCGGTCGGGGCTAGCAGCCCGACGCCGTAGGCTCCGGCATGACGGGCTTAACGAATATCGTTAAGCCCGCTTGCCGGAGTTAGCGCCAGCTGACGCGTCATATGACGTCAGCCGCGCATGCGCGGATTGGAAGACTCCAACCCGCGCATGCGCGGATGACGTCATCGCGTATTTGCGCGAAACCCGCGTATGCGCAGGCCGGGTTGCCCCTCAGCCGCCCCGCGAATGGATACTGCGGGCGGCGGAAGGAGAAAGAGTGCGCGGGCATCGGGCCCGCTGCCCGCGATCGGTGGGCACCGATCGCGGGCCCATGGCACCCTTGGCACGGCCGTGGTACTGCCGTGCCAATCGGTGCCATGGTTATGAAAAGCGAGTTTGTGACGCCGTTTTTACGAATGGCCAGACCAGGTGTGTTTGCCGTTCGTAAAAACGGCGTAAAGGGCTGGGACTTCGGCCCATCGAACAGCTGTGAATCGCTGCCGGCCGTAAAAAAACGGCGGCAGCGATTCGGGTCGGGAGTTGGGCGGGGGGGTGGGGGAGAATAGCGGGAGGGCGGGAAAAATGTCGGGAAGGCCCTCCCGCTATTCTCCGACCCGTCGTGGGGGTCGGACAATTTCGCCCCAAGTCTGTCAGGGCCTTGACCTTCCACCGTGATCGCCTCAGTCCCGGCTGTGGTGTGGACACCGGTGTCGAGACCTGCGTGTCGTCCTCTTTACCCAGTGGTTGAGTCAGTGGAGGGGGGGCGGTGTGCGGGCAGGGGTGGTGGTGATGGTCACCGGTGGGCCTGCGGGTGCCAGACCTTGAAATAACGTGGTAGTGGTGGAGGGAGATGGTGTAGGATCGGGGTGGTGGTGATGTTCGCTGGGGAACCTGCAGGTGCCAAATCCCGGAGGGAGACTGTGTCCTGTCGCCCGTCATGATGTGCCACGTAGGCACCTTGTGGATTGGCATGGAGGAGCATGACCTTCTCGACGAGGGGATCTGCTTTATGGTTCCTAGCATGCTTCCGGAGGAGGACGGGCCCTGGAACTGTCAGCCAGGACGGGAGCGAGACCCCGGAGGTGGATGTCCTGGGGGAGGCAAACATACGCTCGTGAGGGGTCTCATTGGTGGCAGTGCACAGGAGCGACCGGATGGAGTGGAGCGCATCGGAGAGAATCTCCTGCCAGTGGGAGAATGGGAGACTTCTAGACCATAGGGCCAGGAGGACGGCCTTCCAGACCGTCGCGTTCTCCCTTTCCACCTGTCCGTTGCCCCGGGGGTTGTAGCTGGTCGTCCTGCTGGAGGCGATGCCCTTGCTGAGCAGGAACTGACGCAGCTCATCACTCATGACGGATGAACCCCGATCGCTGTGGATGTAGGTGGGGAACCCAAACAAGAAAAGACTCTGCAGGGCCTTGATGACGATGGCAGAGGTCATGTCAGGGCATGGGATGGCAAAGGGGAATCTTGAGTATTCGTCAACAATGTTGAGGAAGTACACGTTACGGTCAGTGAAGGGGAGGGGCCCTTTGAAATCGATGCTGAGGAGCTCAAAGGGGCGAGAGGCCTTTACCAGGTGCGCTCTGTCTGGCCGATAGAAGTGCGGTTTGCACTCCGCGCAGACCTGGCAGTCCCTGGTCACAGTCCTGACCTCCTCAATGGAGTAAGGCAGGTTGCGAGCCTTGATAAAGTGAAAAAAACGGGTGACCCCCGGGTGACAGAGGTCATTGTGGAGGGCCCGAAGTCGGTCTACTTGTGCGCTGGCACATGTACCACGGGATAGGGCTCAGGAGGCTCATTGAGCTTCCCAGATCGATACAAGATATTATGGTTGTAGGTGGAGAACTCGATCCTCCACCTCAGAATCTTGTCATTCTTGATTTTGCCCTGCTGTGTATTGTTAAACGTGAAGGCAACCGACCGTTGGTCAGTGAGGAGAGTGAATCGCCTGCCGGCCAGGTAATGCCTCCAATGTCGCACAGCTTCTACAACGGCTTGGGCTTCCTTTTTGAAGGAGGAGTGTCGAATTTCGGAAGCAAGGAGGGTACGGGAGAAGAAAGCCACGGGCCTGCCCGTCTGGTTGAAAGCGGCCAGAGCAAAGTCCAACGCATCGCTCTCCATCTAGAACGAAATGGACTCGTCCACAGCGTGCATCGCAGCTTTGGCAATATCTGCCTTGATGCGGTTGAAGGCCAGGTGGGCCTCAGCCGTCAGGGAAAAAACGGTGGATTTAATAAGTGGACGGGCCTTGTCTGCATAATTAGGGACCCAATGGGAATAGTAAGAGAAGAACCCCAGGCATCTCTTCAGGACCTTGGGACAGTGGAGGAGGGGGAGTTCCAGGAGGGAGGCGCATGCAGTCGGGGTCGGGCCCTAGGACTCCGTTTTCCACAACGTAGCCAAGGATGGCTCGGCAGGTTGTGCGGAAAACGCATTTTTCCTTATTATAGGTGAGGTTCAGGAGTTTAGCGGTGTGGAGGAAGTGCCGGAGGTTTTAGTCATGGTCCTGCTGGTCATGGCCGCAGTTGGTGACATTATCTAAGTACGGGAACGTGGACGGCAGCCCGTACTGGTCAACCATTTGGTCCATTTCTCATTGGAAGACCGATAACCCATTGGTGACGCAGAAAGGAACCCTGAGGAAGTGGTAGAGGCGGCCATCTGCCTTGAAGGCAGTGTATTGGCGGTCCTCCGGGTGGATAGAGAGCTGGTGGTACGCGGACTTCAAGTCAACTGTGGAGAAGACTAGATACTGCGCAATCTGATTGACCATGTCAGATATGCGGGGGAGGGGGTAAGCATCAAGCAGCGTGTACCGATTGATGGTCTGACTGTAGTCAATGACCATCCAGTGCTTCTCCCCAGTCTTGACGACCACCACTTGGGCTCTCCTGGGGCTGGTACTAGCCTCAATGATCCCCTCTCGTAGGGGTCGCTCGACCTCCGACCTGATAAAGGTCCTGCCCCAGGCACTGTATCGTCTGCTCCTAGTGGTGACGGGCTTACAGTCCGGGGTGAGGTTAGCAACGAGCGAGGGTGGGGCGACCTTAAGTGTCGCGAGGCTACAGACGGTGAGGGGGGGCAGGGATCCACCGAACTTTAAAGTAAGGCTTTGGAGGTGGCACTGGAAGTCGAGCCCCATTAATAGGGCAGCGCAGAGATGGGGAAGGACGTAGAGTTTAACGTTAGTGTACTCTACGCCTTGTATGGTAAAGGTCGTGACACAGTACCCCCGGAATGCTACTGAATGTGATCCAGAAGCCAGGGAGATTTTCTGGGTCACGGGTAAAATTGGGAGGGACTAGTGCCTTACTGTATCTGGGTGTATGAAACTGTCTGAGCTCCCAGAGTCGAAAAGGGAGGCCGTCTCGTGGCCGTTGATCGGGACGGTCATCGTAGATTTTGTGAGGTGATGAGGCCGAGACTGGTCGAGTGTGGTGGAAGCGAGCTTCGGAAGGTGATGGGTCGGCCGGTCGGGCGGCCAGCGTATGACCGGGTGAGCAGGGCTCCTGGGAGGCTGCGGAGTGATCCCAAGATGGCAGCCCCCATGGGTCACATGTGGCGGGTGGAGTACAAGATGGCATCAAAGATTTTTTTAAAAATAAAAAAATTTAGAGTACCCAATTATTTTTTCCAATTAAGGGGCAATTTAGCATGGCCAATCCACCTATCCTGCACATATTTTGGGTTGTGGGGGTGAAACCCACGCAGACACGGGGAGAATGTGCAAACTCCTCACGGACAGTGACCCAGAGCCAGGATTCGAATCCGGGTCCTCAACGCCGTAGGCAGAAATGCTAACCACTGTGCCACCATGCTACCCTAGATGGCGTCAAAGATGGCGGCCCCCATGGGTCACACATGGCAGGCAAAATCGAAGATGGCGGCCCCCATGGGTCACACATGGCGGGCGAAATCGAAGATGGCGGCGCCCACGGGTCGCACATGGCTGGTGGTGCGGCAGCTGGGGGCAGCCCCGACAGGCAATAGGCAGCGCTGCTGGGTCTAGGAGTTTTCGGGAGAGATCGGGCCTGGCAGGTTTTCGCAAAGTGGTCCTTCCTCCGACACCCATTGCAAGTCACGTTCCGTGCAGGGCAGCATTATCTGGGATGCTTACCCCGGCCACAAAAGTAGCACTTCGGGCTTCCGGCGTTGGTGGGCTGCTGCGCGGCACAGGCTTGCACCGTACTCGAGACAGGTTATGGCGGCGGCCATGAGGTCGCCGCGCGGTCGGAGGTGTAGGCCTCCATATTCTCCGGTGCCGGTTTTTCGGCAGGGGCGGGCATTGCGTCGCGACGGTCGGGGGCCGTTGGTAGTAGCCCCCCCACCCCCGCCGATTCTCCGCTCCGTGATGGGCTGAGTGGCCACCAGTTTTCGCCCTTCCCGCCGATATAAATCAAACAACGTCCTTAGCGGCAAGACCCGGCTCTGCCGGCGGCCTGCGGAGTCCTCGGGGGGTGGGGGGGGGGGGGGGGGGGGCATGGTGGCCTGGCCCGCAATCAGGGGCCCACCGATCTGCGAGCGGGCCTGTGCTGTGGGTGCACTCTTTCTCTCCCCGCCGGCCATGGCGGACCGTTGCAGTGGCCGGCGCGGAGAAGAACCCCCTGCGCAAGCACTGAGATCACACAAGAACACGCTGGCGCTCGCGCGCATGCGCCAACTCACACCAGCCTGAAGGTTAGGCCGTTGTGGTTCACTCCACTCCTCGGCGCCGATACGGCCCGCCCCGCCGGATAGCGGAGAATCCCAGCCCCTCTAACTAACAGCACCAAGGATGTTCCTTCACCATACAGATAGTAGCAGTTCAAGGTTATTCACCACCACTTTCTCAATAATAATTAAAGATTGACAATAGATTCTGATCATATCAGTGAAGCAGCATACCTTGAACGAATAAATAAAAGTGCATTGATGTATAAAGCAAGTAACAGATGTCTAGATTTCCATGTGTGGATACATCGGCTTTCAAAATAAAATAAAGTAAACTTTTAAAATGTTTTTGCCAATATTAGGGCAGCACAGAGGTGCAGTGATTCACATTGCTGCCTCACAGCGCCCAGGGAGCCAGGTTTGATTCCAGCCTCTGGTTACCGTGTGGAGTTTGCACGTTCTCACTGTTTCTGTGTGGGTTCCCTCTGGGTACTCCGGTTTCCTTCCAAAAAGGTCAAGGTTAGGTGGACTGGCCATGTTAAATTGCCCCCTAATGTCCAAAGAAGAGCAAGTCAGGTGGGTTGGCCATGTTCAATGCGTGGGGTTATGGGGATAGTGCGGGGAAGGGTCCTGAGTAAAGCATTTTTTCGGAGGGTTTGTGCACACTCAATGGGCCGAATGGTCTCCTTCTGAACTGTAGGGATTCTATATTCTAATGGGCAGCAGGGTAGCATGGTGGTTAGCATCAATGCTTTACAGCTCCAGGGTCCCAGGTTCGATTCCCGGCTGGGTCACTGTCTGTGTGGAGTCTGCACGTCCTCCCCCTGTGTGCGTGGGTTTCCTCCGGGTGCTCCCGTTTCCTCCCACAGTCCAAAGATGTGCGGGTTAGGTGGATTGGCCATGCTAAATTGCCCGTAGTGTCCTAATAAAATTAAGGTTAAGGGGGGGGTTGTTGGGTTACGGGTATAGGGTGGATACGTGGGTTTGAGTAGGGTGATCATGGCTCGGCACAACATTGAGGGCCGAAGGGCCTGTTCTGTGCTGTACTGTTCTAAATTCTATATTAGCACTCATTCGGCTTTGGGGTCATGCTTGGAATATGAGAGACATTACCTCAATAAATGCCCATGAGAAGAGGTAAGGAATATAGATGATACATAGTAAGTTTATGAAAATGCAACGGAGACACTTGTATGATTGAATGGCGTTTTGAACATTATCGGAAGATATAAAACATCAAATACTCGCTCATGTGTGGAATGTCCAGAGTGTAGTGAACTGTGTTGCTGATCAAACTGGGGTAGGTAATCAAAATTAAATGCTCGCAGCCTCCTAAAGGAACCCCTGGGGCGGAATTCTCCGCTCCCGCGCGGCATCGGGAAGGCCGTTGTGAACTCGGCCTAGTTTCACGACGGCCTCGGAGGCCGCTCCTCGCACCCTATTCACACCCCCCCCCCCCCCCCCCCCAGGGGGCTAGGAGCGGCGCTCCGTGAATCTCGGCCGCCGGGCCTTGACGCTTGCGTCAAGGCGGCACGCCAAGAATGACGCGACGGCAGCACCTAAGTGACGTCAGCCGCGCATGCGCAGGTTGGCCGGCTCCAACCCGCGCATGCGCGGCTGACGTCACGACGGCTGCCGGCTCCAACCCGCGCATGCACGGTTGCCATCTTCCCCTCCGCTGCCCCGCAAGACGTGGCGGCTTGATCTTGCGGGGCTGCGGAGGGGAAAGAGTGCGTCGCTTGGAGACGCCGGCCCGACGACCGGTGGGCACCGATCACGGGCCAGTCCCCTCCCGAGCACGGCCGTGGTACTCACTCCACCCCCCCCCCCACCCCCCCCCCCCCAACCCCCCCCCCCCCCCCCCCCCCCCCCAAGTCACAAACGAAGATTTTGCGGCATGTTCACGACGGCAGCGACCAGGTGTGGTTGCCGCCGGCGTGAACAGGTCGGGAACGTCAGGCCGCTCGGAATCGCCGGTCGCCGTGACAAACGGCAAGCGGCGATGCTGCGAGCGGGGGGGGGGGGGGGGGGGGTTGTGTGGGAGAATCGCAGGGGGTGCCAGGGCGGCGTGTCGTGAGTCGCCCGGCCCTCCCGCGATTCTCCCACCTGGCATGAGGAGCGGAGAATTCCGCCCCTGGTGTGAGAGTTACAATGTTCTAATTGGCATCTGTCTCTCAAATGCTTTGCATATAAGGGGTTGTGCATTATTATCTCATAAATTTGATTTAAGAAAGAATATTAACTAAATTCCTCATCCTCAAACATGTATCAAAGGTAAAGCATGAATGTCTTATAACACTCTAGAAAAGGACAATAGGGAAAAAAAGATACTATCCAACATAAACCCAATGGGTTTGCTCAAACCAGGGAGTCTAATTGCCTTGGGGCTGTCTCACCATAACTTTGGCAGACGTTTTCTGAAACACTCTTTTCCTGAAAGCGGAAGAAGCTTTGAGGAAATGTTGGGCAAAATAAATTAATCTTCTTCCCAAATGGAATGAAGGAGCTGCATCACCAAGTAATAGGAATGCCAAAGGACTAAGTGATTATCGATTGAATTACGTGACACTGCATATGCTCCATTGCACAATGTCACCTGTCACATAAATCACAAATGACTTGACTGAATGAAAGTTCAGCTCATTTGCAACCATCATCACAACATAATTTAAGTCGATACTCCAATCCCAGGAGTTGTGGCGATGCCTTAAATTTAGAGCGTTCTATCCTCCCATGAATATTTGATCCAGAAATGTAACTATAACATCAAGGCTATCCTCTGCTGCCATGGTTCATTGGCATGTATGGAATACCAAGGACATCAGCTGATAGCAGTTTTACTAAGCCTGCATCCTTCCACTGGTTCAGTTACCCTTATTTCTCTGTCGCTAGATCATATTCTTGGAACTCACTTCTTAACAGTACTCTGTGTGGACCTACATCATGTGGACTGCAGCGATTCAAGGAAGTGGCTCCCCACATTCTTCTCAAGGGCAGTAACTGTCAGCCTTGTCCCAGCCTATAAAAGAATTTACAAAATATAGAGCACATCATTCATATCCTGAGGCAGTGCTATAAACACATTGTCAAGACTGGGGCTGTCCTCCTGTACAGCCTGCAAAAGTGTCAGACATTGTGGTATTTTATTACATGCTGCACAATGTGAGGCTTAATATGGAGGCCCTGGAAGACAAAAGTAATCAGCAAGGAGAGAAAAGACAGTCAAAAGAAACTGAGGAAGACCATTGCTGGCTGGAAGAACCAATTGGCAAGATTTCACACACGACACCTTCTCTTAATGTGAAAACCTCTTCATTTCATTAACTATTTCAGGGATTAATCTTCATCAGCTATTATTAACTTTTATTTAATGCACTCTAGTCCAGGGAAGACTGAAAGATTATGGCCAGTGTCCCTGAAAATTCCACTTTCACTTCCTTCAATATCTTTGGATGCATGTCATCCGCTCCCAGTGCCTGGTCTACTTGTCGAAAGTCGATCAGATACTTCCCTTTATGTCTACAGTCACATAAGTCAACTGATAGCATTTACTCAACCACTTCAGCTTACATAGGAACATAGAAACAAGGAACAGGAGTGGGCCATTCGGCCCTCGAATCTTCTCTGCCATTTAATAAGATCATGAATGTTCTGATAGTAACCTCAGATCTGCAGCCCACCTACCCTGATAACCTGTCACCCCCTTGTATACTAAGAAGCTCTCCATCTCAACCTTAAAAATATTTAAAGACTCTGCTTCCATCGCCTTTTCAGAAAGAGAGCTCCAAAGACTCACGTCCCTCTGAGAGAAATGATTTTTTCTCATCTCCATTTTGAATGTGCAACCCTTTATGCTTCAACAGCGATATCTAATTCTAGATTCTCCCACATGCATCCTGTCATGCACCCCCCCCCAGATTATGTTACTTTTCAATCAAGTTGCCTCTTAACCTTCTGAACTCCAACAGATTCTTGGTAGTACTTGCTGAGGGAAATCATAATTTTCTGACTGTCTCAGACACATCTTGGTAAATCAGCCAAGTGTATATGCCTGGACAATCATGCAGACCTGAAAGCCGAAGATTTATGTTGAAGGTTAGAGAAAAGATTTAGACCTGCTATGCTTTGGCCTGGTACTGGATAGTAGAGAGACGACGAGTTAAAAAATTAGGGGCGGGATTCTCCCATCTGGCTGGAAAACGGGCGGGAATCACTCCGGACTTTTCCTCGAAGGTCCAAGGTGATTCTCTGTTTTCAAGGCATGCGTTCTGCAGCTCCGGCTGCCGGCAGGGCCCTGCAATTACGTCAGCGCGGCCGTGCATGCGCGCAGCGGCCGTCTTCGCACTGGCCCCCGCGCAAAATGGCGGAGCCCTACAGGGGCCCAGTGTGGAGGAACATAGGCCTCCCCCCCCCGGAATGAGAGTGCCCGGCAGTCGGTAGCCCCAGTTGCGGGCCTGGCCACCGTGGAGCCCCCCCCCCAACGGAGTCGGATCCCCGCCACTCCCACCAGGACGGTCCCCGCAACCAGAACGGTGAGGTCCCGCCGGGTGGGACCACATGTGAACCACGCCAGTGGGACTCGGCGGAACCTCGGCCTGTCGAATGCGGATAATCGCCGCGGGGGCCGCTTTCAACAGTCCCCGACCGGCGCCACGTCACCTGCGCGCCTGCACCTGGTGGGTCCACGGAGAATCGTGGATTTCCAGCATGGACGGCTATTCTCAGCCCCCGTGCCGGCCGCGATTCCGGCGTGGAGGGCCGGAGAATCCTACCCCAGGTTTCTCCAAATTCTATGACAGCTCTGGTGAGTTTATCAGGTAAGTTATTGGCAGCATTGCATTGTCTGTGTTCTAAATCATTAGTTGTTAATGCAGAATAAATTATCTCCACATGAAGATGAGTGAGCTGAGCTCAGTCAAATCCCACTGAAATATATCAGTTTAATGACTAACCATAGAATTGGCTTTGTTTTCCTCATGAAAGGATGAAAAATAATTTGAAAATATAATGAAACAATAGTTAAATTAATGGAATAAAATATGATTCAGGTATAATGATTCACTGAAGGCTGGTTATCAATATTGCTTGAAGAATTCTCTTTTACATCTAGTTTGAAGCTAGTGACAGCATTTGGAATTGCCATTCGCTAATAATACAACAGGGATTTTTCATTCAATATTACATTTATTAAAATGGAAAATACTTTGGAAGGTAAGAAATGCACTATAGCTAATACCTTTGTAATGGGAGGAGGCAGGGTAGAGACCTTCATGGAGCGGGGTTAATAATAATAAGCTTTATTGTCACAAGTAGACTTACATTAACACTGCAATGCAGTTACCGTGAAAAGCCCCTAGTCGCCACATTTCGGCGCCTGTTCGGGTATACTGAGGGAGAATTCAGAATATCCAATTCACCTAACAGCACGTCATCGAGACTTATGGAAGGAAACCGGAGCACCCGGAGGAAACCCACGCAGACACGGGGAGAACGTGAAGACTCCACACAGACAGTGACCCAATCCGGGAATCGAACCTGGTACCCTGGAGCTGTGAAGCAACAGTGCGACCCACTGTGCTACCTTTGCCAGCATGATCCTGCCTCTACCCAATTCTTCCGAGGGCAGGTTAGTGAAGGAGTCAGAAACTGATACAACTGAGACGGGAAAGCAATTGAAGTCATTAAGGAGGCAAAGAAAGAGGGATTTTCCTATTGATATCCAACTTTTCCAACAGGGAGCAGTCCCATGCTGTGTTCCCATTCCGACAATGAGGCAAAGTCATGAGTGTGGGAGAAGGGACTTCCTCAGGGAAAATGACAAGCTGAGCGTGTGGTTTGGCACCTGAAAATGTTATTATCCCAGCCTGGTCCCCCGCTTCCAGGTTAGAGGGGACACACTACTGCCATTTGTTTCCTTAACCACTTCCATTCATGACTGCTTGGTTGGAGAAGCTGTCCTCCTCTTCCCTTCCTGAGGAGAGATCACCTCACTGCAGCCCCTCAGCTCAACCTGCAAATAGGAATAGGATCCCAGGGTCAGCCTTATCATGTCTCCTCACCATTCCTGTGTGGTGCTGCAACCTGAACAGCCCAAATCCTGGTGAACTTCTCTGACACATAGGCCAGAATTTTCCTCTAATTTGTGAGCGCGTCAGGCTCTGACTATCAACCAGGGTGCATCTTCCCAGATGCAGAGTCGAATTTACAAACCAGATTTTCTGACACCGACAAAAAAAACCTCTAGCGCGATTTACACCAACAATCTGACGGACTCGAGCCTGATGGAGCCTCCAAGATCTGCGACACAGAATAGGGGAGCCCTTTTTAAAGGACAACCAATCAGCAGAGAATATAAACTTCCCCCAGTACTACCCCCCCACCCCACCACAAAGGCATCAGGGTTTCTCCTCTGCAGCAACATTGCTCACCGCCACATCACTTTGATCAGGGCTTCCCCCTGCCCCCCACGGCCAATAAACACTGCAGCAGTATCGATGGCCCTTCCCCCCCCCCCCCCACCAAGGCTAGGTGCCCCCCTCACTACCAGCTTCCTCCCTCAGTGCCAAGCGCTCCCTCAATGCCAAGTGGACTCTTGGTTGCCCACTTCTCCTTGATGCCCACTCCCATTCAATGCCCACTCCCACTCGATGCCCACTACCCCCCTTGATTCCCATTCCCTGCGTGACTGCAAGTACCCCCTCTCAATGGCTGCTACCCCCACCCCGTCACTGCCAACTCCTCCTTTCAAAGTCCTCGGCGCTCTCCCCCCCATCATACATAACGGTAAGCTCTCCGGCCAATTGGGCTGCCCAGAGGGCCTGCCCGGCAAAGGTCGGCAGTGTCAGGTTGACAGTGTCAACCTGTGCTGGGGCAGTGCTCATCTTGCCAACTTGTGCCAGGGGGAAGAGCCAGGGCACTACCTGGGCATGTCATTCTCCCCCCCCGGGGCCATATTTACCTTTGCGCACCTGGGCGAATCCCCTCAGCTGATTCATACCTTTCTGCAACTGTTCTAAGCCTCACCGACGTATGAATATTAAGTGAGGGGGGAATCATATTAATAATAATATTAACATTTATTTTAAAGTATCATCCTGAGGTTCTCACCCTTTTTGGACGGGAACCTCGTTGCATCCTCGGCGAGGGGCCTGGAAAATCGGGAAACATGATGTCGCCGATGAGAATCGCTTTTCCCGTGGGGTTTTGCACCCGCATCGCTGTTTTCTCTGACGGTTAATGCGGGCTCAGAATTCTGCACAGAAGTGTGATCCCTTTAATTAGAAATCCATTCTCTGACAGAATTGCTGCATCGCGCCACCTGCCCTCCCTAATTGGTCGAAAAGCCAAGAGTTCATAAGCTTGCTCCGGTGAAGATCAACTGGGACGCCAACCTCTTAAGCGATTGAGTTCATGACTCCAAAATGGTGTCAACGTCCAAAATAAATGCTAATTCGGGAAAATTCAGTCAAGATTAGAGAACGTAATGCTAGCTTTAGGAGGTTGTGTACCTTTAAAGCTCCTTTTTCAATCGCCAGTGAATGTTAGGCTGTTTCCTGTCTTAGTCATACCCATTGACAAACATTGTGGGTAGCATTTTTGGACCCCTTCCCTCCAATGGCATCTTCCAGTCTCGCTGAAAGCGACCCCCTGCAAAATGGCGTGGACAACAGCAGGACTGGATGACCCTGCCAGCAGCCAATAGCGAGCTGCTGCCGGGGGGGGGGCTGGAAAATCCCACCCTTTGTCTTTGTTTTAAAATCTATGAAACCTGTATCGGATTTGCGATGAATTATATCGGTAACTGCTGTAACTGTACCTTGCCTTTAATACATTGGCCCTTTAAGACCGGGCTTGGAACCCTGGGGGACTCCGCCTCTGGCTCCGCCCCCAGGAAACGGTATATAAGATGAGGCTCACTGTGAGCACACTTCTCGGCAGCTGTCCGGTTCTCTGATGATTAAAGCCTTTGAATTACCAATCTTCTCTCCTGTGTCATAATTGAGGGTATCTCAGGATTCAAAATTCATTTGTGTAGCAAATGATATTATGATGATCCCATACATTATTACAGGGAAATGCTAATACTCTAATGGAAAGAAAATGTGCTGAAACTGGGCCAAAAGCTGTAAAAATGCAGCACTCCTCCGATGGGGGAGAAAAGTGAATTTGACTGTTGCTCTGGATAATTGGGAAGATGATGATGCTCTTGGAGAGCAGTGGAAAGAACATTGTTTCAATTTGGAGCTGTTTTTCCTGAGCCGGCCGAATGGGTATTTGTTTGAAATACTTTGCTCGCAATGTTCCAGAGCACAGTTTCAGGTTTCAATTCATAAGGATGATATCATTCAGATTGTAAGGTCCCTGGAATCTTGTTCACGTCAGCCATCTGGTTTATTTTTATTCTTGGAGAGGCAGTGGTGGATGGGTATTGTTTCTGGACTAGTAATCTAGAGACCCGAGGTAAATCTTTGGGGACGCAGACTTTCATCCCAACACAGCAGATGGTAGAATTTGAATTTAATAAAAATCTGGAATTAACCATTTTCGTAAAAGCCCATCAGGTGCAGTAATGTCCTTTTGGGAAGGCAATCCTCTGCCCTCGTCTGGTCTGGCCTATATGTGACTCCAGACTCACAGCAATGTGGTTGACTCTTAAACGCCCTCTGCGATGGCTTAGGAAGCCTCAGTTGTATCTAACTGCTACAAAGTCAATAAAAAGGAACAGACCAGACGGACCATCCAGCATCAACCTGGGTAGCAGAAACAACGGCAAACTCAACCCTGTTGACCCTGCAAAGTCATCCTCACTAACATCTGGGCGATTGTGCCAAAATTGGGAGAGCTGTCTCACAGACTGGTCAAGCAAAAGCTGGACATTCATGGAATCATACCTGACAGGCCAGGTGTGAGACACCACCATCACCGGACATCATCATTTCTGAGAGGACGCTGCTCTGGGCGTCTTCAACATCGACTCTGGACCCCATGCAGCCTCATGGCATCAAGCAAGGAAATCTCCTGCTAATTACCATGCACTCTCCCCCCTCAGTGGATGTAGTACTCCTTCATGTGGAACACCACTGAGGATGGCAAGGGTACAGAATGTAATCTGGGTGGAGGACGTCAATGTCCATCATCAAGAACGGCTCAGCAGAACCAACATGGACCAGGCTGGCCAAGTCCTAAAGGACAGAGCTGTTCGACTGGGTCTGCGGCAGGTGGTTGGGGGTCCAACAAGAGGGAAAACGTACTTGACCTCATCCTCATCATGCTGCCTACCACAGATGCATCTGTTGATGACAGTGTCATTAGGAGTGACCACCGCATAGTCATTGTGAAGCCAAAGTCTTGTCTCCGTATAGATGAAACCCTCCCTCATGTTGTGTGTCACTATCACCATGCTATATGTGATAGACTTTGAACAGATCTCGCAACTCGAGACTAGGCATCCATGTGGCACAGCGGCAGCAGAATTATACTCAACCAGAATCTGGAAACTTATGGACTGGCCTATCCCCCACTCTACCATCACCACCAAGCCAGAGGATCAACTCTGGTTCAATGAAGAGTGCAGGACCGCATGCAAGAAGTAGCTCCAGGCATACCTAAAAATGACTCTGCCTGTTACCTGCAGTGTAGGCATGCAAGTAGTCCTGTATTACCTGGTGACGTTACAATACAGGTCCACTTGCATGCCACACTGCAAGTAACAGGGAGAGTGAAGTGATGCCACAGCCAATGGATCAGATATAAGCTCTGCAGTCCTGCCACATTCAGCCGTGAATGGTGATAGACAGGTAAGCAACTCACTGGAAGAGGAGGCTGCACAAATATCCCCACCCTCAATGGTGGGGGAGCTTGACTTAGTAACAAGCCTAATTTGCCCTTGGTTACTGATTTAAATATGGTTTCGGGCTGACAATTCTTGAATTATGGGGGTGAACTGCAGGTGAGGGATGACACCTGTCCTATTTTATGTGCCCACTTGTCAAGGGCATGCTGATCGGTAGCATATAAAATGTAGCCCCCTGTGTGCAAACAAGCAAAGTTAAATCAATAGATGAAATTATTAAATAAGTATTTACCTATTGCCAGTATATTAAACAGTTTCTAAGACTAATATAATTAAATAATTTTGGGGTGCTTTTCTTCCGATACCTTCAAATTGAGTCTCTTGATGCAAGTTCACAATCCATTACTCACTGAGACCTGTCTGACACAGCAACCTAGAATTATAGGTGATCTGAGTGAGCTGCAGAAATGTTGAAAGCTTCATATTCATTTCAGTGTGAGAGAATTCAGAGCAATTATTCAAGACAGATCAAAGACACAAGGAAGTGTCAGGAAGAATTGACACTTTTGATGAACAAACATTAATGCCGAGACAGAATCTCACATATTGAAGAACTGATAAATATTGGAGAAAATGGGTGGAATTCTGAGCCTGTGGTAGCTGTCAGCGAGAATGACGGCTTGGGCGCAAACTCCCATGAGGATTGGGAAACGCAATTCTCACCGGCAAAATCGTGATTCCCAATTTGCTACGCCCCTCATTGATGAGGTAATTATGTTCCTTCCCACAAAGGGCGTGAATCTTATTGCAATACATTTAAATACATTTTAATATTAACAAGCACCCCCACCACATGATCCTCCTTCATTTAATATTCATATGTCAGGATCCCCACCCCACCCCCCAGTCACGTAGGTAAGTATGGCTCTGGGGGGGGGGGGGGGAGAAGGATGTGCCTGGGAAGTGGGCAGTGCCACCTTGGCAGTGCCAATCTATGCCAGGGGATAGTGCCAGAGGCAGGTCCACTGGGTACACCATTTGGAGGTTCCAGTTATATGTAATGGGATGGGGGAGAGTGCCTGCCTTTGAAGGGGAGACTTTTCACTGACGACAGAGTGGCCATTGAGGGGGAATGTACAGTCATAGCAGGGGGAGGGGGCATTGGACAATCGGGCATTGAGTGGGGCAGCAGCTGCCATGGTGGTTGCGGGAGACATTAACAAACTTGCACAACGGACAAAAAATTGGCAAAAAAATAGTACAACGCCGATAAATGTAAGGAAGTACATTATTGTAAGAAGAGTAGGGAGATCTCTTATTCCTTGGAAGGTGCCAGTCGCGGTAAGCTAGAAGAACAAAGGGATCTTGGACTACAAACACATCAATCATTAGCCGCAGGTTAGCAAGGCCATTGAAAAGCAAGCCAAGCACTATGCTTTATTACCATGCTGTAACTGCCGTCACTGACCAGAAAGGCACCAGGAACAGTTGCGCATGCACACTTGGCCCGGACAGTGGCTGTTGGCGCGTGCACAGATTCTCTCATGGAGCTGTCGCTGCACTCCGCAAAGCTGAAGTATATTCCACAAACCCAGAGGACAACCTCAAAACATTTTAAATCACATGGGAACGAGATGTTGTCATTTTATTCAAGTGCAAACACTTAAAGATGTAATACTGTACCTGAAGACTGCCAATCCTAATACAGTTATGTGGTAAACAGGCCAGTTTCATGCTGCAATAAATTCAACTGCTACTTGACATTTTTCTTTTGATAAGTGAGCAAGTTGGAAACACTTTGTGCTGGTGGTTCCTACACAGCCTGATTTGATCAGTTGGTAGATAATGGGATTCCTAATCCCAAACTCGCGGTTTTGAAACCCTCATTGGTGATGATTTTTGTTAAATGAATGATTTTAGTCAAAATACTTCTTATTGACATTTACCAGTAGTGAAACTCCACCGTTAAGAGCACACAGTTTAGATTTCCAAGACTGGATCTGACCCAAACTAATTGGTTGCTGGGGGAAAATATAATATTTATTCCATTACAAAAACCTGACTGTTCAAAATCGCTGCCCTCTGAGTAATTGCAATATTTTCATTATCTGATTGTGTTGTAAAGGAGACAGTTATAAGACACCAGCTTTAAAAAAAAAATGCATACTTTAGCACCAGAGTTATGCTAAAAAAACATCTCACTTTCTAAATAGTTTGACACTAACATTGCATCTATGTAGGAAGTGCTCCCCCTGGTGTTGGCATGGGATTGAAGCAGCCTCATATTTTGAGGGATGGAATTCAAAACCAGGGGAGCTGTGTTAAACTACCAAACCTTGTTACACCATACTTAGAGCAGTATTTGCAACTCTGGGCACTATATTATTTTAAAAAAATGATATGAAGGCACTGAAGACGGTGCAGTGAGATTTACAGAAAAGCTTGTTGCAGGCCAAGTGGTTGCGTGGGAACGTGATGACACAGCCACAAAAGAGGTCACATGGCGGGAGAGTAGGGTGTCATCCCCAGGAGAGCATGCAGAGCACCAGTATTGTATACAGCTGTTGAGCTCATGAATAAACTACCTTTGTTGAAAGTCCTTGTTCTCGGTGGCTTAGAGAGCCCTCAACATTCTACATGGTGCCAGGAGTTGGCAGTATGGCACAAAGACTTTGCCACAATTACCCACTTGTCTTTGATGAAAATAGTGCGGATAGTTGAGAAATGTTCCAGGAGGAGTGGGGTATTTACTGCAGGGCTGCACTCTCTAACAAGTCAAAAGATGTACAGGCTTATACCTCATGGTCACCACAGCCATCGAAAAACACAAATTTTTGTTTTGAAGAATTGAGAAAAATGTAGACCCGAGATAATCTTGAAAAAGTTTGAGAACACCTGTCTCCCAGCAAAAAATATAATCTTTGATAGACGTGTTCAATTCAATGATCCAAAGGACGATGGGTCAATACAATCTTACACAGCCACCCTAAAAATATTGGCACAGAAATGTGTTCTGGTACTCTCGCTGAAGAACTAATCAGTGATAGAGTTGTTTGTGGGATATATAGCGATTTAGTCTGCAAGTGGCTGCTGTGAGAAAAAGACTTAGGCCACAATATACATGCCGCGTTCAACCAAACAGTGGCGCAACGTGGACGATAGATGCTGGGAGATCTCTCTTCCGGGATCTACCCGGCTCACCGTGCCTCGGAGATTTCACACAAGTGCTGTTCAGTGGTGGTCCCCACGAACGGATTTCAGATGGAATGCCACTTGAATGGGTCTCCCAGGAGATCAGAGGCCCTCAGATAGTTTCCCTTTGGGCAGGGTGGCACTCTGGCACTGCTGGTGCACCTGGACACCTTTGCACTGCCAGCTTGGCATCCTGGCAGTGCCACTTGGGTACCAGACTGGCAAACCAGGGTGCCCAGGTGTCAATATCAGCTGGCAGGGGCACTGCCAGGCTGGCAGTGCCAAGGTACCAGGCTGGCACTTTTCCTGTTCCGGTGATTGGGCCTTGGGATTGGGTGTATCGCCCATTCGGGGCATGGGAGGGCTGGGGGAGGACGAAGACACCCTTATAGGTGAGTTGGGGCTTTGTGGGTTCTGGGAGTCGCGTTGGGGATTTGAGAGATCGGTACGCCATTTAAAAATAGTGCCCCGATCTCCTCCTGCACTGAGCAGATCCTGCGAGCGAAGCTCTTCATTGCAGGAGACAGGACTAAGTACGGCCTCAGCAGAGCATTCCCCAATGATGTCCCAGATTGCAACACATTCCCTTTAGAAAACATGTTTCTCTGCACTGTGAGCACCGGGAAACACCCGGCTAAACACACTTGACACGGTACTCATGCAGTTTGCGTCTGGGTGCTGGGATCTGGTTTGGACACCGGTCTATTTTCCGTAACCATTGGCTGGATAGTACATTATCCAGGGTCAATCTTGACTTTAAGTGTGGCGTTACTGCTAATTGTGTTGAGAGTAATGAAGATTTGACCCTTTCCTGTGACATTGCCGCCAATCTTGCAGTTGAGTGTTGTTGGAGGCTCTGCTTTGGCTGAACTCCAATTTCTTCACCCTTCTGACACTCCTATCTTGGAGGACTGAACAACTGCCATGTTGCTGATGGTAGAGGAGGGCTGCTGTGGTTTGCATCTGCAGCACTTGGCAAAGTAATTCCATTTCCTGCATTTGTGGCCGCAGCTAAAAAAAATGACATGGTCAGGACTTGTATTGACCCAGTGAACATGAATAAAGTGCTGCTCAGGCCACATCACCCTGTAAAGGCAGTGGAACAGGTGATGCAAGACATGCTAAATGACAAGGTGTTCATCATTTCCAATGCAAAACGTGGGTTCGAGCAGATCCTGGCAGATGAGGAATCCTCAGAATTAACCACATTCATGTCTCCCATTGACAGATAACGCTTTCTTCACATGCACTGTGGGATCTCCACTGGCAGCGCAAATTTTCCTGTGGTGCATGGAGCAACTCTTTACAAGTCAACCTTGCGAGATCATTTTTGATGACATCCTTGTTTGGGGTTGTACTCTGCAGAACATGATGCAAGTTTTTGCCTTGCCCTTGACAGAATCAGAAGCATCAGAATTAAAGCTTCATCCTGCGAAATGCAGATTCGGGATCAATCACTTCCCCACATGGACCACTGAGTCACAGCCAATGGTGTAAAGCCCAATCCAGACACAGCAATGGCTATGTAACAGATGGCCATTCCCTGTGGACAAGTACACTGCAGTGCTTTCTTGACTGAAAAATTATCTTTCTAAGTTTATCCCACATTATAGGAAGGTCATTGGACCTCTTCATCAACTTTTTCACCAGGACATTGAATGGATGCTGGCAGTAGCACCACACAGAGGTCTTGAACAGACACAAATAAAAGCTCAGAGCCCCACCGGTGCTACAATACATTGATGTTTGAGCACCCGTACTCATATTAGGAGTGTGGACCTGGTGCAGTCTGCATTCAGAATGGCAAACCAATAGCCTTTGCACCAAGGGCCTTCACTGACACTGAGACTCAGTATGCACAGATCGAAAAGGAACTTCTTGCATTCGTCTTCGCTTAACAAAAATGTCATTACCATATATAGTCATCCTGCAACTGGTGAAACAGATCACCAACCAGTCATAACCATCTTAAAGAAGCCTCTCCGCACTGCATCTTCACGGCTGCAACACATGATGCTAAATCTGCAACACTACAACAACATTGTCGTCGACAAACATGGTAGAAGCTGCACTTGGTGGTACCCTCTCCAGAGCCTTCCTACCCAATATAAACCTGGCAGATCGAGAGGAAGGCATAGGCATCATGAAAATGGAGGTGCAGTCCTCTCATCAAATTCAGAAACTCAAACATGCCTTACAGATGGACATTGCATGCAGGCAACAGCACAACATCACTTTGAGGACCTGACCAGAGTCGTCAAGGAAGCTTCCCCACCGTCTCCGCACGTTCTTCACCATCAGAGATTAACTTACCATACGGGATGGACTGTTGCAGCATTATCGGTGATTCACCATCCTTACTGCATGCCAGAGGTACTATACATGACTGCACCATGGACACCCCCGGGCCTCCATGTACACAGACATGGAAATGCAAATCTCCAGATGAGCACCGTGCGGTGCACTCAAGCCATATCACGCAAAGGAACCGCTGCATTTAGATGAGGTCCCAGACCTCCCATGGTTATTCACAGCAACTGACATCTTCGAGTTAAATGGTAAACAACATTGTGTCTTAGTTGATTCGTATTCCGGGTGGTTTGAACTCAACTACCAACCAAACGTGACGAGTAAAACACTTAGCATCAAGCTCAAGAGACACTGCGTCACACACATCACACAGAGACTCATGACAGACACGGCCCATCAATTAGTCTCTGCTGAATTTCACAACTTTGCACACACATGGGACTTTGAGTATATCACGAGCAGCCCCCTATATCCACAGTCAAACTGTTTGGTAGAATGGGCGGTTCGCTCAGCTAAACATCTTCGAGAGAAATGTGCCCAGGATCATACAGACTGCTCTGCTGCACTCCTCAGCCTGTGAAATCTACCACAGCAGGGCCAGCCCTCGGCAGCACAATGTCTTTTTTTCCAGGCACACCAGGACCACGATTCCTACAGCTAAGGCTCTGCTGCAGCCCAAACTTGAATCCAATGTGAAAGATGTCCTCCTGCAACATATACCGAAAAACAAAATGCACTCTGATTGTAATGCACACAGACTCAGCCCGCTAACCCAGGCCAAATGATCAGGATTCAAACTGCCCATGACCATGACCAGTTGGCAATGGTACACAGTATTATCCCACAACCGAATAGTTATATGGTAGCCTCAGACAGTGCCCATTATGTACACAATCACCATCATCTTCTGCAAGTAGCAGAACCAGCACCAACAGATAACACAGCACAACAATAATCTGGCCTATGGCACCAGCCCCCTATACCAGTGGACATGCAGACTGCTACAGAGATCATTGCAGTGAATCCTGCACCTGATGAACATACAGCTAAAATTTTCTGTGTTGCTAAAAGTAAGGGCACTAGCTACAGAAAGACTACAACACCATCAGCCGGTGTAATCACACGCTCAGGGCACCTGAGCAGGCCGAACACTTTCAGTTCTTTATTACCACTTGGCCTGGAACTGACTTTAGAATTTAGGCATTTCCTTCCAACAGAAAGATGGGGAAGGAGGAGACACGGTGGGTTATGCACTTGTTGCTACAACTTAATCTGCGCCTGAATATAAATATGTAAATAGTTATGCATTGTCAATTTGTTTTAATTGTATGTCACCCAATGGTCTGTACTTAGTTTTCTATTGCACAGTTACATCTCACGCCACCGGCCGTTCCAACCAAATGTGGAAGATGTAGATTGAGGGGTCATGTGAGAACGTGATGATATGACTACAAAAGTGGTCACATGGTGGGAGGGCGGGAACTATCCCTGGGAGTGTGGGCAGACACAAGCATTTCTTCCGGGTGTTCCAGTTTCCTCCCACAAGTCCCAAAAGACATGCTTGTTGGGTGAATTGGACATTCTGAATTCTCCCACAGTATACCCAAACAGGCGCCAGAGTGTGGCGACGAGGGAATTTTCACAATAACTTCATTGCACAGTTAATGTAAGCCTACTTGTAATAATAAAGATTACAATTTTAAAAATTATATAGCTGTTGAACTCAGGAATAAACTACCCTTGTTGGACGTCCTTGTTGTCAGTGATTTAGGGAACCCACAACATTCTCTATTTGGGTATACCTTTCGGGAAAGGGTTGACAGTTTGGGTCTTATTTTCCCACTTGAAAAAAAGAAGCCTGGAGGTTACCGAATAGAGATCTTTAAGATTATGATAGGTTTTAAGGGAGTAGACACAGAGATACGTGAGGAAGAGCATGATTGCCGGCCATCAATGTATGATATTCATCATGAAATCGAATTCAAAAGAAACGGCTTCACCCAAGAGTTTAACCATCTTTATAATTAGCAACTTTTATTGGGTCATTGATTAATTGTCTCAATTAATTCATAGGAATTTATAATTCCTTATCTGTTCAATTGTAAAGTATTATATCCTTAGAAATGTCCAAGGTGTTACGGATGAAATGTGTACAAGATCCAAAAGAACAGCTGTAATATTGAAACTGCATTAAAACTGAGACCCTGCAGTATAAAATATTATATGCCACTATATCAAAGCATTTTAGTAAATTTTGTACATTAAAAACTTAACTTCAGCTTTGTTTCTGTAGAAAAATGAGAGAAAACTGAACTCTTGGGATAGCCAGCAATACAAAGATTTTTCAATTCAACTTCTGCAAAATGGAAAATTGATACAGTTTGAGTTTGCTCAATGAAAACCACCAGGTCAACGGCCTAAAGGTTTGGATGAAGCCTGGTTGATAACCTCCTGAGCTGCATAATCAGCAGATTGATAATGGATACATCCAGTTCAGATAACTTTGTCCAGCTAATCTTAATCGGGTGATACAATGATGTAACATTATTGGTGCCCTCCAGTTAGAGCAGGGGTGGGCAAACTTTTCCGTGCAAGGGCCACATTCAGAAATTCACAATTTTAAAGGGCCGCATAGTATATTAAGTAAAATAATTATTTCACCCGGTTATGATTCTGGGCGCCTCATATAGAACATAGAACAGTACAGCACAGAACAGGCCCTTTGGCCCTCGACGTTGTGCCGAGCAATGATCACCCTACTCAAGTCAACGTATCCACCCTATACCAGTAAGTAACCCAACAGCACCCCCCCCCCCCCATTAACCTTAAAAAAAGATTAAAAATTAAAAAAAAAAAAAAAAAAATGTTTACATTTTTTTTTTAATGACTTGGTGGGCCGCATAAAGACCTTTGGCGGGCCGCATGCGGCCCGCGGGCCGTAGTTTGCCCACCCCTGAGTTAGAGCATGGCTCATAACTTCCTGGTTCCCCAGTGTCGCATTTAGGGGGTACCCCAATGATGCATTGGGGAATCCCTCTAAGAAGTTCCCATGTAAGGGCTTACCTGGCAATTGCCCAGATGTCCGAATATCCTCTGGGCAATTGCGCTGGGCTGGGAACCATCTGACAGAAGCAATTTAAATCAATAACATCAGTTGCTGCCAGTTTTACCCTGTTTGTTACTCTGAAAAAGTTAGAGGAAAAAAATCACTTCTAACTCCAGAGCAATTATTTAAAACTCTATACAAGGATACGGGCCAAGTGCCAGAAAATCGGATTAGAATAGTTAGGTGGTTGTTTTTGATCAACGCAGACGTGATGGGCCGAAGGGTTTTTTTCTGTGCTATATTACTCTATGCCTCTCTATGACTCTAAAAAACCCAGACCGAGCCAGACATGGCAGCCTCCATATATATGACTCCCCAGGGAACCCACCACAGCAGCCCCGACCTTCCGACCCAATCTTCCCACCCGACCCCTCCCCCCCCAACCCAACCCGACCTGACCCCACACCGATTCCCCCCTTCCCAGCTTGACCTTCCTCCCCCTGACCTGACCAGAGCCCTTGAAACCCCCGCACTTCCACCCCCGGCCCTCCTCCCTGCCCCCTGATCATCCCGGTCTGACTCCACCTCCCCGGTGAAACGTGGTCCAACCCATCCTCTCGGACTGATGACCCACCCTCCCCCCACAGGACTGACCTATCCCTCCTTTTTGGCACAAAACTCCCCTGCCCTCCCAGGCTGCAACCCCCACCCTCCCAGTCGTTTCCCGATTGCCTATAATCGGGAAAATAATCCAATAAAGTTTGCCACTCTGAGGAACAAGAACAAAGAGCAAAAAACAAGAAACAGGCCCTTCAGCCCTCCATGAGAGTTATGTGAGTAAAATTGGCCAAACCCTCAGCACTTCCGAGTGCCGTATCCCTCTATGCCCATCCTATCCATGTGTTTGTCAAGATGCCTTTTGAATGCCGTTAATATATTTGCTTCCACAACTTCCCCTGTCAACGCATTCTAGGCACTCACCACCCTCTGTGTAAAAGACCTGCTCTCTCATCTCCTCTAAACCTTGCCCCATGGACCTTAAACCTATGCCCCTCCACCCTGGGAAAGATTGTCTGCCCATCCACTCTAACCATGCCCCTCATAATCTTGTGGACCTCTGTCAGGTCACACCTCAATCTCCGTCGTTCTAATGGAAACAGTCCGAGCGTATTCAGCTTCTCCGCATAGCTGACGCCGTCCATACCAGGCAACATCTTGGTAAGCCTCAAGATACAGGCCTTCCGGCTCTCTCACATTGCAGAACAAGGGAGTTTCAAAGAGAAACTTCTGCCCTCTGTATTTGCAGTATATCTTGCTTTCGGTGCATGCTCAGGACACCACTTAGAACGATTCTTTAGGATTTCACTTTTTTACCTTTTGTTTGAGACACTTACCATAGAATTACCATAGAATGTACAGTGCAGAAGGAGGCCATTTGGCCCATCGGGTCTGCACCGGCTCTTGGAAAGAGCACCCTACCCAAGGTCAACACCTCCACCCTATCCCCAAACCCAGTAACCCCACCCAACACTAAGGGCAATTTTGGATACTAAGGTCAATTTATCATAGCCAATCCACCTAACCTGCACATCTTTGGACTGTGGGAGGAAACTGGAGCACCCGGAGGAAACCCACCCACATGCGGGGAGAAAGTACAGACTCTGCACAGACAGTGACCCAAGCCGGAATCGAACCTGGGACCCTAGAGCTGTGAAGCAATTGTGCTATCCACAATTTATTTCATATTTGCCGAACTTATTTCTGGTTAATTTTTTTTTTAATTGACTGACTTGAAAACAGCAGAGGGCAGCTGAGATCCAGCAGAGGGCAGCAGAGCAGAGCTACTGATCAGCTGTTCTGGGGAAATTTGCATATGTGCAGTGCGGTCAGCCTAAGTTGAAGGTGGTTTGTGGAGTGGCTGTTGTCAAGTGACAGTTAAACCCGAAACACTTCGTGAGTGTTTCCCACCCTACCTCCCCCTCTAACCAACCCCCCCACTCCACGGTGGTTGGGAAGCGGGAGCAGGGGCCTGTCGTGAAGGTGAGTGAGTGCCTTTAAATTTGCTTACCTTTCAGCGGGAGCAGGGTTTGAGGTAATATCAGGTAAGCTCTTCCTTTCTTTTTCTTTTTCTTGTTTTTTTTTTAAATCTAGAGGTGATGTCAGGGAAGGCAGTACAATGCTCCTCCTGCAGAATGTTTGAGGTGAGGGACACCGTCAGTGTCCCTGCTGATTTCATCTGTGGGAAGTGCACCCAACTCCAGCTCCTCAAAAACCGTGTTAGGGACCTGGAGCTTGAGCTGGATGAACTTCGGATCATTCGGGAGGCAGAGGGGGTCATAGATAGGAGCTTCAGGGAAGTAGTTACACCAAAGACTGGAGATAGATGGGTAACTGTAAGAGGGACTGGGAAGAAGCAGTCAGTGCAGGGACCCCCTGCGGTCGTTCCCCTGAGTAACAAGTATACCGTTTTGGATACTTGTGGGGGGGGGGGACTTACCAGGGGTAAGCCATGGGGTACGGGCCTCTGGCATGGAGTCTGTCCCTGTTGCTCAGAAGGGAAGGGGGGAAAGGAGTAGAACATTAGTAATTGGGGACTCAATAGTCAGGGGCACAGATAAGAGATTTTGTGGGAGCGAGAGAGACTCACGTTTGGTATGTTGCCTCCCAGGTGCAAGGGTACGTGATGTCTCGGATCGTGTTTTCCGGGTCCTTAAGGGGGAGGGGGAGCAGCCCCAAGTCGTAGTCCACATTGGCACTAATGACATAGGTAGGAAAGGGGACAAGGATGTCAGGCAGGCCTTTAGGGAGCTAGGATGGAAGCTCAGAGCGAGAACAAACAGAGTTGTTATCTCTGGGTTGTTGCCCGTGCCACGTGATAGTGAGATGAGGAATAGGGAGAGAGAGCAATTAAACACGTGGCTACAGGGATGGTGCAGGCGGGAGGGATTCAGATTTCTGGATAACTGGGGCTCTTTCTGGGGAAGGTGGGACCTCTATAAACAGGATGGTCTACATCTGAACCTGAGGGGCACCAATATCCTGGGGGGGAGATTTGTTAGTGCTCTTTGGGGGGGTTTAAACTAATTCAGCAGGGGCATGGGAACCTGGATTGTAGTTTTGGGGTACGGGAGATTGAGAGTATAGAGGTCAGGAGCACAGATTTGACTTTGCAGGAGGGAGCCAGTGTTCAGGTAGGTGGTTTGAAGTGTGTCTACTTCAATGCCAGGAGTATACGAAATAAGGTAGGGGAACTGGCAGCATGGGTTGGTACCTGGGACTTCGATGTTGTGGCCATTTCAGAGACATGGATAGAGCAGGGACAGGAATGGTTGTTGCAGGGGTTTAGGTGTTTTAGTAAGCTCAGAGAAGGGGGCAAAAGAGGGGGAGGTGTGGCGCTGCTAGTCAAGGACAGTATTACGGTGGCGGAAAGGATGCTAGATGGGGACTCTTCTTCCGAGGTAGTATGGGCTGAGGTTAGAAACAGGAAAGGAGAGGTCACCCTGTTGGGAGTTTTCTATAGGCCACCTAATAGTTCTAGGGATGTAGAGGAAAGGATGGCGAAGATGATTCTGGAAAAAAGCAAAAGTAACAGGGTAGTTGTTATGGGAGACTTTAACTTTCCAAATATTGACTGGAAAAGATATAGTTCGAGTACATTAGATGGGTCGTTCTTTGTACAATGTGTGCAGGAGGGTTTCCTGACACAATATGTTGACAGGCCAACAAGAGGCGAGGCCACATTGGATTTGGTTTTGGGTAATGAACCAGGCCAGGTGTTAGATCTGGAGGTAGGTGAGCACTTTGGAAACAGTGACCACAATTCGGTGACCTTTACGTTAGTGATGGAAAGGGATAAGTATACCCCGCAGGGCAAGAGTTATAGCTGGGGGAAGGGCAATTATGATGCCATTAGACATGACTTAGGATGTGTAGGTTGGAGAAGTAGGCTGCAAGGGTTGGGCACACTGGATATGTGGAGCTTGTTCAAGGAACAGCTATTGCATGTTCTTGATAAGTACGTACCAGTCAGGCAGGGAGGAAGGGGTCGAGCGAGGGAACCGTGGTTTACCAAAGAAGTGGAATCTCTTGTTAAGAGGAAGAAGGAGGCCTATGTGAAGATGAGGCGTGAAGTTTCAGTTGGGCCACTTGATAGTTACAAGGAAGCGAAGAAGGATCTAAAGAGAGAGCTAAGACGAGCAAGGAGGGGACATGAGAAGCCTTTGGCAGGTAGGATCAAGGAAAACCCAAACGCTTTCTATAGGTATGTCAGGAATAAAAGAATGACTAGGGTAAGAGTAGGGCCAGTCAAGGACAGTGGTGGGAAGTTGTGTGTGGAGGCTGAGGAAATAAGCGAGATACTAAATGAATACTTTTCGTCAGTATTCACTCAAGAAAAAGATAATATTGTGGAGGAGAATGCTGAGACCCAGGCTATTGGAATAGATGGCATTGAGGTGCGTAGGGAAGAAGTGTTGGCATTTCTGGACAAGGTGAAAATAGATAAGTCCCCGGGGCCTGATGGGATTTATCCTAGGATTCTCTGGGAAGCCAGGGAAGAGATTGCTGAGCCTTTGGCTTTGATTTTTAGATCATCATTGGCTACAGGAATAGTGCCAGAGGACTGGAGGATAGCAAATGTGGTCCCTTTGTTCAAGAAGGGGAGTAGAGATAACCCCGGTAACTATAGGCCGGTGAGCCTAACGTCTGTGGTGGGTAAAGTCTTGGAGAGGATTATAAAAGATACGATTTATAATCATCTAGATAGGAATAATATGATTAGGGATAGTCAGCATGGTTTTGTGAAGGGTAGGTCATGCCTCACAAACCTTATCGAGTTATTTGAGAAGGTGACTGAACAGGTAGACGAGGGTAGAGCAGTTGATGTGGTGTATATGGATTTCAGTAAAGCGTTTGATAAGGTTCCCCACTGTCGGCTATTGCAGAAAATACGGAGGCTGGGGATTGAGGGTGATTTAGAGATGTGGATCAGAAATTGGCTAGTTGAAAGAAGACAGAGAGTGCTAGTTGATGGGAAATGTTCAGAATGAAGTTCAGTTACAAGTGGCGTACCACAAGGATCTGTTCTGGGGCCGTTGCTGTTTGTCATTTTTATAAATGACCTGGAGGAGGGCGCAGAAGGATGGGTGAGTAAATTTGCAGACGACACTAAAGTCGGTGGAGTTGTAGACAGTGCGGAAGGATGTTGCAGGTTACAGAGGGACATAGATAAGCTGCAGAGCTGGGCTGAGAGGTGGCAAATGGAGTTTAATGTGGAGAAGTGTGAGGTGATTCACTTTGGAGAGAATAACAGGAATGCGGAATATTTGGCGAATGGTAAAATTCTTGGTAGTGTGGATGAACAGAGGGATCTCGGTGTCCATGTACATAGATCCCTGAAAGTTGCCACCCAGGTTGATAGGGTTGTGAAGAAGGCCTGAGGTGTTGGCCTTTATTGGTAGAGGGATTGAGTTCCGGAGCCATGAGGTCATGTTGCAGTTGTACAAAACTCTAGTACGGCCGCATTTGGAGTATTGCGTACAGTTCTGGTCGCCTCATTATAGGAAGGACGTGGAAGCTTTGGAACGGATGCAGAGGAGATTTACCAGGATGTTGCCTGGTATGGAGGGAAAATCTTATGAGGAAAGGCTGATGGACTTGAGGTTGTTTTCGTTAAAGAGAAGAAGGTTAAGAGGTGACTTAATAGAGGCATACAAAATGATCAGAGGGTTAGATAGGGTGGACAGCGAGAGCCTTCTCCCGCGGATGGAGGTGGCTAGCACGAGGGGACATAGCCTTAAATTGAGGGGTAATAGATATAGGACAGAGGTCAGAGGTGGGTTTTTTACGCAAAGAGTGGTGAGGCCGTGGAATGCCCTACCTGCAACAGTAGTGAACTCGCCAACATTGAGGGCATTTAAAAGTTTATTGGATAAGCATATGGATGATAAGGGCATAGTGTAGGTTAGATGGCCTTTAGTTTTTTTCCATGTCGGTGCAACATCGAGGGCCGAAGGGCCTGTATTGCGCTGTATCGTTCTATGTTCTACATGTTTTGCTAATTCCTAACAAAATCAGGGACAGAATGAGTGAGTGCTCCTCCAGATTGGTCAGGTTTTGGGAGACAATCTTGAGCCTGTCCTTCCTTGCCACCGTTTTACAATGAATATACCATTTCCTGTGCCATGAATTTTAAATCATGTTGGTAATTCCTTTGATCCTCTCTCAATCTTTTTCTTTGATTCACATCTTTCAGCCCCTAACATGTGCCTTCAGCCCTCGTGATGCTAATTTGCTTCTATTATGCCCACAGGAATTAATTGGCTGGCTGTCAAAGGTCAAGTACTTAAACAGTTGTAGCAAATATTCTACATGGTGGCTTAAATTACTGTCAGCGGTAAATGGTGTTTTGTAACCTGAATGGAAATTATTGGTGACCTCGCATTTCCTATTTAAATAGACCAAACAGAGTAATTCAGTTCTTTGAGGTGTAGTATCTGAGAGTGTGCATGACTCCTATGCACTTTTACTCCATTCAATTAGTTCCATACTGCAGAGGTACACTATCAGTAAATCAGAGAGGGCACACTGATCAGACCATCTCACTTAATAGCTTAACTAGAATATGGGAGAAACCAGGTTTTC
Organism: Scyliorhinus canicula; assembly: GCF_902713615.1. Taxonomy (NCBI): domain Eukaryota; kingdom Metazoa; phylum Chordata; class Chondrichthyes; order Carcharhiniformes; family Scyliorhinidae; genus Scyliorhinus; species Scyliorhinus canicula. The sequence continues at coordinate 71,004,610 of NC_052147.1, forward strand.
ATGTCGGAGGTGAGAATCTGGAGATGGGACTATTCCCGCCATCACGATTCACCCTCCGTTTCCAGACTGGACCAGCAGGCTGGGTTTTACGGGTGTCCAGGTGCTAAGTGCTCTGGAAGCATGAGTGGAGGGGGCCAAGTCCAGAGCGAGCAGGGTAAACGGCCCATCTCCGTACTCATAAAACCTCAGCCTGGTTGTCCTGAAGCAATCAGTAGAGATGACGAGGGAGAATGTGGTGTAATGGTGATCTCACTGGACTAGTAACCCAGCAGCCCAGGGTAATGCTCGGAGGACTTGGGCTCAAATATCACCACAGCAGCTGGCAGAATTTAAATTCAGTTCATAGGTTGGGAATAGCGGGCACTATTTAACTAAATGGGAACAAAGTCCCATCATGAGCGCATTTAGCCGTGTGTTTCCTGGTGCTTGCAGGAAACACAACACTATTGAACGGCACTCGGGTTAGATAAGGGGCCTCAGTGGAGAACACGTGGCCGAGGCCACACATAGGTCCATTTTCTGTAACGAGGAGCTCCGCTCGCCAGATCTCCTCAGTGTAGCAGGAGATCGGGATGTCATTTTTAAATGGTGTCCCAATCTTTGGAGCCCCTGATGCGGCCCCCACCTCCAAACTCACTGAAGAGACCCCCGCGCCCCCCCAACACCCATGCAGTGCACCCTCATTCAGAGTGCTGTTGTGTGAAAAATGCCAGCGGGGCACCTTGACAGTTCCCCTGCCAGCATCATCAGGGCAACTTGGCTGTGCTAGGCTGGCACCAAATGGCACTGCTAGGGTGCAAGGCTGGCAGTGCCATGGTGCCCAGGTCGCACCAGCGGTGCCAGGGTGCCACCCTGCCCAAAGTGCATTGCACCTGGGGGCCTCCGATCCCCGGGGGAACCCTCACGAGTGGCGTTCTGTCTGGTCCTCGTATGTGGATACTACTGAACAGTGCTCGTCCAAGGCCTCTGAGGTGAACGGGATAAATCCCAATGCCCCGGGTTCCTTAGGAAGCTGCGTATTACAGTGAGACTAGCTATCTCGCAAAATATGCAGATTTGCCAAAAAGTGATCCCACCCACAATGGGCGGGATTTACATCTAACGTGATCCCGTGAGGCATTCCAAGCTGCGTAGATCCCAGGAGCGGGGCTTCCTGGCTTCTAACAGCCACGTAGCACTGCAGCGCACTGCTTTCTGGATGCAGTGTGGCCGCACAATCGCGTCCATAAAGTTGGTTACATGTCATGGGGACCATGACAAACATTATCGATTGTTGTAAAAATCCCTCTGATTCATTTATATATTTTCCGAAAGGAAATCTGCAATGTTTACCCAGCCTGGCTTACATATGACTCTAGACCAACAGCAATGTAATTAATGCTCCACTGCCCTCTGCAATGGCCTAGCAAGCCATTTAGTTCAGGGGCTATTAGGAATGGGCAACAAATGCTGGCCAAAGTAGCATGATCAGAACAGATGTGACGGAGATGGAAAATTGGGATGATGGAATAGTGTCCTTACAAAAGCAGGGTGTGAGGAGCTGTTGTTGAGGTAGCTGTGGGAAGCTGTGGGGTTGTAATGATTATTGGTGGTAGGTCTATCACTGGAAATGGAGGCAGAGGTCAAGGAAGGGAAGGGAAGTGTCGGAGATGGGCCATGTGAAAGTGAGAGAGGGCTGCAAATTGCAAGCAAAATCAATAAATATTTTCCAAGTCCAGCCGAGAACAGGAAACGGCACTGATCCTGTCACCGGGAGCAGCCTGAATAGGACTGGAACAAGGAGTGTTTCACATGAACCACAAAAGACAGGGATAACTGGGGCCCATGTGCATACCCATAGCCACACCCTTTATTTGCAGGAAGTGAGACAAGTTAAAGGAAAAATTGTTGAGTGAGAGAACAAGTTCAGCTAGGTGGAGGAGAGTAATGGTGGTTGGCAATTGTTCAGGCCTCTGCTCAAGGAAGAAGGGGAGAGCCTTCAGATCTTCTCAGTGGGGAATGGAGGTGTAGAGAGAAGAGGTGGTGGTTAGGGCCAGGAAACTGAATATTGTGATGCATTAGATGACTCATGAATGTAGATGGGAAGAGAATGGCCAAGGTGAGAGCGGATGGAGTTAAGATAGGAAGAAATGAGTTCCAAGGTGCAGGAATAGGCTGATATGATGGATCTACCAGGGCAGCCCTGCTTGTATATTTTGGGAAGGAAGTAGAAGGGGGCTATGCGGGGTTGGGGGCTATGAGGATGGAGGCTGTGGAGCTAAGATCACCAGAGGCAATGATGTCAGTAACAGTCCTGTAAACAATGGCTTGATGTTCAGTGGTGGGGTCATGATCCAGTGGGAGGTAGGAAGAGGGGGCAGCACAGTAGCACTGTGGTTAGCACAGTTGCTTCACAGCTCCAGTGTCCCAGGTTTGATTCCTGGCTTGGGTCACTGTCTGTGTGGAGTCTGCACATTCTCCCCGTCTGTGGGTGGGTTTCCTCCGGGTGCTCTGGTTTCCTCCCACAGTCCAAAGATGTGCAGGTTAGGTGGATTGGCCATTCGAAATTGCCCTTAGTGTCCAAAAAGGTTAGGTGGGATTACTGGGTTTTGGGGATAAAGGGGATAGGGTGGAGATGTGGGGCTTAAGCAGGGTGCTCTTTCCAAGGCCGGCAGACTCGATGGGCTGAATGGCCTCCTTCTGCACTGTAGCAACAGTATCACCCTTGTCAGTAAGTTGAGGCAGTTGGATTGCAGTCAAAAGCAAATTAAACCCTCTGAGTAAATAAAGAGAATTACTGTCTCAATCTATGTCGAGACTGAACACATAGAAACAAGAGGTATATAAATCTTTGCAAATTGTTATCATGGTAAGCTGCCCTTTCAATAGTATAAAGTTTTTTTATCAATTAGATGAGCTTGCAAGTGTCAGGGCACTGCACAGGCACGTCCCCCTACCTTCCCCAGGGGGCTATACTTACCTCGATACCTCGTAGGGATTCCCTCGACTGTTTCCCGCCTGGCCGGACTTGGTGTAAAATGATGCCAGCTTGATGTCACACCGGCACTGGGTAAAGATTCCATGCGGGGAAAGATCTGGAGAGAGTGCTCACAAATGACATGGTAATGTATTAATATGAGGTTCCTGGGCTCATGCCACACGATTTGCACTACTCAATTGGCAGGGACGTTGGGCGGGGTGGGGGGTAAGATTCCAAAAACCAATCACATTGGAGAGAATCACGTTTTTTGCCTCTCTTCCGGAATTTGAGCCCGTGCTGACTTCCTCATGGAGGGAGATACAGGGTTCAAAATTGCCTCCATTGCATTTGATGACGAACAGTAAAAAGGGGCAAAAAAGAAGTACTTACTTTTTAAAATCCTCTCACCCCCAATTCACGGTCCATGCTTCTAAACGTTTGGTGTAAAACCCACCAGCTACAAAAGTCTGGCTGCCTTCATGAAAATGAAAACAAAATCCTGGTTAGCTCGCAATGATTCTCGAACACCCTCACTAGCCTCTTTCACAGGGATGGGAGATTCTTGGGTCCGCTCTTTTCCCCAACATCCCAAAAATCGTCGAGCGCGGAAATAGACTCAGGAATTCTAGCCACTTGGCAGCCATTTGTTTCTGGTCGTGCTCAGGACCATGAAAATCTGGCTCAGAGTGTCTTAAAATTGAAGTCAAAATTAACTTTTAATTGGCTTGCATTTTTACTGCAAAATCTGTAAAATTGTGGAATGGGGTGGAAGTCAATTTAATGTTTGTAGGAAAAGTCAATTGTGAGGATTAAAGAGTAGAAATCAACCTTCTGGAACAGACTCAATAAATTCCAGAAGTCAAAACCTAGCATACACTAGTATTGTACCTGTTGGTCCACCCTTGTGCCCACACTACTGCAGTTCACTCTGTTAGTGAAAGGGCTCCTCATTTTCAAGGGTTAGGTGAAGCCAAATATTATTTTGGGCACATCACCGCTGTTTGCCTATTGATGCCTGCAAGAAACTCTGTTGCCCAGGGCACCATCTTACTGCAAACCTGCATGATGTTATTGACTCCATGAGTAAGGGGAGAATTAATTTTGAAATGTAATATTTTTAGTGGTCTCTAGACCTGAGTGTTAGAGATCAACAAGCCTGCCTCCACTCACTCGATGTGCCGGTTATCAGTACTACACCGGGGTCGCTCTCCAAGAATAAGCTACCTTATTCACTGGGAGCTCCACCCCCGAACCCTGCCCTCTCATTTCACTGGAGATTTCACTGATATCTCACCAGAGCTGAGGTGGAAACCCAGATCAGAGGAGTTTCAGTCCCCTAATCTATACAATATTCTTGATACCAACTCTGAAGATCAGTGTTGCGTGCTTACTTTCATATTATAATGGCGTGATTAACCACAAGTTTTGTTTATCAGAAATACATGGCAACAGCATCATTTCTTGTGAAGTATTTATAACTGTAATCATTAGTCATATAAACCAACCTCATGGCTAGCTATGTTTTTCAGTTAAATTGACTATTTCACAAAATATATTGGTTTCAGTATACTGTGAATGTGCATGCTAGTATTTCCCAAGTGGACTCTTTGGAAATGCATTGAAAAGCAGCAGTTTTCAGTTAATAAGCCCGCAAACAGCTGGAATTCCAATTCACTCTATATTGAATGAACTCACCCTTTAACTTGATCCTGTGTTACTGCTTAACTTTCCTTTCTGGCCCTTTAATGTTTTGGCAATTGATGCTATTGCCAATATATTGAATAAAGCTTCCCGAGACGCACCATCTAGTTTATACTGATTGTGTTCAGTAAAGATGCATTCTGTGGCTGGTTATAATGTAAAGGTAGGCCATGGGCCAACCACAGAGGATAGGAACAAGACTCCCTTGAAAATGTACTCTCACATCATTTTCCTTCAGGCTTTCCAACTACCAGCAAAACATCTGTGCAATAGTTTTGTACGGATGCTAAACTTATAGGTGTGCGATGAAATATTCTACTTTCTTTCAAAACTCAAATCACCACTGTGCATGTGTAGGTATAATTGCCCTATCTTGCATTTAGTAAGCCAGCACAATACATCACGCTGCTGTCGGAATAGGAAGAAGTCATATCATTCAGTTTGTGCAACCATACATATACCTGCCTAAAGGCACATCATGGGATATCATGGCTGGGGTATTTTTTAAAAGATAGCCTTGCAGACCACGAAGGTGCAAACAAGAGCTTTACTGGAAAGGTGTTTTCTCACAGGCTGCTTAGACTAGACTGACTATTAGCTGCCCAAACTGCCAGTGATGTCATCAATGTAGTGATATGACAAGTAAAGGGTTAATGATGACATCTCAGTGTAACACAACCACTAGAGGGCAATACTAGATCCCACTATAAATATGAGAACTCAAGGGACCTTGGGTTTCTTCCAATCAGGAGTGACTAGACAGCAGAATGTTAGAGAGATAGATCACAGCATAGTGATCTACATCTCTTTGCTCTCTTTGCTCCCCATCCTGTGCAATATAATAATAGTAACTGCCATTTTGTGTTATTAATTTACAGATGTGGGTATCGCTGGTTAGGCCAGCATTTATTGCCCATCCCTAGTTGCGGTGAGATACCTTCTTGAGCCACTGCAGTCCTTGAGGACTCCAGTGTCCTCAACTCTCTCTTTGCTCCCCATCCTGTGCAATATTTCCCTCCTCTGTGTAGCCTCCACCCACCCTCTTAATCAAGAGGGTAATTGCAACAGACAGCTACTGGAGAAGATCCATTCCATCCCAAGCTGCCCTTATTTAAGGACATCCTCAATCCACCAGCAGTACACATCCCCTCTTGCCATTCCATATGGTTAAACCCGCCATGAAAAGGAGTAACAGCGGAGGACCTATGGCAGGAGGATTGGCAGGAGAAAACATTGAACAGAAACTACTCGCTGATCGTAGGGCCCATTGTTCACCCACCCAGCTAGTGGGCCCTTTTAACCTAATTCCTGACTGGCTTCTTTGCAGCCTCCCAACGTCAGTGGGGTTGCCAAGGGCCTGCAGGTTGTAGCTATGGTGCAGTCCAAACACTGACTCGCATTATTGAGGAGTGTTGATTAACTAAATTTGAAGGTGGAATAAAGAACTCCGTCTAACCACTCATTGAAAAGCCTATTGCTTGTCTCTGGGACTACGGCACATGCTAAATAAATAAATATACACAGAGAGAGAGATCACAGCATAGTTTAGCACTATGTAATTTAAATTAGCTCTTACTTTAATATAGATTACCTGATTACTATTTATAGTTTTGTGGAGGGTGCAAACTCAATATTAATCAATTCATTATTCAATAAATCTGTTTAGCTTTAAGTTAAAGATTGGTGGTTTCTTCAGAATCACACCATCAGAAGGTACCTCACCGCAACTAGGGATGGGCAATAAATGTTAGCCTAACCAGCGATGCCCACATCTGTAAATTAATAACACAAAATGGCAGTTACTATTATTATATTGCACAGGATGGGGAGCAAAGAGAGCAAAGAAATGTAGATCACTATGCTGTGATCTATCTCTCTAACATTCTGCTGTCTAGTCACTCCTGGTTGGAAGAGACCCAAGATCCCTTGAGTTCTCATATTTATAGTGGGATCTAGTGTTGCCCTCTAGTGGTTGTGTTACACTGATTTGTCATCATTAACCCTTTACTTGTCTGTATATGACAACCAAAGTGAGGTTGTCAAAGACAACCTGTTGTAATGTACAGTATTGAGTTGAGCTTCACATCAATAGGTTTGGTGTGGACAGGTTGCAACATACCAGTGCGTAGCATTCTGTGGTTGAGTATATGATGGCATGATCTTGGTCTATGATACCCATGAGGTACCAGTCTACTGAAGAGCTTACTGCAGTTTTAATTTTTCATTTGATGAGGTGTAGGTGAAGATCAAGTCAAGGTTGACACCGAGATAAATAGGTGGGGATCTTGCTTCAGGGTGGCCTTCCAGGGTGATGTTTAATTCCCTCTTTGTGCTAGCATTGTGAAGGTGGAATATGCTAGAGACTGATTTACTGGGGCTTAGATTAGGCACCAAGCCTTGCATGGTACCTCACTAAGAATTAACATTTAAACACATGAAGGGATCCAAGTTGTGCTGCTTACCAAATATATTTTTTTCGAGAGGTCTTTAAAAATAAATTAACATTGACCTAAATGTTCCGGTCTCCGGAAACACACATCAGAACACTACAGTCGTCCTGAAGGGTTAACCTATGTCCCAGGAAATTTCATATACCGATGGGCAGTTCTACTGTTCCCTCGGACAACAATTCTACTGTTCCCTGGGACAACAGCTAGAGTCGGAGACTTTGGTAAATGGATCTTAGTTACTTACATGAATCATTACCCAGGAAGTGTCAGAAAGAAAAAACCTGATCTAACTCTTAGATAACTGCAGAACTGACTAGCCAATCACTCAAACTGATCCAACATCCCTCGGACTAATCCCCTGCCCACCCAACTACCCCTGTCCACCCTTAACCAGCTGATAACGCCCAGATCTGACACCCACAACTTCGCCTATCCAGGTACCATCTCATCCACCTGCCACCTCAGTCACCTGCAACTTCACTCACCTACAATCCCACACACCTTTCATTGTACTGAACTGCCACCTCAACCACCAGCCACTCCAACCACCATCAGGCTGATCAACTTTACACTTTATACTTCTATCATCTCATCCATCTGTTGCCTCGCCCACCTGCCACCATTCCAACCTGCCACATCACTCATCTTTCATCCTTCCCACCCAGCACCTCATCCACCTTCCACCCTACCCACTTACCATCTCATATCCCTGCTACCCGCCACCTTCGTCATCTAACACCTCACCCACATATGCCCTACTCACCTATGATCCTACCCATCCTATGATACCTCCACCTCATCCATCTATCATCTCACCCACCCTACCCACTTACTCACTTACTTCACCCACCCAGTCATTCATTCACCCGCTCACACATTCACCTATTTGCTAATATCCAACCTGGCCTTTCAAACTTACCAAGAGCAGCAGATACCTGGGAACCCCACCACCTGGAGGTTCCCCTCCAAGTCATTCACCACTCTGACTTGGAAATATATCATCGTTCCTTCACTGTTGCTGGGGCAACATCCTGGAACTCCCAGTCTAACAGAACAATGGGTGTACCTACACCTCAAGGACTGCAGTGGCTCAAGAAGGTACCTCACCACCACCTTCTGAAGGGCAACTAGGGATGGGTAATAAATGCTGGCCTAACCAGCGATGCCCACATCCATAAATTAATAAAACAAAATGGCAGTTACTATTATTAAAAGGGGCGTGTCCTGTTTAACCCCAGCATCTCCCCCCACCATCCCAACTCTACACCGCTGCAACAGAACTCTCCAAAATCACTGTGTTCACCATTTCTAATAACAATGGGTGTGGAGAACACAGGTGGAAATGCAGAACAGTGTCTACTGGGGGAAATATTTAAGCAGAGATGTAATCTGATGATGATTGCCATTCACGTTTTTTTTCTGTCTCTTTTGTTTTCCTCTGTCTTAATCCCTTCTTTACTTCCCTCCCTTTGTTTCATTTTCTGTACATAAATTGGCATTTAATTAATCTCTAAAAGGCTGGAGTTCTAGTTTTCAAAACAGGAGACATGGGGAAGGGACAGCACAAAACTAAACGAAAATGCATACAAAAATTCTAAAAATAGCATGGATCTGGGAAATTAGAAAGGCACAAAGAACTGCAAAGAACAACAAAGCAAATAGGAAGAACTCCAAAAGTGGAGAACCTTACAAGAGATTTTAAATTCAGCACAAACATGTGTTGAGTTCCATGTTTGGTCCTCCTCATAAAACACGCCCATGGCGCCTTTACTTCCCGACATTTTTGGATTGCAGTTCCCTGATCTGTACCACTCAGCCTTCAGTCTCTCTTGCCTGCTGGTATTGCATCATTAACTTTGTCTATATATGTGTTCCTGGAACCCACCTCTTCATTCACCTGAGGAAGGAGCTGCTCCAAAAGCTAGTGATTCAAAACAAACCTGTTGGACTTTAATCTGGTGTTGTAAGACTATTCTGATACATAAGAAAAAATAAATAAATGGCAAACTTGCTTACGTTGCTTCAGTGTAGAGTGCCAGGCATCTCAAGCAAACTATTATTGAATTAATGATAGAGACTCAACAAAGTCAATGTAAGTAAGATAACAGCGTTGGAGAAGTTAATGGCACTAAACAGCAAGCGTCATGACTATCTGCCCTGGATCTGGGTTTTAAATGAAGCAGGAGAAAACATGGTAAATGTCTTAACTATAATCCAGAGGCAAGGACCAGGTAGGTAGGATAGGGTCAGCACGTTAGCACAAGTGGATAGTGCCAGGGTCCCAGGTTCGATTCCCAGCTTGGGTCACTGTCTATGCGGAATCTGCATGTTCTCCCCGTGTCTGCATGGGTTTCCTCCGGGTGCTCTGGTTTCCTTCCACAGTCCAAAGATGTTCAGGTTAGGTGGATTGGCCATGATAAATTGCCCTTAGTGACCAAAAGAAAGGGTAGGAAGGGTTATTGGGGTTAGGGGGATACGTTGGAAATAAGGGCTTAAGTGGGTCGGTACAGACTTGATGGGCTGAATGGCCTCCTTCTGCACTGTATGTTCTATGTTATAACAGCTAGGCTTATTTACTTTACTCACAATACTACAAATATACTACACCTAACCCTGCAGGGAATGGTTCCCTTGACTATTTGGGAAGTGAATGGTTGTCCAGGGGCAGTAAAGTCGTTTTCATGAAGAGTGCCGAAGTGGTTTGGCTGGCAAAGGTGTCAGCGTAAATGCCATAGGTATGCTGTCATTGGGTGGGCCGGTGTCCATGTCAGAGCGATTGTCGTTTTTGTCGTTGTCGTTGAACGGCCCCACTGATTCGTCAGGTACCTCGGCTTCTGTGTGCCGACGTCTGATAGGCAGCGGTGATGGCGAGCGGTGCTCTGGCCCCGGTGGTGCCTCGGGGGTCCTCCTCATCTTTAAAGGGGTCTATGCCCGCACCCTGGTCGGGGTACCCTGACTTACCTCTAGCGGCTCTTGTGTGCCTTGGCGAATGTTGTCAAGGTGGTGGTTGGCTTCATTCCCTTGCGTGTGGACCATGTAGGAAACCGGGCCCATTGCTCGGAAGACAATGCCAGGGATTCATGTGGCCCTGGGGCCAAAATTTCAAACATCGACCACGTAACCTAGCTTGAAAGTGCATAGTAAGTATCGCCGATATGAGTCCACCTTGGAGCGATCCTACCATTGGTGGATCCGACACCGACATCCAGGAATTTTTGGCTGAGGCGGGTTCTGAGCCATCACCCCATAAGCCAGTGTAACCCTGTTGGTGGCATGCAGTGTTATACAATAGCTGAAGAGAAAACAAGCCAGCCATGTCTCTCAACATCCAGCGGTCATCTTCTTCATGGCGCGCTTAAAGGTCTGGACTGCCTGCCCGGCTAATCCGAGTGGTATGGGGCAGTTCTCACACGCCAGATTCCATTTGCGCCCATGGATGATGCAAAGTCTTGGCTGGTGAATGCTGTTCCATTATCGGTCACCAGGACTTTGGGTATCCCATCCTCGCCGCCAGTGTGATAGCTGAAAGTAAGGACTTCATACGACACCGTGTGGGGAGGATAACAACTAGGCTTATTTACTCTACTCACAATACTACAAATACACTACTCCTCACCCCACAAGGTCACCCTCCTCGACATGTTCCCAGATCGGGGTTTATCCCATGTGAGGTTCATAAGCTTATGAACCCATTGAGTCTGCTTCACCATTCTATCATGGCTGATATGTTCTTCATCTGTTATCTACAATGCTACAGACCAAGAGCTGAATTGCAAAATCAACCAGAGAATCTCCTCCCTAGAACACATTACCGAGGAGCAGGCAATTTAGCCTCCTGAGCCTAAATATCTTCAATGTGATCATCACTGATCCCATCCTGGCCTCAACTCCACCACCCTGCCCATTCTCCATAACCCTTCAACCCATTACCAATTAAAAGTCTGTCTAACTCCTCCTTAAATTCACTCACTGTCCCAGCATCAACCACTCTGGGGTAGCGAATTCCACAGATTCACAACCCTTTGCGAGAAGTCGTTTCTTCTCAAATCTGTTTTAATTTTGCGACCTCTTATTCTAAGATTATGACTTCTCATTTTACAATGACCCACAAGAGGAAGAATCTGCTCATGTCTACTTTATCCATACCTTTTAGCATTGTGTATTCCTCGATTTGATCTCCACTCATTCTTCTAAACTCTAGAGAGTATAGGCCTAAACTGTTCAATCTCTCCTCAAACAACAAACCTCTCATCTCTGGAATCAATCTAGTGAACCTCCTCTGAACTGCCTCTAATGCCACTACATCTTTCCTCAGATAAGGGGTCAAAACTGTGCACAATATTCCAGGTGCGGTCTTATCAATGCCTTGCACAGTTGCAACAACACTTTCTTACTGTTATGCTCAATTCCTTTTGTTATACATACCAACATTCCATTTGCTTTCCTTATTAACTGTTGCACCTGCATGCTCGTTTTCTGTGACTCATGCACGAGGACACCCAGCTCCCTCTGCATCGGAGCACCCCGGAGTCTCTCCCCATTTAGATAATAAGTTGCCTTTCCATTTTTTCGACCAGAATGCTGAACCTCACACTTATCCACGTTAAACTCAATCTTTTAGCCCACTCTCTTAACCTATCTATATATCTATTTGTAAGGTTCTTATATCTTCATTGCAACTTACTGTTCCTCCCAATTAGCAAACAGATGGGGAGTTTGTACTTCAAAATGTAAGAGGGGAACTATATACAATATAGGGTTTGGCTCCTGAGGGGGTCATAACAGATTGGTTGACTAAACACCTTTGACATTTTTACTTAATAAGAGAGAGTCAGCATAAATTTATAAAGACAAGGGAATGCCTGATGAATTTGATTGAATTTGTTGCAGAGATTATTCAAGCAGTGGCTATTTATATGGATTGTCAAAGATTTGTGATTAAAAAAAATCCCTCATAAGAGACCATTAGTTGTTGTTGAATCTTAACTGTACAAGGCAAATTATTGACCAGGTTAGGAAATTGGCTAAGCGGCAGTAGACAGACATACATATAATGGGCAGGTGCTCAAAATGGCGGATGTGACTAGAAGTCTTCTGCAAGGCGCTGTGTCAGGGCTTTAGCTGTTCACTGGATTCATTAATGACTTAGATGTTGGGGTAGAAAACCAACTATGCCAATTTGCCAAAGACACAAATCTATGTGCTGTTGTAAGTAGTTCCAACAGAAATAGAAAATAACCAAGAGTTATTGATGGATTAGGGTGAATAGGAAAAACTGTGTCAAATAGATTTCAATGCTGGCCAATGTGAGTTAATCCACTTTGAGTGAAGATATCTTTCCTCTACTCAGTTCTGAATAGCTAGCTCGTTGTGCTGAGACAATGCCTCCTATTCTAGACTCTCCATTTACAGGAATCGTCCCTCCCAGCATCTACTCTGTCAAGCCTGCTAATAATTTTATATGCTTAACTGAGATCACCTTTCATTCTCCTAAATTCTGGGGAATATAGATTCAGTTTGTTCCATCTTGCCTCATAGGCCAAACCTCCCATCCCAGGCATTACTCTTGAATTGATTGATTCTAATGACTCATCACTTCATTCCAGTCAGACAAGCTGGACTAAAATGGACTCCCTTGCCTAATTTAGAACATTCCTTCTTATGGTTATTCTCTTTGTCAGTCGTGATGAGATGAGTTCAACTTCGTGACAGATTCAATTACAGAAACTGATAAACTGCAACAAAACATAAATAGGAATCTGTGCACTTGTCAGCCACTCATTCTTTTGAAAACAATGTGAACACAAAATGGAGAGAGAGAGAGAGAGAACTCAAGAAAAAATAAGGAGTAAAATGTTCAATAGACCAGTTTGGTGAAGTAGATGATAACACCTGCTAAATTTCCTGATTGAATCATTTCACTTACAATGTTTCCGATTTTCATCCTTCCCTCAGCTTTTGTTGGGCGTTCTCTGACTTATTGAACTAGTCACTGCATCTCTGTCATGTTTGTTTGCTTTCTTGACTAAACCAGAGCGTTTAAAATGTCCTGAGCTTTCAGGGCAAAAGAGACCTTTAGCTATTCTTGGACTTTTTCCTGGGCCTCTTCGCTCAAGCTCTTTCCCTCCTCTCACAGCAATGGAAGAAGTGCCCCCCCTTGTACTCACCTTCCATCCCACCACATCTGCCATATTTGACAAGTGGCAGAGTGGTAATCTGGTAATCCAGAGACGCAGGGGACCAGGGTTCAAATCCCACCAGTGCAGTTAGATTTGAATTCAATAAAAGTCCGGAATTAAAAAAGTCTAATGACGACCATTGTCGTAAAAATCCATCTGGTTCACTAATGTTTTAGGGAAGGAAATCTGCCATCCTTACCTGGTCTGGCTGACATGTGACTCCAGACCCACATCAATGTGGTTGACTCTTGAATGCCCTCAGAGATGGGCAATAAATGCTGGCCCAGTCAGCGATGTCCACATCCCATGAATAAATAAAAAAAACCATGGTGACAATAAATGAAGGACTATAGATAGCACCTTTAATGTAGAATAATATTCCAAAGTAACACCTGAAAGGCCTAAGGGAAAGAATGCACACTGAACCAAAGAAGGGGACTTTGGGGAAGATAAAAAAAAGCGTGGTAAGGATTTGAGTTTTAAATAGGGTCTTAAAGGAGAAGAGTGAGCTGATAAATGGAGGGTTTGGGCAGGGTTTGGTATGGAGCATTGGCAGCTGAAAGTACACCCACATCCTGCATCCAGGTCAGGGAGGGTAGCCCTTCGGGGACAGGAGTAGTAGTTTTCTTAATTTTATTCTGAGTATGCCGTAATAAACCAGTCATTCATTTCTACCCTACCATGTGTTCCTGTTGTCTCTCCCATTCGGGTTCTACACTGGCGACAAGGGTGAAGTGGAGCTGCCGCAGCCGTCGTGCGTTATACCACCAACATGTTTAGTTCAGGCCCACATTGGCCTCCACTCCAAACAGTGAGGTGCCACACATCAAGAAACTCGACCAATTTGACACGGGTACCAATGGCTGAACTCAGTACATAGAGCAGGAGCAATATTTTTTTCGGTCAAACAGAATTGTTGGAGATGAAGGACAGACCATTATCCTGCTGGTGGCGGTTGGAGGACTCACCTATGTGCTCATGAAGAGCCTCACACACCCAGATAGACCGGACCCCAAGTCTTTCACCACGTTGGTGGCCCTGGTCAAGGCACATTTTAACCCGCAGTCCCTGATAATGGCCCGCTAGTTCCCTTGCCACAATGCCTCGCAGGCCCAAGTAGAATCAAATGGCAACTTTTTGGCTCACTTGAGGACGCTCGCCGCCTCATGTCAGTTTGGGACTGCACTGTCCGAATCCTTATGGAACCATTTTGTCTGTGGGCTCCAAGATGCCGATATCCAAAGAAGACTTCTTACAGAGACTGGCTTAACCCTCCAGAGGGTAGTAGACATTGCCATTTCCCTGGAGAGCGCAGGGTCTAACAGTTGCAGGGCTTGTCAGTCCTGAACCTCGGTCGCGGACCACTGCCAGGTCCGAATAATGTGAGATTCTGTGAAGGGGGAGTGACCGCAGGACCCAAGGCTGTCGCTATGGCACATCCGGGCGCGAGCAGGAGGATTCCCCTAAAACAGAGCACAAAGATGGCAGCCGCGGGCTGGATGGCGCTAATAGTGCCGAGCTGCTGGACAAGCCCGGGACGGCCCATCTTCTGCCGCAACCCCAGGATTTACCTTTCCCCTGGAGGCCGGGCATACCATGTGGAAGACCAAGAGGAAGAGTACCAGCAGTTGAACTGCGTTCCAGACCCAGGATCGCACCCATCCAAATTGTATTAAAGGAGAATGGACATCCCATTGAAGTGGAGCTCAATACTAGAACGGCAGTCTCAGTGATCAGCCGCCAGACATTCACCAACTCCGGTCTCCAGACCTTGGACCTTTGGGACACGGATGCCCAATTGGCATTCCTGGAGAGCCTTTGGCCATTGAGGGAACCTCCCACCTGACCCTGGCATACGGGGACCCGTCGGTATGTTTGCTGTTGCTGGTAGTCCATGGAAGAGGACCTAGCTTCTTGAGTCGCCATTGGCTGTGCACTTAAAATTGGACTGGTAATGCATTTGTTGCACGTCCCCCCCACGGCCTGGAAGGAGTGTTGGCAAATTTTTCAGGTGTTTTCGCAGAAGACCTCGAGACGATAAAAGGCACAGCGGCCAAAATCAGTGTGGACAAGGACACACAACCCGGCAGTACCGTACACGCTGTGACCCAAGGTTGACACAGAGCTGGATCGTTTAGAACACTTGGGCATCATCCACCCAGTCCATTTCGCTGATTGAGCTGCACCAGTGATCCCAGTGTTAAAACCTAATGGATCCATATATCTGGGCAGGGACTACAAGATGACAGTCAACCGGGTCTCTCACCTTGATCGTTACCCAGTCCCGTGCAAAACCCACCGGTGGAACAACATTTACGAAGCTCAACATGAGCTAGGTGTACCTGCAGCTGGTTTTAGATCCAGACTCTCAGAAGCACGTGACGGTAAACACCCAAAGAGGGTAGTATGAGGGGCTGGTTTAGCTCACTGGGCTAAATCGCTGGCTTTTAAAGCAGACCAAGCAGGCCAGCAGCACGGTTCGATTCCCGTACCAGCCTCCCCGGACAGGCGCCGGAATGTGGCGACTAAGGGCTTTTCACAGTAACTTCATTGAAGCCTACTCGTGACAATAAGCAATTTTCATTTTTCATTTCATTTCATGAATACACCCGACTGCCTATCGGGCTTTCATTGGCCTGTACAATTTTCCAACGCATGATGGAAAATATCCTGCGGGACCGAACCAGGGTGGACGTATACCTGGACAACGTACTCATCACCGGGGCCTCAGTATAAGAATATTTGGCGAACCTGGCCAAGGTCCTCAAAAGTCTTGAACAGGCGCCATCCGTCTCTGCAAGGAGAAGTGAATTTTTAATGCCCCTAACGTCACCTATTTAGGGGTCTGGGTCAAAAGGAGA
The DNA here is from genome assembly GCF_902713615.1 of Scyliorhinus canicula. NCBI lineage: Eukaryota > Metazoa > Chordata > Chondrichthyes > Carcharhiniformes > Scyliorhinidae > Scyliorhinus > Scyliorhinus canicula. The sequence goes on from NC_052147.1 coordinate 71,020,760, forward strand.
GGGCTTCACTTAATGAAAGACAAGGTTAGGGCCATCCAGTAGGCCCCAATCGCTAAAGGTGTAACCGAAATCCGTTCCTTTTTTAGGACTTATCAACGATTGTGGGAAATTTATTCCCAACTCAGCCACGTTGATTAGTCCGCTCCAACAATTGTTAAATAAAGGACAGCAGTGGGAATGGAACCCCCCACATCAGAAGGCATTCCAAGAGGTAATAAGGCAGTTGCCATCCAAGAAGCTGCTGACGCACTTCGACCCAGAGAAACCACTTCTCCTGGCTTGCGACGCTTCCCCATATGGAGCAGGAGCCGTATCGCACACCGGATGCCCGATGGGTCAGAGTGACCGATAGCTTTCGCAACATGCACACTGGCCGATGCCGAATGGAACTATGCCCAAATCGAGAAGGATGGCCTGGCTTTTGCACTTGGTGGAAGGAAGTTTCACCATTATGTCTACGGCCACGCATTCATGGTCTGTACGGACCACAAACCTTTCCTTGGGCTGTTCAAGGAGGATCGAGTGATTCCCCGATCGCATCTGTCAGGGTCTAGCGATAGCCGTTACTGCTAGCGGCATGCACATACATATTGGAACACCACCCGGGCACATGGATCCCACATGCTAATGCATTGAGCTGCCTGCCCCTCTCCACAAGACTGCCAGCTCCCACCTTGGTCACAGAAGGAGCAACGGCCCTCCACTTCATGGATTCCTTGCAGGTCACAGCAGTTTGCACAAAAGAATAGACCCAGACGGACCCACAGCTATCAAGGGTCTGACACATATCCAGCACAGTGCTTTGCCCGATGATCTGCAGGCCTATATGTCAAATCCCCCGGAGCTCAGTGTAGAGGACGACGTCTTATTGTGGGGAACGCAGGTGGTCATCCCGGAACAAGGTTGGGTGTCCTCGTTACAAGACCTCCACAATGGACACCCTGGGGTGTCTTTGATGAAGATGCTTGCCCACAGCTATATCTGGTGGCTCGGGATAGACTCGGGCATCGAGAAGGTTGACCAGCGCTGCAGCCCATGCCAGGAGAACCGGAAGGCCCCACCAGCTGTGCCAATACATCCTTGGAATGGCCGGGAAAAGCGTGGTCCCATGCCCACATAGACTGCACAGGTCCATTTCAGGGGGTGACATTCCTCGTGATGGTGGACGCCCACTTGAATTGGCTTGAGGTCCAGAAGCTGTAAACCATGACCGCAAAGACTACAGTAGATAGGCTGCAACACACAGTCAACATTCATGGAACATGGAATATCCAAAGTGTTGGTGTTGAATAACGGCACCACATTCACCAGTAAAGAGTTCGAAGCATTCATGGTCTTGGACGGAATTCGGCATGTACAAACTGACCCATATCACCCAGCCCCGAATGGTTTGGTCAAGAGGACAGTCCACACTTTCAAAAGAGCAATGAAAAAGCTGACCAAAGGGTCTTGGGAGACGTGACTTGCCTGGTTTCTATTCAGTTATAGGATGACTCTTATGCCATCACGTGTGTGATTGATGGGGCGTGGGGTCCGGACCCACCTCAGCGTAGTTTTTCCCGATATAGGTGCTTGGATCCACCCGCAACAGGACCGCTCTGAGCCAGACACTGTGGGCGCGATTCTCCCAAAACGGGAGAAATCGTAAGGCTGGCGTCAAACCCGGGCGGGTTTGACGCCAGCGCGCCCCTTCCCGACCGGGAACCAATTCTGGTCCCCGGTCGGGGCTAGCAGCCCGACGCCGCAAACTCCGGCAAAGCCCGCTTGCCGGAGTTAGCGCCGGCTGACGCGTCATATGACGTCAGCCGCGCATGCGCGGATTGGAAGACTCCAACCCGTGCATGCGCGGATGACATCATCGCGTATTTGCGCAAAACCCGCGCATGCGCGGGCCGGGATGCCCCTCAGCCGCCCCGCGAATGGATACTGCGGGGCGGCGGAAGGACAAATAGTGCGCTGGCATCGGGCCCGCTGCCCGCAATCGGTGCCCACCGATCGCGGGCCCATGGCACCCTTGGCACGGCCGTGGTACTGCCGTGCCAATCGGTGCCATGGTTATAAAAAGCAAGTTGTTCCCGCCGTTTTTACGAACGGCCAGACCAGGTCTGTTTGCCGTTCGTAAAAACAGTGTAAAGGGCTGGGACTTCGGCCCATCGAACAGCTGCCAGCCGTAAAAAAACGGCGGCAGCGATTCGTGTCGGGAGTTGGGCGGGGGGGGGGGGGGAGAATAGCGGGAGGGCGGGAAAAATGTCGGGAAGGCCCTCCCGCTATTCTCCGACCCGTCGTGGGGGTCGGAGAATTTCGCCCTGTATACGTGCGCAATTTCAGCGCCACGACGGCCCCGGGTGTGGTACTCTGGGCCACTGGTCCGCTTTCCTATTCTGTCATGAAGTCAGCAGCCATCTGGACCACTCCTGCCACTGCACGCGGGAGCCCACAGAACAGACTCGGGATACATCAGTCAAGGTCCGCTCATGGTCACCGTTGCCGCCTCGGTCACCACACCGATCGGCATCACCACCACACGAAGCTTTACCATCTAGCCAGTTGAACTAATTGACCTCAATCTTACTGAAATTGTGTTGATCTTTTGGTCTGATACCATTCTCAAATTGGCCCTGTCTTTCCCCTCATAGATGTGACTAACTGGCTGTGTAAAACTAGCATTTTTAATCTTTCTGTTTTACATAAATGACTGTTAAGGCTATGTTATTTTCCAACAGCAGGGGCAAAGTTATCTGGTGTATTGTTCCTAGCCCCCATTGCCAGAGAAAATGGAGAATATAAGTAATCAAGGCAATGGTGGAAATGATTGCTGAAGACAGGCGTTACATTCCTCCATCAGCTGCAGTTAACAAAATGTTGGGATTATGCTTGCGTTTGTTCATGATGTCGCACTACTGGGTTAACTGGCTCTGGGCTCTCTGATTTCTGCTTCAACGTACCCGTTAGTGTTTGTCTTTACCTTGGACTGGAGGAAGAGAAATGAGAGAGTGACAAATGTTGCAGAATTTACACACATTCAAAAATGTCAGTGGGTGGTATATTATACAGAAGAAACGGAAGACAGAGGGAGTGTAGTGTACTTAGAACTCTTAGCCTCTGGGATCAGGCATCCATTAGGATGAATGTATCCCCTCAAGAGAGACCACCTGGCTTTGATTGCACAGCACTGCACACAATACCCCATTGATGTTGAATGAACTGTGCAGGCTTATTATGGCTCCTTAGCCATGGGACATTTCAGAGTAAGCAAACCTTTACTGCAGGCTTTTAAACTAATCGTAGCCCTGACCTTTTATGTTTCAGTTGGTATTTTACTATGGTGCGTTATTGTTGTGTAAATTCAAAATTTTTCAATAAAAATTATTTACAAAAAAAAACTGGGAGTGTTTGCCATGAATGACCCTTTCCTCGATGACTTTACTAAGGCTTTTGTTATAACCCCCACAAGACCCACGAGGGTGACCAGATTAATCTCCCTGTAAGCTTCGTGGTGTACGAGCTCCCCCACTGAGGGGCGGAGGCCCGTCACCGGGATAGTTACCTCAGGACCTTTAAAGCTGACCCAGGTAGGAGCTGAGCTGTCCAGTAGTCCTGACCTGGACTGTTACTTGTATATACTTTACTTTTGGTAATAAACCATTTGTTTGACTCTCATTTCCGGACTCCTCTGTGATGACTAATTTGGCAGCATGTTGCAGTAGTAGAAGTGCAAGCAGCAAAATCGTCCTGGGTATTGACAACCTGACAAGGGGCCAAGGCAATAGTAATTGCAAATATGTCCATCCAGGTTCCATCAGGTTAAGCCATTCCATACTAACCTAATAACAGGATATTACTTAGTCAATGTGCAGGCATTATACCAAACCGAGCAGCCTTTAAATTTATACCAGAGAGCTGCCTGAGTTGCTGCTCACTCTTCCTACAAGGGTATGGATCTGTGCCTCCCACGGCTATTCAGAACTTTACACACTGTAACCTCACCAGTCCAGAATTGAGAGCAAGTCATTTCTGGATTTTGGAATTTCCTGGATTACAAAGTGATGTTAGAATCCCTCGCCACAAGACTGTGTACGGGAAAACAATATTGATATAAATGTATGCCTGGAACATGAACAATGAAGAAACAGAGTAATAAAACGTTATTTTAATGATCAAAATACTGTATCTTCCATCTTTCTGCTCCCAAGTACTGTACTAAAACTATGTTGATGATGTTGAAGGGATGCTTGGATCTGCTCAAGGGAATTCCAGACAACAGGGCCGGAATTCTCCTGCTGTTGGATTACCTTTCCCTGTTGGCAGCTCACCCATGCCCATGGGTTTCCCGGCAGCGTGGGGTGGCTTCAATGGGAAATCCCATTGGCAAGTGGCAGGAAGAGAGACTCCTGCCGCCAGTGAATGGCGTGTCACTGAGCAACATGTGGCTGGGGGACCGGATAGTCCAGCCACTGAAGTTTCTAAACAATGGATTTTTGACGTAGAGAGTTGGGTGAGAGTATATCTTTAACCAGAAGGTAGGGATGAGAAGGTGCTGGGATCTGAGGCAACTGGGAGCTTTGCAGCTGCATAAGCTCTGCATTCCTTTCCCTTCAAATAATTGACGTTGGTTTCGATAATTTGTTACACTCTGAAACTCAGGGACGATTTAACTGTAAAATATCAATGTCCGGTTTTAGGCGCATTTAGCGGGGTGTTTCTCGCCGGCTCCAGCCGCTACATCCGCTATTCAACGTCACTTACTGTTTATTTTGGGTCTCGAGGAGTTTCTCTCCGCCATGGTCGCACGTAGAGCCATTTCATGCCAGCGAGCGGGTTTGGGTACCATTTTGTCCAGCTGCCCGATCTTCCTTGCACCACCCCCTTCCACCTGGTAAGGCGCCCCTCCGGGGCCCAAACCCTGGCACTGCCAAACAGGCATCTAGGCACCCGTTGAGTGCCATTTGGTCACCCTGCCAGGGTAGCACTGCCAGGCCAGGGTGCCAGACTGATTAGCTCATCTGGACACTTCCAACCACTTGTGCCAGAGGTGTTCTACCTAGATTCATTGATGGAGACTCTGGGCTTTTCACAGTAACTTCATTGCAGTGTTAATGTAAGCCTACTTGTGACGATAAAGTTTATTATATAAAGATTATTATAAATATTATGTGGGTCCGCAGCATACATCATTGTGATATCAGGTAGCACGGTAGCTCAGTGGTTAGCACTATGGCTTCACAGCGCCAGGGTCCCAGGTTCGATTCCAGGCTTGTGTCACTGTCTGTGCGGAGTGTGCACGTTCTCCCCGTGTCTGCGCATTTTTCCGCAGATGCTCCGGTTTCCTCCCATTAGTCCCAAAAGACGTGCTGTTAGATCATTTAGACATTCTGAATTCTCCCTCCGTGTACTCGAACAGGCGCTGGAATGTGGCGACTAGGGGCTTTTCACAGTAACTCGATTGCAATGTAAGCCTACTTGTGACAATAAAGGTTATTATTATGCTTTTGAAGATAGCAATATCACTAACATGGGTCATTTGTGGATCCCCACCTTACCACCATGATGCCAAAATCAATGAATGGTACTGATACAGTCACGTCAAATGAGTCACCTTCATATATATGTTAATGGACACCGCCAGTTCAAGTTGTGTTCTTGCAGCCTTGGTCTGTACTTAGCATGTAACCTAGGTGACTATAATATACAGCCAGATAACACCTTGTACATAGCTGTCTCACATCCGTGGTTTGAGGATGTTAGAACAAATGCTTTGTCCACTTAGCAGCTGCCTTCGGCTTTATTTGAAAACCACCCTCTCCCAAACATCACATTGCCGTACAAAGTGGTTGGATTTATGCTGTTGTCGAGCACACCGATCTGAATGTTTGCTGCTTCCTATAGCAGCCCTAATCAGCATACAGTGAAATAGGCTTTTCTTGTCTGGGCAACAGCCAGAGTATTACCTGTTTCTCTGCCCTGCACAGCTGGTGCAACATCATACTTTTATTACAATTAGCAAGGCCGTAAAGGCATTTAATAAGTGCCTAATTGCCCCCATGTAGACTGATTATTTCTCACCTGAACAACATGGGAAGTTAGATTATTGAGGATCCGTGCGTTTAGTCCCGATTGCGCCAAGTGTTGCTAATTATTTGCTGTGTTAATGATTTCCCATGGCTCTGAAGCGAAGAATTAGCTTTAGTTCAAAGACAAAGTTCTTAAAGCAAGCAGATGCTTAACTATTAACTTGAATCCTCCAGCAATTAGGTGCACTGTCTGTCTGTTTATATTTTAAAATTCATCCTTGGGATGTGGGCGTCGACAGCAAGGCCGACATTTATTGTCCATCCCTAATTGCCCTTGAGAAGGCGTTGGTGAGCTCTCTTCTTGTTAAGCTCTGATGTAACTCTACAATACGAGCTACAATACAATACTTCTTCAACTTCACATTTATTGTGTTCAGCAATGGCTTCTCCAACAACATCACAGTGCCACCTGTATCCCCTTTATATTTGGTGCAGTCTATTGAACAATAAATTGTCATTAAACCCCAATTCCAGATTAAGCACTAGGGAATGTTAACTCTTTCCTAACATTCTTGAACCGCTACAGATGATGTGATACAGGTACACCCACAGTGCTGTTAGGAAAGGACTTCCAGGATTTTGGCCCATCAAACGTGAAGAAATGGTGACATCTTTCCAAGTTAGGATGGTGGGCGGCTTGCAGGAGAGCTTCTTCTGATGGTGGTGTCCCCATTATTCCTTCATACTTTAAAGCAGCAATGTCTCGAAATGAATCACTCTGGTCCTAAATTTCGCCACAAAAGGGACCGAAAATTTTAAGTCTTTACCTCCAAACTGGCATTTCCCATCTTCACGGGTGAGGGACTGGAATCAGGTCAGAATTCACATGTGCACAATTCATGGAGGCAGCTGGCAGTTTCAATCACCAGCTTTGTCCAATATGGGTGGCACGGTAGCACAGTGGTTAGCAACGTTGTTTCAGAACGACAGCGTCGATTCCCATCTTGGGTCACAGTCTGTGCGGAGTCTGCACATTTGCCCCTTGGCTGCGAGGGTTTCCTCCGGCTGCTCCAGTTTCCCCCCACAAGTCCCATAGATGTGCTTGTTAGGTGAATTGGACATTCTGAATTCTCCCTCCGTGTACATGAACAAGCGCCGGAGTTTGGCGACTAAGGCATTCTCACAGTAACTTCATTGCCATGTTAATGTAAGCCTCCTGCTTGCTGAAGTTAAAGCACTGCTCTATCGCTTTGAAAGCCGTTAGTGTCTGGCACCCCCTTTACTGTGAATCTGAAATGGCGTTGATCTTGCAGAATAAGTGGACAATCTTACCAGAGAATCCAATCTCAAGCCAAGAAGGAAGAAGTACCAAAATGAAAGCCTGAACATCAGAAAGACATTGATGGATGTCATCCCAGTGCATCAAATATCCTTATCCTTCTATCTTTATTTAGATTTTCTTTTCCTTTCTCCCATTATTTCCCCTCTTTTTTGTTTGTCTGTACATGTATATGTTTGCATATGTGTCTGTGTGTAGAGAATGGGGCGAGTTAGAAAGAAGGGGTTAGGAAAGGGGTATTAAACAATGTTATATTTTCTGTTGGTTTAATTATAATACTGAACATAATCAAAGGTTATGTGTGTTTTTAAGGTACAAACCTGGTAACTGTAGTTATTGGGCTCAACCAAGGACCTCGGGTATTTAAAATAATATCTAATTTTACATATCTTGCGACTCCGGGTTAAGTAGCCCAGGGACACAGAGACTGCTGGTTGTCCAAAGAGATAGTTCTTTGATTTGTGCCAAAGCCTTCCATAGGACCAGAGGAGAGCAAGATGTCTTCGCAGAACTAGTACCCAGGGCAGTGCAACCCTCCCATATTATAATGTCGACCTGGATCTAATGTTGGAGTGTGTCTGGAGGAGGCTACGGCATCATGCAGAGCACTTAATGGGTCACTGGGATGCCTCTGTCTACTGTTTTCACCTATTAGTACTATATAAATGTTGACACTTCAATGCACACATCAAGGACCTTTTATTACTGCCATGGTAGGAAAGGTGGTTTGATCAGATGAAAGAGATAAGGGAATTCACCAAGTTGAGGAAAAGGTCACTGGGCTGTTGTGCTTCCTTCAATCACAATAATTGACTTGATATTCCAGGCTGAATCTTCCATGTACGTGTACGCACAAGTATCTCAGATTCCCTTCTATGTCCCTCCACAGAGGGGTTCAGTTGAAAGGTTCCTGAATCAGGAGATTCCTGACATTCATGGCATCCTCATGAGCCCTTCATGCCCTGAGTCATACCCAATTGCCTCATCAGGCAACAGGGACACATCTCTGTTCAGTCTAATTGCCCTCCGCCTCCACTTCCTCTTCCCAGATCACTGGCTGCCTCTCCTCCTCTGAGCTGTCTCGTTCGAAGGCCTCACAATCCTCAAGGTCCACACTTCTCTGAAGGGCCATGTTATAGAGAGCACACTGCACAACCACAAGGGCTGAGACCCTTGCAGTAGGGAATTGCAGGGCATTACCCGACTTGGTCATGCACCAGAATCATATCTTCAAAAAATCCCGTGGCCTAATCAAAGATAGCCCTTCTGTGCAGGTGGCATTCGCCGTATCACCTCTGGTGACTCTTTCCAGATCTCCTGTAGATGGGTAAGTAGCCATCTCTTTCAGGGATATTCATTTCTCCTTGTATCCATCCCACACTTTGAGGATTGGAGTAAAGATCTGAGGCAGCCTGTGCTGATGGCGGATTAAGGAGACACAGTAGCCAACAGGAAGTGGTGCAAACATGGAGAAAGCTCTTAGTGTGGTAGCAGACCAGCTGAGAGAATGGAAGAACTTCCTGTTGGTGGATCTTAGTGGCCTTTCACTGGGTACTTTTATGGCGAGTTACACTTTGACAGCTACTGGCAGGACATGGAGAGCAATGACACATGGTGGGATCTTTTTGGCGAAGAGGTCACAGATGCCTGTGATGACTTGCCTGGAGTATCACAGTCTTCTGCCTTATGTATCTCGCTCATCTCCAGATTGGATTTACCAGCAAAGTTGGAGCTGAGTTCCATATGGGGACAGATGGAGTCGAGTTTTTGTAGGGGAACTAGTTTTGGTGCCTTGGTAACTGTTTCTCTTCCATTTCTCCCCTGCAAGGTTTTTAATAACCTGGTGGTGCTGTCCACCCTGAGGATATGGAAGCAATCTTAAGCTTAGCTCCATGTTGTTGTTGTCCGCTGCCTGTGGTAACCATCTTACTGTGCCTTCAAGTTCAGACAACGTCTACGTCATGGGAGGGGAAAGGGTCTTGAGAGATTTGGGGATTTGCTCGTGGAGGGGCGATTTGCCAGTTTTGAGGAGCTGCCAGTGAAGTTTCAACTCTGGAGCAATCTTGTTCTGATAATTCCAGATTCGTAACTTTTCGCGAACGATTTTTCCTTCTTTTCTCTTGTCACCATTGTTCCCTGTTGAGGAGGATGCTGTCTTTACCCGGTCTGCTGCTGGGAGTATTTTGGGTGTCTATGGCCAGATCTTGTCAGCAGAGGGCCATGTTATAGAGAGCACACTGCACAACCACAAGGGCTGAGACCCTTGCAGTAGGGAATTGCAGGGCATTACCCGACTTGGTCATGCACCAGAATCATATCTTCAAAAAATCCCGTTGCCTAATCAAAGATAGCCCTTCTGTGCAGGTGGCATTCGCCGTATCACCTCTGGTGACTCTTTCCAGATCTCCTGTAGATGGGTAAGTAGCCATCTCGTTCAGGGATATTCGTTTCTCCTTGTATCCATCCCACACTTTGAGGATTGGAGTAATGAGGTGAGAGCAAAGTGGGAGGGGGAATTGGGACCTATTTTGGATGAGGAAATGTGGGGTGAGGCTCTTCACAGGGTAATTTCCATGTCATCCTGTGCACGGCTCAGCCTGATCCAGTTTAAGGTGGTGCATAGGGGTCATCTCACCATGCCTGGGATGGTGGTTTCTTTTCAGGAGCGGAGGACAAGTGTGAGCTGTGATCTAGGGGGACAACTAATCACACTGATATGGTCTGGTCATGTCCCAAGTTGCTAAACGTTTGGGCCTCCTTCTTTAACACCATGTCAGTAATTAATTTAGAGAACCCAATTATTGTTTTCCAATTAAGGGGAAAGTTTAGCATGGCCAACCCACCAAGCCTGCACATAGTTTTGCATTGTGAGGGTAAAACCCACGCAGGCATGGGGACAATGTGCAAACTCCACACGTACAGTGACCTGGGGCCGGGATCGAACACCCAGGTCCTCGACGCCACGAGGCAGCAGTGCTAACCAGTGTGCCACCGGGCCAGCCCTTCATGTCAGTAATTCTCAACGCTTTGTCTTATGGTGGTCATTTTTTGTGTAACAGACTCGCCGGTACTGTAGACGGGGTGAAGGCAGATGTTCTCGCCTTTGCCTCGTTGATAGCCCAGAGGTGAGTTCTGCTTGGGGGGAGGAATCCTACTCCGTCCAGTGCCTCGGCCTGGTTGGGTAACCTCATGGAATTTTTGCATTTGGAGAAGGTCAAATACACTGTCAGGAGGTCGGTTGAGGATTTCTACCTGAAATGGCAGCCATTTATTTTCTTTTTTAGTCACCATCAGTTGTTTGGGTGGGTGTTTAGTTTATGGTTCTGAGGGTGGATTTTTGAATGTGATCTATATGGTTGTTTGTGTTATTTTATAGTGTAACTTGTAACATCTGTTTTTATATGGTTATGTTGCTAAAAATAAAAAATCTTCAATAAAAATATTGGGCGGGGTGTCGGGAGAATAGTCGGTGGGGGGGGGGGGGGGGAGCGTGAATTCATTCCCCCCGCCCCCAGCTTCCGAATTCTCCAGCGCCGGAGCATTCAGCAGCCGGCAGGAATCACGCCACACCGGTCAGCAACCGCTCGCAGCGCCCCCCCCCGGTGATTCTCCGACCCGCGATGGGCCGAAGTCCCGCTCGTTCTATGCAGGTCCCGCCGGTGTAAATTGGACTAGGTCCCTTACCGGCGGGACCTGGCGGCGCGGGCGGTCTACAGGGTCCGGCGGGTACGAGGGGCGACCTGGCCCCGGGGGGCCACCCACGCCGTGGGGGCACTCGTTTCCTATGCGCCGGCACTGTAGGCCTCCGTGCTGGCCGGCGCGAAGGTGAACCCCCCCGCGCATGCGCGGGGATGACGTCAGCAGCCACTGATGCTCCCGCGCATACGCGGACCCGTGCCGGCCGGCGGAGTCCTTTTGGCCCCGGCTGGCACGCACCAAAGGCCTTCCACGTCGGCCGGCGGGGTGCAAACCACCTCGGTGCCGGCCTAACCCCTGAAGGTGCGGAGGATTCCGCATCTTTGGGGTGACCCGACGCCAGAGTGGTTCCCGCCACTCCGTCCCAATGGGACCCCCCACCCCGCCGGGTACGGGAGAAACCCGTCCATTTTTTTAAAAGATGCAGCTATGTTGCGGGTCTGGCCTCTGTTGCCTTCCTGCCCCTCTTTCCTCTCCGATTCCCTCATGCTGTTTAGGTGTTCACCATGCCTGTGGAGGGGATTTGTTTCCCCTCATTGACATTGCTCCGTAATCTGACAGCTGTGCCTCATAACCAGCTGCAGCCTCCCCTTTTGGACAGGTGATTATCCAGTTATCTTGATCGCCACATTCCAGCGCCTATTCGGGTAATGAGCCGGTACGGGAATTGAACACGCACTGCTGGCCTTATTCTGCATTACAAACCAGCTGTCTAGCCCACTGAGCAAAACCAGCTTTAATGATCTTTATTATTGTCACAAGTAGGCTTACATTACACTGTAATAAAGTTACTGTGAAAATTAAGCTACTTTAACTGTCCTCAACAGGGAGAACAGGATTCCTATCAAAATTCAACCTCCGCTACTCCCTTGGCTATTGTGCCAGGAAAGCACCCTGAAACGGACACCTCAGCCAGCACCGGTATTTTTGGCTGCCCCCCAGCATGCCAAGCTCCATTCCCAATTTCAGTTTTCTTTGCGGGCAAGGAAGATGAGGAAGGTCCAAATATTCATTCCCATGTCTTTTATACTCCCATTACGTGGGACTGTGAACTTTCCATCAGGACCTTAATCATTGACATCTATCCAACTTGTACTTCAGGGGTGTACTGTACAATTACACAAGCAGGTCATATTGCACATTTTTTGTGCCTCCTACACGAATAAAGGTGATGTGTTGTGTCGTTCTGCTATTCATTTGTTAGAGACAAGAGGATAACTTTTGCATCACTTTTAAGTGTTATCATCCACAGTGCAGCTTACGCAATTCTGTAAAAGAATAGAAATTCTGAAAGGCTGAAGAAACATTTGCAGGAGAAGATTTATTTAAACATTCAATAATCAATTCAGAGTGTTAGAGTCAGGATTGAAGAGTCATGTGTCCAATGATTGTGCTTTGCTATGTCAGATTCCAGCCAAGGCATCAATCAAGAGAACAGAGGTTACCTTGTACGTCGCATGTTATGGCACCTGTTAGCAAGTGGTCCCTCACAGTAGATGAGAATAATATTGAACTATGCCACTGCCTGATGGTGCTATCCATCAGGAAATATTGAAGCAAAGAGCAAAATAAAAATTGCTAGAAATTGAAGCACAAACAGAAAATGGAAACGTTTCAGGCAACAGTCACAGAGAGAAAAGTGAGGTGAAATTGCCCACCGTTGACATCAAGGCTGCATTTGACCAAGTGATCGAGGACCCCTGGCAAAACTGGAGTCAATAGAAATCAGGGGGAAACTCTCCACAGGTTGGATTGTACCTGACACAAAGGAAGGTGGTTGTGGTTGTTGGAGGCCAATCATGCGTTTGATAAGGTTCCCCACGGTCGGCTATTGCAGAAAATACGGAGGCTAGGGATTGAGGGTGATTTAGAGATGTGGATCAGAAATTGGCTAGTTGAAAGAAGACAGAGAGTGGTAGTTGATGGGAAATGTTCAGAATGGAGTTCAGTTACGAGTGGCGTACCACAAGGATCTGTTCTGGGGCCGTTGCTGTTTGTCATTTTTATAAATGACCTAGAGGAGGGCGCAGAAGGATGGGTGAGTAAATTTGCAGACGACACTAAAGTCGGTGGAGTTGTAGACAGTGCGGAAGGATGTTGCAGGTTACAGAGGGACATAGATAAGCCGCAGAGCTGGGCTGAGAGGTGGCAAATGGAGTTTAATGTGGAGAAGTGTGAGGTGATTCACTTTGGAAAGAATAACAGGAATGCGGAATATTTGGCTAATGGTAAAATTCTTGGTAGTGTGGATGAGCAGAGGGATCTCGGTGTCCATGTACATAGATCCCTGAAAGTTGCCACCCAGGTTGATAGGGTTGTGAAGAAGGCCTATGGTGTGTTGGCCTTTATTGGTAGAGGGATTGAGTTCCGGAGCCATGAGGTCATGTTGCAGTTGTACAAAACTCTAGTACGGCCGCATTTGGAGTATTGCGTACAGTTCTGGTCGCCTCATTATAGGAAGGACGTGGAAGCTTTGGAACGGGTGCAGAGGAGATTTACCAGGATGTTGCCTGGTATGGAGGGAAAAGCGTATGAGGAAAGGCTGATGGACTTGAGGTTGTTTTCGTTAGAGAGAAGAAGGTTAAGAGGTGACTTAATAGAGGCATACAAAATGATCAGAGGGTTAGATAGGGTGGACAGCGAGAGCCTTCTCCCGTGGATGGAGGTGGCTAGCACGAGGGGACATAGCCTTAAATTGAGGGGTAATAGATATAGGACAGAGGTCAGAGGTGGGTTTTTTATGCAAAGAGTGGTGAGGCCGTGGAATGCCCTACCTGCAACAGTAGTGAACTCGCCAACATTGAGGGCATTTAAAAATTTATTGGATAAGCATATGGATGATAAGGGTATAGTGTAGGTTAGATGGCCTTTAGTTTTTTTCCATGTCGGTGCAACATCGAGGGCTGAAGGGCCTGTACTGCGCTGTATCGTTCTATGTTCTATGTTCTATCTCAGTCCAGGTGGCACAGTGGTTAGCACTGCTGCTTCACAGCTCCAGGGACCCATGTTCAATTCCAGCTTTGGGTCACAGGCTGTGTGGAGTTAGCACATTCTCCCCATGTCTGCGTGGGTTTACTCCAGGTGCTCTGGTTTCCTCGCACAGGCCAAAGATGTCCAGGTTAGGTGGATTGGCCGGAATAAATTACCCCTGAGTTTCGAAAAGGTTAGGTGGGGTTACTGGGTACAGGGATGGGATGGAGGCTTGGGCTTCAGTAGGGTGCTCTTTCCAAGGGCCGGTGCAGACTCGATGGGCCGAATGGCCTGCTTCCATGTCACCACTGCAGGAGCTCCTCAGGGTAGAGTTGTAGCCCCTTCATTTTCACCTGCTTAAATAATGATTATCCCTCCAACTAAGATCAGACGAGAGGGAGTTCAGTACCATTCGCAATATTCAGACACTTAATCAATGAAAATCGCTTATCGCTAACCAGGCCATGTCCATTCACAGGATAACATAGGTTTCGGCAGATATGTGGCAAGTGACAAAATAGATCTTGGCTAAATGACAGAAATTACATTATTTTGACATAAGGAACCCATAATGTGTAGAATAAAATAAATTAAAAGATATTCAAAACACAGAGAAGATTTGAACAACCGAGGCAGTCATTGGGCGGGGAATAGTAAACGGGAAGAAACAGAAGCACAAAATTCTAGCATTGCAGAGGAGGGAACAATAGTTCAGAGTCTGTGAGAAATAACGACACTTTATAACCTACCTCTTCAACCAAGCTTTTAGTCGTCTGACCCAACTTCCCATATGTGGCTCGGTCTCAGAATTTGTTTTACAATGATCCTACAAAGTACCTTGGAGCACATTATTTTGTTACAGTGTAGGTGTTGTTGCCTTCAGTGTTCTGACATTTTCAAACTAAAGGGTTACATTTCCAAGCAGGTTCTCCTGATTTTCCAATGCAACTTCTGTGGGAGACCTGTGAAAACCCTGGAGAATCAGTGACCATGCAGTGTAAGTGCCAGTTACTCTGGGTCAGATCTTCTGTGGAATAGCGATCACCAGCGGACTGGTGCTCCACTCCTGTTTTATGAACTCAGTCCGAAGCTCCAATTTCTTGCCTGGACGTCCAACCTAGGCCTGCTGAGAAATGTGAGGCGCTGATGCACCTGGAGTTCTCCTGACACAGTAGTTAGCATGGCTGCCTCACAGCGGCAGGGACCTGGGTGGGGTTACAGCCTTGGGTGACTTTGCGGAGTCGACACATTCTCCCCATGTCTGCATGGGTTTACTCTGGGTGCTCCGGTTTCCTCCCACAGTCCAAAGATGTACAGGTTAGGTGGATTGGCCATGCTAAATTGCCCCTTAGTGTCCAAAGATTTTCAGGTTAGGCAGGGTTACATGATTGTGGGCATAGGGCGGGAGAGTGGGTCTAGGTAGGATGCTCTTTCAGAGGGTCAGTGCAGACTCAATGGGCCAAATGGCCTCCTTCTGCACTGTGCGGCTTCTATGGATTCAGTGTAGTGCAGGAGGATCGAGAGAAACAAACCCTTTTTATGGTACTAGCCTCCGCATATTGGTCAGTTTAAGTGGCCCAAACCAAACTTGAGAAGCTGGGAGCGAAATTAAGTGTACGAGAAAAGTAGATGAGTGGGAAGAATGGATTGGGAAGAAGTCAGGGCTGAGAAGGTCAGGGTGGAGTGGAGAGGTCATTGAGGATGTCAAGAGTTCAGGCGGTAGGGTTAGTCATAAAATTAGGGTTGGTGGACAGTTGGTAACTCAGGGGCTAATCGAGGGGGAGGAGGATGTTGAGGTATGGGGTGGTAGGGCTGTAGCCAAGTGGTGGCTGGAATCAGACGGGCGAGGGATTATTTAGAGGGTCAAGGAGATAGTCAGGAATGTGGAGGGTAGTCAGGGGGTGGGGGGAGTTAATCGAGTGGTTGGGTAGCAGTGGGGGCAGATAAACTACTGAGGATCTTGGGGTCAATAGTATAGTTATCCAGTAGTTCGAACTGGTGATCATTTTAACTTTCCTGCGTGACTATTTTTCTCATTAAGTCCAAAGACTCCAATTTAAATCAGAGTGAATAATCAGTTATCACAGAGTTGTGTGTAAACAGTGATCACAGGGTAGTGAATAAGCAATGATCACAAGGCGATAAGTAATCAGTGATCATGGGGTGCTGAGTAATCAGTGATCACAGGGTGCTGAATAATTAGTGATTACAGAGTGGAAAGTAATCATTGATCACAGATTTTTGAGTAATCAGTGATTATCAGCTCAGAGTAATCAGAGGTCACAGAGCCTGAGTAATCTATGATCACAGAGTGGTGAGTAATCAGTGATCACAGAGTGGTGAATAATCAGTGATCACAGAGTGGTGAGTAATCTATAATCACAGGATGCTGAGAAATTGGATATCATAGAGTGCTGGATAATCGGTGATCACAGGGTGGTGAGTAATCAGTGATCACACTGTTGAGTAATCAGTGATCGCAGAATGGTGAATAATCGGTGATCGCAGAGGGTTGTGTAATCAGTGATCACAGGGTGCTGGATAATCTTTGATCACAGAATGGTGAGTAAGCAATGATCACAGAGTGGTGAGTAATCAATGATCGCAGGGTGTTGATTAATCTTTGATCATAGTGTGGGAAGTAATCAGTGATCACAGAGTGGTGAGTAATCTGTGATCGCAGAATGGCAAGAAATCAGTGATCACAGATTGGTTATTAATTAGGGAACACAGGGTGGTGAGTAATCAGTGATCACAAATTGATGAGTAATCAGTGATCACAGAATGGTGAGTAATCAATGATCACAGAGTGGTGAGTAATCAATGATCACAGAGTGTGAAAATGAAAAAAAATGAAAAATGAAAATCGCTTATTGTCACGAGTTGGCTTCAATGAAGTTACTGTGAAAAGCCCCTAGTCGCCACATTCCGGCGCCTGTCCGGGGAGGCTGGTACGGGAACCTGGTACGGTGGTACGGTGTTGATTAATCTTTGATCAAAGGGTGGGACGTAATCAGTGATCACAGAGTGGTGCATAATCAATGATTATAGAGAGGTGAGTAATCAGTGATCACAGGGTGTTGAGTATTCAGTGATCACAGGATGGGAAGTAATTATTGATCACACAACTCTGGAATTCCTTGCCCAGTGAAGCAGTAGAGGCTCCTTCATTAAATGTTTTATAGATATTGATAGATAGTTTTTTGAAGAATAAAGGGAATAAGGGTTATGGTGTTCAGGCCGGAAAGTGGAGCTGAGTCCACAAAAGATCAGCCATCATCTCATTGAATGGCGGAGCAGGCTCGAGGGGCCAGATGGCCTACTCCTGTTCCTAGTTCTTATGTTCTTATGTTCTTAACTGCTGCTTTCAATTAAAAATTAACTTTTAAAAATGTAATGAAGTTTAATTAATGCCAAATGATTTCTCTGGCACTGGAAATATCTTGTACAAGTTTCGTGACCCTGTTCGTCAGATTGTTTTCTGTATTAAAGATTTTAAAAAGTAAATTTCAAAATAAAATAAAAACATTTTAGCTTTATCCTTCTGCTCATTATTTCCCTCTCAATAAAATCTATAATTCTCTTTATTTCCCTTCTTGTACTTTATTTTACATTAATGAAATATTCTAAATATCATGGTTTATACTGTGCGTCAGTAAGGATTCTTCAGTCTCATTGGTTGGGGTGACACGCATTTGGCTGGCCTGTTCACTGAGCTCCTAGATCAACTGTGGATTTCACTGTATTGTTTTGATTGTCTGATTAACTATTAATCAGAGTATAAAAACCTAGAGAAATTCAATGTGTAAGAGTAAGGTTAATGAACGGTGAACATTGTTCATTCATCGCTGACTGCATAATTCAGCAGTTAGCCCAAATGGCACAGGAGAAAAACAAATCAATCAGAGAGCAGTTGATTACATCTCTTAAGTAATCACGTAATTAATGTTCTTTCATTCAAAACCAGCCCATAGGTAAGACATGAGTTTAAATAGTTCTTCATGTTGAACAACTAAAATTGGTACATCAGAGGAAGGTACAACCCAAATAATCCCTCTCGTGCAGAAGGAGGCCATTTGGCCAATACAGTCTGCACTAACCCTCTGAAAGAGCAGTCTGCCTAGGCCCACTCCCGTATCCTATCCTCGTAACCATGCTCATTTGTCATGGCCTATCCCTCTAACTTGCACATCTTTGGACTGTGAGCGGTAACCGGAGCACCCGGAGCAAACCCACACAGACAAGCGAAGGACATGCAAACTCCACACAGTCACCCAAGGCCAAATCAAACCGGGTCCTGGTGTTGAGAACCCGGACCAGATCCCAACGTTTGGGACATGAACCCCAAATATTTTTTTGGAACTGTGAGGAAAGGAAGCTTTGCTCCAGGAGTGATTCCACTGACAAATAAGTAAATTTAATGTTGAAACAAACTTTATCCTGAACACAGGGTTAAATATATTAATGTCACAGAAAATATATTTTCAATTAACAGTTACACCATTCTTAAAATAATAGGAAACACTTTAACTAATGTGTACCTTCTCTATCTCCAATTAAGCAACCCAGATCGTGCCTGTAAATTAAGCAGGGTTCATATGTGCAGAGATTTAAAAACAACCATCATCTGGTTCCATGATTGGATTAATACACACTACCATTGACTGAGGATTTGTTGCCAGCCTAGCAGGAGGACAGAAGGTCAACAAATTCAACCTATCATAGGCCTACTTGGATCACATATCTTAACAGGTGCTGAATTAAATTACGTCCAGTTGGAGAAGGAGGCACTGAGGCTGGGATTTGTCATAATATACACCAGTATATCATGGTGCAGACACACACTGATGGACACACACAGGGACCAATCAACATGTACAAACACCGCAGCCAATCACCAGTTAGAATACACACACTATAAAGGCAGAGGGCACCACGGTTCCCGCTTATTCTGGGTGCTGCCTCTGAGTGTAACAGGAACTCATCCAGCCCAGCACAGACTCACAACACGTGCTGAGAGAATCAACTGGTTCGGACAAGGCTTAGGTCTCTAGTTTAAGTTAACATCATTTAGACCCACAGTCATCGTGTGTTAGTTAGTTAGAAGTTATTTAATAAAATTGAGTTGAACCTTCATCAATGTTGGAAGTGTCTGTTCATCTCTCAAGTCTACACTAGCCAACACTTCAGGATTCTTCCAAACAGCAGCTAAGTGTTGACGTCCGCGTAAACACCGGTGTCAACAGGCCACTTGGCCCAGCGGTTCTGTGGCTCACAGGGGCGAGCATGGCGCCGGAGTGCTCCACACAGCTCTGGTTACCATACGTGGCCCTGCACTGCCAGCTGTGGGTCCGTGCATGTGCACAGCGGTCGCTTCCGCGCCAGACCCACACAACATGGTGGAGCCACACAGCAGGACGGCGTGGAAGAAGGTCGGCACCCCCCCCACAGATAGCGCCCCCAGATACCCCCCTTCCAGTCGGCCACCGGAGCACTGATGGCAAGCTCCTGCCAGGTGGAACCATACGTGAACCACGCCGGCGGGAATTCGGCCGTTCGACCTCGGAGAATCGCCATGGGGACCTCTTTCAACAGCCCCTGACCAGTGCCGCGTCGACCGCACATGTGAGACTGGTGCCGATTCTCCGATCAGCGGGGGTTCACGTCCCGGTGTCGGACCCGATCACGGGTTTGAGGCCCCATTCTCCGCCCCCGTGCAGAGCGCGATTTTGGCACGGAGGCTCGGCGAATCACGGCCTGAGTATTAATTTTGGTGTGAGAAAATTTCACCAAAACCTCTATGGTCATCATTTCATATTGTTGTCACAGACCCTTAACATCTATTTTTGTGAAAAATGCCTTTGCCTGCTGATCAGATGCCACACAGCAGTGAAAATACCTTCTGTTATGCAGATAGAAAATGTTTCAGTAACTTAGGGGCAGTACGGTAGCATTGTGGATAGCACGATCACTTCACAGCTCCAGGGTTCCAGGTTCGATTCCGGCTTGGGTCACTGTCTGTGCGGAGTCTGCACATCCTCCCTGTGTGTGCGTGGGTTTCCTCCGGGTGCTCCGGTTTCCTCCCACAGTCCAAAGATGTGCAGGTTAGGTGGATTGGCCATGATAAATTGCCCTTAGTGTCCAAAATTGCCCTTAGTGTTGGGTGGGGTTACTGGGTTATGGGGATAGGGTGGAGGTGTTGACCTTGGGTAGGGTACTCTTTCCAAGAGCCGGTGCAGACCTGATGGGCTGAATGGCCTCCTTCTGCACTGTAAATTCTATAATTCTTTATCTCAAGTCCAATGACGGACCAGAAATGACCCGTGATGGGGAAGGTATTGGAAATGATATTTAAGGAGAGGATAATGGGAACATATCCTGAATTAAAGACATATATTTCTAGGAAACTTGAGTTGTGGGGGAGAGTAATAATTCCTCCAAATCTGTGCCAAAGAGTATTTGAACAATTGCATGAAGGACACACAGACACCCAGGTATAGTTTGAATGAAGGAACTCCTTCTGCTGGCCAGGAATTGATGCCGAGAGAGAAGGAAAAGCAGGACTGTGCTAGTCATGTGTGTGGGTAAGGAACACGCAGCCATTATCCCCATTGCATTCATGGGAGTGACCTAAAATGCCTGGGCAATGTCTACACATTGCGTTCAAAGATTATGTAAAGATGAATGGTATGCAACGTATAAAATCAGCACCTTACCACCCATCCACGAATGGTTTCGCCGAAAGGTTTGTCCAGTCCTTGAAGCATGCATTGAAAACCTCCAAGGACCAATGTTTCTTACAGCGCCACCAAAACTATTTGTTTGCAACATATCGCAACACCACACAAGCAATTACACAGAGATTCCTAACATTACTACTACTAAAATGGAAGCTGTGAACAACATTTGATCTACTCTTACCGCTGGAGACGGTGAGATATTAGAACACACTCAGCAGTCACAGATCATGGGAAGAGAAGGTAATTCAAGAAGACGCTTGTTTAAAAAATGAGGCAAGTTTTGACATGCTCTTATACCACTTGTGAGAAGTGGGTTCCTGCGATTGTATTGGCTCAAGTTGGCCCTGCCCCCTATATAGTACAAACTGAAGATGAGATAGTGTAGAGATGACACGCAGATCAATTTGTATCAACATATATTAATGTATCAGTAAAATTTGGGCCAGAAATACCCCAAAAGGAAAATACCACCATGCCACCAGATTGTGTATCTGTGACTTCTGGTCAATCAGTTAAAGGATAGATTATCGAAGAATCGCTGCTGCTACTAGACTTCTTTCAGCAAAAGAGACTGTAATGCCTTCAGAGTAGGGACATCCACATAAGATCCTGAGAATACCTCTAAGATCAAGAACAATGAAATCCCTGAAGTGCGCAGGAAACCAGTACGGAATAGGCACCTACCGCATAGAACATAGAACATTACAGTGCAGTACAGGCCCTTCGGCCCTCGATGTTGCGCCGACCTGTAAAACCACTCTAAAGCCCATCTACACTATTCCCTTAATAGAACATAGAACATAGAACGATACAGCGCAGTACAGGCCCTTCGGCCCTCAATGTTGCACCGACATGGAAAAAAACTAAAGGCCATTTAACCTACACTATGCCCTTATTATCCATATGCTTATCCAATAAACTTTTAAATGCCCTCAATGTTGGCGAGTTCACTACTGTTGCAGGTAGGGCATTCCACGGCCTCACCACTCTTTGCGTAAAAAACCCACCTCTGACCTCTGTCCTATATCTATTACCCCTCAATTTAAGGCTATGTCCCCTCGTGATAGCCACCTCCATCCGCGGGAGAAGGCTCTCGCTGTCCACCCTATCTAACCCTCTGATCATTTTGTATGCCTCTATTAGGTCACCTCTTAACCTTCTTCTCTCTAACGAAAACAACCTCAAGTCCATCAGCCTTTCCTCATAAGATTTTCCCTCCATACCAGGCAACATCCTGGTAAATCTCCTCTGCACCCGTTCCAAAGCTTCCACGTCCTTCCTATAATGAGGCAACCAGAACTGTACGCAATACTCCAAATGCGGCCGTACTAGAGTTTTGTACAACTGCAACATGACCTCATGGCTCCGGAACGCAATCCCTCTACCAATAAAGGCCATCACACCATAGGCCTTCTTCTCAACCCTATCAACCTGGGTGGCAACTTTCAGGGATCTATGTACATGGACACCGAGATCCCTCTGCTCATCCACACTACCAAGAATTTTACCATTAGCCAAATATTCCGCATTCCTGTTATTCTTTCCAAAGTGAATCACCTCACACTTCTCCACATTAAACTCCATTTGCCACCTCTCAGCCCAGCTCTGCAGCTTATCTATGTCCCTCTGTATCCTGCAACATCCTTCCGCACTGTCTACAACTCCACCGACTTTAGTGTCATCTGCAAATTTACTTACCCATCCTTCTGCTCCCTCCTCTAGGTCATTTATAAAAATGACAAAAGGCAACGGCCCCAGAACAGATCCTTGTGGTACGCCACTCGTAACTGAACTCCATTCTGAACATTTCCCATCAACCACCACTCTCTGTCTTCTTTCAACTAGCCAATTTCTGATCCACATCTCTAAATCACCCTCAATCCCCAGCCTCCGTATTTTCTGCAATAGCCGACCGTGGGGAACCTTATCAAACGCTTTACTGAAATCCATATACACCACATCAACTGCTTTACCCTCGTCCACCTGTTCAGTCACCTTCTCAAAGAACTCGATAAGGTTTGTGAGGCATGACCTACCCTTCACAAAACCATGCTGACTATCCCTAATCATATTATTCCTATCTAGATGATTATAAATCGTATCTTTTATAATCCTCTCCAAGACTTTACCCACCACAGATATTAGGCTCACCGGCCTATAGTTACCGGGGTTATCTCTACTCCCCTTCTTGAACAAAGGGACCACATTTGCTATCCTCCAGTCCTCTGGCACTATTCCTGTGGCCAATGATGACCTAAAAATCAAAGCCAAAGGCTCAGCAATCTCTTCCCTGGCTTCCCAGAGAATCCTAGGATAAATCCCATCAGGCCCCGGGGACTTATCTATTTTCACCTTGTCCAGAATTGCCAACACTTCTTCCCTACTCACCTCAATGCCATCTATTCTAATAGCCTGGGTCTCAGCATTCTCCTCCACAATATTATCTTTTTCCTGAGTGAATACTGACAAAAAGTATTCATTTAGTATCTCGCTTATCTCCTCAGCCTCCACACACAACTTCCCACCACTGTCCTTGACTGGCCCTACTCTTACCCTAGTCATTCTTTTATTCCTGACATACCTATAGAAAGCTTTTGGGTTTTCCTTGATCCTACCTGCCAAAGACTTCTCATGTCCCCTCCTTGCTCGTCTTAGCTCTCTCTTTAGATCCTTCCTCGCTTCCCTGTAACTATCAAGCGCCCCAACTGAAACTTCACGCCTCATCTTCACATAGGCCTCCTTTTTCCTCTTAACAAGAGATTCCACTTCTTTGGTAAACCACGGTTCCCTCGCTCTACCCTTTCCTCCCTGTCTGACTGGTACGTACTGATCAAGAACACGCAATAGCTGTTCCTTGAACAAGCTCCACATATCCAGTGTGCCCAACCCTTGCAGCCTACTTCTCCAACCTACACATCCTAAGTCATGTCTAATGGCATCATAATTGCCCTTCCCCCAGCTATAACTCTTGCCCTGCGGGGTATACTTATCCCTTTCCATCACTAATGTAAAGGTCACCGAATTGTGGTCACTGTCTCCAAAGTGTTCACTTACCTCCAGATCTAACACCTGGCCTGGTTCATTACCCAAAACCAAATCCAAAGTGGCCTCACCTCTTGTTGGCCTGTCAACATATTGTGTCAGAAAACCCTCCTGCACACATTGTACAAAGAACGACCCATCCAATGTACTCGAACTATATCTTTTCCAGTCAATATTAGGAAAGTTAAAGTCTCCCATAACAACTACCCTGTTACTTTTGCTCTTTTCCAGAATCATCTTCGCCATCCTTTCCTCTACATCTCTAGAACAATTAGGTGGCCTATAGAAAACTCCCAGCAGGGTGACCTCTCCTTTCCTGTTTCTAACCTCAGCCCATACTACCTCGGAAGAAGAGTCCCCATCTTGCACCCTTTCTGCCACCGTAATACTGTCCTTGACTAGCAGCGCCACACCTCCCCCTCTTTTGCCCCCTTCTCTGACTTTACTAAAGCACCTAAACCCCGGAACCTGCAACAACCATTCCTGTCCCTGCTCTATCCATGTCTCTGAAATGGCCACAACATCGAAGTCCCAGGTACCAACCCATGCTGCCAGTTCCCCTACCTTATTTCGTATACTCCTGGCATTGAAATAGACACACTTCAAACCACCTACCTGAACACTGCCGCCCTCCTGCGAAGTCAAATCTGTGCTTCTGACCTCTCTACTCTCAATCTCTCGCACCCCAAAACTACAATCCAGGTTCCCATGCCCCTGCTGAATTAGTTTAAACCCCCCCCCAAAGAGTACTAACAAATCTCCCCCCCAGGATATTGGTGCCCCTTAGGTTCAGATGTAGACCATCCTGTCTATAGAGGTCCCACCTGCCCCAGAAAGAGCCCCAGTTATCCAGAAATCTGAATCCCTCCCGCCTGCACCATCCCTGTAGCCACATGTTTAATTGCTCTCTCTCCCTATTCCTCGTCTCACTATCACGTGGCACGGGCAACAACCCAGAGATAACAACTCTGTTTGTTCTCGCTCTGAGCTTCCATCCTAGCTCCCTAAAGGCCTGCCTGACATCCTTGTCCCCTTTCCTACCTAGGTCGTTAGTGCCAATGTGGACTACGACTTGGGGCTGCTCCCCCTCCCCCTTAAGGACCCGAAAAACACGATCCGAGACATCACTTACCCTTGCACCTGGGAGACAACATACCAAACGTGAGTCTCTCTCGCTCCCACAAAATCTCCTATCTGTGCCCCTGACTATTGAGTCCCCAATTACCAATGCTCTGCTCCTCTCCCCCCTTCCCTTCTGAGCAACAGGGACAGACTCCGTGCTAGAGTCCCGCACCCCATGGCTTACCCCTGGTAAGTCGTCCCCCCCACAAGTATCCAAAACGGTATACTTGTTACTCAGGGGAACGACCGCAGGGGGTCCCGGCACTGTCTGCTTCTTCCCAGTCCCTCTTACAGTTACCCATCCATCTCCAGTCTTTGGTGTAACTACTTCCCTGAAGCTCCTATCTATGACCACCTCTGCCTCCCGAATGATCCGAAGTTCATCCAACTCCAGCTCCAGTACCATAACTCGGTCTTGTAGGAGCTGTAGCTGGCTGCACTTCCCGCAGGTAAAATCAGCAGGGACACTAACGGCATCCCTCACCTCAAACATCCTGCAGGAGGAACATTGCACTACCTTCCCTGCCATCCCACTTAATTTCAACCAAGTTCTGGTAAACAAATATAAAACAAATTAAAAAATAATAATATAATATAGCACTTACCTGCTCACCCCAATGGGTCTTATTATTAGGTTAGAGGAGGAGGGCGGGTGGGAGACACTACACGTGTAGTGTCTCGGGTATCCTCTCCACCACAATTTATTGGCTAGGAGAAAATCCTTCCCAGAAGTCCGCGGGTCGTACTTCCGGTTCCCGCCTTATATTATCTTTGCTCCCACTGGCACCCCGCCGCTCTCAATGTGTCCCCTCCCGCTCTTTTCAATGTCCCGGCTGTCTTACCTCTCGCGCTGTTTTCAATGTCCCGGCTGTCTTACCTCTCGCTCTCTTTTCAATGTCCTGGCTGTCTTACCTCTCGCGCTCTTTTCAATGTCCTGGCTGTCTCTCCTCTCGCGCTGTTTTCAATGTCCCGGCTGTCTCTCCTCTCGCGCTCTTTTCAATGTCCCGGCTGTCTTACCTCTCGCGCTGTTTTCAATGTCCCGGCTGTCTTACCTCTCGCGCTCTTTTCAATGTCCCAGCTGTCTCTCCTCTCGCGCTCTTTTATCTTTTATCTTTTATCCTTATCGTCCATATGCCTATCCAATGACCATTTGAATGCGTTTAGTGTTGGCGAGTCCACTACTGTTGAAGGCAGGGCATTCCACGCCCTTACTACTCTCTGAGTAAAGAATCTACCTCTGACATCTGTCCTATATCTATCTCCCCTCAAGTTAAAGCCATGTCCCCTTGTGCTGGACATCACCATCCGAGGAAAAAGGCTCTCAATGTCCACACTATCTAATCCTCTGATCATCTTGTATGACTCAATTAAGTCACCTCTTAACCTTCTTCTCTCTAACGAAAACAGCCTTAAGTCCTTCAGCCTTTCCTCATAAGATCTTCCCTCCATACCAGGCAACATCCTTGTAAATCTCCTCTGTACCCTTTCCAATGCTTCCACATCCTTCCTATAATGCGGCGACCAGAACTGCACGCAATACTCCAAATGCGGCCGCACCAGAGTTTTGTACAACTACAACATGACCTCATGGCTCCGAAACCCAATTCCTCTACCAATAAAAGCTAGAACACCGTACGCCTTCTTAACAACCCTCTCAACCTGGGTGGCAACTTTCAGGGATCTATGGACATGGACACCAAGATCTCTCTGCTCGTCCACACTACCAAGAATCTTACCATTCGTGCAGTACTCTGTCTTCCTGTTATTCCTTCCAAAATGAATCACCTCACACTCTTCTGCATTAAACTCCATTTACCACCTGTCAGCCCAGTTCTGCAGCTTATCTATGTCCCTCTGTAATTTGTAACATCCTTCTGCACTGTCCACAACTCCACCGACTTTAGTGTCATCTGCAAATTTACTCACCCATCCTTCTACGCCCTCCTCCAGGTCATTTATAAAAATGACAAACAGCAGCAGCCCCAAAACAGATCCTTGTGGTACACCACTAGTAACTGGACACCAGTCTGAACATATCCCATCAACCACCACCCTTTGGCTTCTATCAACTAGCCAATTTGAGATCCAAACTGCTAAATCACCCTGAATCCCATGCCTCTGTATTTTCT
Source organism: Scyliorhinus canicula (assembly GCF_902713615.1). Taxonomy (NCBI): domain Eukaryota; kingdom Metazoa; phylum Chordata; class Chondrichthyes; order Carcharhiniformes; family Scyliorhinidae; genus Scyliorhinus; species Scyliorhinus canicula. The sequence goes on from NC_052147.1 coordinate 71,047,809, forward strand.
GCAATAGCCTACTGTGGGGAACCTTATCAAAAGCTTTACTGAAATCCATATACGCCACATCAACTGCTTTACCCTCATCCACCTGTTTGGTCACCTTCTCGAAGAACTCAATAAGGTTTGTGAGGCACGACCTACCCTTCACAAAACCATGTTGACTATCTCTAATCAAATTATTCCTTTGCAGATGATTATACATCCTATCTCTTATAAACCTTTCCAAGAATTTTCCCACAACACAAGTAAGGCTCACTGGTCTATAGTTACCGGGGTTATCTCTACTCCCCTTCTTGAACAAGGGGACAACATTTACTATCCTCCAGTCTTCTGGCACTATTCCTGTAGACAAAGATGACTTAAAGATCAAAGCCAAAGGTTCAGCAATGTCCTCCCTAGCTTCCCAGAGAATCCTAGGATAAATCCCATCCGGCCCAGGGGACCTATCTATTTTCACACTTTCCAGAATCGCTAACACCTCCTCCTTATGAACCTCAAGCCTTTCTAGTCTAGTAGCCTGTATCTCAGTATTCTCCTCGACAACATTGTCTTTTTCCTGTGTGAATACTGACAAAAAATACTCATTTAGCACCTCTCCTATCTCCTTGGACTCCACGCACAACTTCCCACTACTGTCCTTGACTGGCCCTACTCTTACCCCAGTCATTCTTTCATTCCTGACATATCTATAGAAAGCTTTAGGGTTATAGAATAGAACAGTACAGCACAGAACAGGCCCTTTGGCCCTCGACGTTGTGCAGAGCAATGATCACCCTACTCAAACCCACGTATCCACCCGTAACCCAACCCCCCTTAACCTTACTTTTTAGGACACTACGGGCAATTTAGCATGGCCAATCCACCTAACCCGCACATCTTTGGACTGTGGGAGGAAACCGGAGCACCCGGAGGAAACCCACGCACACACGGCGAGGACGTGCAGACTTCGCACAGACAGTGACCCAGCCGGGAACCGAACCTGGGACCCTGGAGCTGTGAAGCATTTATGCTAACCACCATGCTACCGCGCTACCGCATTATCCTTGATCCTACCTGCCAAAGACTTCTCATGTCCCCTCCTGGCTCTTCTTAGCTCTCTTTTTAGAGCCTTCCTAGCTAACTTGTAACTCTCAAGCGCCCTAACTGAACCATTACGTCTCATCTTTACATAAGCCTCCTTCTTCCTCTTGACAAGTGCTTCAACTGCTTTAGTAACCCATGGTTCCCTCGCTCGACCACTTCCTCCCTGCCTAACAGGTACATACTTATCAAGGACATGCAGTAGCTGTTCCTTGAACATGCTCCACATTTCCATTGTGCCCATCCCTTGCAGTTTTCTTCTCCAGCCGATGCATCCTAAGTCTTGCCTCATCGCATCATAATTGCCTTTCCCCCAGATATGACTCTTGCCTTGCGGTATATACCTATCCCTTTCCATCACTAAAGTAAACGGAATCGAATTGTGGTCACTATCACCAAAGTGCTCACCTACCTCCAAATCTGACACCTGTCCTGGTTCATTACCCAGTACCAAATCCAATATGGCCTCGCCTCTCATTGGCCTATCTACATACTGCGTCAGGAAACCCTTCTGCACACATTGGACAAAAATGGACCCATCTAAAGTACTCGAACGATAGTGTTTCCAGTCAATATTTGGAAAGTTAAAGTCCCCCATAACAACTACCCTGTTACTTTCGCTCCTATCCAGAATCATCTTTGCAATCCTTTCCTCTACATCTCTGGAACTTTTCGGAGGCCTATAGAAAACCCCTAACAGGGTGACCTCTCCTTTCCTGTTTCTTAACTCAGCCCATACTACCTCAGTATTCGAGTCCTCATCAAATGTCCTCTCAGCCACCGTAATACTGTTGACTAACAATGCCACCCCTCCCCCTCTCTTACCACCTTCCCTGAGCTTACTGAAATATCTAAACCTCGGCACCAGCAACAACCATTCCACGCCCTGCTCTATCCATGTCTCCGAAATGGCCACAACAACGAAGTCCCAGGTACCAACCCATGCCGCAAGCTCACCCACCTTATTCCGGATGCTACTAGCATTGAAGAAGACGCACTTTAAACCACCTTCCTTCCTGCCGGTACACTCATGCAACTTTGAATCCTTACACATGACCTCACTCCTCTCAACTTCTTGTGTACTGGAGCTACAATTCAGGTTCCCAGTCCCCTGCTGAACTAGTTTAAACCCTTCCGAAGAGCATTAGCAAACCTCTCCCCCAGGATATTAGTACCCCTCTGGTCCAGGTGTAGACCATCCCGTTTGTAGAGGTCCTACCTACCCCAGAATGAGCCCCAATTGTCCAGGAATCTGAAACCCTCCCTCCTGCACCATCCCTGCAGCCATGTGTTCAACTGCTCTCTCTCCCTATTCCTCGACTCGCTAGCACGTGACACGGGTAACACCCAGAGATAATAACTCTGTTTGTCCTGGATCTAAGTTTCCAACCTAGCTCCCTGAATTCCTGCCTTACATCCCTGTCCCTTGCCCTACCTATGTCGTTGGTACCTATGTGGACCACAACTTGGGGCTACTCCCCCTTAAGGATCCCAAAAACACGATCCGAGACATCGCGGACCCTGGCACCTGGGAGGCAACACACCAACCACGGGTCTCCCTCGTTCCCACAGAATCTCCTATCTATCCCCTAACTATAGAGTCTCCAATGACTAATGTTCTTCTCCTCTCCCCCTTCCCTTCTGAGCAACAGGGACAGACTCTGTGCCAGAGACCTGTACCCCATGGCTGACCCCTGGTAAGTCCCCCCGCCCAACAGTATCCAAAAGCGGTATATCTGTTACTAAGGGGAACGACCACAGGGGATCCCTGTACTGACTGCTTCCCCCCAGCCCCTCTCACCATCACCCATCTATCTTTATTCTTTGGCATAACTTCCTCCCTGAAGCTTCTATCTATGACCACCTCTGCCTCCCGAATGATCCGAAGTTCATCCAGCTCCAGCTCCAGTTCCCTAACGCCGTTTCTGAGGAACTAGAGAAGTGTGCACTTCCCACAGATGAAATCAGCAGGGACACTGACGGCGTCCCTCACCTCAAACATTCTGCAGGAGGAACATTGTACTGCCTTCCCTGCCATCCCCTCGAGATAAAAAACAAGAAAAAGAAAGGAAGAGCTTACCTGATATTCCCTCAACCCCTTAGGTTAGGGGAGGTGGAAGGGCGGGGACACTACAAGTGTAGTGTCTCGGGTTTAGCAACCACCCAACTTATATACAGGTACTCACCTTCCCGTCAGGCCCCTGCTCCCGCCGAAAATTCAGAGGCCACTCCTGCTGAAAGGCAAGCAAATTTAAAGGCACACACTCTCCTTCCCGACAGGCCCCTGCTCCCGCCAAAAATCCGGAGGCCGCTCCCACTGAAAAGCAAGTGAAGTTAAAGGCCCACACTCACCTTCCCGACAGGCCCTTGCTCCCTCCGAAAATCCGGAGGCCGCTCCCGCTGAAAGACAAGCAAATGTAAAGGCACACACTCATGATCACATGATCTTCCTTATTGGCTGTATTGTTACTATGTAATGACCTAAGGTCTACCCTTGTATATATGTTTTAATGACTATGTAAAAGTACGAGAGTTATTTTCAGAAGAGACGGGAAGTCCACACCGAGTTGAAGAAAATAAACAAATGTTTATTTACAAGGCTCAAGGATCACTGCTCCCAGTGGTACCCAACCAGAGCTGAGATGTCCGGTCCCGCCCTTATATACAATGGTAATTAAGCTCCTCCCATCCCTCAGTGGGGATACTCATATTCCACAAAGGACACAATTAATAAAATCGTCCCAACCCCATAAGTCTCGTGCAAACGCAGGTTATGACAAGTTATTTGTTGTATTGGACCTCAGAAGTAAAGGGGAAGGGTGTTATATATATATGGTTTGTCACTGCTGTGTTGTTGCATGGTGACTTTAGGAGTTTAGTTACGTGATAGTCCGTAACATCACTGGCTAATTTGCGGGCTTTCAATCAGCCTGGACCAAGCCTTTGTACAGTTAACAGCCATCTAAGACATCTCTGTTGATTATTCATTTCTACCCACATGCTCCAGCATTTCCATTCTTTTATCCTGCAAGCACAATACACAAAATGTATGTCCCAATCATTAGTTTGCCCCCTGTTAGAAAGATTGAAAAGTGAAGGATAATCAGTGCATTTTACTTCCATATGTGTTTTCTGTAAGAATTCTACAATTTGATTGGCTGCTTAGCCCACTTGAAGACGTCACTGTTGCTGATCCCCCTACACACCTTTTATAATGGGCACCAGAATCCCATGAATGTTGGAAAAGGTGAAAATCACACCAGAGAGATTACAGGTTCTTTGTGGGCAGCTTTATTCGAGGTAAGCAGCAAGTGCCAGCACTTTGCTGCTAACTGCAAGATCTTGACCAATTTTCCAAACAAACATTTTTGTACACATCGATACTTTGGAAGCAAGTGTCCTTTCGAACGTACATGAAAAGGTACATTGAACTTTTCACACCTCGCTAAAATAATTTAAATGTTGATCCAAGGACATTTTTATCACAGTAAACTTTCCAAATCTATTTATAAAATGTCCTATTTTGACCCTCAAATTGGCACAAGAACCACGATTAATTTCCCCATCTGAAAAGTTCACAAAATGATCTTCTACTGATGAAAGGAAATGAGACTGTCAGCAGCTTATCTGGTAATCAGTAGCTGTAACCTTTCTGAGTTTCGCAAGTGAAAAGGTTAGAATATTTGGCTGTGGATTAGAAGCCTCAGGGCTTCGTGCCCAGTTAATGGTAGAAAATGCCATAAGCACAAATTGAACTGCATGCACCATTGGCTGAAGCTGAGGCTACATTGCATATTCCAGCGATGAGAGGTCTTAAGTCCACCAAGACAGACAGTGGAAAACAGCATGCAGCTAAAAAAAAAGCTTTCAACTGAAAGTGGAATTCAAATCGTCAAGTGATCAGGTCAGTGCACAATTTTTAATAAGTAACCAAATTGAGTGCTGTCCGTTCTGCTTCGGCTTCAGTTGTTTCGGCATCACAGACTAATATCATCGTTCCACCAACATTTATAAATAAACCAGGTGTGACCTGCTGAGTGTCCTGATAATAAAAACATACATATGGAAATAATCGAAAGGTGGGTCTTGAAGATTTTCAGTGATGGGGTTGTGACTCTTTCCTTTGGCAGCTTGTTCCACTGTAGGATTGTCCCTGGGAAGAAAAAATATTGATGCGCTGTCAGAGAAACAAATGGCCTTTGTAGTTTGTGTGCATGACTGCCTCGTGTTTTGCCATTGCCAGAGGTCACCAGGTACTTGTTTCTGAAAATTCCCAACAGTCCTTTCCATATTTTAGTTCAGTCTATTTTTATCCCTCCTTTGGGGCAGTCATTTCCATTCCAACAGCTGGATTTTGCGCCCAAAGCAGAGGGAATGTAAGGCTTGAAGCACAATTGTGGGGGTGGGGGGGGGGGGGGGGGGGGGGGGGGGTGCGGGAGGAGCCTCCAATGGGCGTAGAGGATCTTTTAAAGGAGGCCACTCCTCTCTTTAACCAGCCTCCAGCCCAATATTTGACAGCTGCCAGGTCACATGCTTGGCACCGGCCTCCCTTCGCTGCAGGTAAGATCACAGCGGCAGGAAGAGGAGGCCGTTAAGTGACCATTAATTGGCCATTAAGAGACCTTAATTGGTCCACTGGTAGGCAGGCCACCGATGCCTCTCTTGTCACTGATAACATTGCGCCAGGGCTGGGGCAGTGCTAGGGTAGGTAAACGGGTGCTGTGAACAATAGCCATGGCATGACACTCATCTTTACAGCCATATTGACCTGCCAACCCACTCCATAGGGCCATAACGTTCGGCCCAATTATATGTAGGATACAGATTTGTAGCGTCATTTGGTATTGAAGTAAAACAGGAATCTTGTGGAATTATAATCAAAAGGAATTATAGAGAGATAGCAACTATATCTATGGGCATGATCATGGTGCCATGACATTTATTGCACTGTTGAAAAGTGCTGAACGTTGTCTGACAGTAATCTCTTCATAATAAAGACAAAACATGCTGGAAATGCTCATACATCTGGCAGCATCTGCAGAGAGGGAAGCAGAGTTAATACACTTTCATCAGGATGGTCACTCTCTTTATTTTTCATCATGATTAATTATTTGAACATTTTGTGAGGGTATTTATTTTAGCTGAGGCAGAGTAATGCATGACACAGTGGTACGTACAAAGAATTTCCCTATCAGAACCCTGAAGATTCCCTCTGTGATATTCTGGTCCACTCGAGCAATCAGAACAATCTCTCCCCATCCCATGGCATCTTACTGTCCAAGCACAGGGTATGCAACTCTTGCCCTTTTACCTCCTCTCTTCTTCCTGTCAAAGCCACAGAAACTCCTTTCAGGTACGCTTCTTCCAATTTAATGTTGGGTTTCCCTGTTCCTGCCAGCAGTGCCCCAATTCCCGTGGAGTTCCCGGTGGCGTGGGGTGACTTCAATAGGAAATCCCATTGACAAGCAGCGGGAGTACACAAACCCGCCACCAGCAAACGTAACACAACTGAGAATGACGCAGTTGGGGGGGCCGGAGAATCAAGCTCGTAGCCTCGTCTGCAGACGAGAGCCCAAATAACGATTAAGTGATCACATTGTGGAACACCTCCGCTCAGTCAGAAAGCATGACTCGGAGCATCTGGTCACTCACCATTTTGATTCTCCACCCCACTCCCACACTGCATTCACTTTCCAATTCTGTTCTACTGAAGCTCAATTTAAACTCTGGGAACTTTACAGCCTTCTCACTCAATACTAAGTTCAATAATTTAAGATGGTATCCAGTGCTCCTATCTTGTCAGGCAATAGTTGCTGGTAATGATTCTGCTTTTGTCCTTTACAGTTTTGTTGGATCCATATTTTGATTATTTTGTTGTCATTTATCCTCCCTTTTTGCCTTGCATCCTTTTGCCATTTAATCTCTCCAGTCTTCCACCATATAAAAGACCTTCCATTTTGTTGTGTTTTACTATCCTTCCTTTCCCTTCGTCTGCCCCTGCATGAAACTTATTACATCTTCAACCATTTTCAGTTCTCATGAAAGACAGTGGAGATGGGCGATAGCTTTAAGTTCCTGGGGGTCACCATCACCAACAGTCTGTGCTGGTCCACTCACGTTGATGCAACAGTCAAGAAAGCCCAACAATGTCTCTACTTCCTACGGAAGCTGAAGAAATTTGGCATGTCTGCATCGACTCTCACAAATTCACAAACTATCCGGCTGTATCAGTGAGGCAACTGATCATCCCAAGATCGTAGAGTGTGGTGAACTCAGCCCAATGCATCTCACATGCTTGCCACCCTCCCATTGATTCTGTCTACACCTCTCGCTGCCTCAGGAAGGCAGACGGCATTGTCAGAGACCCTTCTCACCCAGGCTTTGCCCTCTTCCAGACCCTTCCATCAGGCAGAAGATGTATAAGTCTGAAGACCCACACACCCAGACATAGGAACAGCTTCTTCCCCACAGCTACTGGACTCCTTAATGACTCTCCCTCGGACTGATCTGTTCCCTGTTAGAACACTATTCATGACGCCCTATTCTGCTCTTGCTCATGTATTTGCTTTGTTTGGCCCTTGTTCTGCACTGTAACCAATCATTATTTGTTGACGTACCATTTGTCAATGCACTCTGTCGATTATTCTATTGTCTACTATGTACGTACTGTGTAGGTTCCCTTGGCCGCAGAAAAATACTTTTCACTGTACTTCGATTCATGTGACAATAAATATCAATCAATCAATCAATCAATTAATCTGAAACATTGGCTTGCTTATTTCTCCACCGATGCTGACTGACCTGCTGAGTATTATCAGCGTTTTCCACTTCTATTTCCGATTTCCAACATCCGTAGTATTTTGCCTCATTTTCAAGAACTTCTTTCTGGTCATCAAATGCAGCAGATGGATTGCATTCATTGCTTTTTTTTTGCTTCAGAACGCAACTGTGCTATTTTTATATTGCTTCTTAACTACCAAATAAATTAATTCCTCTGGAGATTTTAAAATCTAGACCTTTTAAACCTTAATACACAGTGAAACAGTCACCTCATTTCCCAAGCACTTCAGACAAGATAACCTACCCTGCAGTGACAGGTTTGTTTTTAATGCTTTAAGGTGTAACTATGTCAATCTGTAAATGTGTTGCACCTGATTAACAGTCGAACAACCTTTGGCATTGGTTTGAAGCCAGAGCCTAATTTCTTCAAAATATCTCAGAAATAGATGGCAGATTTGGGAGGCACAGAAGATAAACATTGGGCGAAAAATTCAAATAATGTATTCATAAAAGCAATTCAAAAAGTCAGTGCAAAGCTGAAACAAGAATGGAATTGAAAATCTCAGGAAGACAGAAAAAAAGCTCAATGAGGGATATCAAGGCCAGTATTATTATGGTTTAAAATTATTTCAATTGGGTTTTAAGTATCTATGTTAATTATATAAGTTAGTATGTATGAATGTATGAATATTTTCCTTATTGCAATATTAATTTTTATGCCAGCTTAACCATGTTCTCAATGAATGCCTTAAATTAAGAGCAGTTTTGTCCAATTGGATTTTGCCTGTGTTGATTTTCCTTTAAAAGTACCGTATTTCTGTCTGGAGGATTGCACACAACAGTTTTTCTCCCCCTTAAAAACTAATACATCAACCTGAACTGCGCCCAAAATAGCAATGTTAATTAATTAGAGGAAAGTTTTTATACAAAATCTCAAGCATCTCATTATCTGGTGGAAAGACAACTTCTTGCAAAACTTGGTGAGCCAGCCATTTGGTGGGGGGTATTTAGACTGGCAGAACCTGAAACAAGATCTGCTCGAACATTGATCTGCTTTCACCTCACAGTAGTAGCTCTAACCATTAGGTTTGTGGGCCAAGATGCCATCACATAGTGGTGGGTGAGGGGAAGAATTCACAATAGTCTCTTGTTCTCCCTCCCAAATACAGAGTAACCTTGAGTTTAATGGCCAGCATCAATAATGGCTATATTTATTTTGCAGATTCTGAACCATCCTAGCTTCAAAAGAAATACCCATCATTAAAGAGTAAGAAAGGATGTATTTATGATCTGTAGAGGATAGCAAATATACTGGGCTGGATTCACCTGATGAAGGAGCTGCACTCTGAAAGCTAGTGATTCGAAATAAACTTGTTGGACTTTAACCTGCTGTTCTAAGACTTCGTACTGTGCCCACCCCAGTCTAACGATAGCATTTCCATATCATATAATTCATGTAAATGAGCATCCATTGGTCTGAAGCTGTGCCTTGAAAGGCATTATTTTGATCCACCAAAAGGATAGTTCACACATGGCAGCACATGGTATATCCCAATGGTCAAATAATGGAGTATGGGTCTTCTATTATCATCCCGAGGTTGTGCTGTTGTTTAACTTCAAACTGGACATAAATGGGCAAACTCTGGTTCACAGGGGCACAAAGCCCACCCATGGGAGTGACAGGTAGCATGTAACCCAAGACAATGCCTATGGTAAAAAATAAAACTGATGGCTCCATGAAGATTGAGAGAAACGGAGGTTAATGATCATACTATTCCTTGCATAATTTTCTAAATAATAGGCTTTCAAATATGTCAGAAATTGCTGCAAAATCAAAGGCAAAACAGAATGCGGCTTCTTTGATTAATAAAGCTGCTTTTAGTTGATAGTTTGTATATTTATTTATCTTTAAGGTGTTGGCATTATCTGCAGTCGTTGTTGTAAATTCTATATATATGTTGCCTTCTGCTAGACAACACAGCCTCCCCTGTGTGTCGGACAAATCAATGCACCTCTCCTTTCGGTTGCTGTGAGGAAATGATTTCCCAAATTGATGAGTTGTCTACACCGAGCGTATTTCACATTCGCAACTCACCACAGACATGGTAGTTTGGGTGATGCAGTCTATTTGGGTAACCCAGGACCCCAGACCTCCGCCACCTGCAGACATCCCTCCCTCCAAACCACAATGCTGCCCCCCCCCCCCTCACAATCCCCTCCACCGCAATCTCTGACTCCCCAGACAATCACTGCTGTCTCCCTGGCTAACGTCCACCTATTTAGTGCTCACACAAAACCTCCCTCCATATGAGCAACAACAATATCAGCAAATTAATAATCATCCCCAATTCGGTAAGTGGTGTGAAGGGTTTTGTCCATCTCATGACACAGACTTCCTTTTGTGATTTTCTTGCATTTAAGAGCGTGTGGAGTCATCAAACTGTGAATTCTCAATGTGGAAAGGTTGCTACTGCAATTAAAAATGGCTTTGTGTGCAAATCTTTCAAGTTGTAAACATGCTTATATTTGTTTTTATATTGTTAGCGTTTGATGTTTAAACCCTCAGATTCCTATTTTCTTCTATTAATGGAACATTATCCAAGCATTGCTTTTGGCTATGTGTTCTTATTGGGCGGGAATCTCTGGTCCCCCAGCCGTGCCATTCTCAGCGGGATTCTCTCTTCCCACCGCTTGTCCATGTAATTTCCCACACCACCGGGAAATCCGCAGGCAGAAGCGTGTTGCCAGCAGGAAAAATGAATCCCAACGGCTGGAGATTTCTGGCCATTTTTTAAATTCAAGTGATGCAATCAACAAACAAACAAAGAACAAAAGAAATGAATCATCTTGCAATTACATTCTCAGATCATATGGTATTAATAGGATTTACAGTGATGATTGGATTAGAAACATGGGGGAAAATTCACATGTATTCACAGATGTGCGCACGATGCTGGTTGAGGAGATTAGTCTGTCAATTTAAATAATAGGTAAGTGTATGTCAGACTGTAATGTGATGCAGAGATATTTAGGGGACAATGCTCACTGTAACTGGCTCTGCTGTTATGTTTCATTTCACTTGATGAAAAAAAAAATCGTTCTTGAATAACGTGGTCTTCCATCTGGAACAAACTAATGCAAGTGCAAATGATTTGTTCATGTCTCATTTCATCATGTCCAAACCCAGTTCTAATTATCTTTTGAATTTTGTATAAATCCAATTTCTGGAATTTGCTCACTCACATCTCCGTTTTAATACCACACCATGCCGTGTTTGATAACAATCTACTGAGCACAAAGCAAATGTTGAGAATATTTTTTATTTTTAAGCGGCCTTATATACGCCATGACCTACTAAGCGTGATTAGTTGCCCCTCTCCGTTTCACAGCAGACCTTACATTTGGGGTGACTTTCAAATTTGGCAGGGGCAGAAATCTGGCTGTTTTTGGGTTGATTGCCCTGTCAGATGTTCCTTTCTCCCTCGATGTGGAGATGCCGGCGTTGGACTGGGGTGGGCACAGTAAGAAGTCTTACAGCACCAGGTTAATGTCCACCAGGTTTGTTTGGAATCACTAGCTTTTGGAGCGCAGCTCCTTCATCAGGTGAGTATTGAGATGAAGGAGCTATGCTCCAAAAGCTAGTGATTCCAAACAAACCTTTGGGCTTTAGCCTGGTGTTGTAAGACTTCCTACCATGCCTTTCTCCCTCAGTTGATGGTCAGAAATTCTTTGTGTTGAACATCAATTAGAGGAAGCATTGAGGGTAGCAAGGGCATAGAAAGTATTTCGGGGTGTGGTGGAGGATGGGGGTGGAGGTCTTCAGCTGACCAAACCCTGAAGGCCATAGCTGCCAGACTGGTCTTGTGCCATATTGTGTGTGAAGCAACAAGAAGGCCTTGCCTGATTCTCTCAAATCTACCTTTTACAGATGCATCTGTCCATGATGATAATGGCAGAAGTGATCACCACATAGTTGTCATGGAGACCAAGACCTGTCTTCATATCGAGGACTTGATAATCTGATTTTCTGACGACAAAACCTGGTTCATTGAGGAGTGTTGAAGAACATGCCAGAACAATACTAGGCAGGCCGGAAAATTTAAAAAACAAGTATTGGTGAAGCAGCTACAGAGGATTCCATGCCTGATAAACTACAAATGCAGCATGGCATAAACAGAACTTAATGATCCAAACTACATGATTTTAGGGTACTGATTTTTAGAATAAATGAACAGGAAACAATGGAACAACGGTAAGACATTATTTAATATCTGGGTCATGTTATTGCTTAGCTTAATATTGGAAAGACTCCAACTGGCCTCACTGTGTAAGAAAGAAAGAAAATCCATTCAAGAAAGGCAGGCAACAATTGAAGATGCACAATACAAAATATCCATTAGAACTGGCCAAAATAAAAGCAGGTTAAATTGGATAGCGTCCGAAAACAGAACCAGTCATTTTGATGTCTGATTATCTCATGCTTGTTCAGTGTATTGCAGATAGCACATCTGCCTCTGGCTTTACAAAAAACATAGCTAGCTTGAATGTATCCAATAGTCTGCTGGAATTGCCAGATAAAGGGGAATAATGAATGATGCTATATACTACAGCATGTCAAAACACTCTGGAAACATCAAACATTTTGTTTTGCACGTACAGAATTGACAAGCCAAGTGTGTTCTCTCTGGCTACTGGACAATCACCTGTCAAAGTCTTTTTCTTTAACTGAAGTTATGTAAGCCACACACAGTGTGTTACTGCTGAAAGGGATCATTATGTCACAACATGTTGTTATTCCTATGGTCTGTAACAGAAAACTCTGCTGAGCAAGCAATGTGGATGTAGCATAAAAATATGGGCCGGGATTCTCCCCTACCCAGCGGGGCGGGGGGTCCCGGCGGGATGGAGTGGCATGAACCACTCCGGCGTCGGGCTGCCCCAAAGGTGCGGATTTCTCCACACCTTTAGGAGCCAAGCCCTAACCTTGAGGGGCTAGGCCCGCGCCGGAATGGTTGGCGCCCCGCCGGCTGGCGGGAAAGGCCTTTGGTGCCACGCCAGCCGGGGCTGAAGGGACTTCGCCGGCTGACGGAAGTCCGCGCATATGCCAGAGTGTCAGCGGCTGCTGACGTCATCCCCACGCCTGCGCAGGGGAGGGGGTCACTTCCGCGTCCATCATCGTGAAGACTTTGGCGAACGCAGAAGGAAAAGAGTGCCCCCACGGCACAGGCCCGCCCGCCGATCGGTGGGCCCCGATCACGGGACAGGCCACCGTGGGTGCATCCCCCGGGGCCAGATCTTCCCGCGCCCCTCCCAGGACCCCGGAGCCTGCCCGTGCCGCCTGGTCCCGCCGGTAAGGTAGGTGGTTTGATTCCCGCCGGCGGGACCGGCATGACAGCAGCGGGACTTCGGCCCATCGCGGGCCAGAGAATCGCCAGGGGGGGCCCACCGACAGGCGCGGTGCGATTCCCACCCCCGCCGAATCTCTGGTGCCGGAGACTTCGGGAGATGGCGGGGGCGGGATTCACGCCGGCCCCCGGCGATTCTCCGACCCGGCGGGGTGTCGGAGAATCCCGCCCATGATGTGTACATTGAAGAGGTTGGAATGGGAAGGTAGAAATTTGTAGGATGCATGGGCGATGCTCTTATTGAAGGAGGTGACCAGATAAATTATTTTTTTTACAATTACACTCTCATATCTCAATTGTGCTAGTGATTAGGGGACAAACATTAAGCACTCACAAAAATCTTTTATATATAAGCAAGTTGCAAATTAACATGCTGATTTAAAAAATATTTTCACCTAGGGAATTTTCTGGGACTTGTTCAATTGTGGTTTTATTTATTTTCCTCAAACCAATTGTAGAGGTTTCTCTGTGTTAACATAGGAATATAGAAATTAGGAGCAGAAGTAGGCAATTCAGCCTTCGAGCCTGCTCCGCCATACAATCAGATCATGGCTGATCTCTTCCTGGTCTCAAATCCACCTCCCTACCTGTTCCCGATATCCCATTCCCCGTTTTTCATCTGAAATATATCTATCTCCTTCTTGAAACCATTTAATGATTCGGATTCCACCGCACTATAGGGCAGCAAGTTCCACAAATTCACCACCCTCTGCGAGAAGTAGTTCCTCCTTATCTCAGTCTTAAATCGACGGCCTGCCAACCTATATCTGTGATGTCTCATTCCAGGATGCCCCACAAGGTGGAACATTTGGTCTACGTTTACTTTATCAATCCCTTTCAGTATTTTATATACCTTGATCAGATCCCTTCTCATTCTTCTAAACTCCAGTGAGTATAAACCCAAACTATTCAACCTCTCCCCATACGTTAACCTTTTCATCCCCGGAACCATTCTGGTGAACCTCCTCTGAACTGCTTCCAAAGCCACCACATCCTTCCTCAAATAAGGAGATCAAAACTGGACACAATACTCCAGATGTGGTTTTGCCGACACCCTGTACAATTACTTCAACACTTCTCTACTTTTATACTCCAGTCCTTTTGCAATAAATGCTAAAATTCCATTTGTCTTTTTTATTACATGCTCTCGCTGTATACAGAACAAATTTGGTCATGAACGCGATTCATGAACAAAGATACCCAGATCCCTCTGCCCAGATGTATTTTGAATCTGCTTTCCATTTAGATCATAATATACCTTTCTATTTTTTGACCAAAATGGAAAATCTCACGCTTATCCACATCAAATTCCAGCTGCCAAATTTTGGCCCATTCTCCTAGCCTATATATCCATCTGTAAACTCTTTATCTCCTCTTCACTGCCTGCTTTTCACCTATTTTTGTATTTCAATAGTTATTTCAACTCACGTTCTACAAGTTGCAATGAAATCACACAAACCTGAAAATCACTTCAGACATCATTCTGACATCTCAGCCTTCTTCAGAGCTCTACCTGTCTTGGCTGAAATGTGCTCGGTTCTCGTATCTTTAGCTTCAGACTTCTTGGAACCTCTCTTCATTTCTCTAGCTTCCTTACCAGCACTTGTTCTCTTAACCATTTATTTGTTTCTTCGAGCAAAGCTGAGAGAGATTGGATTGGATTGGATTTCCCGCTCCAGTCTCGAAACCAATTGCTTCGAGCAGAGCTGTGAGAGCTTCCTTCTCTCTAACGACCTATCTTCAACTGCAATCAAATTAACTAAACTCAAAAGTTCATTTCCCCTTACAAGGCCCCAGTTGCTCATCAACAACAACATGCTTATGCCTTTTATCTATTCTGCATGCCATAGACCTCTCTAAGCACAATAGAAACACAGTTGGAACTTAACCAACCTCCACACATACAAACATTTTTGCCCAGCAGGAATCCACCTCCATGCATAGAATCAGGACCGGCACCGGTTCCACGATTCTCCGGGCCCCGAAAGCGGCGTTCTCGCTGAGAACACCACACCGCGTATCCCCTACTTGCAGCCACTGCTGGAGGCCCGTCCCACCATTCTCCTCCCCCAACCGAAGACCCGACAGCATGGATCTAATGTGGTCTTACCATTCAGGATACTCGCGTGGCAGCTGGGGACTCAGTCCGCGGCCGCCATGGTCAGGGGCGGGCCGATCAGAAGGCAGGGTGGGGGGGGTGGCCTCCTACGGACCCAGGGTATGTTTGGGCAGGCCGTCCGGGTCGGCTGCGCGGCCGATAGGGAGCCCTATTTGGCAGGCCCAGCTCCACGGTCTGAGTCAGCAATGGAGCACGGCGTGGCTGCCGGAGGCCGCCGCCATGCGCATGCGCGGCCTCTGACCCGGAAGCGCAGGAGCCCAGATCTTCAGCTAAATCTGCGAGATTCCCGACGGGTCCCTGCTGGCCCCCTGCATGGCGATGAACAAGTAGTCTTTTCACCTTTTCACACCAGGTTTTCTGCCGTGAAAGGTCACAGTTTTTACGACAGCGTGGGGACATAGTCCCAAAAACAGACAATCCAGCCACTTGTTGCTGAGTGGAGGATTGGGGTTCATGTCACTGTTGTTACACATGAATTAATAACGCACGTATAACCCAGGTAGAAAAAGGCTGTTCAGGTTGCAGTCTCCCTTACTTTTCTTCCTCCTTCTCTTCCTCCTTTCCCATGCGCTCCTGTTCTTTAGCTTCTTCCATGATAGGTGATTGCAAGGGTTGTTCCCTCATGTTGGCAAGGTAATGCAGAATGCAGCATACATTTTGTTACCTTTGGCGGAGGGGAGGAGGGGGGGGGAGGGGCTCGTAGCACCAAAAATATGGGAAAGGTTTTGCCCCCAACGGGTTCAATGTCCCGTGTGTATGTGACAACGTGAGTATTAACAAAGCAGAAAGCAGGTTACAGAGGCTACCTTGTGTGGATATTGATTTGAAAGTTATCGCAAAAGCTCCTACGGAGCAGTGAGTTTAAATTTATTGCTGTGTTGGTGAGCAGAGCATCTGTTGAATGTGACACCAGTTACTGTTATATTCAACATGCGCTCTGCTGCAAACAGACAAATCCTGGATGTGTCCAATGGTTGAGCAGTGATTTTAAAATCAAGAATGGCGTAAGAAGGTTCTATTTTGATGAAAGACTTCGGGTGGGGTTCTCTGACTCCCCTGCTGGGGGTGGCACGAAGCCCGTCCCGCCGCCCCGACGCCAGGTGCTGAATTCTCCGGCACCGGTTTATGGACAGGAGTGGGAATCGCGCCACGCCGGTTGGCAACCGTTGGCAGTGGCCCCCTCCGGCAATTCTCCGCTCAGCGAAGGGCCGAGCGGCCGCCCGTTTTTGGCCAGTCCCGCCGGCATAGATTACACCAGGTCCGTACCAGTGGGACCTGGCTCTGCGGGCGGCCTGCGGTGGCCTCGGGGGGGGCGTGAGGAAATCCGCCCCTGGGAGGGGCCCCACAGTGGCCTGGCCCTCGATCGGGGCCCACCGATCTGCAGGCGGGCCTGTGCCGTGGGGGGATCTTTCCCTCCACACCAGCCTCTGTAGGGCTCCGCCATGGCTGGCACAGAGACGAAACCTCCTGCGCATGCACAGGAAACACGCCAGCGGTTCTGTGCATGCGCCAGAACACGCTGGGTTTCCTGCGCATGCGCCAATTCACGCGGGCCGGCGGAGGCCCTTTTCGGCGCCGGTTGGCGTAGCGCCAAACACTCCAGCGCCGGTCTAGCCCCCGAAGGTCTGGAGGATTCCGCACCTTCCAGGCGGCCCAACGTCGGAGTGGTTCACGCCACTCCTTGGCGTGGGTACGGCCCGCCCCGCCGGTTAGTGGAGAATCCCGCCCGTCATTCCTGGTTACTTTGGTAGTAGACAATGGAATGTAACGATAAAATGTTTTTACCAATTAAATTGATTTCAAAGAGCATTTAAAGCAATCGGGATCATTGTTACATTCTGGGTGGAAAGCAGATAGTTCAGAATTAAGCAATTTTGCATTCTGACTAATATTCGTTCCCACTGAGTTTAAACTTGAATGGTCAAACCTCTGTTAATCATTGTTCACCTGCACTAAAGTGAAAATTACTCCAAAAGTAACAAAACATGATTAAACATATATGGATTTGGCTTTCCTGACACTTGTGATGATTTGTTACATCAGAATTGTCCAACACCCAAGGGTGGCACGTGGCATAGTGGTTAGCACTGCTGCCTACTGCGCTGAAGACCCGGGTTAGATTCCCGGCCCTGGGTCACTGTCCGTATAGAGTTTGTACATTCTCTTCGTTTCTGTGTGGGTTTCACCCCCGCGTCCCAAAGATTTGCAGGTTAGGTGGATTGGCCACGCTAAATTGCCCTTTAATTGGAAAAAAATAATTGGGTACTCTAACTTTATTTTAAAAAAAGAATTGTCCAACACTCAGTCCATGGGCCAGAGTCTGGCCCACCAAAGGTTTCTATCCAGCCCACCCTCTTTCACAACTTGTGCTGGAACAGTCCGCTCACCATGCAGATGACCCCTAAACAATGTCGGCGAGTCTCACCCAGAATGCTCCACACATTTGAAAATGCCCTATCTCCATCGGAAGAGCTGCAACATGTAAGGCTCAAGGAGGCCCTAACCTCAGAGACTGCCTGTCTGCATGGAGCATACAGTGTAACTCCAGGGAAGTTGAGCAGGGTGAGCAACACCGAATGTGGCTCCCAGACCCCAAATCAGAGCCACCAGACTCAGCGAGGACCTCGGTGGGAGGGATCGCCATTAAAGCGAGGATGCGGAATGCCCCTTATTGATAGTATTTTAATTTGTTTTATTGCAGGGATTATTCAGAGAACTGAGTCTAGGAACACAAGTGGACCAGTTTCGAGTCAGTTTTAAAGAGGGCAAGTGATCATGTGGAAATCCATCCCTGCTTCTTGTGTAGATCCGTTTTGTTGCATCAATTTGAGCTGGACTGGAGATGGAGGAGAAGCTGAATTTAACCTCAAGGCTTCTTAACTCCAGTTCAGCCTAACATCCTCTGATGTGGGACTGTCAAGGGAGGTAAATCCTAGGGGAATTTATGTTGTCCAACAGTCCCTGCTCATTCAACGTAAAATAAATTTGTTTTATGAACAATGATTGTGGCAGAGAATTTCAATCCATTTTACATTCATAAATTTTAAATTAATTCTTGGGATGTAGGCATCGTTAACAAGGCCATTATCAATCCTGACAGATGGGCGCCTATCTGGAATACTCCACATCACTACATCGAGTGTTCGAGCGAGTGTTTAATGTAGTGACGGGAAAATAAGTTAACAAATTTGTGTTCTCATTTGAAGTTACTATCGAGATATATTTCTAAGGTCTCTCTGAGGTTTGCTCACCAGTCCCGCATGTGAGAAAAAAATTGAAATATGGCTTCTCACACTAAAAGGTTGTACACCCCTGTCCTATATGCACTGTAAGTGGAGTTGACAGTTTATTTTCATAGCATTTCCAGTGCAGAAGGAGGCCATTCATCCCATCGAGTCTGCACCGGCCCTTGGAATGAGCACCCTACCTAAGCCCATACCTCCACCTTATCCCCTTAATCCGGCAACCGACCTACTTTTTTTTGAACGCTAAGGCAATTTAGCATGGCCAATCCACCGAACCCGCATATCTTTGGACTGCAGGGGCGAAAGCCGAGTACCCACGCAGACTCGGGGAGAATGTGCAGACTCTGCACAGACTCCGCAGAGTGTTGCACCTGCACCATTAATTAATGTTAGATTTTATTTTGCTGCAATTAAGTATAACCATCACTGCATTGCTGATTATTAATAAAATGTACAAGATCCCTTAATTTAAATTTGATGAGCATTTATCACAGCTGCTGAAATTTATAATTTTGACTTACTAAACCTCGCTATCTCTGTTTACCAAATAAAGGCAGCATAATTGTTATCTTCGCCAAAGATAAGATAAACAGCTTCTTTTTGGTTTTGCATAATATCAAATCTTGGTATGAAAGCGTCTTAATTGATATGAGTTGGAAGAATGGAGGTTGCTTCTTTGGTGGAGGTGGAGGTGGGGCTGTTTAGCACAGGGCTAAATCACTGGCTTTGAAAGCAGACCAAGCAGGCCAGCAGCACGGTTCGATTCCCGTAACAGCCTCCCCGAACAGGCGCTGGAATGTGGTGACTAGGGGCTTTTCACAGTAACTTCATTTGAAGCCTACTCGTGACAATAAGCGGGGCCCGGTTTAGCTCACTGAGCTAAATCGCTGGCTTTTAAAGCAGACCAAGCAGGCCAGCAGCACGGTTCGATTCCCGTACCAGCCTCCCCGGACAGGCGCCGGAATGTGGCGACTAGGGGCTTTTCACAGTAACTTCATTGAAGCCTACTCGTGACAATAAGCGATTTTCATTTCATTTTCATTTCAAATGGTGGTACATATGATCGATATTTATCCCACTCAAATTCCCTCTCCAATGAAGTAATTGCTTGTCTCCTCAAACACCATGCCACTGCTCAACTCATTTTATTTACCCCTCCTCTCGAAGCTGCCTCTCATCATTCCCCTCACTCTTCCCCTCCACTCTTCCCCTCTTCCCCACTCCCCTTCCCCTTCAGAGTACCTTGTCCCCCTTCACTCCCTTCCCACCCTTCCACTTATTCTCCCCTTCCTTGTTCCCTTGCTTGTTCCTCTGCTCCAGTCTACTCCATCCCTCAGGCCGCTTGCCATCTGCCCTCATGACCTTAAGATTTGTTATATCACTTGGTCATAGGATTTCATGAAAAAAATTGCTTATTGTCACGATTAGGCTTCAAATGAAGTTACTGTGAAAAGCCCCTAGTCGCCATATTCCGGCGTCTGTTCGGGGAGGCTGGTACGGGAATTGAACCGTGCTGCTGGCCTGCCTTGGTCTGCTTTAAAAGCCAGCAATTTAGCCCAGTGCTAAACCAGCCCCATAATATATTATATATATTATTATGTATTATAATATGTTTCATGGTAACTTCATTGCAGTGTTAATGTAAGCCTATTTGTGACACTAACAATAAAAATGATTAGATCCCCTACTTTTTGCCTGGGTGCATATTTTATAAGTATCCTAAGTGCTTCAAATGAGCTGCCAGTGAGCCCTGGGAGGAATGGTTATCATAGTGTCAGATTTTTGTGGAGAAGCAAAAAGGTTGAATTGGGAATTTCTCTACTTGTCAGACATGTCCCCTTTAAAATGTCCCGCCTCCACTATATTTTCACTTCAGGGAGGTGGGGGTAGGGAAGCAATGCCGAGGTGGCCACAGATGCATGTGAGTGCCAAAGCGGGCTGGTTAGAAGGCCAACATCAGTTCTCTGGCAGTTTCGGGCAGTTGTATTAAAAGTTGTTAGGCCATTTACTCTTCACACCGCACAGCCCCTCTTCCCTCACCGACCCCCTTGATCTGTCCATGTCTCCCATACATTGTCCCTGCTTCCCATTGCCCTCCATGCCTCCACATGTGCCTCATGCCTCTTTCAATGCCCCAGCCAGTCCAAAGATGTGCAGGTTATGTGGATTGGCCATGATAAATTGCCTTTAGTGTCCAAAAAAGTGAAGCAGGGTTACTGGGTTACGGAGCTAGAGTGGAGGCATAGGCTTAAGTAGGGTGCTCATTCAAAGAACTGGTGCCAACCCGATGGGCTGAATGGTTTCCTTCTGCATTGTAAATTCCATGATTCTATGATCCCCCTCCATGGTCCCAAATGTCTCTCATGCCCTCTCCATGCCTCTCATATCCTTATACCCCCACATCCCCTCGTGCCCTCTCCATTAACCTCAATGCCCATACCCCCACACATCCAACATGACACCTCCATGCCCCCTCATATTTTTCATGCCCTCTCCACATCTCCAATATATCTATTGGTCTCTCACATCCACATGTAGGGCAGCACGGTAGCATTGTGGTGAGCACAATCGCTTTACAGCTCCAGGGTCCCAGGTTCGATTCCGGCTTGGGTCACTGTCTGTGTGGAGTCTGCACATCCTCCCCCTGTGTGCGTGGTTTTCCTCCGGGTGCTCCGGTTTCCTCCCACAGTCCAAAGTTGTGCAGGTTAGGTGGATTGGCCATCATAAATTGTCCTTAGTGTTGGGTGGGGTTACTGGGTTATGGGGACAGGGTGGAGGTGTTAACCTTGGGTAGGGTGTTCTTTCTAGGAGCCGGTGCAGACTTGATAGGCCGAATGGCCTCCTTCTGCACTGTAAATTCTATGAAAATCCCTCAAGTCCCCAATGTTTCCTTCATAGGCAATCACTCCAGTATCCATGATGAGTAAACCTCAGGAGCCATGGGTGGGATTCTCTCAGCCCAGACCGGGCCGGAGAATCACCAGGATGGACGTGAATCGCGCGACGACGCCCCTATGCCCGTCCGCCGATTCTCTGGAGAGCAGAGAATCGGCGCCATTGATGCTGGCACGGTCGGATGCGCTCAATCGCGCCAGACCCACTGCGCATGCGCAGACCCGCGGCACCCATTTGATGCCGGCATCGGCAGCTGGAGTGGCGTGTGTCACTACAGTGCCATACTGGCCCCCTGTAGGCATCCTGAGGGCATGTTGACGCCATCGAGAAACATGATGGCATTTACGACGGCATCAATACTTAGCCCCATGTCTTTGAAATGGAGTTGGAAAACAAAAATCAGCTTCTAATAATCTGTAGAGGTTTCACACAAACTGGAGTTCTTATGATGCATTGGGTAGCATTCCTGTCTCTGAGCCAGAAGCTCCGGGTTTGAGTTCCAATTCATGACTAGGAAGGTACGTTCATAATACAGTCAAATAGGTTAAATGTGTCAACTTGAAATACCTTCCAAACACACCATTGGCTGGCGGTAAGAGCAGGAGACTCCTGGTCAGCCACGCATGACGTGGGGTTGCACCCCTCAATCTACATGCCCCTGGTGACAGACTAGCAACTTGTTCTGGGAATAACTAGCTATGGAAAAGGGTAAAACCTGCTATAGTGCAACACCAGATACAGGAAAAGAATTGGAATTTCACTCAAACACATTTCACACTGAAAAACCTTTCATTCATAAAACCCATTGAAAAAATCTGATCTCAAGCGGTCAAAATGTTGTAAAAACAAATGGACATCTATTTCACTTATGAATTCAAAGACAGCTAATCGTTTAATAAACTCAAACTGTCAATCAAAATGTGAACCCAGCATTTTGAAGGGGTAAGTGGTTCTGGAGCTTTTGAAACTCTGCCGAGCATTCATAATGGTCCCAGCTATATCAACACATGTTTGAAAATCTAAACAAAGGAGCCAATTGAAATTGCAAAAGCAGATGTCTAATGATTCTTCTACTTAAGATACCCTGTCAATTAATCATTCCAACAGTGGATGACTATGTTTTTACACTTAAGTGAAAGCTGCAGACTTTTAAAGGACTGAGAATTTAAATCACTTCAGATAATAAGGCTTAAACAAATCTTAAATCCAAACTTCACAAGTATTTACACCTCCTCCATAAAATCATAGTCCCCACACTGCAGGATAAGGCCATTTGAGCAACAAAAATTGATTGTTTGTATTCGACAGGCAAATCAAATAACTTTGCCAAATTCATGTTTCTTGCCTCAGTGAATCATGTCCCACCTTCTTCCCCCACCACCTAGCGTGATCTGCTGGAAATAGAGGTCAGATTTCCACACCTGGGACCTGCCCGACATTTTTAAAGGTATTCAAGTCATCCGCCTGGGTGAACATCTGAGCCATAATATAACAGTGTAGCTGGCACAAATGGTCTTGGAATCCCCCAGCAGGCCAAGGCATAACATTCCATATAGAAAAGTTTGGGAGACCACTGCTATTCCTTGCTGCTTTTCTCAGCTACAGATTGGAGCATTGTCCAATACAATGAAGAAGCAAATCATTGGAGGTGCTCCGACAAAGCGAGAGATTTTGTGCGTCAATTTTCACTGAGTGGAAGAAATCTGAGGCTGGATCCTTCATTTGGGAAACTCTGTTCTCCCGCCCCAGCTGAATTGTTTCTGGTTTACGCTTGCGCTAGGAGTGGTACCCAGAAGTGATTCCCTTTCCCTTGCCATGCAAATTTATGCATGGTGGGGAGCGCAAGGGATTCTGTTCCAAATCCCGCTATCAGGCTGACATTTTGTGCAGACAGCCCGATAGCGAGGTCTAGTGTCTAATCCCCGTCCCCCCACAATACAAATCCTCAAACTCCTGGTGACAAGTAGGCAAATCCTCACCCACCTACCCCCACCCCCCCCCCCCCCCCCCCCCCCACACCGCTTCAGGAATTGCTGGGTCAATCCCTCCCTTCCACAGCAAGCACGCATGAGGGTGACCCAATCCTCCCCCGCAACCGACACCTGACCCCATCAGAGACCCGTCCATCAGAAGGGGAACTCTGATCCGAGGTATATGATATGTGGGGGACT
This sequence comes from Scyliorhinus canicula, assembly GCF_902713615.1. Classification (NCBI taxonomy): domain Eukaryota; kingdom Metazoa; phylum Chordata; class Chondrichthyes; order Carcharhiniformes; family Scyliorhinidae; genus Scyliorhinus; species Scyliorhinus canicula. The sequence goes on from NC_052147.1 coordinate 71,071,498, forward strand.
CTGATATATTGGGATTTCTGATGGGGGCTATCTGATATGGGGAGTCCCTGATGTGAGGGGGGCCTCTGATTTAGGGGTCTTACGGGTGGTCTGGTGGGGATCTCTGGTGAGGGTCTCGGGCGGATCTGTTGAAGGGTCTGATGGGGGGGGTCTGATTGGGGCCCTTGGTGGAGATCCTGATGGGGGTCTCTGATGGGGGACACTTGCGAGGGTTTCTGCTAAGGGTGTCTGATTGGGGGTGGGGGGTGATAGAGGGGGTTCAGATGGCAGTCTTTAGTGTGGGACCTTTGGGGTACATGGTGGCACAATGGTTAGCACTACTGCCTCGCAGTGCAAGGGTCCCAGCTTCAATTTCATCCCTGAGTGACTGTCTGTGTGGAGTTTGCGCATTCTCCCATGTGTGTGTGGGTTTCCTCCAAGTGCTCTGGTTTCCTCCCACAGTCCAAAAATGTGCAGTTTAGGTGGATTGGCCATCTTAAATTGCACCTTAGTGTCTAAAGGTTAGATGGGGTTATGGGATAGAGTGGGAGAGTGGGCCTCAGTAGGGTGCTCTTTCAGAGGGTTGGTGTGGACTCAATGGGCTAAATGGCCTTCTTCTGCACTGTATGGATTCGATAATTCCATGATCGATTGAAAGGGTCTACTGGGGATCTGATTGGGATTTCTGCTGGGGGTTCTGATGGGGGTCTCTGATGGGAGATCTCTGGTGAGGGGAGGGGACAGTTCACTCTCATGTGTACGTTCTGTGGGGGGTTGGGTTGGAGTTGACCCAGCAATGCCCGTGAGTGGGGGTTTGCGAGACTGCCCCTGCTTGTCAGCGGAGGAGGCGCAGGATAAAAGCAAATTACTGCGGATGCTGGAATCTGAAACGAAAGAGAAAACGCTGAAAAATATCAGCAAGTCTGGCAGCATCTGTAGGGAGAGAAAAGAGCTAACGTTTCGAGTCCGATGACTCTTTGTCAAAGCTAACAGACAGAGAGAGTGGGAAATATTTATACTGTGGAGTGAGAATGAAAGATGAGTCATAGCCACAGAAACCCAGGGAAACAGGGTGCTAATGGCCACAGAAACCAAGGGTAAAGAGTGCTAATGGCAGTCCCTATAGAGGACAAAAGATGTGAAAGGTCAAGCAGCAGGGAAACTAACATCAGAGGATGAACTGTAGATGTGGGGGGAGGGGGAAGGGGGAAGCAAAGAGGAGAAAGGTGAAGGAAAGGTAGATGAGATTGGGGGGAGAAATTAAATATATATTAAGAAAGAAAGAAATTGTGAAAGACAGTTAAAATGAAATGAAAACAAATGGGTCAAGGTGGGGTAGAGCTGATCATCTGAAGTTGTTGAATTCAATGTTCAGGCCGGAAGGCGTGCCTAACCGAAAGATCAGGTGTTGTTCCTCCAGTTTGCGTTGCACTTCACTGGAACATTGCAGCAGGCCAAGAACAGACATGTGGGCATGGGAGCAAGGTCTTTTGTTAAAATGGGAAGCAACAGGAAGGCCGGGTCCTGAATGCGCACAGACCAAAGAGGATCAGCAAAGCGATCACCCAGTCTGCGTTTGGTCTCTCCGATATAGAGGAGACCACATTGTGAGCAGCAAATGCAGTAGACCAAATTGGAAGAGATGCAAGTGAAGAGGTGCTGGGGTTCATTATGAATGGGAGGGCCATCCGTCAGAACTCACTATAGGCAAGGCGGCCCAAATGTGGGATTCGGAACGGAATCCCTTGCGCTCCGGACCACGCATATATTTGCATGGCAAAGGGAAGGAATCGCTTCTGGGCGCTGCTCATAGCACTAGTGCAAACCAGAAGCAATTCAATTCCGACAGGTGAGTCTTCCAAATGGAGAATCCAGCCCCTGATGTTTGACCCATTTTCCACAGTAGGCCTCATTATCGAGTGAGCTGTTTGACTTCCAAGAAACTTGCCAATTGCAACGGGCAAGAAATTGAGGTTAAGAATCACAGAGGGTGGGGAATCACAGAAGGTCAAGCCCCCAATGTTGAATTTAACCTTTCTGAAAGTGAACTTTGCTTTTCATGAGGAAAATAAAAAACAAAATGGAGATGCTAAATTGTCAACTGCAATATGTTTATCACTAATTTCTGCTTTTGTTAGCTTGATTTCAAGAAAGATTGAACTACCTGAAGGTTATATCAAGTAACCCCTGTTTCTAAATCTTGGTTCTCTCTTGGGGTCATCCACATTACAAACTTTTTGAAACATCTAGAGTTCAGTCATTGAACATCAATGCTCAGTAATCAGTTGACATTGGATCCCGTTTCCAGATTGCTGATTTAAATAGCCACAATTTGCATTATTCTGTCAAGCCCTTTCACTCTATTTTGGCCCAAAATGCTGTATTTCTCTCACTTTCACATTTGCACAATTTCCCTGAAGTATAATTCTATATTTGACTTAAATCATGAAAATAATTTATCCACATTGACAATCCTTATTTAGATAAAAGGGCTGCAAACATTGGCATAGAATATGAAGCTCTCACGATAAGTCAATGACCCCAAAAACCTACATTTGTGTTGAGAGTGCATTTACCAATAATTTCCAGCACCAACACTTAGAGTTTGTTGAGTGCATGAACGAATACCGAATATTCATGAGCCGATGGGTGTCCATGCCATCTCTGATGTCCATATGCCCGCTCCAGCTGATGCATGTCATTGAGGGACCAGTCCAGTCATATCACCTAATATCTACTGCCTCATAAGGGAATGAGTAAATACATTGTTAAAGGCAGGCACATGAGAACAGTTGCAATATGCACAAAGCTTGATGACTTCAGAACGAGTGTGTGCTCTGCCCAAAGTAAAAGTGCTTCTGAGACTGGTTCCTGAATATGGGTGGAAAACAGGAACAGATTACTCAGTTAGATGACCAATCATGATCATTATGAATGTTGGAGCAGGCTTGAAGGGCAGACTGGACAACTCCTGCTCCTATTTACTCTGTTTCTATGTTTATATTTTAAAGGCACCCACCCCTTTCCAGCCCCCACCAATCCCTCTGAATTTTATTTGCCCACACTGGAAGGCCAGTGATCCATTTAAAAAATCATTGCTGGAGGTACATTTTCAGCTTTACAACATGAGCATTAACCTAGAAGAGCAGATCACTTGCACATTACTGAGCCTGCATGACTTTCATCTCAATTATGCAATGCAAGCTGTGCAGATTCTATAACAGATGGACAATCTGCTCACCCAGAATATAACCCATGTCCAGAAAAAAACCCTCAGTTCGTGGAAGTTGAGGCCTCTTCCCTGCTCTGGATACCCCACCCTGTTGGATCCACTTGCATCCAATCCGTCTGCTGGCAAGGGCGCTTACGATCTCTGAACCTACTGGCTATAGTCCTATGCGGTGTCCCAACTGTGTGGAAGTGAACACCACTGCATAAGTAGTCCCTAACCCAAAATATGCTCCAAGAATCACCCATGAATATCCATGATATTATAAAAAGAAGAGGTAGGTTCTCTCCTTCGAAAGGCTCATTCTAAAGTTCCAGAAACTTTGGGGAACTAATGCACCCTGGTCCCCATTATTTTCCGGTCACCTTCAGTGGAATCTCTGTGTAAATTAGAGGCTATTCTTTCTAAAGTTGGGAAGTTTCTTATTTGTTTAAATGTGCCTTGATCAAAAATGTATGTGGGGGGGGGGGGGGGTGTACATTTGGAAGTGGGGTGAGAGGGAAAGCAAATAGGCCAAGGTTCTGAACAATAGTGTCTCCCTGAGACTGGATTTTATTTTCCCCCATTTCCATGTTTGGAGGCTGGGTATAGGAGGGAGTTGATGGGGTGGGGGGCGGGAGGGGGAGAGATTGATTGTAAAATGAAGCTCATGGTCTTCTGAGCGCTATTCACCCACTCCAGACCTGTCTGTCTCCCATTTTCCTATTGACACCCATATCTGGCGTATAAATGGCCACTTAAATTCCCCGGCCTTCCCCATCCACAGCAGGAGAAGGCCTATGCTGAGCTGGCATCCAAGCAGATGTTGGGAAAAGGCGGAAGGTGGAGGGGAACCTCCCCTGTGCCCAACCAATGCGTTACCCCAAAAGATCATTCCATTCCCTTTAACACCTCCCTCAGCTGCTCAAACACGTCTCTCTCATTCCCCTTCCCACCTCGCTGGAGTGTACCAACCAGGATTCCTGCTAATACCTGGAATTACATTCAGTTTGGTTTGCATAACCACCTCTTAATTGGATGGTGGCTGTAGTCCCAACAGTAGAGTCACCTCTTGAACCTGGTGGCTGGCAGCTCTCTAAAGAGGAACCTGCCCACCCTGACCTGAGATAATTAACACCCCACCAAGCATAAAATTGCTCCAGGACAGCCGGCTTTTTATGGGTGGTCTGCTGACCAACTCTTCTGTGGGGGAGGGCAGTAATCATGTAAAATCCAGCTCTTACATTGGCATCTTCTTTTCGAGAAGTTGGAGACACTGCTGGAAAAATTAGACGTTTTTCATGCATGCCCTTATGGCAAATAGCAGGAAAGGCAATTTCTGGAAAAGAGTGTTGGAACTGGAATTGCTGAATCAAGATTCTTCTCATTTCATAAAACCAACACATTGTCCACCCACCTGCCTGTCTAATCTCTCAGCAGTCTTTTACAATTTATTCTCTGTGTGCCATGGGGACGCAGTGGCGCAGTGTTATTGTCACTGGGCTAGTAATCCAGAGACCCAGAGTAATTCCCTGGTCACCTGGGTTCGAATCCCGCTGTGGCAGATAGTGAAATTAGAATGTAATAAACAAATCTGGAATTAAAAGTGCAACGATGACCATGAAATCCTTGCCGATTGTCGTAAAAACCCATCTGATTCACTACTGTCCGTTAGGGAAGGAAGTCTGCTGTGAAAAGAACAAAGAAACGTACATCACAGGAACAAGCCCTTCATCCCTCCAAGCCTGCACCGACCATGCTGGCCGATTAAACTAAAATCTTCTACACTTCGAGGGTCCGTAACCCTCTATTCCCATCCTATTCATGTGTTTGTCCAGATGCCCTTTAAACGTCACTATCGTCCCTGCTTCCACCACCTCATCCGGCAGCGAGTTCCAGGCACCCACTACCCTCTGTGTAAAAAACATACCTCGTACATCTCCTCTAAAGCTAGCCCCTCGCACCTTAAACCTTTTCCCCCCCCAGTAATTGACCCCTCTACCCTGTGGAAAAGTCTCTGACTATCCACTCTGTCTATGCCCCTCATAATTTTGTAGACCTCTATCAGGTCGCCCCTCAACCTCCTTTGTTCCAGTGAGAGCAAACCAAGTTTATTCAACCTCTCCTCATAGCTAATGCCCTCTATATCAGGTAAAATCCTGGTAAATCTCTTCTGCACCCTCTCTAAAGCTTCCACATCCTCTGGCATTCTGGCGACCAGAATTGAACACTATACTCCAAGTGTGGCCTAACTAAGGTTCTATACAACTGCAACATTACTTGCCAATTTTTATACTCAATGCCCCGGCCAATGAAGGCAAGCATGCCCTATGCCTTCTTGACTACCTTCTCCACCTGTATTGCCACCTGTGACTTATCCACCTTAATATTTTTCAAGAAGCCCAACACCTCGTCTTTTTGGATCTCAATGTGACCCAGGCTATCTACACACCCTTCTCCAGACTCAACATCTACCAATTCCTTCTCTTTGGTGAATACTGATGTAAAGTATTCATTTAGTACCTCACCCATTTCCTCTGGCTCCAGACATAGATTCCCTCCCCTGTCCTTCAGTGGGCCAACCCTTTCCCTGGCTACCCTCTTGCTTTTTATGTATGTGTAAAAAGCCTTGGGATTTCCCTTAACCCTATTTGCCAATTACTTTTTGTGACCCCTTTTAGCCCTCCTGACTCCTTGCTTAAGTTCCTTCCTACTTTCCTTATATTCCACACAGGCTTTGTCTGTTCCCAGCCTTCTAGCCCTGACAAATGCCTCCTTTTTCTATTTGATGAGGCCTACAATATCTCTCATTATCCAAGGATCGCGGAATTTGCCATATTTATCCTTCTTCCTCACAGGAACATGCCGGTCCTGAATTCATTTCAACTGACATTTGAAAGCCTCCCACATGTCAGATGTTGATTTACCCTCAAATATCCACCCCCCAATCTATGTTCTTCAGTTCCCACCTAATGTTGTTATAATTAGCCTTCCCCCAATTTAACACATTCACCCGAGGACCACTCTTATCCTTGTCCACCAGCACTTATAAACTTTCTGAATTGTGGTCACTGTTCCCAAAATGCTCCCCTACTGAAACTTCTACCACCTGGCTGGGCTCATTCCCCAATACCAGGTCCAGTACAGCCCCTTCCCTAGTTGGACTATTTCCATATTATTTTAAGAAGCCCTCCTGGATGCTCCTTACAAACTCTGCCCCGACCAAACGCTGAGCACTCAGTGAGTCCCAGTCAATATTGGGGAAATTAAAGTCTCCTATCACAACAACCCTGTTGCTTTTACTCCTTTCCAAAATCTGTCTCCGTATCTGCTCCTCTATCTCCCGCTGGCTGTTGGGAGGCCTGTAGTAAACCCCCAACATTGAGACTGCACCCTTCTTATTCCTGATCTCTACCCATATAGCCTCACTGCCCTCTGAGGTGTCCTCCTGTAGTACAGCTGTGATATTCTCCCTAATTAGTAGCGCAACTCCTCCACCCCTTTTACATTCCCCTCTATCCCGCCTGAAACATCTAAATCCTGGAACGTTTAGCTGCCAATCCGGTCCTTCCCTCAACCAGGTCTCTAATGGCAACAGCATCATAGTTACAAGTACTAATCCAAGTTCTAAGTTCATCTGCCTTACCTGTTATACTTCTTGCATTAAAACATATGCACTTCAGGCCACCAGTCCCGCTGTTTTCAGCAACATCTCCCCGTCTACTCTTCCTCTGAGCTATAGTGGTCTTATTTCCTAGTTCTCCATTAATTTTTTAACCTTCTGACCTATTGCTCTGGTCCCCACCCCCTGCCATACTAGTTTAAATCCTCCCATGTGATACTAGCAAACCTCGTGGCCAGGATATTTATGCCCCTCCAGTTTAGATGCAACCCGTTCTTCTTATACAGGTCACACCTGCCCCGGAAGAGCTCCCAGTGGTCCAGATAACTGAAACCCTCCCTCCTACACCAGCTGTTTTTCCATGTGTTTAGCTGCTCTACCTTCCTATTTCTAGGCTCACTGGCGCGGGGCACAGGAAGTAACCATCCTAGAGTCTCTTTCACGTCCACAGAAGCGCCTATCTGTGCCCCTGACTATCGAGTCCTGTATGACTATTGCTCTTCTGCGCTTTGAACCTCCCTGCTGAACATCAGTGCCACTGCTGTGGCTGCTGCTGTTTTCCCCTGACAGGCTATCCTCCCCGACAGTATCCAAAGGGGTACCTGTTCGAGAGGGGGACAACCACAGGAGGTTCCTGCACTGACTGCCTGCCCCTTCTGGTGGTCACCCATCTCTCTGCCTGCACCTTAAGTGTGACCACATTTATATAATTGCTATCTATGACGCTTTCCGCCACCTGCATGCTCCTAAGTGCCTCCAACTGCTGCTCCAACCGAACCATGCAGTCTGTGAGGAGCCCCAGTTGGGTGCACTTTCAGCAGTTGAAGCCATCTGGGACGCTGGAAGCCTCCCGGACCTGCCACATCTCACAGTCAGAGCACTGCACCCCTCTAATTGACATTGCGTTAACTAGTAAATTAAATTTAAAAAAACATTACTGTTAACTATTTGTTTCTGACCACTAGATTTCTACTATAGATGTAAATGCTAAAAACAGTACTCTCCGGTCTCTGGCTTAGATGCCCCTCTAAATTATGATTAAGTATTTATTTAATTACATTTAATTAGTTTAACAATGTTTAATTTTTAAATATAGTGCAGATTCCCTACCAGCCAATCATGTCACAGCTTTCCTGGGAAGTCATTTTTCAGTTTTCCTCCCACCCAGTCTGATCACTCAGAATAGCAGAATATCTATCACTTGCCTGTTCCCAAGCTGCTCTACGGGTCTCTCTCTTTCCCGTTCCCGAAAATGAAGGCCGCTGGAACCAGGTGGTAAGATTTTATATCACCTACCTTCCCAGGGTGCTCCCTGGTTTTCACCCTGCTTCCCGGAATGCACTCTGGATCTCTCCCTGCAGATTACCAGTTACAAAGCTAAACAAAGGAAACAGAACAAAAAGGGAAACAGTACCTCCTCCCACTCCTCGCTGAATTACCACATTGCCCAAATTACCAAGTTCCAATTCCCACTCTGGCTGTGTCTCACTCACTCAGGATGTGTCTCCTTCGCCTGCGCAAAGCTTACTGAGTGCGCTTTCTGTTTTTTATACCGAACTCAGCTTTACAAGATGAGGCACACTATTTAAGCTTCAAACAGAAGAATACAATGTACATCCTTGTGTCACTAAACAGGCCTCAGGTGGCTGATAGATAACTGCCTTTCAGCAGTTAGGGTGGGGGCAGCTTCAGCCAAACAGACACTGAGCTAGACACTGACCTTTTAACTGAAAAACTGAAAAACTATTTTGAAGATTGAAATTCACCACTTACCTCTTAAATGACCACACTGCACAAATTACCAAGTTCCAATTCCCACTCTGACTGTGTCTCACTCACTCAGGCTGCGTCTCCTTCACCTGCGTAAAGCTTACTGACCTTACCTGGTCTGGCCTACTTGTGATCCCAGATCCACAGCAATGTGGTTGACTCTGAAATGCCCTCAGGGATGGGCAGAAAATGCTGGCCCAGCCTTTACATACACCAAGAACAAAACTGAACCTTGGGTGACACAACTTCCAACAACTCTTGGCCATTCAAAACAACACCCAATTATCGTGATTCAGTTTCCTGTCCATCATCTAAGTTTCCAACTATGTCGCTGCACTTTTATCTCATATTAATTTTTCAAACACTACCATTATTGAACACCCCTGATATTCTCTGTATACAACACCTACTGGACACTCTCAAAACTTGAGGACAGCAAGATGGAGGTAGGTGAGATATAGTGCAAGAGGCTGTGAAGTACTTCAGGAGGACTTACAGAGGTTGGAAATTGACTGTATTCCCATTATCAATTACTCCTTCATAACATTTTTCAAACAGAATATTGCCTTAGAAAATCTATTTGCTGTCTTTGGTTAACCAATGTATTTCTAGACATGTCCTGCAGTGTCAGTCTTTATAATGAGCTTGCATCCCAGTGTGGCGTTCAAATCCATAGCTTCCTGATTTAAAAGCAAGGATGTTACCAACCGAGAAAAGATGACACAAACCTGATTGGTCCAACAAATTGCAGGGATTGCAAAACCAAGAGAGTTAATGACCATCATTAAGACGTAGAAGCGTCCAAAAAAACAAATGTAGAAAGATGGTGAGAAGGATTGATTACTGGCCATTGTTATTCACACGTATAGCTGACAATTCCAATGGACTCAGTCCACCATGACAATTCTTTTTTTTAAAGTATGCTTATTAAGGTTTTACATTTTGACAAACAACGCAACAAAATCACCAGAATGATACAGCACAGCAAGCAAAGAAAAGGCTCAGCATGCATGAATATAGAGGGGGACAGGAAAACAGCAGTATAATTAGCTCGATACAATCATTAGACACAATTTGATGCCTGGATAAGCCCAATCAGAGAACAAGGGAGCAATAGGATAAGGCTATGAAAACATGGCAAAATGGTGCACCCTTTCCCATGCAGCGATTGCATGCAATTGCCATGAGAGTTCAGGATAAATATTTCATGCCATGTTTGAGTGTGCACCAATGGATCTCTTCCTCAACTCCAGCAACGTCAGGGGCACCAATGACACATTGCAAAGTCCTCTCCTTGGATACCAGACCCATCTTCAACCATGCAGGAGGCAATCACGGATTCTTTATACCCACCCTTAAAAAAATGTAACATACTTCAAAATATGTGAGAACCCTAATTCTGAAAGGCTGTTACCTGTGGTTCACATAGCACAACATAACCCCAGTCTCAGGCTCAGAACAGTATCATTCCATATATTTACACAGACAGGACCAGTACCTGCATGTTCGGATCATGATCACTACTGTCAATACCTCCCAAGAGAAGCAAAAAGGAAGGAGAACTAGAACTACCAGAATTTGGTAACAGGATAATAAAGAATCAGGATCCCACCATGGGTTTGCCGGCGTACACCCATCACCCATTAAGAAGGGACTAAACAGCTCATTCAGGAACAAAGCATCCTAACCATCAGAGGAAGGGCGGCACCAGGATATTGTGCAAAGGTCATTCCTGTTTATTCCATGATTTCCACTTTCTTTTATTTTACCATTCTTATTTTTGATCCATGAGCGATTAATGGATATGTATCTTTAAGTCAAGCAGCAGAGAGAATGAGGAATTCCGAAGTTACAGGAGAGAACACTAGTCTGAACAGAAGCTTCATACTTTTCAGCACCAGACGGAGAGATCAGTTTGATTGATTGGCTGGTGGCCAATGAATTGGCCAAAAGGCTGTACTCTGTCCAGTAACAGGTGGTGATTGGATCCTATCCCAGTGGGATGGTTCTCAGAGTTTGGAGAGAGAAGTTGAGTCCTAGACACAGAAAGATAAGGACCTGCTTTTCCCATCCTCTCTAGGAAGGCTGTGATTGCTATATTCCTGAAACTGCAGAGAACCTGAATGAATGATCTACAGGGAAACCATTACAGGCTGCAACCAAAGACAAGAACCTGCTCTCTCTCTCCAGAAAGGTTGTGAGTGTTGTATTTCTGAAACTACAGAGGCCTGACTGAATCTATAGTAAAACCTTGAACTGAAGCAAATTTGCCGAAGAGTACGGTGCTAAAAACCATCACCTGAAACAAAGGCTCTTTTTTCCTTTTACTTATGATTTTCTACCCCTTTCTTCCCCTCTGTGTTTGTATGTCTTGTATCTGTGTGTGTGTGAGTGTGTGTGCGTGTGCGTGTGCATGTGTGGGTGTGTGTGGGTGTGTGTGCGGGTAGGGGGTGGGGGGGACAAGTTAGAGTGGGGAATTAGGAATTAGATAACAGTTAACCAGTTCTATTTGTTGCATAGTTTATTACAGCTCTTGTTATTAATAAAACATAATAGAGGATTGGTTAATTAATAGAAAGCAAAGAGTTGGGATAAATGGGTGTTTCTCTGGTTGGCAATCAGTAGCTAGTGGTGTCCCTCAGGGATCCGTGTTGGGCCCACAATTGTTCACAATTTACATTGATGATTTGGAGTTGGGGACCAAGGGCAATGTGTCCAAGTTTGCAGATGACACTAAGATGAGTGGTAAAGCGAAAAGTGCAGAGGATACTGGAAGTCTGCAGAGGGATTTGGATAGGTTAAGTGAATGGGCTCGGGTCTGGCAGATGGAATACAATGTTGACAAATGTGAGGTTATCCATTTTGGTAGGAATAACAGCAAACGGGATTATTATTTAAACGATAAAATATTAAAGCATGCCGCTGTTCAGAGAGACTTGGGTGTGCTAGTGCATGAGTCACAGAAGGTTGGTTTACAAGTGCAACAGGTGATTAAGAAGGCAAATGGAATTTTGTCCTTCATTGCTAGAGGGATGGAGTTTAAGACTAGGGAAGTTATGTTGCAATTGTATAAGGTGTTAGTGCGGCCACACCTGGAGTATTGTGTTCAGTTTTGGTCTCCTTACTTGAGAAAGGACGTACTGGCGCTGGAGGGTGTGCAGAGGAGATTCACTAGGTTAATCCCAGAGCTGAAGGGGTTGGATTATGAGGAGAGGTTGAGTAGACTGGGACTGTACTCGTTGGAATTTAGAAGGATGAGGGGGGATCTTATAGAAACATTTAAAATTATGAAGGGAATAGATAGGATAGATGCGGGCAGGTTGTTTCCACTGGCGGGTGACAGCAGAACTAGGGGGCATAGCCTCAAAATAAGGGGAAGTAGATTTAGAACTGAGTTTAGGAGGAACTTCCTCACCCAAAGGGTTGTGAATCTATGGAATTCCTTGCCCAGTGAAGCAGTTGAGGCTCCTTCATTACATGTTTTTAAGGTAAAGATAGATAGTTTTTTGAAGAATAAAGGGATTAAGGGTTATGGTGTTCGGGCCGGAAAGTGGAGCTGAGTCCACAAAAGATCAGCCATGATCTCATTGAATGGCGGAGCAGGCTCGAGGGGCCAGATGGCCTACTCCTGCTCCTAGTTCTTATGTTCTTATGTTCTTATAACTGTTTAAATTTACAAACCTTGTGACTGTAATTATTGGGCAGCCAAGGATCAAAGACAGGTATTTTTCAAAGAATTATTGGTTAATTCACTTGTGTTGCGATTCTGGTGGGGCTGGAATAGCCCAGAGTGTTGTATCAAAATCAAACAAAGTACAGGATCCGGCTCAACCCCAGGTCCCCATACACAGAAGGAGCACAACGCAGCCTATCAGGGTGGCCTTAATAAGTGGCTTCGAGAATGGACATCCCAAGTCCCAGGGGGAAACAGGATACCAACCATAGCACCGCACTTGGCCTCGACCAGCACATTCTGACACACAGGAATCAGTACCCTCAGGACCTCCAGCACACCCCAAAGCCTACACCTCTGCCAATCCTGCAGTGCTCCACACCCATCTACACCAAGAAAAATAAAAAAGATTACATCAACCCCAGTGGGGAGACCCCTTTACCGAAGAGATGATAAATCGCCAAGACACTCAATAATTGGGTGCCCTGGGAGGGGGGTGCAAATCCTTCCTCCACAATACAATAAGGGGCACCTCCCATAGATCACCTGCCTGAACCAGGATTTATAATACACCGCTCACCCAGAGAGAGAGAAGAAGTAAAAAACCTCTAAGGGAAGAACCCCCAAGCTGACCTAGGAACATTAGTCACCACCCCACATCTTGGTTCAGTCTGGCATCCCATCACATGTAGGATATTGAGGGAAATGACATGGCTGCCTCAACAGAGCCACAAACACTGCTTCCACATGGAAAACCCTACCACAACAAGGATGACATTCAGGAAAGCACCATATAAGACCACTAGGAGGAGGGTACCTAACTCCCCCATTAAACCTGCTCCACACAAGGGAAGAGCTCCAACAATGTAGAGGCATAGCAAACAGTCTTTTCAACGAATCAGTCAAGGATTGATCAAACTCATCTCGTTGTGCACTGCCACTCAATTCCTCCTATTCTGATAGCTCTAAAGAAACCCCCCCCCCCCCCCCAAAAAAACCCACGTCGACCTTAAGGAAGAGAAAGAAGGAACCCAGTCTTCCCCAAGATACATAATCTGTCTGGACCATCGAAAAGGACAAGCACGGATTCTTAAATTCAAAATAGCACAAACAAAATAAAGACCCAATATGGTTAGCTCTAACTAGGGGGCTATCCTCAATCTCAGTGAGGATTTCACTAAACCTACCATCCAACTCCACACCAACCAACCACCCATCACCCTGCGTAGCTGCACCCATAACCCTGCCATCACCCTGCCATGGCTGTGCTCTTCTTCATTATAAACAAGATAAGAGTTGTCCAGAAAAACTCCCTTCCCATCACTACAAGGATTACAGTGCATAATGAAATGAAAATCGCTTATTGTCACGAGTAGGCTTCAAATGAAGTTACTGTGAAAAGCCCCTAGTCACCACATTCCGGCGCCTGTTCGGGGCCGGAATAATGAAGTGCATGATGTGCACAGGCCACATTTCACATAATGATATGACTCAATATGGCTTTTGCTCGAACATAATAACGGGAGACTCTTGCCCTTGTGCTCACAGCTCGCATGCACTTGCTGGAGAAAAGTCGACAACAAATAATCAACAATGTAATCACAATGGAGTAATGTCCAGGATTATAGAAGAACTGCAGGATGATAACACCATTTATGTTGCTCTAAGATGCAGCCATGACAGGATCATTGAGCATTCCTCAGGATCGCTCGAGGATACCAATGAATGAAGCACCTTCACTTTCACTGCCACCGCCCTGCTGCCCAAACGAACCACAGCCCTGGCCCTGACAGGACGGGGGAGGGGGGTTGGTGAATCGACACGAACAGCCACCCCTCACGATGAGAATCAAAAACAGGATAATACAGGACCAGTGATGAGGGGGGGCCCAACTGATCCCAGGCCTCGAAGACTGGACACACCGGATGGAATTCTCCAATCTAAGTTCGCCCCACCACCGCTGCCAGTGAAAAATAGAGAACTTGATACTCAGCAAAAACTCCATTCACTGTAACAGGACCAGAGAATCCCGCCGACATGAATGGATGGGAAATTCCAGCCATGTGCTCCGTCAAACCTGATATGCCCAGCGCCCAGATCAATATTATTAAAGCATGGCAGCAAACTTTCAAACTCGATTGGGAACTCATCTCCCACTTTTCACCAGGGACAAGGCTCGCCGACACTCCTTGCCCAGCCACTACCTCCCGAACCCACCAGGATAGATGATACACCATGCAGCAGGATCTCAACTATTCAAAGGCAGGCCCTTACCAGGGAAATTGCACTTTCGAATACAAGGACCCTCCCCTGCGCCTCCACCATTCTCCCAAGGATACCTCGCATCTCCTCAAAATGAGCTCCAACGACCTGCACCCTGGAGCCGAGATCCTCATCTAGAAGAACATTCTCAATGGCCGCCATCATCCCAAGGCACACAGCACCGCTGCGGCCAAGGTCTGCTCACCAGAAACAATGCCACTGCAATCTGAGCCCCACTCCAGCCAATTCCGACCGCCGCGGTCAAATGTGCATTCTACAAAATATAACTTGGCTCCTCATGGTAAAACTCCAATCAGGATCCTCCAGTGCAAGACATATAACCCCACAAAATAGGCAATTATGAAATATGCACTAAGATAAAATAAAGGATAAAAAGACAAGCAGAGCCAGAGCTCACAAAAACGCATCCACTCCTGCACTCACATCACGTGACCGTCAGCCCTCCCGCACTGAAACAATTCTGTCGGCAAAATAGTATTAAGGTAATTTATTGATAAGGCCATGAAGCTAATACTGCTACAATACACAGTAGTACAAAATATTGACTATTGCATTGCACATTATTTTTCCCAGTGCAGAAGAAGGCCGTCTCTAACCAAAGGCATTTAGACCAAATGCACAGGTGAAAGGAGCAGGTTATGGCCGGGATTGTCCACTGCGAGTCCACCCTTCTCCTGCTGCTGGCAAGGACAGAGAACTTTACGCTCAGCCCAGTCTCCCATCCACAGCAGCGGGTCCATAAAATCCCATTGCCATGAATGGACGGAGAATCCCGCCCTATGCTCTCTCGCCTCTTCAGAAAGGAAATGGAGAGTATCGGATGAACAGCTGAATTCATTTAAACTGTAAGGCAGATCTGGTTTGTACATTTACAATTTTAACTGCTCAGATGTGTTGCAGCAAGTGTGAAACAGGAACTGTGGTCCGCTGGCGAATGTGTTATGTATTCTTTACGAAGCAATGACATTCCTAATGATCAGATGTGCATTCATGGTGTGTTTATTCTTCATTTTGCAGCTTTGGGAGTATCAGACTGGACTGTCTCATTGATGAGATATACCCAGCATTCAGCACAATAATTATCATCATCTGATCATCATGACAGGGAGAAAACATTCATCTGATGGATACAGTCTTGAGAACATTTTCAGAAATAGAATAGAGAAACAAACACAAAAGGGCCCCAAATCCTTGGGCTTGTACCACTACTGTGTGGCAAATTAGAAATCCTGCTGTGCAGTTGACATCTTATCCTCAACGTTTAGGATCAGAACAAGGTCAGCAAATTAAAATAATCTTGGTCGGCACCCTCCACCCGCTGCGGATTTACATTGGATGCCTGCTTATTGGTGGCTTGTGGTGCATAGAGGGGGCTACAGTGGAAGAGAAAGGTGCAGTGCTGCATGCCCCTATAGGAATTTGATTGATAGGACCTGACCATAAATTGCTCCAATATTGATATTCCTTTCCAAAAGGGAAAAATTGGAAAGAAAATCAGCATAATTCTGGGATCGCTTAGGTTAGATTTTAGATTTAGAACAGTACAGCACAGAACAGGCCCTTCGGCCCTCGATGTTGTGCCGAGCCATGATCACCCTACTCAAACTCACGTATCCACCCTATACCCGTAACCCAACAACCTCCCCCTTAACCTTACTTTTATTAGGACACTACGGGCAGTTTAGCATGGCCAATCCACCTAACCCGCACATCTTTGGACTGTGGGAGGAAACCGGAGCACCCGGAGGAAACACACGCACACACGGGGAGGACGTGCAGACTCCGCACAGACAGTGACCCAGCCGGGAACCGAACCTGGGACCCTGGAGCTGTGAAGCATTGATGCTAACCACTATGCTACCGTGCTGCCCGTGAAAGTAGGTTCCACTTTTGCTAATCCATGGACCTGAATGCCAAATTAGAGAATGAAGCTGCCCTCACTGGGGAGACATGACTTTCAAGTAGCATTTTGCCTTTTCCCTCTCAGTTAATTGTTTTTTACATTGCTTTACCAGATTAGCTATCAATCATCCCCTGAAGTTGTGGCAGGTAATCAGGGAACCCCAATGGAAATGGTACATTCTTTAGCAGTCTCTTGGAATCAAGGATAGCTTCTTTCCACTCTAATTCAATGGTATCTGAGATGGCAGATCAGTCCACGTGTGATCTGCAGCCTCTGCCACATGTGGAGCACTTCCTCCAACATCTCAACTTTACCTCTGAACATTCCTGAATGAGTCTTCTCTATTTTTCCCAGACTCAAGCCAAGGTCTCTCATGAGTTAACCCGGGCAGTGTACATGATTCGTTCATTCTGGCACAATCTGTGATCCCAGAAATGTTCGAGGGACACACACACAGACACACACACCCCCCCCCCCCCACCCCCCCTCCTCAGCTAGCTGCGGGGCTGGTTGCTCGCCGACAGGGGATCGTGGCTGATGACGTCTATACTGAAGCCGCAGACCGACGCGGAGACCGTAATGATGCTCATTGTGCGACCAGGGGTGTGGTCGAGAGGTGCTTCGGGGTGCTGAAGATGCGTTTCAGGTGTCTGGGCCACACTGGAGGGGTTCTCCAGTACGAGGCAAGGGTTGGACGCAATCGTTGTAGTCTGCTGCATCCTCCACGATATAGCCCAGCAGAGGGGTGATGTGCTCGAACAGGATGAGGAGGAAGGCAGGCCTCATCAGGCGAGGAGGATGAGGGGAAGGGGAACAAAGATCGGGCCATGAGGGCTGGCCAGGCACGGGAGGCCGCACAACGGAATCACCAGGGCCAGCGAGCACGGGACACATTAATCGAGACACGTTTCACTAACTAGGGGGGAGGGGGTTTGCTGGACAGGGGCACGGGTACCACAATACCACACCCCCTCACCATCGAACGCCCTCACCTCCCACAGCACTGAATACCCACACCACCCACTACTGACAACCCTCACCCCCACACCACCAAACCACCTGCATGCATACTCCTCTCCGTTATATATACTTGCGGCATAACGAGCTGGGGGCACTGGGTTTGCAGTGACAGTGGGTCTGGCCCATGGGATGGAGGATAATGACAGCCTGCTCTGCAATGAGCTCCATGCTCCTCATCATTAGACAATGTCTGACCCATGTCCGCAGTAGCACCCACCACCTGGGTGATCACTGCATGCGAGCTGGCCCGTCCATCACATGGCCCTGTCCAATCGCTGGGGACAGAGTGTTGGGGGCAGTTGGGGGAGTGGGGAGTGGCTGCATTGTCTAACCACTGGGCCTCACTCGTCCACCATCCCTCACTCCCAGTGCCCTATCACTGACCGGCCCACCCCCACATATCAGGCAGAGCACAGAGACAGGTATCAACAGTGTGAACATGTGTTTATTCTGAACAATAATATACAGTCTGTGCTCTAGCCTCTATATCTAAGCTGTGCCCTGCACTCGTGCCAACTTAACTGGTGCCTGTCATAATATACACATCATTATATGGTGGTGCAGAGACACACACTGACTGACACACTGCAAGACCAATCAACACACACAACACAGCAGCCAATCACCAGGTAGGGCACGCTCACTATAAAGCCAGAGGGCACTAGTTTTCCTGCTCATTCGGGATGCAGCCTCTGAGACAGACAGAGCCCAAGTCAGTAGCACAAACATCCACCATGTGCCAGGAGTATAGGCTGGTCAGGTTAGGCATAGGTCTTCAATCAATCCAACATAGTGATGACCCACAGTGCAAGTATGTTCAACAGCTCTTAAGTAAATAAAAGAGAGTTGTACTATTACAAGTGTTGGTAGCCTGTCTACGTTACTGCTAAGGTAAACGCAGTCTCCACAGATCCAGAGTACCCAACACATCAGTGCCTAACGTTTTGGCCTTACGGGCCCTAACACTATGTCCAGGTGGTTCCCCAGATGGTACAGCAGGGGTGGAGGTGGACTGCTGTGACTACTGCCTGCGACGAGGGTCCCCGTTGGCGCACGTTTCCTGGGGCGGCCAGGCCTGGATGGGCCCGGCTGGTCCTCGGTCGTCCCGGCTGGCATGTTGCCGCCCTGTTCTGCCCGCTGCCCACCAGATGCACCATGGACGGACAGACGGGGGGAGGGTGGGGAGTCTGACGTGCTGCGGTGTTCCGGGACCTCTCCTGCAACAGTCACCGTCATGGGCGCCAGCATCCCCTCCTCCCTCAGGATGCCAATGGCCCCCGGGTTTCGTCATGAGATGGGGGTGCGAGATGCCTGTTCTGAATGCCCACTCTGGTATTGGCAAGGGTCTGAACATTAGTGGCAATGGAGCTCAGGGAGTGGACCACCTCCCTCTGTGTCTGTGCGACGCCAGCCAGCACCTGGGCAATGCCACCAATGTTCTCAGCCTTGGCCTGCTGTGACTGACCCATGCTGAGGAGTGCCGCTGCTATCTCCAGGTGGCTCTGGCACATGGTTGCCTGTGAGTGGTCAGCCCTGTCCTGGGCCTCAGCCCCCACCTGCCTTGGCCTCGGCCCCCAGGCCTTACACATGTTGCCCCATGTCCGACACCGTCGCTCCCGTTGCCTCTACCACAGACGCCACCCGTGCAGTTTCAACCTGGATGGCATGCATGACCGGCACCACTCCCTGTTCCTGCAGGTTCTGGAAGCTGGCCACCATCTCCTCCTCTTGTCCTTAGGTCTGTGACTGCACCTCCACTGTGGGGATGGGGGCACTAGACCTTCCAGGAGCTCGGGATCTGTCTGGGTGGCAGCTGCTTGTTGGGGCCGGCCTGCCCTCTGAACGTCCAGCCCCTCGGCTGCTCCGACCTCCACCTGCTGTACTGGAATGACTGTGTGGTGCGCACCAGTGAGTGTCCCAGAAGCCTCTTCACTAATTTGCCCAACCAAGGTGATAGTTTCTGAGATGGTGGACAGTGTAGGAGACAACAGTGACGGAAAGTCAGTGTCCTCCTCCTACCCGAACTCCGGGGTCTCCTGGGCTGTGGTCTCCTGGGTCGTGGTCTCCATAAGACCATAAGACATAGGAGCAGAATTAGGCCACTCGGCCCATCGAGTTTGCTCCGCCATTCAATCATGGCTGATAGTTTTCTCATCCCCATTCTCCTACCTCCTCCCCATAACCCCTGATCCTCTTATTAATTAAGAACCTATCTGTCTCTGTCTTAAAGACACTCAGTGATTTGGCCTCCCCAGCCTTCTGCGGCAAAGAGTTCCACAGATTCACCACCCTCTGGCTGAAGAAATTCCTCCTCATCTCTGTTTTAAAGGATCGTCCCTTTGTTCTAAGATGGTGTCCTCTGGTTCTAGTTTTTCCTCCAAGTGGAAACATCCTCTCTATGTCCACTCTATCCAGGCCTTGCGCTATCCTGTAAGTTTCAATGAGATCCACGCTCATCCTTCTAAACTCCAATGAGTACAGACCCAGAGGCTTCAACCATTCCTCGTACGACAAGCTGTTCATTCCAGTGATCATTCTTGTGAACATTTCCAAGGCCAGCACATCCTTCCTTAGATATGGGGCCCAGAACTGCTCACAATCCTCCAAATGGGGTCTGACCGGAGCCTTATACAGCCTCCAAAGTACATCTCTGATCTTGTATTCTAGCCCTCTTGACATGAATGCTAACATTGCATTTGCCTTCTTAACTGCCGACTGAACCTGCACATTAACCTTAAGAGAATCATGAACAAGGACTCCTAAGTTCCTTTGTGCTTCTAATTTCTATAGCATTTCCCCATTTAGAAAATAGTCTGTGCCTAAATTCCTCCTTCCAAAGTGCATAACATCACACTTTTCCACATTGTATTCATTTGCCAGTTCATTGCCCACTCTCCTAGCCTGTCCAAATCCTTCTGTAGCTCCCTTGCTTCCTCAATACTACCTGTCCCTCTACAGATCTTTGTATCACCTGCAAACTTATCAACAGTGCCTTCAGGTACTTCTTCCAGATTATTAATGTATATCGTGAAAAGTTGTGGTCCCAGCACAGACCCCTGAGGCACACTACTAGTCACCGGCATCCATCCTGAAAAAGACCCCTTTATCCCCACTCTCTGCCTTCTGCCAGTCAGCCAATCCTCTATCCATGCCAGGATCTTACCCTTAACACCATGGGCTCTTAACTTATTTAAGTCTCCTCTGCGGTACTTTGTCAAAGGCCTTCTGGAAATCTAAATAAATCACGTCCACTGAGTCTCCTTTGTCTAACTTCCTTGTTACCTCCTCAAAGAACTCTACCAGATTTGTCAGACATGACCTGCCTTTGACAAAGCCGTGCTGACTCAGTCCCATTTTACCGTGCACTTCCAAGTACTCCGCGATCTCATTTTTAATAACGGATTCTAAAATCTTATCAATGACCAAATTCAGGCTAACCGCCTATAATTTCCCATCTTCTGCCTCCCTCCCTTCTTAAACAGTGGTTTTACATTAGCCACTTTCCAGTCCTCTGGGACCCTTACTGCCTCCAGTGATTCCTGAAAGATCACCACCAATGCCTCCACAATTTCCTCAGCTATCTCTTTTAGGACCCTGGGGTGTAGTCCATCCAGTCAAGGTGACTTATCCACCTTCAGAACATTCAGTTTCCCCAGAACGTTCTCCTTAGTTATAGCCACTGCCCTCCCCTCTGTCCCTTGATTCTCTTGGAGCTCTGACATCCCACTGGTGTTTTCCACTGTGAAGACTGATGAAAAATGACTATTCAGCTCATTTGCCATTTCTTTGCTTCCTATTATAACTTCTCCAGCCACATTTTCCAGTGGTCCAATGTCTATTTTTGCCTCTCTCTTCCCTTTGTCATGTGAGAGTCCCTTTAAAAAAAGTGTACTTTATCCAATGGCTGTAGTGATGTCATTGCGTGGGTAATGCTGGGCTCTGCTCTGCTTTTTACTTTCGTTTTGAGCTCCAAGCTCTTTTTGGCTCTGTATTTTAGTTTCGCTTTCAGTTGGAGAGCTGCATTCAAACCAAGCAGATGTATATTGGTCTCTCTCTCTGCAATCTAAAGAATGTCTCCAGATCACTTGATGATTTTAAAGTAATACATGTTTCTGTAAGGAATGTAAACCTACTGTCTTTGTTGAAAAGGGTTTTTTGACTTATGGATGTTGTTAAGAAAGTTATTAAGGGTTACATATAGAGTATTGTATCTGTGAGGATTATTAATGTTGGTAGTTGAAATGAAATGAAAATTGCTTATTGTCACTGATAAGGGCGGGATTCACCCCTACCCGGCGGGGCATGAGGTCCAGGTGGGACGGAGTGGCGTGAACCACTCCGGCGTCGGGCCGCCCCAAAGGGGCGGAATCCTCCACACCTTCAGGGCCTAGGCCCGCTCCGGAGTGGTTGGCGTCCCGCCAGTCGGCGGGAAAGGGGCTTGGCGCCATGCCAACCGGCGGCGAAGGGCCTCCGCCAGCCGGCCTGATGGCGTCATCCTCGTGCATGCACAGTGGGATTCGCTTCCGCACCGGGAATGGCAGAGGACCACGGCCTCCGATGCGGAAGGATAGAGTCCCTGTGTTGAATGTATTCATAATAATGGATGCATGATACTGTAACCTGTGACCTATGACCTGGAAGTGGTGATATGAACTGCTTCTAGGTACTGTACTGTAACCTCAGTATGGCTCCGCCTCTGGCTCCGCCCACACCGGGGCCATATTTAGGCCAGCCTCCTGTGGGTGGCATTCATCTGTACTACTGACTCTGGCTAGGCACGTTCATGACTAATAAAGCCTACTGTTCACTCGCTCGCTCTGCCTCACTGTGAATTGAAGGTATATCAATTTATTAGTCATAGACAGCATTACGGAAGCCGCTCTGAAGCCAGACAGGCTCGAACTCGACGCCCGCGCATCCGAAGCCCAGGAAATATTCGAACATTGGCTCCGATGCTTCGAGGCCTACCTCGACTCCTCCACAACGCCTCCCTCAGACACTCTCAAGCTGCGACTCCTCCGCATTCGTGAGCCATCGAATCTCGGTAATGATCGAGAAAGCGGCCACGTACAAGGCGGCGGTTGCAACTCTCAAGGCACACTTCGTGAAGCCCGTAAATGAGGTATTCGCCAGACACCTCCTCACTACTCACCGTCAACGCGCCGGAGAATCGCTGGAAGAGTGTCTCGAAACCCTGAACCTACTCGCGAGGAACTGCAGCAATCGAGATGTGACAGCGGAGGAACACATGAACTCACAGATCCGGGACACCTATGTAGCGTGGATCCACTCGAATTACATCAGGCAGCGCCTGCTAGAAAACGGGATCTCCGAGCTGCGGGACATGGTAAAGCTAGCGACCTCGCTAGAGGTGGCCTACCAGAACCTCAGCGCGTTCCCCGCGGGCCTGGTGAACTCCTCGTGGACACCCTCATTGCTGCCCCCGTCGGACCCTACTACGTCGCAGGCCTGTGCCACGCATCTGCCAGCCCAGCCCGGGGAACCGCAGTGCTACTTCTGCGGCCAGGGTCAACACCCCAGGCAGCACTGCCCAGCCCGCACAGCGACTTGTAGTGATTGTGGGAAAAAGGGGCCCTTTGCTAGAGTCTGCCTGGGCCGGCTTAAGGCCCAGGAATCAAAAAAGCACCAGGCCCGACCCATGGACTCGCAGCCCCACAGACTCTGCAATGCGGCTGCGTGCCTGCCCGAAACGCCCCCGTCAGATGCGTCATCGGCATCGTGCGACTCGTGGAAGCTGCCATCTTGGTCGCCAGACCCAACACCGACTGACACGTGTGACTCATGGGGGCCGCCAATCTTGGCCGCCGGCCCCGGCACTGACCAACACGTGCGACCGATGGGGGTGGCCATCTTGGTCACCATCTTCGCCTCATGGAGGCCGCCATCTTGTGACTCCACTGATCAAACAGACTACCCGCAGCTGGGCGCAGTCACCCACGACCAGTCTCCCAAACAATCTCCCTTGCCGCCGGGTCCCATTCAGTTCACATCCGGGGGTACTGTATCGCCAGTCTCGAGATGCAGGGTGCAGAGTACGCTGGTTTTAAGCTCTATGTCCTCCCCCACCTCTGCGCCCCCCTACTGCTCGGATTGGACTTTAAATGTAACCACTGAAGCCTGACCATACAGTTCGGCGGACCCTTGCCCCCCCCCCCCCCTCACGGTGTGCAGCCTTGCGACCCTCAAGGTCTCCCCCACCTTCACTCTTTGTGAATCTCACTCCTGACCATAGCCACCAGGAGCAGGCGGTGCAGTTCGCTAGACATGACATTTATCAAGTCGGAGGTCCAGCGACTGTAGAGTGGAGAGATCATCGAGGCCAGCAACAGCCCCTAGAGAGCGTAAGTGGTGGTTGTCCGGACCGGGTAAAAGAATCGGGTGGTTGTGGACTACAGCCAGACAATTAACCGATTCACGCAACTCAATGCGTACCCCTCCCCCGCATAGCGGAGATGGTCAACCAGATTGCGCAGTACCGTGTGTTCTCAACAGTCGATCTGAAGTCGGCCTACCACCAGCTCCCAATCCACCCGGAAGAGTGCCACTGCGCTGCCTTTGAGGCAGCTGGCCAGCTCTTTCACTTCCTCAGAGTCCCCTTCAGCGTCACTAACGGAGTCTCGGTCTTTCAGAGAACGATGGACCGAATGGTGGAACAGTAGGGTTTGCGGACTACATACCCATACTTGGACAATGTGACCATCTGTGGCCATGACCAGCAGGACCATGACGCCAACCTCCAGAGGTTCCGCCAGGCCACCCAATCCCTCAACCTCACATACAACAAAGAAAACTGCGTCTTCAGTACCACCCGACTAGCCATCCTCGGCTACGTCGTGGAGAACGGAGTCCTAGGGCCCAACCCCGACAGGATGAACCCCCTGACAGAACTCCTCCCTCCCCACAACCTCAAGGCCCTAAAACGATGCATGGGGCTGTTCTCCTACTACGCCCAGTGGGTCCCCAACTATGCGGACAAAGCCCGCCCACTTATTCAAACAACCACTTTTCCCCTGACAGCTGAGGCCCGCGCGGCCTTCAACCACATCAAAGCCGACATCACCAAGGCCGCAATGCACGCGGTGGATGAGTCCATCCCTTTGCAAGTAGAGAGCGACACGTCAGGCATCGCACTGGTTGCCACACTCAACCAGGCGGGCAGGCCAGTAGCATTCTTCTCTAGGACCCTTCACGGTTCTGAAATTCGACACCCCTTAGTCGAGAAGGAAGCACAAGCCATAGTGGAAGCCGTGCGGCACTGGAGGCACTACCTAGCTGGTAGGGGGTTCACCCTCATCACCGACCAACGGTCGGTAGCCTTCATGTTTGACAACGCACAACGGGGCAAAATAAAAAATGATAAAATCTTGAGGTGGAGGATTGAACTCTCCACCTACAACTACAATATCAAGTATCGTCCTGGGAAGCTCAACAAGCCCCCAGATGCCCTGTCCCGCGGCACATGCGCCAGCGCACAAGATGAACCACTTCAGGCGAGCCACAATGACCTCTGCCACCCGGGGATCACCCGGCTTACCCACTTCATTAAGGTCCGCAATCTGCCCTTCTCCACCGAGGAGGTCAAGGCCATGACCAGGGACTGCCAAGTCTGCGCGGAGTGCATACCGCACTTCTCCAGCCAGACAAACCCCGCCTGGTAAAGGCCTCCCGGACCTTTGAGCACCTAAGCATTGACTTCAAAGGGCCCCTCCCCTCCACCAACCGGAATATATAATTTCTCACCACCATCGATGAGTACTCCCGCTTCCCCTTCGCCGTCCCCTGCCCCGACATGACCTCAGCCACCGTAATAAAGGCACTGCACAGCATCTTCACACTGTTCGGCATCCCTGCCTACGTCCACAGCGAACAGGGCACATCGTTCATGAGCGATGAGCTACGTCAGTACCTGCTCAACAATGGCATCGTCTCGAGCAGGACTACGAGCTATAACCCGCAGGGAAACGGGCAGGTGGAGAGGGAGAACGCGACGGTATGGAAGGCCATTCGTCTGGCCCTTAGGTCTAGAAGTCTCCCAATCTCCCACTGGCAGGAGGTCCTCCCCGACACCCTCCACTCCATCAGATCACTCCTCTGCACGTCCACGATCGAGACCCCTCGCGATCGTTTGTTTATCTTCCCCAGGAAGTCCATCTCCGGGGTCTCGCTTCCATCTTGGCTGGAAACTCCGGGACCAGTCCTTCTCCGGAGACACATGAGGAGCCATAAGACCGACCCCCTAGTCGAGAGGGTCCAGCTGCTCCACGCTAACCCCCAGTACGCTTACATCACCCACCAGGACGGACGGCAAGATACGGTTTCCCTACGGGACCTGGTGCCAGCTGGTTGCCCCACCAACGCGCCCCCCCCGCTTACATCCCCCCACTCCCCGCTGCCCGCCGCCACCCATAGCGCCCCGTACGCTCCACTGGGTCTCCTGTATTGTCCCGCGCCGACACTGGCGCCACACCTCATCCTCCTCCCTACCCCCGCACCCCAACCGTCTTCGACATCCCAGTCTGAGACTCAAGCTCCAGACACAATACCCTTGGAGTCACCACCTGCGACAACTGTGCCCGCCGCACCGCCAGAGCTATGGAGGTTGAAGAGAACGATCCGGCCAACAGATAGACTGAATATGTAATGACCTAACGTTACCCCCGCTGGACTTGATTTTTTAACAGGGGGTAAATGTGATGAATGTATTCACCATAATGCATGCATGATCCCGTAACCTGTGACCTATGACCCGGAAGTGGTGATATGAACTGCTTCCAGGTACTGTACTGTAACCCCGGTATGGCTCCACCTCTGGCTCCGCCCACACCGGGGCCATATATAGGCCGGCCTCCTGTGGGCGGCTTTCATCTGTACTACTGACTCTGGCTAGGCAAGTTCATGACTAATAAAGCCGACTGTTCACTCGCTCTCTCTGCCTCACTGTGAATTGAGGGTATATCAGTGCCCCCACGTCACAGTCCCGCCCGCGGATCGGTTGGCACCGATCGCGGGCCAGGCCACCGTGGGGGCATCTCCCGGGGCCAGATTCCTCCCCAATACCCCGGAGCCCGCCCGCGCCACCAGGTCCCGCCGGTTAGGGAACTACTCCAATTTACGCCGACGGGACCGGCAACAGACGGGCAGGACTTTGGGCCATCACGGGCTGGAGATTTCGGGCAGCCCCAGCGCCCATTGAGTCACGCCGGACCCCGCCATTCTCCGAGGCAGGCGGTGTAACTCACACCGGGCCACCTTTTGGGGGGCGGGAGAATTAGGAGGACAGCCAACCCCCGGCGATTCACCCACCCAGCGGGGGGTCGGGGGTCGGAGAATCCCGCCCAAGATGTTTACTGTGTGTTTATAAAATGTTAACTGAATTCATAGAAAAAAATAGTTTTTGTATAAAAATACTTTTAGTTCTCTGTTGCATCACACCTGTAAAGTAGACCCTTGTACTCCACATAACTAAAATCTATTTAAAGTTGTGGTTCAGATGAAATCCATGACTCATCCTGCCCCTTCTAACCTTCACATTCTCCCTTTTTATTTTTTCTCCTTCCGGCGTTTATTTAGTTTTTCTTCAAATGTATGTCTGATCTGTGCCTCAACTACTTGTGGTATCAGGTTCGCCATTCTAATCATTATCTGACATATATCCTGCACTCACTATTGGAATAATGATTGGCAGTCTTATATTTATGGGTCCTTGTTTTGGTTTCTCCCAGTGTTGGAAATATATTCTCCATGTCTACCTTATCAAACTATTTCATAATCTTAAAGCCATCCATCAGGTCACACCTCAACCTGAATTTCTCTGGAAAAAAGCCCGGACTGCTCAATGATTGCTGTTAAGTAAAACCCCTCAGTTTTGGTATTGTATTTATTATTTATTATCCTTGTAAATATATTAATGCACCTTCTCCAGTTCTCCAAAAATAATAAAATTTTCATTATTGTCACCAGAAGGTTTACTGCAATTATGACACTGTGAAAATCCCCTAGTCGCCACACTATGATGCCTGTTCAGATTCACTGAGGAAGAATTCAGAATGTCCAATTCACCAAACAGGCATGTCTTTCGGGACTTGTGGAAGGAAACCAGAGCACCCGGAGAAACCGACACAGAGACGGGAGAACGTGCAGACTCCGCACAGACAGTGACCCAAGTCGAGAATTGAACTGGGTCCCTGGCACTGAAGCAAAATTGCTAACTACTGTCCTACCGTGCCGTCCATATAATCCTATATGAAGGCCAGATCACTACTGTGATATAACCATGGTTCTCTACACGTTTAGATTAACTGTAAAGTAACATTATTTTTAAATATCCACAAATTAATATATTTATCGAATTCAACTTCACGCTTGCCATATTGGGAATTTGAACTCATCGGGCGCGATTCTCCGCACTCACGACGGGGCGGAGAATAGCGGGCGGCGCAAATTTTTACGGCAACGCTGGTCCGACGCCCTCCCGCTATTCTCCGAACCCCGCACAAACTCCGAGTCACCATTCCCGCCAAACGCCTCTATTACGCCCCCGACACGACCAGACTCTAGCCACAACGGGGAAGGCATCCCTGAGAACGGGAGGGGGGGTCCAGAGCGGGGGGGAGTGGGGGAGATGGAGGGGGGAGTGGGGGAGATTGAGGGGGGGAGTGGGGGAGATGGAGGGGGGAGTGGGGGAGATTTGGGGGGGGAGTGGGGGAGATGGAGGGGGGAGTGGGGGAGACTGAGGGGGGAGTGGGTGAGATGGAGGGGGGGATGGGGGAGATGGAGGGGGGGAGTGGGGGAGATGGAGGGGGGGGGAGTGGGGGAGATGGGGGGAGTGGGGGAGATGGGGGGGGGATGGGGGAGATGGAGGGGGGAGTGGGGGAGACTGAGGGGGGAGTGGGGGAGATGGAGGGGGGAGTGGGGGAGATGGAGGGGGGAGTGGGGGAGACTGAGGGGGGAGTGGGGGAGACTGAGGGGGGGAGTGGGGGAGATGGAGGGGGGAGTGGGGGAGACTGAGGGGGGAGTGGGGGAGATGGAGTGGGGAGTGGGGGAGACTGAGGGGGGAATGGGGAGATGGAGGGGGGAGTGGGGGAGACTGGGGGGGAGAGGGGGAGATGGAGGGGGGAGTGGGGGAGATGGAGGGAGGAGTGGGGGAGACTGAGGGGGAGTGGGGGAGATGGAGGGGGGAGTGGGGGAGACTGAAGGGGGAGTGGGGGAGATGGAGGGGGGAGTGGGGGAGACTGAGGGGGGAGTGGGGGAGACTGAGGGGGGAGTGGGGGAGATGGAGGAGGGAGTGGGGGAGACTGAGGGGGGAGTGGGGGAGATGGAGGGGGGGAGTGGGGGAGACTGAGGGGGGAGTGGGGGAGACTGAGGGGGGGAGTGAGGGAGATGGAGGGGGGAGTGGGGGAGACTGAGGGGGGAGTGGGGGAAACTGAGGGGGGGAGAGGGAGTGGGGGGGGGGTTAGGTAGAGAGTGAGCGAGTGAGCCGTCCAACCCCGGTTACAAAATGTCTGCCACCATGCCATGGCGTGCCGGTCACGAGGACACGGCGGCTGGTTGCCCTGTGGCTTACGGCCACAGTCCACTGACGCACCGGTGAAGAGGACGTAGTTAACTGCCCATTGGATGCAGAAAGTGACCAGGGGTTAGGCTGCCCGCGTGTCAGCAGCGCGACCAGGCCACCAAGACACACAGGTATCCCGTGGCAGGCGGCTGCCGAGGTGTCGACTAACCTCCGTCTAACATGTCCCGTTTCTCTGCCCCCCACCACCCTTCTGTAGGTTAGCACAATGTCTGCGAACAGAACGGCTATGTTCTGCGCAGTGGTTGGGGCCGCTGCACTGCATTTTGAGATGCAGCAGCATCCACAGCCACAACCCACAATGGCTGCAGAGCCAGCTGCAGCAGCAGAGGGAAGGGCCGAGGAGTTGCCAGTCGTCGAGCAGCATGGGGGGGAGGAGGAGGAGGGGGAGGAGAGAGTGAGGGTGCAGCCACGGCGCCAGAGGCGACGACCAAGGCCGAGGGTGTACCGTGACCGGGTCTCTTTCCTAACAATGACGGACATCATCTGCAGGAGGAGACTCCGGCTGCGTAGACAGACGGTGATACATATCTGTCACCTCGTGGCGCACCTCGCCCCACGTGGAACGGGGGGAGGACACGCGATCCCGGTTGCCATCAAGGTGAAGGTCGCTCTTAACTTCTATGCTACCGGCTCCTTCCAGTCTCCGAGCGGGGACCTCTCCGGGATCTCCCAGTCATCGGTGCATAGGTGCATCTGGAATGTGACCGACGCCCTCTATGCCATCGCGGACCGCTACATCACCTTCCCCGAGGACCAAGCAAGTCAAGACTCACGAGCTCGTGGATTTGCCAACGTGGCCGGGATACCGAGGATGCAGGGGGCAATCGATTGTGTTCACGTCCCCATGCGCCCGCCTGCAGGGGACAGGGACGTGTTCACAAACAGGAGGGGGACATACTCCATGAATATCCAGGTGGTATGCGATCCCCACATGAGGATCATGGACGTCTGTGCAAGGTTCCCAGGGAGTGTGCATGACTCCTACATACTGGCGCAGTCGTTCATCCCTGCGATGTTTGAGGGACGTCCCCCCTGGCTAAGGGGCTGGTTGCTAGGTGACAGGGGTTATCCGCTGAGGTCTTGGCTGATGGCGCCTATACGGAGGCCTCAGACCTATGCGGAAACACGATACAACGAGGCCCATGCAGCAACCAGGGGTGTGGTGGAGCGCTGCCTTGGCCTCCTGAAGATGAGATTCAGGTGCCTGGACCGCTCCGGAGGGGCCCTGCAGTACCAGGCCGACAGGGTTGCTCGCATTGTAGTGGTCTGCTGTGCGCTGCACAATATCGCGATGCAGAGGGGAGATGACCTGCTGCAGGAGGCGGAGGGAGAAGCCAGTGGCAGTGGTGCCAGCACAGAGGAGGAGGAGGAGGAGGAGGAGGAGGAGGAGGAGAGGGAGGAGGAGGAGGAGGAGAGGGAGGAGGAGGCTGGCGGAGTGGTGGGCGCAGCACGCAGACACGACCCAGGTGCTGGTGATGCCCAGGAGGTGGCACAACAGACGCGGCAAGGACGGTGGGCACGCGACGCCCTGGTGGCAGCACGGTTCACGCATCGCATGTGGCGTCCCCGCTGAACGCCAAACCACCACCTGCATCGCTAGTCGTGCAGAGGGTCAACACACAACTGCCACCACCACAGCCCCCCCCCCCCCCCCCCCCCCCCCCCACCCCCTCTCAGTGTACAGTGCTCCACTTCGATATCACCCTTACCACTGGGTCCAGACGGTATGGCACAACATTGATGGCTGTGTCAGCGGGTGTGATCAGTGCCATGTGGAATGATGACAGCCCGCTCTGCGATGAGCTGTGAGCTCAGAATCGTTAGAGACAGTCTGACCCATGGCAATAGCTGAACCACCCACCTTGGTGGCCGCTGATTTCGTCATGGACACTCCATCATGTGCCCGCGTGGGCTAGCTGTGGGAGGGGGTGGGGGGAGGGGCAGGGACTGCACACCCGGCACCGAAGTTTCACCGCTCGTCAACCCCAGCGACACTCGGTCACCATCACGATTCCTGTGACTGTGGAACAATCACACGGTATTACAAGTAAGGTGGAACAGTGCGTTTAATGTTAACAATAATTTACAGGTGCCCTAGCCCCTGCAACTCAACTGTGCCCTTCACCCGTGCCAACTTACTCAGTGTCTATCTTAGTTGCCTTACGGGCCCTACCACTACGTCTACGTGAGTCCCCAGATGATACAGCAGGAGTGGAGGAGGACTGCTGCGAATTGCCCCCTTCGACTCGTTTCTCCTTGGCCAAGCGTTTCCTGGGTCGACCCGGCCTTGATGGGCCAGGCTGCTCTGCGGGCGTCTCGGGTGACATTGTGCCACCCTGCTCTGCCTGCTGCCCACCCGATGCACCAGGGATGGGACGGGGAGAGGCCGAGAATTCCGGGACGTCCCGTGATGGAGTTAATGGGACGGGCCCCGAAACCTCCTCTGCCCTCGGGGAGCCCGGTGGCCCCCAGGCCTCACTTTGGGACAGAGGTGCGAGCGGGGAGGTGCCCCGTCGTGCCCCCGACACCTGGCGATGCCAGTCCTGGAGGCCTGCAACGGTATCGACCAGGATCCGGAGGTTTGCAGACATGGAGTCCAGGGAGTTAGACATTCCCGCCAGGGACTGTGCGACCTCAACCTGTGAGTGCACGACGCCATCCAGCACATGTGTCAGGCGGTTGATGCTCTCGGCGACTGACTGCTGCGACTGGGCCATGACCTGGTGAGACTGGGCCAAGGCCTGCAGGGCGCCGGCAATGTCATTTTGCCTCTGGCACATTGCTGCCTGTGAGAGGGCAACCCTGTCCAGGGCCGAGGATGACGCGTGCACATTAACCCCAACGCCTTGCATAACCTGACCCATCACAGAAACCGTTTCACCCATTGCCTCCACCGTGGATGCCACCCGTGCGGTGTCGGCCTGAATCTCTGCCATAAGCGGCACCACTCCCTGCTCGTGGACGCGGTTCGACTCCTCTAACAGCGTCTGCAGAGTCTGGAAGACAGCCCTCATCCCGTCATTGTTTCCCTGGGTTTCTTGAGGCATCGGCTGTGCGGGTGGGTTGAGAAACTCCAGGAACTCCGAAAACGTCTGGGAGCCAGCTGCATCCTGGGCCTGGTCTGGCCTCCGCGAGTCCGGGCCCTCGGTTGCTCCGACCTCCACCTGCTGTACCTGCTCAGCTGTGATGTGCCAACCAGACTGTGACCTAGGAGACTCATCACTAAGTAGGCCCGCTGGGGTGAGTGTCTGTGGGATGATGGATGGTGTGGGAGATAGCAGTGCTGCAAGCCCGAGGTTGTCGCAATTTAGCGCCTCCTCTATGGTGTGGAGCCGCTCAGAGTCTGGAGGGTTATCGCTGGCCATTTCTGTGGCTTGTGGTCTCGCCACCCTCTGGGCGTCCTGCTCCGCAGATTGGGTTGGGGAGGATGGGACTCCCCGCTGATCAGGCACCCTCTGTCGTTCGTCCCCAGGTGAGGTGGGGGCAGATGCCTGTGTCCGTCTGCAGCCAGACGGCCCTGGTCGTTCGGCATCACGTCCTAGGGAAGAGAATGAGACGGGTTATTTAGATTTGCTCGTCAGGCCGATGGACTGTCCCAGTGGGCAGGGTGTGTGAAGGGACAGAGGATGGGGGAGGTGTCCAAGTGGGCAGGGTGTGTGAAGGGACAGAGGATGGGGGAGGTGTCCAAGTGGGCAGGGTGTGTGAAGGGACAGAGGATGGGGGAGTAGTCCAAGTGGGCAGGGTGTGTGAAGGGACAGAGGATGGGGGAGGGGTGGGTGTTTGTCAAGGAGGGTTGTCTCACTTGCTGCAGATCCGCCAACCTCGCATAGCGCGACTTCCCGGGTGCCAGACCCCTCCACAAGGTCCAGTGCCCTCAGCTCAAATGTGGTGAGGGGGTGCAGGTTGGGCGAACACCCTCCAGTCTTGTGCCGCTCACGGGTGTTGTGAGCGGACTTGGTCTGTTGGGGGAGGGGGCTTAGGTATAT
Organism: Scyliorhinus canicula; assembly: GCF_902713615.1. Lineage (NCBI taxonomy): Eukaryota > Metazoa > Chordata > Chondrichthyes > Carcharhiniformes > Scyliorhinidae > Scyliorhinus > Scyliorhinus canicula. The sequence continues at coordinate 71,104,538 of NC_052147.1, forward strand.
CGTCACAATACGGCAGGTATCAGCAGTCCGTTCAGATACTGGCACAGTTTGGGGGTGAACTTGTCATAAGACCATTGCATCTCTCCACGGAGGCCAGAGCGCTGGGTCTGTGACAACTTTGTGGACCACCCTCAACTAATTCTGCCCCAATCCCCCTCCCGCCCCCCCCCCCCCCCCCCCCCCGTGCCAGTGGGGCAGGTGGGTGATTAAGTTAAGGGGGGAGGGATGGTTGTGACCAGGGGGGCACGCTCTTGGCACTTACCCAGGCAGCCTGGTGAGGTCGTGCAGCTTTTTCCTGCATTGCTCTGCAGAGCGAGGGGTCTGCCCCACAGCACTGACGGCAGCAGCCACCTCACGCCAGGCCTGGCGTACCGCGCTGGCAGGTTGGCGATGCCCTCTACACGGGCAGATGATGCCCCTCCTCTGCTCGACGGCATCGAGCAGTGCGTCAACATCAGCCTCTACAAACCGAGGGGCAGCTCTCCTGGGCTGCGACATCATGGCCGACAGATTCTGTGCTCGCCCGGGCCTTTTTACGGCGCGGGCGGCGTCACGTGGGCGTGTTCGTGTCGTCGCCGCGTTGCTTCGTAATGGCGCACGTAATTGACGCGGCCGCGTTACTAGCCCATTTCCCGGAAGTGAATACTTCGGGAAATGGACCCTTCCCGACCGTCGTGAAACGCCCCCGTTTTTCCCGCCGATTTCCCGATTTTTCGTAAGTCGGGAGAATCGCGCCCATCATCTCTGGAGTATCAGAACCACTGTATGACTATACTCAATCTTCTGATACAAAGTATAACTACCAAGGGAATGCACTCCAATGCAAGCTGACATGAGACAGCAGAGGAAAGAAATCTTCCGCATTTGAGATGAAAACCGTGCTTAGCTATTTATTACATGGCAGAGCCCAAAGTATGATGTTATTTGAAGAACTAAGCATTAAAGTGTGGGCGAAGGTGGTTGTGGGCATATTTGACAGATATGGCTTGTCCCTTCAAGAAATGTCACAGTTGTCTCACCCAATCATTTTTTTTCTCTCAAGTAAATTTTTAAAAAACGATGGTAGGTTTAATATAATTGAATGTCCCAGCCATTAAAATCTTACATGCCTTCTAAGCTCGAAATGGCTGATATGTCATGCTTGGAATGCAAATTCACAAAATGTATTCTACGATTGTCAACAACATTATAAATGTGCTCTCAAAAAATCTACCTCTTCCCATCATCATGAACATATTTGTAAGTTGAGGATTTTCCTTTTCAAACAACTATTTTGTGATTTGTAGTGTCTTACAGACTGAAAAAGCTATCATTTATATATTCAATGGATATTTGGTTAGAATATTCAGATTTTCATTTGCAATTAGTTCAAAACTGTTGGTAAATATACATTGTGTCAAACCGAATAAAATAATTTATTTGAAGAGTCACCAAACATGATGCTTGCAAAACAATTAATGTTAGTTGAAACAATCTTTAACTTCTCGCGTGAAAGCATTATGATGAAGGATGCAAAAGCGAAAGAGCTTAGGAGCAGCCATGTCAGGTTCACTGCATTGTTAAGAACTCAGATGTGCAGCCATGCATATTTTTATTGTCTCCAGACAAACATCTTGTCTGTCGGAAAAGGTTCTGCTGCTTAACATTTAACTGACATCAACCTTTGGAGTCTGGAGCGGAGAGAACTAAACACCAGAGGGAAGTGAGATGATCCCCAAATGAAGGCAATGAATACAAAGGAACAAGGGGCAATTCCATCCAACGTCCAGGCTAACGAAAGAAGAGAAGAAAGTGGGAGCGATGAGAAAGTGAGAACGACCGACCCCTTCCCTCAAAATGCAAATCTTGTACTCTGCCTCTCTGCCCATGTCACCTGAATTCTCTCTGTTTTCATTCGCATTTTGAATGTTGTTTCAAACCAGAACCATGAAATGTTCCAGAGGCTGTCTGAAGTTAAACCTCTCCCCCCCCCCCACCAGAAAATGCTAGAAACACTTAGCAGGCCAGGCAACAGTTGTACAGAGAGAAATGGGCGGAATCATGCCAAAAGATGGTGTCAGTCCCAGCAACAAAATTAGGCAAATCCTGCTGACTCACGGAATCTTGAGCCTCTGAGGGCAAAAAAGTGAGTGGGCATAGTTAATGCCATCACGCTGGCAAGGCGGGGATCCTTAGAGTTGGGAACCGGCTTCAAACAGATCGGGGCGACATCTTTAAAGAGCGCCCCGACCAGCGCTGCAGCTAAGCAACCCCCAGGCCACTTCTCGGAGGTCTTGTGGCTGTATCCCCAGACAGTCATCACCGGCAGATAACCACCAACTATCACCTCTGACAATCATCATTGGCAGATCCTCCTCCACTCAATGTCCGCTCTCCACCTCCTGCCCACAATCCATTCACACACACCTCTGGCCACCATGGAGTTCCCACCAGGGTCCTTCCCTGGCTGGTTGTGCCAAAGGCAGTGCATGTCCGCCCACCCCGTTCCCCGGAAGCCATACTTACCTCTGCGCTCTCAGAGGGATCCCCTGACTGCCTTACGCCTGGCCAGATTAGCTCTAAATGACACTGGTGAGACATCATGCTGAGTCAAGATTCTGTGAGCGGGGAAGGTCTGGAGTGATTGCTTGCTAATTACATGCTAATGTACTAAAATGAGGTTCCCAGGCTTGCACAGTGCGATTCGTATACTTGCATAGAACATACAGTGCAGAAGGAGGCCATTCGGCCCATCGAGTCTGCAGCAACCCACTCAAGCCCTCACTTCCACCCGATCCCAGTAACCCAGGAACCCCTCCTACCCTTTTTGGACACTAAGGGCAATTTAGCATGGCCAATCCACCTAACCTGCACATCTTTGGACTGTGGGAGGAAGCCGGAGCATCTGGAGGAAACCCACACAGACATGGGGAGAACGTGCAGACTCCACACAGACAGTAACCCAAGCCGGGAATCGAACCTGGACCCCTGGAGCTGTGAAGCCACAGTGCTAACCATTGTGCTACCGTGTAGTTCTTCCACATTACTGCACTGAAGTGCAGGCTTTGACATTCGGATCAATCCCTGGAATGGTAGTATTATAACTCCCATGGAGGTCACTGCATCAGGACTATCAGATTCCCCATGACCTCCACTGAATATGAGCTCCCCGGTAAAGGGACTGCGGGGTTTCCTCTTAACAGAGGGTTAGATCACTAGTATAAAAACCTCGACCTGGGTGCAGGTCGGGAGTGAGGCACTTTGGGGAGTGGAGATGTTGGATGGGTTTCTCCATCCCGTCGCGCTAGATTTCTGGTTAAGCACGCAGTCAGGATTCTGCATTTCCCCGGCTGGTCAATGGGGGTTCCCTTTGTGGGGTAGCCCCACGCCCTCGGGAAACCTCTGGGCTGCCGGCAAAACGGAGAATCCCGACGGCGGTGAATTCAGCTCCTTGTACATCGTAAGTAAAACCTAACCTTTGTTTTCTGCCTGCTTTAGCGGATTCTACACCCAGTTAAACCCAGAACCTGGTCATGCAGAGGTGAGAATACTACCCTAAGGCAGACCTGACACACATCATGCGTTATAATGAGTCAGAACCAAAGTACAAACTTTGTTTGTACTTTGGTTCTGACTCATGAAAACTCATCATGCACCATGGCAGCATGGTAGCACAGCAGTAAGCACTGTTGCTTCACAGTGCAAGGGTCCCAGGTTCGATTCCCTGCTTGGGTCACTGTCTGTACGGAGTCTGCACGTTCTCCCTGTATCTGCGTGGGTTTCCTTCGGATTCTCTGGTTTCCTCCCACAAGTCACGAAAGACTGCTGTTAGGTAATTTGGACATTCTGAATTCTCCCTCAGTGTACTCAAACTGATGCCAAAGTGTGGCGACTGGGGGATATTCACAATAACTTGATTGCAGTGTTAATGTAAGACTACTTGTGACAATAAAGATTATTATTATTGTGTCTAATGGTCCATTTTATGTCAGTTCTAAACATTTGGGGCAGCAGGGTAGCATGGTGGTTAGCATAAATGCTTCACAGCTCCAGGGTCCCAGGTTCGATTCCCGGCTGGGTCACTGTCTGTGTGGAGTCTGCACGTCCTCCCCCTGTGTGCGTGGGTTTCCTCCGGGTGCTCCGGTTTCCTCCCACAGTCCAAAGATGTGCGGGTTAGGTGGATTGGCCATGCTAAATTGCCCGTAGTGTCCTAAAAAAGTAAGGTTAATGGGGGGGGTTGTTGGGTTACGGGTATAGGGTGGATACGTGGGTTTGAGTAGGGTGATCGTGGCTCGGCACAACATTGAGGGCCGAAGGGCCTGTTCTGTGCTGTACTGTTCTATGTTCTATGTTCTATCGCATAGGTCTTGTAATATGTATGCATAGGTAATTCATCCAAAGCTTAAAGCTATTTGAGGTAGTGGATTATCATTGTGTCAGAGTTCAACAATTTGAAAATTCCTGAATTGTATTCAGTAAATTTGGGCTCAAGTTAATTGAGAAAGATATGCAAAATATGCAACATAGGTATATTTGGAATATTCTAGGTCACCATTGACCAGAAACATAACTGGATCAGCCACATAAATATTGTGACTGCAAGACCAGGTCAAATGTGGATTATTCCATGATGCTTAACTCACTCCCTGATTCCCAATGCTTTCCCACCATCCATCAGGCACAAGTCAGAGGCGTCAGGGAACTCTGCACTTGCTTGGATGAGTGTATTTTTAAGATTTACAGCCAGGTGAAAAGGAGTAAATATAATTCCCACTCCAAGTCTGACCTTAACAGGGTTTTTTTTGTGAATTTAGAGAGATGTACTTTGCCAATACTGCAGGAGTCCCACTGTGCGTGCTTTCAGATTATAAAGAATGAATCAAATAGGTTTAAATGAAGAGCAAAATAAGTTCATTTAAACTATCCCCTGAATGAAAAAAACTAGGCAAGTCACGATCACCACTCATAAATCACACACATTGAGTATAGGTGATAGAATAAGAGAGAAGCATAAGGGTTTTGTTTTTGCAGGTTTTAAGAAGATAAAACAAAGGAGTATGTGTGTCGTGGAAATCATAATAAAGACAAATTCCTCCAGGCTCGATTTGAGGAAATTTATTTACATAAATATATTTGCGGAGAGTGAGTGTTCTAGCTGCAAAGCCATTGCACTGTACTCTGAGATTCAATTGAAGACAGCATGTTTTTATAATCTGAAGTAAACAGGCATGTTTACATTAAATAGACCTTGGAAAGTACGTATGATGAAATACGCAGTACGTATGTTCTTGCCCTTGGCTAAAAACAACTCGAGTACACATTTTGTTATCTTTCGGAGGACAATATGTTTTCATAATAAAGCCAAGACCAGAATATTTCAGCATTTTCGTTAAAAAGCAGTGTTGACTGTAGTCAAGCATTTCCCAGCCTGCTTCTAAATTGGCAACTCATTAATTTCCCTGTCAACTGTTCTTCGGTTGGTCTCGATGTGATGATTCCATGTCACAGTCATGTTGTTTGGATGTCTTCCTGGGTGTAGTTCTACGGAATAGATTCCCACGTCTTAATCCCAAAAGATCTTGGTTCGCATTAGATTTCTCTTTCTAGGATGGTTACTTTGCAAATCTGTGCACAATACCTCTGAGAGAGAGATTTCTTGCAGCTTTTCAGTCCAGAATTCTGGGCCTGGATTCTCTGTTCCTGGGTCTAGGTGCGGAGGGTCCATGGTGTTCCACGATGAAAAAATGGGTGCCACACACGCACCGATTCTGCTTCCGGTGAGGGGCTAGCCCTGGCGTCGTGTGAAACACCCGCGGAACACGGGAAAAATGGTACGAGAATCGGCAGATCCTGTGGTGATATGCATCACTGTAAATACACAAGTGGTTAATGTAAATACACTACGACTAAGTAAACACTAGAGGGAGCACCAGAGACATCATGACACACAGACATACAGCTAATGAACACATAGAATAGGGCACGGCCAATGGGCAGTCAAGACAGCCAGAAATGACACTGCCGCAAGGGGGCATTACACAACCCATATATAAGGACAGGGCACACATGCTCTCCCTCTTTCCACCGGCGACACTTAGAGAGTAGGACAGGGGCAGATCAGAAGCATCACACCCAGCACCTGGCTTAGAGCAGACTGGTTAGTTGGACTGAATTACTATAGCAAGGTTAGCAGGAGAGTCGAACTCATAAAGAACTTTCAATAAATCACATTGAACTTACTTCAACGTCTGGAGTATCTTTTGGCCAAAGCTGCATCGAGTTGAAGCCTGTGTTATCCCCGAGTACATAACACAACATGGTACCAGTAGTGCCTGTTGAATCTATATAGTTCAACTCAGCAAGATCCATGACTACCACCAACTAGCACGTCATTAACAACAATGACAACAACAATAGAACAACAACTGGTACGAGATGGTACAACTCTGCCCATGAAGGACAATGTTACTGCTCAGCTCAAACAATGGGGAGAGTAAAAACATACCATGACATGTCAACGCATTTTACCATTCACATTTGGTACACTACGGACAAGCAAACCAGCTTTCAGGAAAGGTGTCATCAATAATTGCAACCACAAGCATAAAAAAAAAGAATACACCACAGACAATGAAGCGATTTGACCATTTGAACACCTGCTGATGATTTCTTGGTTACCTAAACACCAGAACACTGACGGCATTCGCAAGGGAATGACAATATCAACATCGACATTTCTATAACAGCACACGAAAGCCACTCAACCGTATAAATTCATGAACTTTGACCTCATAACTATTATTTGGTATTGTATAATCCTCAATGTCATCGTAACTATTTTTTAAGTTTGTATCGTCTTCACAGTCATCATAACTTGTACATGTCATCACTTTTTTACCTGTTTTTGTTCAATTTTTCTTTAACACTGTACAGAAAATATGTAACATGAGAAAAGGGGGATGTGCTGAAACGCATCACTGTAAATACACAAGGGGTTAATGTAAATACAGTACAACTAAGTAAACACTAGAAGGAGCACCAGAGACGTCATGACATGCAGACATACAGCTAAGGAACGCATAGACTAGGACATGACCAATGGGCAGTCAAGACACCCAGAGGTGACACTACCACAAGGGGGCATTACACAACCCATATATAAGGACAGGGCACACATGCTCTCTCTCTTTCCACAGGCGACACTTAGAGAGTAGGACAGGGGCAGATCAGAAGCATCACACCCACCACGTGGCTTAGAGCAGACTGGTTAGTTAGACTGAGTTACTATGGAAAGATTAGCAGGAGAGTCGAACTCATAGAGAACTGTGTTAATGGTTCAATAAATCACATTGAACTTACTTCAACATCTGGAGTATCTTTTGGTCAAAGCTGCATCGAGTTGCAGCCTGTGTTATCCCAGAGTACATAACACAACAGGTCCGTGCTGAACATGTGCAGGGCTGATAAGCAACATGCGTATGCCTACACCCCCTACACATGCACTGATCGCGCTGGAAAAGATGGCGCCGGTTGTGCTGGGCCTGTCGACCCTGACCCCACAGCCCACCCCCTGCCACACCCCATGACTCCCCCCAGACCTGGCAGCAGCTCCCCGGCCAGCGGCATGGCTCCCGATGGAGTATGATGGTGCTGGACACTGTCCACACGCCCTCGCTCCCCACAGCCACCATGCCAGGCTCACGACCGCTGAGATCACACATGTCCTGCGCCGTCGGGAACTCGGCCCATCGGAGATGGAGCATCGCGGGTGGGCCTGGTAATGATATTCAACGGGGTTGCTACTGTGCGTGGCGCACATCTCGATGACGCCGATTGGAGGGAGCGGAACATTGCAACCAGGCATCAATCCGCCCCACCGCGATTTTGGCATCGGGAACCATTCTCCGCCTGATTGCCGTTCCTGATTTCGGCGTTGAGCAACAGAGAATCCCACCCCTGATCTTTGATCTCCCTAGCTAGGCAAACAGTTCTTAAACTTCTGTAGGTTGTATATTCCAGAGGAATTCAAGTATTCCATATCTGTCGTCATCATTGGGGTTTTGTTTGACCAAGTAATTACATGTTGATGTCTCATCTTAGAAATGTTTGAAAAGTTTTAGAATAGTGTAAAGTCTAACAGGAGATGGGTTCTTTAACGTTACCCCATGGATTTGAGTGTTTGTTCCTTTTTATCCCTCTTGAGGGAATGAAATTTTGCATATTTTAGCTGGCTGGCAGACTTCCATTGTCTGAATAGGTTTACAGTACATTGTTTATTTCAAATCTAGCCAGAAAAAGAAGCATTAAAAATGTATCTTTTTTTTTAAAAGAAAGCACGTCCTCATAATAAACAACAAACAAGAAGCATGGCACCACCCAGGACAAAGCAGCCTGCTTTATTGGCACCCCATCTGCCATCTTGAGCATTTTCTCCCTCCACCACCACCACAATGATGAGCAGAAGATGCACTACAGAAACTTGCCAATGCTTCTTTGACAGTTCCTTGATCATTACCACCTATAGGAATGGGAGGAGCAGGTGCGCAGGTCTACCAATGACTTCATGTTTCGCGCCAAGTCTCATACCATCCTGACTTGGAACTCTATCAACGTTCCTTCATCTCTATTGGATCAACATGCTGGAATGTCCTACCTCGCAGTAAAGTGCGAGAACTTGCACAACATGGATCGCATCAATTCAAAAAGGAAGCTCACCAGCAATTTGTCAAGGACATGGTGTGAGTGCCCAATTTGGGATGGGCAACAGAGGCGGCATTGCCAGCGATGATCAAATCTCCCTGAACAAATAATAAAAAACAATGTGGCACTTGCAGCAGTGACATGAGAGCATCAAACATCTAGGCCAAATTTTTCTTGTCAGTCCTGCCAGTGGGACCCTCCCATCCCCCAAAGGTGACCCACCTGCCATGCACGGGTCCCTGGTGGCAGAGGGTGCAAATAATGGTGAAACCCATTGACGGGGGATCAAAATATCCCACCACCGGCCAATAGTGAGCTCCCTTTATTGCCGCAAAATGTGCCACAGGAGGTGCAAGGAAAATCCCACCTCTAGTTTCACTCATTTGCACAGCGAATGTAAAGAGCTCACAATTTGGTGCCCAACATATAAAAAGATTCAGTTCTCTTGAGACACACATAAGCTACAGAAATTTGAAGTGGAAGACGCAAAGAATAAGTTGCGAGTGATATCCTACTCCACTGGAATATTTTTATTCTGTACAAGAAGTACTACTACTGAGGTAGTGTTTTGTTGACAGGAAGCCTAAATGAACAGGAGCTCAAGGAGTCAGTCTGTCACAATCAAACCAATGGTGATGGAGCAGTTCTGAAGGACAAGTGGAGTCAGCAGCTGCAAGAAGCAAGCAAAAGTGCATTTAAGGAAAACCTGGATAAGTAGATGAAGGGGAAAGGAATATAAGGATATGCTGGTAGGGTTAGATGAAGGTGGGTGGATGAAGCCTATACCAGGGCCAGAATTAGCCTGATGGGCTGAATGGCTTGCTTCCATGCTGTACTATTGAGGCAATCCGCAGTAATGCACTCATACAACAGCAAGGGGGCAGAATTCAGGGCAGGAAGGGTACCAGCAGGAACAGATCTGAGCTGCTCATTGTAGAGTGAAAAATTCCCAGGAGAGGAGCAGGAAACTGAGTTACAGAAACAAACAAGGACTGAAAGTTGTGAAACTAACTCAAATAGCCTAACGTTAAATATCTCCTGTTTTTCCTACTCACCCAATCTCATTTGTTTCTTATGGGCAAGATCCATAACATCAATAATGATTCTTTTCTACCTCCATCCAGTTTAAAAACTTAGGGCGGGATTCTCTGATCCTGAGGCTAAGTGTTGATGCCGTTGTAAACACCGTCGCGTTCCTCGACAGAGTCAACAGGCCCCCAGGAGTAGCGTTTCTGAGCCCTTCAGTAGGCTAGCATGGCACTGGAGCGACCCACGCCGCTCCAGCTGCCGATACTGGTGTCAGATGGGTGCCGCAGGTCTGCGCATGCATGCCGTAACCGGCGCAAATGCGTGCATGCTCACTACGACCGGCGCGCCTGCGCGCATGCGTGGTGGCTTCCTTCTCCGTGCCGGCCCCAACGAAACATGGCATAGGGCTACAGGGGCTGGCACGGAGAAAAAGCGGCCCCTAGCACGAGAAGCCGGCCCGCCGATCGGTAGGCTCCGATCGTGGGCCAGGCCACAGCGGAGGACCCCCCGGGGTCAGACCCCCCCCCCCCCCCCAAACCAGGCCGCCCCAGGAAGGATGCACGGCGAGGTCCCGCCGGGTAAGACCACACGTGGATGCCATCGGCGGGACTCGGATTTTTTTTGTGGCCACCCGGCCCATCCAGGGCAGAGAATCGCCTGACTGCCGCTGCACCGACCGCGCCGGCGCCAATTCTCCGCTCACCGGGGCAGCGTCGCGCGATTCGCGCCCGGCGTGGGCTCAGAGAAACCCGCTCTTAATTCTCTTTGCCATCAAAATGTTATCCATAGTGCTGCATTTTTAATAATGAGCTCTTCCTATGCTGAAGCTGTCGAAACCTTTTGAAAATCTGCGTACTAAACATTTCAAGCGCTTTTTTAATCCATCACTATTATCTACTCCAATTTGTTAAGCACAGCTTACTTTTTGAAAAGCCGTTTTGACTTTCTTTAATTAACCCATATTGCTCAAGGTAAGGATTAATTTTATCTCATATTCTGCCCTCTGGAGGTTTACCCATTAATAATATTATGTCACCAGGTGGCATTTGGTTTATTCCATTAGCAATCCTGTCCCCTGGAAAAATATAAAAGATTATGATCAGAAGCACTGCTATTCTCCTTTGCCGTTCCCAGAATTCCAGAGTACATGCCATCAGGCCATAATGCCATTTCTAAATTGAGTTCAATCAGTTTCAAAGTTCTTTATCTTTAATTAATCTATTAAATTGCTCTGCATCCTCCTCCTGCAACCTTTCATTCTCACCGCCACCTTTCTGGAAAAAACATGGTAAAATATTTTGTTTTCTATCTTTGCCATTCCTTCATCCTCTAAGAAAATTTCCTTCAAATCACAAATCAGTCCTAATCTTTTGTTAAGTAGCTGTTACCTTCTATGCTTTTGTAAAATATTTTCCTATTTCCCCTGACGTTACCTTGCTATTTTACTGAGGTTGTGATCTGCAGACCGCGTATGGCCCGAAAGGGGGTGCAACGTGGCAGGTAGATGCTGGGAGAGGCCTCCCTTGGACTTGCCGATGGCCAGTATGCCTCACGTGATTTTACGCAGTCTCATACGGCTAAGTGAGTTTGAGAGCCCCTTAACCGTGCTGACGTTAGCTCTAACCAGCTATTGGCCTCCTCAGTATTATGGGCCAGGGTTTAGAGAACACCAAAATATATCATGAAGTTCACCTGACCCACAACTTGGAATAGATTTTGGTTATGGAGAGCACAAGGTCCCACTTTATAGGTGTGATGCAACAGAGATCTAAAGTATTTTTAAACAAAACAATGTTTAAACGAAACAAAACAATGTTTACTCTGGGAATCCAGTTAACATTTTATAAACACACAGTAAACATCTTATCAACTATCAACACTGATACACCCCCCCAAAGATACAGTACTCTATAGGTAACCCTTAGTAACTTTCCGAACAACATCCATAAGTCAAAGACCCTTTTTAACTAAGACAGTAGGTTTGCATTCCTTACAGAAACAGGTATTACTTTGAAGTCATCAAGTGATCTGGAGACATTCTTTAGCATGCAGAGAGAGAGAGAGACCAAAATACACCTCCTTGGTTTGAATGCAGCTCTCCAACTGAAAACGAAACTAAAACTCAGCATCAAAAACAGCTTCCAGCTCAAAACGAAAGTAAAAAGCAGAGCCAGAGCCCAGCTTCACCCACACAATGATGTCACTGCAGCCACTTGAGAAGGCAAACATTTCTTAAAGTGACATTCCCATAACACCAGGAGACCCCAGTCGGGCACCGTTTAGTACTGGTCCAGGCAAACGTGGAACAAAACCTGGGGGACATCACAGACCATTCGAAGCCGCTGGGTGGTCAGGGATAAGGTACAGAACCCTGGCTCTCTCCCTGGTACCCAGGCATCTTGGTACTCTCAGGCTGGCAGGAGAACTGCCAGGGTGACCATGAGGCAGTGCCAAGGGTCAGGGACTGGGAGGGGCATGTCCATGAAAGGAGGGATGAGGGGGATGTGAAGGGTGGAGGGTATGAAGGAGCCTCATAAAGTTTAGGGATGGTGAAGAGTGGCAGTCCTGAAAGGGGGTGTGGGAAGGCCTGAAAAGGGGGGACCTCAGTGATCCCACAGCAGAGTTTCCTCACATGAGGGGATGTGGGGTAATACCCATGTTGGGGGTGACATGACACTTGGGTGGGGATTCGGGGATGCCGACCTCACCCGCTTGCTGGACATGTTGGAGTCGAGCCGGGACACCCTGTTCCCACAAGGGGCTCGGCAGGTCAGCCACTGGGCAGCCAGTGCTGCCTGGGAGGATGTGGCAATGGCCGTCAGCATGGGGAGCATGATCCGGAGGACAGCCACACAGTGCCGCAAAAAGCTAAGTGACCTCCACTGGGCCGCACTCATGAGTTGGCATTGGTGCCCAGCACCAGTCCCAGCTGAGGGGTCCCAAAGGCCAAGGGCACAGGAGATAGCGCCGACAATGCGCGGCACCGAGGCCAACATTGCTAGGGTGGTGACCACAGTGGACCTGGAGCACAATGTCAGCACCATGGTGTTGCCCAGTCAGTTACGGGGATGGCTGAATGCCTCGGCAGCATGACCCAGTTGCTAGGGGACGTGTCCCTGATGCAGGTGGACCTTTCTGAGGTGCTGTGGAGCATTTCCCAGTCTCAGGTGGACATCGGTGAGGTGCTCCAGAGCATATCCCAGTCTCTGGGGCCCGTGTCCCAGGCGTGGGTGGACATTAGAGAGGCACTGCAGAACATGGTCTGCTCAGGGATGAGGCGCCGCTGAGGGTGTCGCCTTCATGATGCAAACACTGGGGAGTGCAGCCATCTCAGATGGCCACCTGCAAAGGATCATGGGAATTATGGCCAACCCAGGACTCAGACAGACTCAGAGCTTGTGTGTGTATTTGCAACCCAGATAGCTAGACACGATCAAAACCCCCGCTTGTTTGCATTCTAATAGCCCATTTCCCCAAAAGAACTGTTCTCAGGTAACCGATACAGATACAGGCTAAGCTCCCTTTACTCAGTGAGCCCAAACAGCCAAGGTCAATGACCGCTAAGGACACGCCCAGCCATCAAGGCACCCGCCCCTTAATTGGCCAAAATCAAAGGCAGTGATTGAAGCCTGTTGAATTATTATGTCCAAAGCTAAGGGCCGCTCCAAAGAGCACGAAATCCCAGAGGGATAAAAAGAGACACAGCCATGTGTTCGGTCTCTCTTGTCCCCGGCCTACGCCTAAAACCAAGTGTAGCATTATGACCAGAAGACAAGACCAACGATCGCTACCAGTCGGATGAGCCCAGCAGAAATGAAGCCACTTTTTCTACCCAGCCACGCAAGGTCTGAACAAAGGCCTTGTTCATCTGCAAATAGCCGATTGCCCTGAAGTTAAGTATAGGTTATTGTAGTTGTTAGGTGTAGTTTAACTTGTAGCATTTTATGTTGCATGTCGAAGTAATCCTTGTGTGTAAATACACTATCTTTGAACTTGAACTGACTAAATGGTTGTTTGGTCTTTGATCGATATCCAGTAAAGCCTTGTGTTGGTATCATTTAATACCTGTCGACTCTGAAAAGCAATATTATCATTAATAATTGCCATATCTAGTTAATTTGGCAACATTATTGGTGCCGATTGGGGGATAGTATTCCTGGTTCGAATCCCGGCTCTGGGACACTGTCCATGTGGAGGGTGCACATTCTCCCCGCGTCTGCGTGGGTTTCACCCCCACAACTCAAACATGTGAAGGTTAGGTGGATTGGCCTAACTAAATTGCCCATTGATTGGGAAAAAAAAATTGGGTACTCTAAATTTATTTTTAAAAAGTGACCCAATATTATAGTCTCTTTTCGTCTAATATCTCACATGATCTATAGTATCCTCCCAATATATAGCTATTCCCTTCTGTTGCTTAACACTATCCAACAAGGTTGCTAAAGCAGCTTCTGGAATCATCCCCATGTCGCAAAGTGGGATCTTTTAGTATTACAGCCACGTCGCCAAACAATTTTTTAATAATCTACATTTCTTGAATATTTTGGGACCAGCACTGTTGAGCTTTCACTCCTGCCCTGTTCATGCGATTATGTCATCTCCTCTCCCAGAATACATTGGGCGCGATTCTCCAGAAAAACTTCCAAGTCTTGAAGCAAGCGGGAATTGCCGAGGAAAACCAGGAACACAATTCAACGTTAATTGGTCCACTTAACAAGGCCTCACAGGCTTTTCGCCATAAATAATGCCTCGCCAGCCTCCCGCTAATAAGCTCGAGCAGCACTTAAAATGCACTTGCTCAGCCAACCCAGCCAGCTCGCAATAATGGTGCTGAAAAAACCGGCCCCAAGATTCGGGAATACTGAGCTGGGCAGGCTCCCGGATGCGTTGGAGGCCAGGAGGGATGTCCTATTTCCCCGAGGGTCCCAGAGGGTGAGCCACAAGGCAGCAGTGCTGCCTGGGACGAGGTGGCGGCAGCCTTTAGTTCCAGCAGCATGACAAAGAAGGCTGGCCAGCAGTGCAGGAAGAAGGTCAACGACCTAGCACAACCGAGGAGACACCACCCACACCCCCTCATCACCAAGGGAACATCCACCCCCCAACTGTCCAAGTGACCCTCAGCTCTCCCTCCTCCTTTCTCCCCCAACCCCGCCTTCACACCCACTCTCCCACCACTGAACCACGCGTGTGGCAAACGATGCTCTCTCTGTGTCTCCTCAGGAAAAGCTCCCCCATAATCGGCAGCAGAGGGACCAGACTGGCGGTGGGGTGCTAGACTTGAGAATCCTCGCCTCCTTCGAGGAGCGGGCCCTGGAGGTAACTGTCATGGCTGAGGACAAATCGGTCACCCACACGGTGGCTGGCAGACCCACAGAGGTGGGGAACCACTGGGCTCCACCCGGGCGGCCTGTCTAACGTGAGTAGTAATTACCTTATTGACTGAGACATCCCTCCCACTGACCACATGTCCATTCTCCTGCAGGTCCTCCGGCCGACCTGGATGGCCCCCTCTCCTGACTCCGAGGAGGAGGCCTCGGAGGAGAGCTCCGAGGATGCCACCATGGTCGCGGCACAGCTGTCATCCCCACCCTCCACCAGCGTGGATACACACATTTCAGTATATATTCAGGAAATATTAGTGGACAGGCTTCTCGGGCACAATCTGGTGAGCACCACACTGCTGCTGTTGTAGATCAGGGGGAGGCAGGAACCCCCAGGCGAGACAGCAGTCGGAAGGCTACTGGATCCCAGGACCCAGCTGGGTCTCAGTTTGATGCTGGGCGCCTGGATCAGGGTTACCTGGAGCAGATGGAGGTGATAGGGAGCAGCTGGGATGTTCAGAGGGAAATGTCAGCATCACTCCAGTAGATTCATAGCCACTTGGAGGAGTCCGAGAGGCTATGGGCACAGGAGATGGTGCCGGCAATGAGTGGAACCAAGGCCAACACTGCAAGGGTGACAACCGCAGTGGAAAGCCTGGTGCATGATGTCAGTGTGGTGATATGCATCACTGTAAATACACAAGGGGTTAATGTAAATACACGTAGACAAGATAGACACTAGAGGGAGCACCAGAGACATGACACACAGACATTCAACCAATAGGTCAGAAAGATAGGACACGACCAATGGGCATTCACGACACACACAGAGGTGACACTACCACAGGGGGGCATTACACCAACCCATATAAAAGGACACAGCACACATGATCTTCCTCTTTACAGTGGAGACTCTCAGTGAGTACACAGGGTTGATTGAACACATCACACCCACCACATGGATCGTAGCAGACTGGTTAAATAATCTGAGTAGCTATAGCAGAATTAACAGGAGAGTTGAATCCAAGTAGGAGAATCGTTAACAGATTAATAAATGTGTTAAAGCTATCTCCAAGTCTGAACCTTCCTTTGTCAGAGTGCACATCAAGGGAGCAGCTTATGCTACGTCAAGAGCATAACAAAACAGTCAGCACCACGAGTGAAGGTGTCCAAGGCGTTGCACAGTCCATGACGGCCATGGCTGAGGGTCTCGACAGAATGACCACCTCGCTGGGGGATGTCACCCAGTACCAGGCCAGCCTTGATGAGGTTCTATGGGATATGTCCACTCTCAGATAGGCATGGCCGAGGCGCTGCGGAGCTTGTCCCAGCTGCAGGTGGGCATGGCTGAGGCGTTGCAGAGCATGTCCCAGTCACTGAGGAGCATCACTGAGGGCGTCGCCACCATAGTTCAGACCAGAGCCAGATGATGCAGAGGCAGTCGGGGCTCAAACCAGCTGCCCCTCTGTCCCAACGTGAACCCCAGGACCCCACGGGCATCGATCATGAAACTGGGGTCATTGCCGATGAGGGAGCGAGAGGAGGTAGGACACACAGAGGCGTTTCTGAGGGCTGCTGGGCCGGACAATGGCTGGGCTTGGTGGGTTGGGGGGGCGGGGGTCATGCCAGGAACTAGGGGGGGAACGGGCTGAGTGGCTGGGACGACACCCCTACGAGTCTGGGGCTGTGATCTGGCATGGACGGCCATTTCCGTGGCCTGCAAGGCAGCTACCTTTCTGTGCACACCACTGACCAAAACCCTTGGCCCCTGGTCCTGCAGAGTGACACCAGTCTTATGGGTGCCCCCACACCCCTCACCCCCTCACCCCACGCTCCACCGTAAACCGTCCCTCCCAACCAGCCGCCACCAGCTGCCGGGGCATCAGGCAGCTCACCCAGGGCAGCGCCCACTCTAGCCCCTCAGGGGGCACTGGACGGGGCCACAGAGCATACCACTGGCATGGGCAGTGCCAGCCGATGGTATCCCTGGCATCAGGGATAGGCACCAGGGACAGAGTCCCCATGGTGCTGGGCAATGATGTGGCCAGGGGTGAAGAGATGGAGGGGGGACATGCGGGGGCAGAGCCAACCGGGGCCACCATGTACCCATTGGACATGTTTGGGGACAGGGGGATACACCATGCACCCCCTGCAAGCAATGGATATTGGAATTCAACCAGCAATGGTGGCATTCCTCATTGTTGGGGGTGCCTTGGGGCTGTACGAGCTGGCACTGTTTGAGGAGGAGGAAGCTGCAGCAGCAGAGCATGCCACAGAGGTGCAGGAGGCAGCCGCCCAGGAAGGAGTGCCTGCCACCCAACCGGTCAAGGAGGAGAAGCACGAGGTGGCAAGGAAGCCTCGCGTGTACCAGCAGTGTCTGTCATTCGAGGACCTGCTAGACCGGGCAGGTCTTCAAAGACTCCGGCTGAGCAGGGAGACAGTACAACATATCTGCCAGATCATGGCACACCTGGCACCGCAGGGGTATGGGGGAAGTCACCTGCAGGGGTATGGGTAAGGTGGCCGTCAAGGTGACGATTGCCCTGAGCTTTTACGCCACAGGGTCCTTCCAGGCACTGAGTGGGAGCCTGTCCGGGTCCTCACAGACCTCAGTTCACATGTGTATCTGCACCATCCGCGCCATGGTGGCCCAAATGCGCAGTAGGCTCAATACATCCATTTCAATGTTGACCCACCAGAATGCCCGAGCAGCGGGGTTCGCAGCCATCGCCGACATGCCCAGGTCCATGGGTGATCGACGGGTTGCATACCGCCCTATGAGCACCTGCAGATGACAGACTGCCCTACACAAACTGACAAGGAATCCACTCGATGAACGTGCAGCTAATATGTGACCACCAGCTGCGCTTCATGTATGACTGCGCCCGATACCCTGGCAGTGTGAAGGACGTCTTCTACTGGCACACTCAACGAATCCTGACATGTTCAAGATGCTCCCCCGGATGGGGGGGTTGGCTCTTGGTGACAGGGGTTATCCATTGCGGTCGTGGCTGATGACACCTATCCAGAATCCACAGACCGACACCAAGACCTGCTTCAGCGACCAGGTGCGTGATAGAGCGGTGCTTCAGCCTCCTGGACCTCTCTGGAGGGGCGCTTCAGTATGATGCTGAGAGGGTTGCCCGATCGTTAGACTCCTCCAACTGCAACTGCACCTGCAGGTACTGGATGCTCGCCGACAACCCCTCGTGTAGTCCCTGGCTCTGTGACTGCATCTCCACGATCGATGGGACTGTCCGTGCCAGAAGCCCAAAACCTGTCTGGACAGCAGCTAGTTGCTGGGGCTAGCCCGCACTCCAACCGCCTGCACCCTCAGGTATTCCTACCTCCACCTGATGTACCAGATCAGCTGTGTGATGAGCATCAGATAGTGTCCCAGGAGCTCTTTACTAAAATGCCCAATCGAGGTGAGTGTCTCTGGGATGGTGGAGGGTGTTGGAGACAACTGTGACGCGAAATCCGTGTCATCCTCAGACTCGAGCTCTGAGGTCTCCTGGGTCTCAGGTGGAGGACGGCCATCTGAGCTTCTCTCATCACTGCTCGGCTCACCGGGGCGGAGGGGGATTCAGGCACTGTCTGGGGGGGGGGGGGGGGGGGACACCGGGTGGATCCACCCCATCATCAGCAGGTCGGACAAGACACATGGTTAGGACCGTGGGCCGGAGGGTGGTAAGGGTGGCAGGGGTATGGGTGAGGATGAGAGTGGTGTGGAGGGGTGTTGAGGGTGGTGTGGGGGTGAGGGTGAGGGGGGGTAAGGGTGGAGTTGGGGTGAGGTTGGTGCGGAGGTGGTGTTGGGGTGTTTGACACACATATCACGGGGAACCGCCACTCAGCAGGGTTTCATTTCCTCTCGCCTGCTTCCGACCCCCACCCCGGCCGTAGTGATCTCTGTATGTACATGTACACAAGGGGTTAATGTACAATCAGGAGCACCACATGATCACTAAAGGGCCGGACCAACGGGGGTATATCTTGTGTTGCCCTATTATGTATTCTCATGTATTTTCTTGAATTTTGTTTAATTCCCTTTTCTTCCATGTACTGAATGATCTGTTGAGCTGCTTGCAGAAAAATACTTTTCACTGTACCTCGGTACACGTGACAATAAACAAATCCAATCCAATCCAATCCAATAAAAAGCAAGCACATCGTGTCACTCTCTCACTTTTGGGTGCACTGTGACCAGGACAGGAGTATCAGATTAGCTTAGATGGTTAGCGGAGTTACCTGTAGTTCCTGTAGTTAGATCTTGTTAACCTTATCCTTAGCCTCCTTCCCGGACCTGGGTACAGTCAACCGCCTCTCCTCCACCGCGTCCAAGAGGATCTCCAGCTCAGGGTTTGTGAACCAAGATGCCGTTCTGCTCGCTGCTATCTTGTTGGCTGGGATGGTGTGTGTGGGGAGTGAAGTGTGTATATGTGGCTGCAGCTTGTCAGCCTCCTATTTATAAATCACAATTCCTGCAAATTCCACCCCATTTCTCCATGGAATTGATTGTGTTCCATGTGAGGCCGGTGCTAACTCCTTAACAGTAGCTGAATCAGTCCAGGTGCAGCACCAGTTTTGCTGTCGTGGAAGTCCATGAATTCTGCAACGGCGTCAACACTCTGAGGAACGGAGAATCCCGCTGTATGTTTCCCCGTCAGATCTGAATTGCTTCTGGTTTGCACTAGAGCTAGGAACAGCGCCTAGGAGCAATTCCTATTCCTTGCCATACAAATTTATGCATGGTGGGAAACGCAAGTGAATCCATTTGAATCCTGCATCTGGAGGATCCCCCCCCCCCCCCCCCCCCACACACACATAATGCAAATCTTGACCATTCCCTGCTGACAAGTAGGGGCACCCGCACGCCCCCCCCCCCCCCCCTCCCCCCCGCCATCCACAGGCATTGCTGGGTCATTCCCCTCCACCACAGCACACACACATGAGGGTGACCTGATCCTCCCCCATCAATGAAGAATCCAGCATTGGTCCCAGCCCTGTTCACAGAAGTCTGTTTCAATTATAAGGACAGCAGACTTCACTCGTGTGTACTCAGTGAGAGGTCTTTATTGAATTGACCTTAAGATATCTGCTTCCACAGGCAACTCATGTCATAGTCATATGTCTACATAAAGTTAGACTTGTCTATCAGTTCATTAGAAAACACCAATATCTCTCTCAATAGCATGTCAGCGATTTACATTTTCCTTGCTTGTATGTCATGTCCAAATGGTTTCTTTGTAAATGAAATGAAAATCGATTATTGTCACGAGCAGGCTTCAATGAAGTTACTGTGAAAAGCCCCTAGTCGCCACATTCCAGCGCCTGTCCGGGGAGGCTGGTACGGGAATCGAACCGTGCTGCTGGCCTGCTTGGTCTGCTTTAAAAGCCAGCGATTTAGCCTGGTGAGCTCTTTGGAGAAGATAGTAGTGGTTTGTGAGAAATGCTTTGAAGGGGCTTGTGGTCAAATTCCACTGTTACTTTGTCTCTTCCCAGCAGTTATTGATGAAAATACTCACAGGCAAAAACAATAATAGCCAGGCACTTTTTCTTGATCTCAGTGTGGCGGCATTCCATTGGGCACGATCCAATGGCCACGCTGCACCCAAAAAGCAGCTCGCCACGCTGCAGCATTGCCGATAAAAGCTGGGAGAACCCTATTCCCGGGATCTACCCAGCTTGTAACAACTCGCGGGATATAAAATTATGTGCAGGATCACTGTTTGGCTCGTCTCACTTTAATGTGCTGATTCCCGAGGTACCTGAGGCTTTGGGATCGTTTCCCTTTGCCTCAGAGTTGTTGGGCGAGCATGGTTCAGCACTGGGCCCCACAAATGGGGACCAGATGGAACAGTACTGGTGTGGGTCTCCCAGGCGATTGGAGGCCCCCAGCTGCATGCCCTTTGGACATGGTGATGCCCTCCAGACTGGCAGCCAGGTGGCATTGCCAAGGTGCCCAGATGGCACCAGCAGATGTCCAGGTGGCATTGTCAGTTAGCATAGGCACTGACTGGGTGCCACGTTGGGAATGCCAAGCTGGCAGTTTTTGTTAGTGTGTGATTGGGCCAGGGGTTCCCTGTATGTGTGTTGGTGGAGTGTGGTGAGGAGGAGCTGGGACTCTCCCATAGTGTGTTTGGGCTGTAGGGGCAGGGTGTCATTTAAAAATGGCGCCGCGATCTCTCGCTACACTGGGGGGTTCTGGCGACTGGAGTTCCCTAGCGTACAAAATGGGATTATGTGCGTCCGTGGCTGCATGTTTCCCACTGTGGCCACTTATTCAACATGGTTGTATAGCCATGTGTTTCTCGGCACTGCAAGAGCTGGGAAACATGCAGCTAAATGCGCTCACTATGTAACTTTGTTTCCAATTAGTTGAATTGAGCCCCTTGACATTAGTGCACTGAATGTAAATCCTTGCTGCATCAGTGTTGCTCCTAGAACCGTCTCGCCAGCGTCGCACTGTAAGATAACTGTCTTCTTGACATCATAATATTTCATACTGACATTGTTGTCATTAGTTGTTTGATTTTAGTGAACGCTACTTCTTGTTCTGTTCCCCAATACCACTGCACTTCTTTGGGAGGGAGCTTGCGTACACACTCCTACAACAAATTAGGCAAAGATTTTGCCAAATGGTTCATGAATCCAACAAATTGTTGCACTGCTTTCACGTACATTGGCCACTGCATTGCTGCTTCAGCTCTCATCTTTTCAGGATCAGGATGAAGACTTTTTGCCGTCAGTACATGACCTACCTACTTAACTTCAGGCACCTTCAGTTGCAATTATTTCTTGTTCAGCTTCAGGTTCATCTAGCTAGCTCTCTCCATTAGTAGCATTCAATTCTGGACATGATAAGCTGTGGCTTCTTCCATTGTGTCTCCATATCCACAGACTAGTAGATTATCCACTATGGTTTCCACTCTGGGAAGATCACTGACCCTCTCATGCGTTAATTCAATCGTTGCATGCGCAACCATTTATATCTCCCAAACTGTGTCCAGAAAGTTGTTAGAAAGCTACTGCTTTCATCAGCTTCACTCGCCAGTAACCAGCCTTCACATCTTGCGTAGTGAAAATCTTTGCCTTGGCATGTTGTGGCAAAATTCCTATGATGGTTGGCATGGGATCGTGAGATCTCTTCAGTGCTTTATTTAGATCCTTTAGGTCTGAGCCTACCCGCAGCTTTCCAGATTGTTTCATTGCTACCAAGTTGGTAGCCAGTCTGTAGGAGTTGTCACTATCTGGATTACTCCCTTCTTTTCCAGCACATTTGTCTTGTTTTTTCAGGCTAGACTGGAGGGCAGCTGGAACTCTTCTCGCCTGATGCTGAATTGGTCGTCATCTACTTCGAGATCGTTTTCTCCTTGTCGACATTCCAACTTAGTAAACACATCATTGTACTCCTCTAGGATATGTTCGACAGTCAATGGTTTTGTGTGCGTAGACACCTTGTGAACCTCTATTGGCATGTTCAGGGTTACCAGTACAATCTTTAGACTGCCTTCAACTGAAATCAGTAGCCATTTATGATATGGGAATTCAGATTTCCTTCTCGCCATTTTATTGGGATCTCAGACTAATTTGGCCTCTCGATATGAGTATTATCCCATAATATAGCCTCAACTTTACTTTTGAGGATTTCAAAGAACAAAGCACAATACAGCAGTTCTTCAAACTCAGGGGTGCGGTGGGGCTCCGGCGGGTGTCGGGGGGGTCGCGGAGCCATCCTTCACGGCACTCCCGATCGCGCAAATCCCCGCGCAGCAGCCGGCTTTTAATAACGCTGGCTGCAAGCGGCCTTTAAAATGGCCATGAACATGTAAAAAAAATTTGGCTGCATTGCACATGCG
The DNA here is from genome assembly GCF_902713615.1 of Scyliorhinus canicula. NCBI lineage: Eukaryota > Metazoa > Chordata > Chondrichthyes > Carcharhiniformes > Scyliorhinidae > Scyliorhinus > Scyliorhinus canicula. The sequence continues at coordinate 71,127,426 of NC_052147.1, forward strand.
CGCCGATGATCGGGCACGCATGCGCAGTGCTGCCGCTATTTATTTAAACGGTCGCAGCTTTTTGTTTCAAGTTTGGGGGGGGGGTTTATTCATTTTATTCATTTATTTTATTCATTTAACTTTTATTTTTTTCATTTATTTTATTGATTTTTTTTTTACAAGTTCGGGGGTGTTTTATTCATTTTATTCATTTATTTTATTCATTAAATTTTTATTTTTTTCATTTATTTTACTCATTTTATTTTTTTTACAAGTTCGGGGGTGTTTTACTCATTTTATTCATTTATTTTATTCATTTAATTTTTTTTTCATTTATTTTATTCATTTTATTTTTTTTACAAGTTCATTTATTTTATTCACTTAATTTTTATTTTTTTCATTTATTTTATTCATTTTATTTTTTTTACAAGTTCGGGGGGGTTTCATTTGATAAAATTTTACAGGAAAAAAATGCAGAACTTTGGACAGATGGAGACTCCATACTTTCCGACACATCCAACAGATTCCATTGGAGGAGCATGTACGAGGGCCAAAGGGATCCAAAGCCATTTCCTCCATTTTTATCAGCAGCAAACAAGGTAAGAGAAAATGGTGGGTCGCTCAAGTCGGCCAGCGTGGGTCGCGAAGGTCGATGCGTTGGGTCCCGAAGGTCGGCCGGGTTAGGCCCCAAAGGTTGGCCCTTTGGTAAAAATGGGTCGGTCCGCGGAAAAAAAGTTTGAAGAACACTGCAATACAGCATAAGAACAGGCCCTTCGGCCCTCTAAGCCTGTACCGGTCATGATACCAACTTTGGCCAAAACCTTCAGCAATTTCTACTGCCGTACCTCTCTATACCCATTCTATTTGTATTTGTCAAGATGCCTTTTGAACGCCGTTAATGTATCCGTTTCCACAATCTTCCCTGGCAACACATTCCAGCCACTCACCACCCTCTGCGTAAAAAACCTGCTTTGCACATCTCCTCTAAACTTTGTCCCATGGACCTTAAGCCTATGACCCCTGGTGACTGACCCCTCCACCCTGGGAAAGAGTGCCTGCCGATCCATTCTATCCATGCCCGTCATAACCTTGTAGACCTTTATCAGGTCACCCCTCAACTTCAGTCTTTCTAATGAAAACAATCCGAGTCTATTCTGCCTCTCCACATTGCTAACACCCTCCATAGTAGGCAACATCCTGGTAAACCTCCTATGCACCCTCTCCAAAGCCGTCACATCCTTCTGGTAGTGTGGCAACCAGAATTGTGCGCAATATTCCAAGTGCGGTCTTACCAAAGTGCTGTACAACTGTCGCATGACTTGTCAGTTTTTATACTCTATGTCCCATCCAATGAAGGCAAGCATTACATATACTATCTTGACTACCTTGTCCACTTGTGTTGCCACCTTCAAAGATCTGTGGACCTGTACGTCCAGATCTCTGAGAGTATATATTTCTGAGAGTTTTGCCATTTACAGTATAATTCCCCTCTATGTTAGACCTACCAAAATGCATTACCTCACATTTGTCCGGATTAAACTCCATTTACCATTTCTTTGCCCAAGTCGCCAACCTATCCATATCCTGCTGTATCCTCTGACAATCCTCAACACTATCTGCCACTCCACCAACGTTGGTGTCATCCGCGAAATTACTAATCAGACCAGCTACATTTTCTTCAAATCGTTTGTGTATAATACAAACAACAGAGGCACCAGCACAGATTCCTGTGGAACACCAATAGTCACAACCTCCAATTCAGAAATGCACCCTTCTACTGCTACCCTTTGCCTTCTGTGACCGAGCCAGTTCTGTATCCATTTTACCACCTCACCTCTGATCCCGTGTCCTGATCCCACCTTTTGTACCAGTCTGCCATGAGGCACCTTGTCAAAGGCTTTACTGAAGTCCATGTAAACAACATCCACCACCCTCCCCTCATCAATCGCTTTGTCATCTCCTCAAATAACTTGATCAAGTTAGCGAGGCACGACCTCCCCTTCACAAAACAATGCTGATCATTTTCTGATCGCCATGTTGAACAGTTTCACACAGGTCTGTGAAGATCATATGATGCACAATCCGCTTGTGTCTATCTGATATTTCTTATTCACTTGAGTCACAAACCATTTGTCTCCTGTATACTTGACACAACCAACCTATTGTAGCATCTATAGTTCTTCATCCGACGAGTCTGCTGATATCTCCCCACTGTCTATCTGTATAGGCTTTTTGTTTTTTTGCATTTTTTTGGTGAAACACGTATGTAAAATGATTTTTCTCCAGAGTTAAAATGGTGCTTTCCCCATGCTAGGCATTTCTTCTTTTCCTGTGTGTGCTGTGCTCTGCAGAATTTGCATCCTGCTCTTTGTCTGCAATTGCTTCACTCTTTTGGTGTGGGCCGTCTCTCAGTTTAATGTATCTTTTGGTCTGCTCTGCCATACGTATACTCTATCTGACATTTCGCAGAATCTGCATTTTGACACACATCTATTGCGTTTTTAGCATCAGTTTGTCATCTTGTAGAAGACCTGCTCTGTGTTTTCTTTTTCCTTTCTCTCTAGTCAGTAATTTCACTTTCAGTCTGTGTGTGCTTTTATTTTGTCCTATTTTTCTGCAGTTTATTACTTTTCTGTGTGCCTTCCTGAGCTGTCACACCTGCAATCTTGCCAACTTTTGTCTGTTTTCCTATGCTCTTTTCAGTAGTTTTGATTTGCAGAATCGAACCTTTCTGTGTCCCTTGGTTTTTCTTTGTATTATTTCCAGGGTTAGAAAATATCCATTTTTTTCTTCACCTCGATGTTTCACGTATGGCGACCACAGTCTTCTTCCATGTGTACTCAGTGAGAGGTTTTACTGAACTGATCTTAAGATGTCTGCCCCCAGAAGCAGTCTCGTGGCATAGTCAAATGACTTGGGAATGCTAGATGTGTCAATCAACTGGTTACATTTCAAATTCCCAAACAAAGTCCTTTCATCCTGTACAGGCAACACCTGCCTGTGAATTGCCCCTCCGTCCCAAGAATGGTAACACTTCCCGCTTCATTCAAACGATGCATTCAGCTCCCTACATGAACGAGCAAGTACCACTAGGCATAATCATGTGGTTACCATCCTAAAGATTGAGACGTTTAATTTATATTCTAATTACTGATACTGCCTGGTTGGACTCAATTTTCTTTCTTTGTCATTGGTTGTTTGCTTTAAATGAGTTATTCCTGAAACTATAGTGAGAGAAGCTTCTCAGGACACAAATGTTAATCAGCTATTATTACAGCAACTGTGACAATGTAAAGTGATGACATCTATCAGCTATGGTTACACAGTATAGTGAACAGACATGGTGAAATGAGGTAGAGGGAGATGCTAAGGCGATTAGTAGCTTGGATGGTCAGCATGCGGACCTGTATGGAAATAAATATCTTGACATGATTGAAGAATGTAGAATTAATTGACATTTAATTGAATGTTATCAAATATTCAGTCATCATGCACACATTCAGCTCTTGCATACAAGAGGATATGACCAAATCTTTTCACTTTTCTAATGTTGCTGAATGATTGGTAAAGCACGTGCTGAATCAAACATCTGAAAGGGAGAGATATTTCAAAACCCAGATTTGATGTCACCCTGAAAATTAAAGATCTTCTCACATCAGTGGTTATAAACTGAGACCTGAAGGGATTATTCATATGTCAAAGTCTGAAGGGGCACAATCATTTGTAAGGTCTGAGAATTGTTTTGTGAAGTGGAATTTGGGCTGTTATATCCCAAACTACATTCATTATTCAAAGATGTTAGGGGTTAAAAGAATTGAACTTCCATTAGAGTGCATCAGTTACATCAAAGACTCCGTAACAATATTCCACAATTACATTATTAATGGCACAGGGCAAGGTTTTGGCACATGCGTCACACATAGAGCAGAAATCATATTAAAACACACTGCACAAGTCCTGAAGCGACCTGCACTAGTGAAAAAGTAATGATTTATTCAAGTATAAACTAGCTGATTTTTATTTTCCTTTTTCTCATTGAACTGCAATGTTGATTTCAGTTATTTGAAGAATAATGACAGCAACCAACTTGTTGTGACTGTTTTTTCTGAACAAGCTTATAATTCATTACCATGCCCATAGTCTAATGATGGTTGCTATGGGACTTCTCCAAAGAAATTTTAATAAAGCTTTGACTTAATGTTATTCTTCTACAGGTTCAGTGTTGAATTAAACATGAGGTTGAGAGTTAGGCTAACAGTATATCGACTGATAGTGGTGGTGCCTCTGCAGGAATTATTAAAATATTGGCATGACATTTTCTGTGAAGATTTATGGCTGTCCTTTATTACATCTTTTTACCAACTTCACAAAGGTTCTTTACATCTCATTATTACTGACTTCTCCCAGAGTATTATGTGACCATATTTTGTGCTAAACAGATCTCTCAACCATAATTTCTATTCAGTGCATATCATCTGCAACTACAGCAAAATGGGTATTGAAGTATCAGACACAGTTAAAAGGAGTTTCATTCTGCTAATTTTATGGGCTTCACCTTTGGGGTTTGGCTAGAAGTTATATAATTGATCATTTTTGTGATAACTCAATTGGAGGCCACGGGGGCTGCAATCTCAGAGTCCCTGTGGCCTCACCTGAGTATGATCTCCTGAGATGAGGGGGCGGAGCTACACCCTTAAGCCAAGGGCACGACAGGACATAAATACCCTGGCCCAAGTGTGGGCTGGCCTTGGGAGACACTTGGCTCTCGTTAGAATGAACCCCTTCAGACTCTGGCTGAATATCTTCAAATAGCTGCTTCAACTCGGTTGTCTCAGCCTCTTCTTCGTCTTCAGACAAGACTGCTCTGCTTTAAAATATTATTACTCTTTTTTAAACTCTCCGGCTGGGAAAGAAAACTGCCTTTACTTGTGGACTCTGTGGTAGCCAGATCAGACCTCTTCAAAAGATTCCTCTAAAGTCTCCTTCACTCTTTGCTCCATCCAGCAATGACATCATCTCCCCAAGCTGAAAAACAGATACGCTTTCCAGGGACTGAAAGCACATTAACTCCCCAGAGACTGTTCCTAGTCAAACCACAATGCATTAGCCCAGACTGAAAATCACATTCCTCTTGCACCTTCTAGCTCATAAAAACACCCAGACCCTACAAAATAGAATTCTTTAAAAAAGCAACATGACCACTACAGTCAAACACACTCTCATGACAAGTTTTTAACTCTTAAATTGCCCAATAGTTAGAATTCACTCTTCCTCTGTTTGTCACAATATCTGGAAGGTCTGATTACGTGTTATTATCTCCACCTTATCAACAATCGCTGGTACCAGTAATATAACATATGAAAATAATGGACAGGGGAAAAGGAACTGGATCATCAAGCAGGAGTATCTTGTTATACATTTCCCTCACCCTTTTCTTTTCCTTCCCCAGTCCTGTTTTGAACAATGGCTATTTAATGTAAACCAGATGGTGAAGCAGTTCCTTAGCACCATCAATTAGCAGGATATAAACAGTATGGAGTAAGTATCACAGAATTTATTCTACTCTTGCACCATAACTTCTGTGAGAAGCTGAGGAAATCCGGACCAACTCTTTACACCATTCTTTGGGGGGTTTCTGTGGTTCTTCCATTGAATTTACCGCAAATGATTGGGTGGATCCCTTTAAAATTTCAATCCCTCCAGTTTATCTTGGCAGTTGTCGTTGCAGTGGTATTGCAAGAACAAAGTGACTTCGTAATTATCCCTTTGTACCCATCTTTTTTAAACTTAAAATCACACTTAATCACATTTAAGATGAAGTTGAGGAGAAATCTGTGAATAGTTAGGATCGAGTGCAGAGAACAATGAAGCTTGTTATTTAAGTCTGAAATAGATAGATTTTTGAACTATAGGGGAGTTAAGCTTATGCCAAACAGGCAAGAAATTGAAGTTGAAGTCAAGAGCAAATCAGTCAAGCTCTCATTGAATGGTGGAACAGGAACTAAGGGCGCGATTCTCCCAAAACGGGAGAAATCGTAAGGCTGGCGTCAAACCCGGGTGGGTTTGACGCCAGCGCGCCCCTTTCCGACCGGGAACCGATTCTGGTCCCCGGTCGGGGCTAGCAGCCCGACGCCGCAAGCTCCGGCATCACGGGTTTAACGAATTTCGTTAAGCCCGCTTGCCGGAGTTAGCGCCGGCTGACGCGTCATATGACGTCAGCCGCGCATGCGCGGATTGGAAGACTCCAACCCGCGCATGCACGGATGACGTCATCGCGTATTTGCGCGAAACCCACGCATGCGCAGGCCGGGATGCCCCTCAGCCGCCCTGCGAATGGATACTGCGGGGCGGCGGAAGGACAAATAGTGCGCGGGCATCGGGCCCGCTGCCCGCGATCGGTGCCCACCGATCGTGGGCCCATGGCACCCTTGGCACGGCCGTGGTACAGCCGTGCCAATCGGTGCCATGGTTATAAAAAGGGAGTTGTTCCCGCCGTTTTTACGAACGGCCAGACCAGGTCTGTTTGCCGTTCGTAAAAACAGCGTAAAGGGCTGGGACTTCGGCCCATCGAACAGCTGTGAATCGCTGCCGGCCGTAAAAAAGCGGCGGCAGCGATTCGTGTCGGGAGTTGGGCGGGGGGGGGGGAGAATAGCGGGAGGGCGGGAAAAATGTCGGGAAGGCCCTCCCGCTATTCTCCGACCCGTCGTGGGGGTCGGAGAATTTCGCCCACAGTGTCCGTAAGACCTAATCCTACTCCTATTTCTGAAGTTGGTATATTGCTACGTCTTTAAGCGACCATCAATCTATTGGCCAATCACATTTGGACAAAGCTGTCAGTCACCTCACATGAACAGCTGAACTTTAATAAGCACGTTCTATGTTTACAATAAATCAACATTAAAATTAGATGAAAATTTTTAAAAATCAGCGTTTCAATATGGATTTTCTGACCAAGCTAATGTAAGCTCAGGTGGAGGTCTGTTTGATCCACATTGTGTTAACCTTGCATGTCTTGTCAGAGTCACTGCAAGTCTAATATTGTGCATGGGCTCCAGGCTTGGAAAATGTCTGAGGTGAAGTTAAAAACTCACCACTATTCTTAGAATTCCCCCTTTGCCAAAAAGGGTCGACATTCTAAATGGTGAACAGGGATTCTCACTCCCTGACTCCGATGCAGGCTTCGGTGGGTGCTATTCAGGTCAAACTATGTTTTCAAGTTATCCCCTGGTATAACCCATACCTTCACAGAAGAATTTTACCTACTTAACACTTCGGAGCATTGATATCCTGGGTCCTGCTTTGCTAAGTACGTAAAGTAGGCTTTGTAATAACCACTGTTTCAGGTTAAAACTTTTAAGTTATTTTATTATTATATTTTTTCTTTTAAAAGATGCAATCACTGTCTTTACAGAAAAGTAAAAAGATCTTGCTTCTCGATTCTCCTGGTTGGTTGGAGAGACCTTCAGGTCCACCTTGACAATCACTTTTCTTTAAATTTTGGTCTTCCTCAGATGGATTCGCTGTTCTGCTCGGTTGCTATGCTCTATCTTTCCCATGTACCAAGCTGTGAGAGCTGGCTCTGAGCTGACTCGGCCTCCTCTTTAAATTCTGGTCTTCCTTAGATGTATTAGCTATTTTAGCTCGGCTGCTTTGCTCTGTCCCTTTCCCATGACCGAGCTATGAGAGCTGACTCTTGTTCCTTCTCTGCTTCTCTGCCTACCTTTCTCAGGGTTTATATATCTTTCTAACAGTTATTAAGTTTTAATGAATTTTTTGTCAAGTAACTTTTATTTCACTTGGATTGTAAAAGGTATCTTTAATCTAAATGTTTCGAACACGACTAAGTATTCATTTTGAGCAAGACCTCATCTCCTAGATCTCTGATTACATTGTTTCCTCTGTGATGTTCAAAAATGCTTTGATTTCAAAGGTGTGACATTTGATTCCTTGTCATTTCTATAGTTTTATTATCAAATTGTGTCCCCAGCTCATAATTTTGAAAATCTTCTGTTACATGCTCTAATGTGCTTGGCATTAAAGGACGGGAGGGGGTGGGATTTTCCGTCGGCCGAATCTGAAATCGAGAAACGTGATTTGACGGAGAATCGGTCCATCGGTAGTTAGGGGCAAGGAAAGGTGGTAACCTTGCACATTCTCTCTGCCACCTGGGCACTAGTGTCAGGCACCCTTACAGTTGCACCCTGGCACTACCAGGAAGCCCAGGTGGCACAGCCAGGGTTCCAGGCAATGCCAAGGTACAAGGCCGATAGTGCCACAATGACCAGTATGGTTAGTTGTGTGTCATACTGAGAGGCAGCATTCAGGCCAAGGCAGCCAAGAATGGAATGCAGGTTTTCAGAGATGCATTTAGACATGACTCAGTCAGATGATGATGAGGAATTTCTTCAGCCAGAGGGTGGTAGATCTGGAACTCATTGCCGCAGAAGGCTGTGGAGCCCAAGTCACGGAGTGTCTTTTAGACAGAGATCGATACGTTCTTGATTAATAAGGGGATCAAGGGTTATCATAGAATTTAGAATTTACAGTGCAGAAGGATGCCATTCGGCCCATCGAGCCTGCGCCGGCCCTGACAAAGAACAACCCACTCAAGCCCACGTAGCTACCCTATCCCCGCAACCCAGCAATGGCACTTAACCTTTTTGGACACTAAGGGCAATTTAGCATGGCCAATCCACCTAACCCGCACATCTTTGAATTGTGGGAGGAAACTGGAGCACCCGGAGGAAACCCACGCACGCACGGGGAGAACATGCAGACTCCGCACAGGCAGTGACCCAGCCGGGAATCGAACCTGGGATCCTGGAGCTGTGGAGCAATTGTGCTAGCCACTATGCTACCGTGCTGCCATGGGGAGAAGGCAGGAGAATGGGGATGAAAAACAAATCACTCATGATTGAATAGCGGAGCAGACATGAAGGGCCAAATGGGCCTAATTCTACTCCTATGTCTTATGGTCTTCCGGTCTTCCTGTCCCCTCTTTAGCAATTACATTGACAACTGACACTCACAGTTCGGGATGTTGACCTGCATTCATTCTCACCTTTGTAAGGCTGTGGGTCATAGAATTTACTGAATTTACAGTGCTGAAGGAGGCTATTCTGCCCATCAGACTGCACGGGACCTCGGAAAGAGCACCCCACTTAAGCCCACAGTCCACCCTATCCCCATAACCCAGTAACGCCACCTAACCTTTCGTTTTGGACACTAAGGGCAATTTATCATGGCCAATCCACCAAACCTGGACATCATTGGACTGTGGGAGGAAACCGGAGCAAAAACCGGAGGAAACCCACGCAGACACCGGGATAACGTGCAGACTCCGGACAGACAGTGACAGAAGCTGGGAATCGAACGTGGGACCCAGGTGCTGTAAAGCAACAGTGCTAACCACTGTGCTACTGTCATGTTACCTGTCATCGATTTCAGTATCTTCTCTTGAGCAAAGACAATCTGCTATCATGGCTGTCCCTGGCAAACTGCATTCGGCTCAGTCTGTCATGGCTGTCCCTGGCAAACTGCATTCAGCTCAGTCTGCCATGGCTGGTCCCTGGCAAACTGCATTCAGCTCAGTCTGTCATGGCTGTCCCTGACAAACTGCATTCAGCTCAGTCTGTCATGGCTGTCCCTGGCAAACTGCATTCGGCTCAGTCTGTCATGGCTGTCCCTGGCAAACTGCATTCAGCTCAGTCTGTCATGGCTGTCCCTGGCAAACTGCATTCAGCTCAGTCTGCCATGGCTGGTCCCTGGCAAACTGCATTCAGCTCAGTCTGTCATGGCTGTCCCTGGCAAACTGCATTCAGCTCAGTCTGTCATGGCTGTCCCTGGCAAACTGCATTCGGCTCAGTCTGTCATGGCTGTCCCTGGCAAACTGCATTCAGCTCAGTCTGTCATGGCTGTCCCTGGCAAACTGCATTCGGCTCAGTCTGTCATGGCTGGTCCCTAACAAACTGCATTCAGCTCAGTCTGCATTGGCTGTCCCTGGCAAACTGCATTTAGCTCAGTCTGTCATGGCTGGTCCCTGGCAAACTGCATTCGGCTCAGTCTGCCATGGCTGTCCGTGGCAAACTGCATTCGGCTCAGTCTGTCATTATGGCTGGTCCCTGGCAAACTGCATTCGGCTCAGTCTGTCATTATGGCTGTCCCTGGCAAACTGCATTCAGCTCAGTCTGCCATGGCTGTCCCTGGCAAACTGCATTCGGCTCAGTCTGCCATGGCTGTCCCTGGCAAACTGCATTCAGCTCAGTCTGCCATGGCTGTCCCTGGCAAACTGTATTCGGCTCAGTCTGTCAATATGGCTGGTCCCTGGCAAACTGCATTCGGCTCAGTCTGCCATGGCTGTCCCTAGCAAACTGCATTCGGCTCAGTCTGTCATTATGGCTGTCCCTGGCAAACTGCATTCGGCTCAGTCTGACATGGCTGTCCCTAGCAACTGCATTCGGCTCAGTCTGTCATTATGGCTGTCCCTGGCAAACTGCATTCGGCTCAGTCTGACATGGCTGTCCCTGGCAAACTGCATTCAGCTCAGTCTGTCATTATGGCTGTCCCCTGGCAAACTGCATTCAGCTTAGTCTGCCATGGCTGTCCCTGGCAAACTGCATTGGCTCAGTCTGTCATGGCTGGTCCCTGGCAAACTGCATTCAGCTTAGTCTGCCATGGCTGTCCCTGGCAAACTGCATTCGGCTCAGTCTGTCATTATGGTTGGTCCCTGGCAAACTGCATTCGCTCAGTCTGCCATGGCTGGTCCTGGCAAACTGCATTCAGCTCAGTCTGTCATTGGCTGGTCCCTGGCAAACTGCATTCAGGCTCAGTCTGCCATGGCAGGTCCCTTGGCAAACTGCATTCGGCTCAAGTCTGTCATGGCTGTCCCTGGCAAAGCTGCATTCGGCTCAGTCCTGTCTTATGGCTGTCCCTGGCAAACTGCATTCGGCTCAGTCTGCCATGGCTGTCCCTGGCAAACTGCATTCAGGCTCAGTCTGTCATTATGGCTGGTCCCTGGCAAACTGAATTCGGCTCAGTCTGTCATGGCTGTCCCTGGCAACTGCATTCGGCTCAGTCTGTCCATGGCTGTCCCTGGCAAACTGCATTCAGGCTCAGTCTGTCATATGGCTGGTCCCTGGCAAACTGCATTCGGCTCAGTCTGCCTATGGCTGGTCCCTGGCAAACTGCATTCGGCTCAGTCTGCATGGCTGTCCCTGGCAAACTGCATTAGGCTCAGTCTGTCATTGGCTGTCCCTGGCAACTGCATTCAGGCTCAGTCTGCCAGGTGGCTGTCCCTGGCAAACTGCATTCAGCTCAGTCTGTCATGGCTGTCCCTGGCAAACTGCATTCGGGCTCAGTCTGTCATGGCTGGTCCCTGGCAAACTGCATTCGGCTCAGTCTGCATGGCTGTCCCTGGCAAACTGCATTAGCTCAGTCTGTCATGGCTGTCCCTGGCAAACTGCATTCGGCTCAGTCTGCCATGGCTGTCCCTGGCAACTGCATTCGGCTCAGTCTGTCATTATGGCTGTCGCTGGCAAAACTGCATTCGGCTCAGTCTGTCATTATGGCTGTCCCTGGCAAACTGCATTCGGCTCAGTCTGCCATGGCTGTCCCTGGCAAACTGCATTCGGCTCAGTCTGCCATGGCTGTCCCTGGCAAACTGCATTCAGCTCAGTCTGTCATTATGGCTGGTCCCTGGCAAACTGCATTCGGCTCAGTCTGCCATGGCTGTCCCTGGCAACTGCATTCAGCTCAGTCTGCCATGGCTGTCCCTGGCAAACTGCATTCGCTCAGTCTGTCATGGCTCTTGTCCCTGGCCAACTGCATTAGCTCAGTCTGTCCAGGCTGTCCTGGGCAAACTGCATTCGGCTCAGTCTGTCATGGCTGTCCCTGGCAAACTGCATTTAGCTCAGTCTGTCATTGGCTGTCCCTGGCAAACTGTATTCGGCTCAGTCTGTCATATGGCTGGTCCCTGGCAAACTGTATTCGGCTCAGTCTGTCATTGGCTGTCCCTGGCAAACTGCATTCGGCTCAGTCTGTCATATGGCTGTCCCTGGCAAACTGCATTTAGCTCAGTCTGCCATTGGCTGGTCCCTGGCAAAACTGCATCAGCTCAGTCTGCCATGGCTGTCCCTGCAAACTGCATTTAGCTCAGTCTGTCATGGCTGGTCCTGGCAAACTGTATTCGCTCAGTCTGCCATGGCTGTCCCTGGCAAACTGCATTCGCTCAGTCTGTCATATGGCTGTCCCTGGCAACTGCATTCAGCTCAGTCTGTCATGGCTTTCCCTGGCAAACTGCATTCGGCTCAGTCTGTCATGGCTGTCCTGGCAAACTGCATTCAGCTCAATCTGTCATTATGGCTGTCCCGGGCAGCACGGTGGCCTAGTGGTTAGCACAACCGCCTCACGGCGCTGAGGTCCCAGGTTCGATCCCGGCTCTGGGTCACTGTCCGTGTGGAGTTTGCATGTTCTCCCCGTGTCTGCGTGGGTTCGCCCCCACAACCCAAAAATGTGCAGAGTAGGTGGATTGGCCGCGCTAAATTGCCCCTTAATTGGAAAAACTAATTGGCTAATCTAAATTTTAAAAAAAAAATTGTGGCTGTCCCTGGCAAACTGCATTCAACTCAGTCTGTCATTATGGCTGGTCCCTGGCAAACTGCATTCGGCTCGGTCTGCCATGGCTGGTCCCTGGCAAACTGCATTCAGCTCAGTCTGCCATGGCTGTCCCTGGCAAACTGCATTTAGCTCAGTCTGTCATGGCTGTCCCTGGCAAACTGCATTCAGCTCAGTCTGTCATGGCTGTCCCTGGCAAACTGCATTTAGCTCAGTCTGTCATGGCTGTCCCTGGCAAACTGCATTCAGTTCAGTCTGCCATGGCTGTCCCGGGCAAACTGCATTTAGCTCAGTCTGTCATGGCTGTCCCTGGCAAACTGCATTCAGCTCAGTCTGCCATGGCTGTCCCTGGCAAACTGCATTCGGCTCAGTCTGTCATGGCTGTCCCTGGCAAACTGCATTCGGCTCAGTCTGTCATGGCTGGTCCCTGGCAAACTGCATTCAGCTTAGTCTGTCATGGCTGTCCCTGGCAAACTGCATTCAGCTCAGTCTGTCATGGCTGTCCTGGCAAACTGCATTCGGCTCAGTCTGTCATGGCTGGTCCCTGGCAAACTGCATTCAGCTCAGTCTGCCATGGCTGTCCCTGGCAAACTGCATTCGGTTCAGTCTGTCATGGCTGGTCAATGGCAAACTGCATTCGGCTCAGTCTGTCATGGCTGGTCCCTGGCAAACTGCATTCGGCTCAGTCTGCCATGGCTGGTCCCTGGCAAACTGCATTCAGCTCAGTCTGTCATGGCTGGTCCCTGGCAAACTGCATTCGGCTCAGTCTGTCATTATGGCTGGTCCCTGGCAAACTGCATTTGGCTCAGTCTGCCATGGCTGTCCCTGACAAACTGTATTCGGCTCAGTCTGCCATGGCTGTCCCTGTCAAACTGCATTCGGCTCAGTCTGCCATGGCTGTCCCTGGCAAACTGCATTCGGCTCAGTCTGTCATTATGGCTGGTCCTGGCAAACTGCATTTGGCTCAGTCTGTCAGTATGGCTGGTCCCTGGCAAACTGCATTCGGCTCAGTCTGTCATGGCTGTCCCTGGCAAACTGCATTCAGCTCAGTCTGCCATGGCTGTCCCTGGCAAACTGCATTCGGCTCAGTCTGTCATGGCTGTCCCTGGCAAACTGCATTTAGCTCAGTCTGTCATGGCTGTCCCTGGCAAACTGCATTCGGCTCAGTCTGTCATTATGGCTGGTCCCTGGAAAACTGTATTCGGCTCAGTCTGTCATGGCTGTCCCTGGCAAACTGCATTCGACTCAGTCTGTCATTATGGCTGTCCCTGGCAAACTGCATTTAGCTCAGTCTGTCATGGCTGTCCCAGGCAAACTGCATTCGGCTCAGTCTGTCATGGCTGGTCCCTGGCAAACTGCATTCAGCTCAGTCTGCCATGGCTGGTCCCTGGCAAACTGCATTCGGCTCAGTCTGTCATTTATGGCTGGTCCCTGGCAAACTGCATTCGGCTCAGTCTGTCATTATGGCTGGTCCCTGGCAAACTGCATTTGGCTCAGTCTGCCATGGCTGTCCCTGGCAAACTGCATTCAGCTTAGTCTTGCCATGGCTGTCCCTGAAAACTGCATTCGGCTCAGTCAGTCATTATGGCTGTCCCTGGCAAACTGCATTCAGCTAGTCTGCCATGGCTGTCCCTGGCAAACTGCATTCAGGCTCAGTCAGTCATTATGGCTGGTCCCTGGCAACTGCATTCAGCTCAGTCTGCCATGGCTGTCCCTGGCAAACTGCATTCGGCTCAGTCTGTCATGGCTGTCCCTGGCAAACTGCATTCGGCTCAGTCTGTCATTATGGCTGTCCCTGGCAAACTGCATTCAGCTCTGTCTGTCATGGCTGGTCCCTGGCAAACTGCATTCAGCTCAGTCTGTCATGGCTGGTCCCTGGCAAACTGCATTCAGCTCAGTCTGCCATGGCTGTCCCTGGCAAACTGCATTCGGCTCAGTCTGTCATTATGGCTGGTCCCTGGAAACTGCATTCGGCTCAGTCTGCCATGCCTGTCCTTGGCAAACTGCATTCAGCTCAGTCTGCCATGGCTGGTCCCTGGCAAACTGCATTCAGCTCAGTCTGTCATTATGGCTGGTCCCTGGCAAACTGCATTCGGCTCAGTCTGCCATGGCTGTCCCTGGCAAACTGCATTCGGCTCAGTCTGCCATGGCTGTCCCTGGCAAACTGCATTCAGCTCAGTCTGCCATGGCTGGTCCCTGGCAAACTGCATTCGGCTCAGTCTGTCATGGCTGGTCCCTGGCAAACTGCATTTAGCTCAGTCTGTCATGGCTGGTCCCTGGCAAACTGCATTCGGCTCAGTCTGTCATGGCTGTCCCTGGCAAACTGAATTCAGCTCAGTCTGTCATTATGGCTGGTCCCTGGCAAACTGCATTCGGCTCAGTCTGTCATGGCTGTCCCTGGCAAACTGCATTCAGCTCAGTCTGTCATTACGGCTAGTCCCTGGCAAACTGCATTACGCTCAGTCTGTCATGGCTGTCCCTGGCAAACTGCATTCGGCTCAGTCTGTCATTATTGCTGGTCCCTGGCAAACTGCATTCAGCTCAGTCTGTCATTATGGCTGGTCCCTGGCAAACTGCATTCGGCTCAGTCTGTCATGGCTGGTCCCTGGCAAACTGCATTCGGCTCAGTCTGTCATTATGGCTGGTCCCTGGCAAACTGCATTCAGCTCAGTCTGTCATGGCTGTCCCTGGCAAACTGCATTCAGCTCAGTCTGTCATTATGGCTGGTCCCTGGCAAACTGCATTCAGCTCAGTCTGTCATGGCTGTCCCTGGCAAACTGCATTCAGCTCAGTCTGTCATTACGGCTAGTCCCTGACAAACTGCATTACGCTCAGTCTGCCATGGCTGTCCCTGGCAAACTGCATTCGGCTCAGTCTGTCAGTATGGCTGGTCCCTGGCAAACTGCATTCAGCTCAGTCTGTCATTATGGCTGGTCCCTGGCAAACTGCATTCAGCTCAGTCTGCCATGGCTGTCCCTGGCAAACTGCATTCAGCTCAGTCTGTCATTATGGCTGGTCCCTGGCAAACTGCATTCGGCTCAGTCTGCCATGGCTGTCCCTGGCAAAAAGCATTCGGCTCAGTCTGCCATGGCTGTCCCTGGCAAACTGCATTCGGCTCAGTCTGTCATTATGGCTGGTCCCTGGCAAACTGCATTCGGCTCAGTCTGCCATGCCTGTCCTTGGCAAACTGCATTCAGCTCAGTCTGCCATGGCTGTCCCTGGCAAACTGCATTCGGCTCAGTCTGCCATGGCTGGTCCCTGGCAAACTGCATTCGGCTCAGTCTGCCATGGCTGTCCCTGGCAAACTGCATTTAGCTCAGTCTGTCATGGCTGTCCCTGGCAAACTGCATTCAGCTCAGTCTGCCATGGCTGTCCCTGGCAAACTGCATTCGGCTCAGTCTGTCATTATGGCTGTCCCTGGCAAACTGCATTAGCTCAGTCTGTCCATGGCTGTCCCTGGCAAACTGCATTCAGCTCAGTCTGTCATAGGCTTGTCCCTGGCAACTGCATCGCTCAGTCTGCCATGGCCTGTCCCTGGCAAACTGCATTCAGCTCAGTCTGCCATGGCTGTCCCTGGCAAACTGCATTCGGCTCAGTCTGCATTATGGCTGTCCCTGGCAAACTGCATTCGGCTCAGTCTGTCCATGGCTGGTCCTGGCAAACTGCATCAGCTCAGTCTGCCATGGCTTGTCCCTGGCAAACTGAATTCGGCTCAGTCTGTCATTATGGCTGTCCCTGGCAAACTGCATTCGGCTCAGTCTGTCATGGCTGTCCTTGGCAAACTGCATTCGGCTCAGTCTGTCATGGCTGTCCTTGGCAAACTGCATTCGGCTCAGTCTGTCATGGCTGGTCCCTGGCAAACTGCATTCAGCTCAGTCTGCCATGGCTGTCCCTGGCAAATTGCATTCGGCTCAGTCTGCCATGGCTGTCCCTGGCAAACTGCATTCGGCTCAGTCTGCCATGGCTGTCGCTGGCAAACTGCATTCAGCTCAGTCTGCCATGGCTGTCCCTGGCAAGCTGCATTCGGCTCAGTCTGTCATTAGGGCTGGTCCCTGGCAAACTGCATTCGGCTCAGTCTGCCATGGCAGGTCCCTGGCAAACTGCATTCGGCTCAGTCTGTCATGGCTGTCCCTGGCAAGCTGCATTCGGCTCAGTCTGTCATTATGGCTGGTCCCTGGCAAACTGCATTCAGCTCAGTCTGCCATGGCTGGTCCCTGGCAAGCTGCATTCGGCTCAGTCTGTCATTATGGCTGGTCCCTGGCAAACTGCATTCGGCTCAGTCTGCCATGGCTGGTCCCTGGCAAACTGCATTCGGCGCAGTCTGCCATGGCTGTCCCTGGCAAACTGCATTTAGCTCAGTCTGTCATGGCTGTCCCTGGCAAACTGCATTCGGCTCAGTCTGTCATGGCTATCCATGCCAAACTGCATTCGGCTCAGTCTGCCATGGCTGTCCCTGGCAAACTGCATTCGGCTCAGTCTGTCACTATGGCTGGTCCCTGGCAAACTGCATTCGGCTGAGTCTGTCATTATGGCTGTCCCTGGCAAACTGCATTCGGCTCAGTCTGCCATGGCTGGTCCCTGGCAAACTGCATTCGGCTCAGTCTGTCATTATGGCTGGTCCCTGGCAAACTGCATTCGGCTCAGTCTGTCATGGTTGTCCCTGGCAAACTGCATTCAGCTCAGTCTGCCATGGCTGTCCCTGGCAAAATGCATTTAGCTCAGTCTGTCATGGCTGTCCCTGGCAAACTGCATTCGGCTCAGTCTGTCATGATGGCTGGTCCCTGGCAAACTGCATTCAGCTCAGTCTGTCATGGCTGTCCCTGGCAAACTACATTTGGCTCAGTCTGCCATGGCTGTCCCTGGCAAACTGCATTCAGCTCAGTCTGTCATGGCTGTCCCTGGCAAACTGCATTCAGCTCAGTCTGTCATTATGGCTGGTCCCTGGCAAACTGCATTCGGCTCCGTCTGTCATTATGGCTGGTCCCTGGCAAACTGCATTCAGCTTAGTCTGTCATGGCTGGTCCCTGGCAAACTGCATTCGGCTCAGTCTGTCATGGCTGGTCCCTGGCAAACTGCATTCAGCTCAGTCTGCCATGGCTGTCCCTGGCAAACTGCATTTAGCTCAGTCTGTCATGGCTGGTCCCTGGCAAACTGTATTCGGCTCAGTCTGTCATGGCTGTCCCTGGCAAACTGCATTTAGCTCAGTCTGTCATGGCTGTCCCTGCAAACTGCATTCGGCTCAGTCTGCCATGGCTGGTCCCTGGCAAACTGCATTCAGCTCAGTCTGTCATGGCTGTCCCTGGCAAACTGCATTCAGCTCAGTCTGTCATTATGGCTGGTCCCTGGCAAGCTGCATTCGGCTCAGTCTGCCATGGCTGGTTCCTGGCAAACTGCATTCGGCTCAGTCTGCCATGGCTGTCCCTGGCAAACTAAATTTAGCTCAGTCTGTCATGGCTGGTCCCTGGCAAACTATATTCGGCTCAGTCTGTCATTATGGCTGGTCCCTGGCAAACTGCATTCGGCTCAGTCTGCCATTGCTGTCCCTGGCAAACTGCATTCAGCTCAGACTGTCATGGCTGTCCCTGGCAAACTGCATTTAGCTCAGTCTGTCATGGCTGTCCCTGCAAACTGCATTCGGCTCAGTCTGCCATGGCTGGTCCCTGGCAAACTGCATTCGGCTCAGTCTGTCATGGCTGGTCCCTGGCAAACTGCATTCAGCTCAGTCTGCCATGGCTGTCCCTGGCAAACTGCATTTAGCTCAGTCTGTCATGGCTGTCCCTGCAAACTGCATTCGGCTCAGTCTGCCATGGCTGGTCCCTGGCAAACTGCATTCAACTCAGTCTGCCATGGCTGTCCCTGGCAAACTGCATTCGGCTCAGTCTGTCATTATGGCTGGTCCCTGGCAAACTGCATTCGGCTCAGTCTGTCATTATGGCTGGTCCCTGGCAAACTGCATTCAGCTCAGCCTGCCATGGCTGTCCCTGGCAAACTGCATTCGGCTCAGTCTGTCATGGCTGTCCCTGGCAAACTGCATTTAGCTCAGTCTGCCATGGCTGTCCCTGGCAAACTGCATTCAGCTCAGTCTGCCATGGCTGTCCCTGGCAAACTGCATTTGGCTCAGTCTGCCATGGCTGTCCCTAGCAAACTGCATTCAGCTCAGTCTGCCATGGCTGTCCCTGGCAAACTGCATTCGGCTCAGCCTGCCATGGCTGTCCCTGGCAAACTGCATTCGGCTCAGCCTGCCATGGCTGTCCCTGGCAAACTGCATTCAGCTTAGTCTGTCATGGCTGGTCCCTGGCAAACTGCATTCGGCTCAGTCTGCCATGGCTGTCCCTGGCAAACTGCATTTGGCTCAGTCTGTCATTATGGCTGGTCCCTGGCAAACTGCATTCGGCTTAGTCTGCCATGGCTGTCCCTGGCAAACTGCATTCAGCTCAGTCTGTCATGGCTGGTCCCTGGCAAACTGCATTCAGCTCAGTCTGTCATTATGGCTGTCCCTGGCAAACTGCATTCGGCTCAGTCTGCCATGGCTGTCCCAGGCAAACTGCATTCAGCTCAGTCTGTCATTATGGCTGTCCCTGGCAAACTGCATTCGGCTCAGTCTGCCATGGCTGGTCCCTGGCAAACTGCATTCGGCTCCGTCTGTCATTATGGCTGGTCCCTGGCAAACTGCATTCAGCTTAGTCTGTCATGGCTGGTCCCTGGCAAACTGCATTCGGCTCAGTCTGTCATGGCTGGTCCCTGGCAAACTGCATTCAGCTCAGTCTGCCATGGCTGTCCCTGGCAAACTGCATTTAGCTCAGTCTGTCATGGCTGGTCCCTGGCAAACTGTATTCGGCTCAGTCTGTCATGGCTGTCCCTGGCAAACTGCATTTAGCTCAGTCTGTCATGGCTGTCCCTGCAAACTGCATTCGGCTCAGTCTGTCATGGCTGGTCCCTGGCAAACTGCATTCGGCTCAGTCTGCCATGGCTGGTCCCTGGCAAACTGCATTCAGCTCAGTCTGTCATGGCTGTCCCTGGCAAACTGCATTCAGCTCAGTCTGTCATTATGGCTGGTCCCTGGCAAGCTGCATTCGGCTCAGTCTGCCATGGCTGGTTCCTGGCAAACTGCATTCGGCTCAGTCTGCCATGGCTGTCCCTGGCAAACTGCATTTAGCTCAGTCTGTCATGGCTGGTCCCTGGCAAACTATATTCGGCTCAGTCTGTCATTATGGCTGGTCCCTGGCAAACTGCATTCGGCTCAGTCTGCCATTGCTGTCCCTGGCAAACTGCATTCAGCTCAGACTGTCATGGCTGTCCCTGGCAAACTGCATTTAGCTCAGTCTGTCATGGCTGTCCCTGCAAACTGCATTCGGCTCAGTCTGCCATGGCTGGTCCCTGGCAAACTGCATTCAGCTCAGTCTGCCATGGCTGTCCCTGGCAAACTGCATTCGGCTCAGTCTGTCATTATGGCTGGTCCCTGGCAAACTGCATTCGGCTCAGTCTGTCATTATGGCTGGTCCCTGGCAAACTGCATTCAGCTCAGCCTGCCATGGCTGTCCCTGGCAAACTGCATTCGGCTCAGTCTGTCATGGCTGTCCCTGGCAAACTGCATTTAGCTCAGTCTGCCATGGCTGTCCCTGGCAAACTGCATTCAGCTCAGTCTGCCATGGCTGTCCCTGGCAAACTGCATTTGGCTCAGTCTGCCATGGCTGTCCCTAGCAAACTGCATTCAGCTCAGTCTGCCATGGCTGTCCCTGGCAAACTGCATTCGGCTCAGTCTGTCATTATGGCTGGTCCCTGGCAAACTGCATTCAGCTCAGCCTGCCATGGCTGTCCCTGGCAAACTGCATTCGGCTCAGCCTGCCATGGCTGTCCCTGGCAAACTGCATTCAGCTTAGTCTGTCATGGCTGGTCCCTGGCAAACTGCATTCGGCTCAGTCTGCCATGGCTGTCCCTGGCAAACTGCATTTGGCTCAGTCTGTCATTATGGCTGGTCCCTGGCAAACTGCATTCGGCTTAGTCTGCCATGGCTGTCCCTGGCAAACTGCATTCAGCTCAGTCTGTCATGGCTGGTCCCTGGCAAACTGCATTCAGCTCAGTCTGTCATTATGGCTGTCCCTGGCAAACTGCATTCGGCTCAGTCTGCCATGGCTGTCCCAGGCAAACTGCATTCAGCTCAGTCTGTCATTATGGCTGTCCCTGGCAAACTGCATTCGGCTCAGTCTGCCATGGCTGGTCCCTGGCAAACTGCATTTAGCTCAGTCTGCCATGGCTGTCCCTGGCAAACTGCATTCGGCTCAGCCTGCCATGGCTGTCCCTGGCAAACTGCATTTGGCTCAGTCTGCCATGGCTGTCCCTGGCAAACTGCATTCGGCTCAGTCTGTCATTATGGCTGGTCCCTGGCAAACTGCATTCAGCTCAGTCTGCCATGGCTGTCCCTGGCAAACTGCATTCAGCTCAGTCTGTCATTATGGCTGGTCCCTGGCAAACTGCTTTTGGCTAAGTCTGCCATGGCTGTCCCTGGCAAACTGCATTCGGCTCAGTCTGCCATGGCTGTCCCTGGCAAACTGCATTCGGCTCAGTCTGTCATTATGGCTGGTCCCTGGCAAACTGCATTCGGCTCAGTCTGCCATGCCTGTCCTTGGCAAACTGCATTCAGCTCAGTCTCCCATGGCTGGTCCCTGGCAAACTGCATTCAGCTCAGTCTGTCATTATGGCTGGTCCCTGGCAAACTGCATTCAGCTCAGTCTGCCATGGCTGTCCCTGGCAAACTGCATTCGGCTCAGTCTGTCATTATGGCTGGTCCCTGGCAAACTGCATTCAGCTCAGTCTGCCATGGCTGTCCCTGGCAAACTGAATTCGGCTCAGTCTGTCATTATGGCTGTCCCTGGCAAACTGCATTTGGCTCAGTCTGCCGTGGCTGTCCCTGGCAAACTGCATTCGGCTCAGTCTGCCATGGCTGTCCTTGGCAAACTGCATTCGGCTCAGTCTGCCATGGCTGGTCCCTGGCAAACTGCATTCAGCTCAGTCTGTCATGGCTGTCCCTGGCAAACTGCATTCAGCTCAGTCTGCCATGGCTGTCCCTGGCAAACTGCATTCGGCTCAATCTGCCATGGCTGTCCCTGGCAAACTGCATTCGGATCAGTCTGCCATGGCTGTCCCTGGCAAACTGCATTCAGCTCAGTCTGTCATTATGGCTGGCCCCTGGCAAACTGCATTCGGCTCAGTCTGCCATGGCAGGTCCCTGGCAAACTGCATTCGGCTCAGTCTGTCATGGCTGTCCCTGGCAAGCTGCATTCGGCTCAGTCTGTCATTATGGCTGTCCCTGGCAAACTGCATTTGGCTCAGTCAGCCATGGCTGTCCCTGGCAAACTGCATTCAGCTCAGTCTGTCATTATGGCTGGTCGCTGGCAAACTGCATTCGGCTCAGTCTGCCATGGCTGTCCCTGGCAAACTGCATTCGGCTCAGTCTGCCATGGCTGTCCCTGGCAAACTGCATTCAGCTCAGTCTGTCATTATGGCTGTCCCTGGCAAACTGCATTCAGCTTAGTCTGCCATGGCTGTCCCTGGCAAACTGCATTTGGCTCAGTCTGTCATGGCTGGTCCCTGGCAAACTGCATTCGGCTCAGTCTGCCATGGCTGGTCCCTGGCAAACTGCATTCGGCTCAGTCTGTCATGGCTGTCCCTGGCAAACTGCATTTAGCTCAGTCTGTCATGGCTGTCCCTGGCAAACTGCATTCAGCTCAGTCTGTCACTATGGCTGGTCCCTGGCAAACTGCTTTGGCTCAGTCTGTCATTATGGCTGTCCCTGGCAAACTGCATTCAGCTCAGTCTGTCATTATGGCTGGTCCCTGGCAAACTGCATTCGGCTCATTCTGCCATGGCTGTCCCTGGCAAACTGCATTTGGCTCAGTCTGCCATGGCTGTCCCTGGCAAACTGCATTCGGCTCAGTCTGTCATTATGGCTGGTCCCTGGCAAACTGCATTCGGCTCAGTCTGCCATGCCTGTCCTTGGCAAACTGCATTCAGCTCAGTCTGCCATGGCTGGTCCCTGGCAAACTGCATTCAGCTCAGTCTGTCATTATGGCTGGTCCCTGGCAAACTGCATTCAGCTCAGTCTGCCATGGCTGTCCTTGGCAAACTGCATTCAGCTCAGTCTGCCATGGCTGTCCCTGGCAAACTGCATTCGGCTCAGTCTGTCATTATGGCTGGTCCCTGGCAAACTGCATTCGGCTCAGTCTGTCATGGCTGTCCCTGGCAAACTGCATTCAGCTCAGTCTGCCATGGCTGTCCCTGGCAAGCTGCATTCGGCTCAGTCTGTCATTATGGCTGTCCCTGGCAAACTGGATTCGGCTCAGTCTGCCATGGCTGTCCCTGGCAAACTGAATTCGGCTCAGTCTGTCATTATGGCTGTCATTGGAAAACTGCATTCGGCTCAGTCTGCCATGGCTGTCCCTGGCAAACTGCATTCGGCTCATTCTGCCATGGCTGTCCTTGGCAAACTGCATTCGGCTCAGTCTGCCATGGCTGGTCCCTGGCAAACTGCATTCAGCTCAGTCTGTCATTATGGCCAGTCCCTGTCAAACTGCATTCGGCTCAGTCTGCCATGGCTGGTCCCTGGCAAACTGCATTCGGTTCAGTCTGCCATTATGGCTGGTCCCTGGCAAACTGCATTTAGCTCAGTCTGTCATGGCTGGTCCCTGGCAAACTGCATTCGGCTCAATCTGTCATGGCTGTCCCTGGCAAACTGCATTCAGCTCAGTCTGTCATTATGGCTGGTCCCTAACAAACTGCATTCAGCTCAGTCTGCCATGGCTGTCCCTGGCAAACTGCATTTAGCTCAGTCTGTCATGGCTGTCCCTGGCAAACTGCATTCGGCTCAGTCTGCCATGGCTGGTCCCTGGCAAACTGCATTCGGCTCCGTCTGTCATGGCTGTCCCTGGCAAACTGCATTTAGCTCAGTCTGTCATGGCTGTCCCTGGGAAACTGCATTCAGCTCAGTCTGCCATGGCTGTCCCTGGCAAACTGCATTCGGCTCAGTCTGTCATTATGGCTGGTCCCTGGCAAACTGCATTCGGCTCAGTCTGTCATGGCTGTCCCTGGCAAACTGCATTCAGCTCAGTCTGTCATTATGGCTGGTCCCTGGCAAACTGCATTCAGCTCAGTCTGCCATGACTGGTCCCTGGCAAACTGCATTCGGCTCAGTCTGTCATTATGGCTGGTCCCTGGCAAACTGCATTCGGCTCAGTCTGCCATGGCTGTCCTTGGCAAACTGCATTCAGCTCAGTCTGCCATGGCTGTCCCTGGCAAACTGCATTCGGCTCAGTCTGTCATTATGGCTGGTCCCTGGCAAACTGCATTCAGCTCAGTCTGCCATGGCTGTCCCTGGCAAACTGAATTCGGCTCAGACTGTCATTATGGCTGTCCCTGGCAAACTGCATTCGGCTCAGTCTGTCATGGCTGTCCTTGGCAAACTGCATTCGGCTCAGTCTGTCATGGCTGTCCTTGGCAAACTGCATTCGGCTCAGTCTGTCATGGCTGGTCCCTGGCAAACTGCATTCAGCTCAGTCTGCCATGGCTGTCCCTGGCAAATTGCATTCGGCTCAGTCTGCCATGGCTGTCCCTGGCAAACTGCATTCGGCTCAGTCTGCCATGGCTGTCGCTGGCAAACTGCATTCAGCTCAGTCTGCCATGGCTGTCCCTGGCAAGCTGCATTCGGCTCAGTCTGTCATTAGGGCTGGTCCCTGGCAAACTGCATTCGGCTCAGTCTGCCATGGCAGGTCCCTGGCAAACTGCATTCGGCTCAGTCTGTCATGGCTGTCCCTGGCAAGCTGCATTCGGCTCAGTCTGTCATTATGGCTGGTCCCTGGCAAACTGCATTCAGCTCAGTCTGCCATGGCTGGTCCCTGGCAAGCTGCATTCGGCTCAGTCTGTCATTATGGCTGGTCCCTGGCAAACTGCATTCGGCTCAGTCTGCCATGGCTGGTCCCTGGCAAACTGCATTCGGCGCAGTCTGCCATGGCTGTCCCTGGCAAACTGCATTTAGCTCAGTCTGTCATGGCTGTCCCTGGCAAACTGCATTCGGCTCAGTCTGTCATGGCTATCCATGGCAAACTGCATTCGGCTCAGTCTGCCATG
Organism: Scyliorhinus canicula; assembly: GCF_902713615.1. Classification (NCBI taxonomy): domain Eukaryota; kingdom Metazoa; phylum Chordata; class Chondrichthyes; order Carcharhiniformes; family Scyliorhinidae; genus Scyliorhinus; species Scyliorhinus canicula. Next base: position 71,152,137 of record NC_052147.1, read on the forward strand.
GCTGTCCCTGGCAAACTGCATTCGGCTCAGTCTGTCACTATGGCTGGTCCCTGGCAAACTGCATTCGGCTGAGTCTGTCATTATGGCTGTCCCTGGCAAACTGCATTCGGCTCAGTCTGCCATGGCTGGTCCCTGGCAAACTGCATTCGGCTCAGTCTGTCATTATGGCTGGTCCCTGGCAAACTGCATTCGGCTCAGTCTGTCATGGTTGTCCCTGGCAAACTGCATTCAGCTCAGTCTGCCATGGCTGTCCCTGGCAAAATGCATTTAGCTCAGTCTGTCATGGCTGTCCCTGGCAAACTGCATTCGGCTCAGTCTGTCATGATGGCTGGTCCCTGGCAAACTGCATTCAGCTCAGTCTGTCATGGCTGTCCCTGGCAAACTACATTTGGCTCAGTCTGCCATGGCTGTCCCTGGCAAACTGCATTCAGCTCAGTCTGTCATGGCTGTCCCTGGCAAACTGCATTCAGCTCAGTCTGTCATTATGGCTGGTCCCTGGCAAACTGCATTCGGCTCCGTCTGTCATTATGGCTGGTCCCTGGCAAACTGCATTCAGCTTAGTCTGTCATGGCTGGTCCCTGGCAAACTGCATTCGGCTCAGTCTGTCATGGCTGGTCCCTGGCAAACTGCATTCAGCTCAGTCTGCCATGGCTGTCCCTGGCAAACTGCATTTAGCTCAGTCTGTCATGGCTGGTCCCTGGCAAACTGTATTCGGCTCAGTCTGTCATGGCTGTCCCTGGCAAACTGCATTTAGCTCAGTCTGTCATGGCTGTCCCTGCAAACTGCATTCGGCTCAGTCTGCCATGGCTGGTCCCTGGCAAACTGCATTCAGCTCAGTCTGTCATGGCTGTCCCTGGCAAGCTGCATTCGGCTCAGTCTGCCATGGCTGGTTCCTGGCAAACTGCATTCGGCTCAGTCTGCCATGGCTGTCTCTGGCAAACTGCATTTAGCTTAGTCTGTCATGGCTGGTCCCTGGCAAACTATATTCGGCTCAGTCTGTCATTATGGCTGGTCCCTGGCAAACTGCATTCGGCTCAGTCTGCCATTGCTGTCCCTGGCAAACTGCATTCAGCTCAGACTGTCATGGCTGTCCCTGGCAAACTGCATTTAGCTCAGTCTGTCATGGCTGTCCCTGCAAACTGCATTCGGCTCAGTCTGCCATGGCTGGTCCCTGGCAAACTGCATTCAGCTCAGTCTGCCATGGCTGTCCCTGGCAAACTGCATTCGGCTCAGTCTGTCATTATGGCTGGTCCCTGGCAAACTGCATTCGGCTCAGTCTGTCATTATGGCTGGTCCCTGGCAAACTGCATTCAGCTCAGCCTGCCATGGCTGTCCCTGGCAAACTGCATTCGGCTCAGTCTGTCATGGCTGTCCCTGGCAAACTGCATTTAGCTCAGTCTGCCATGGCTGTCCCTGGCAAACTGCATTCGGCTCAGTCTGCCATGGCTGTCCCTGGCAAACTGCATTTGGCTCAGTCTGCCATGGCTGTCCCTAGCAAACTGCATTCAGCTCAGTCTGCCATGGCTGTCCCTGGCAAACTGCATTCGGCTCAGTCTGTCATTATGGCTGGTCCCTGGCAAACTGCATTCAGCTCAGCCTGCCATGGCTGTCCCTGGCAAACTGCATTCGGCTCAGCCTGCCATGGCTGTCCCTGGCAAACTGCATTCAGCTTAGTCTGTCATGGCTGGTCCCTGGCAAACTGCATTCGGCTCAGTCTGCCATGGCTGTCCCTGGCAAACTGCATTTGGCTCAGTCTGTCATTATGGCTGGTCCCTGGCAAACTGCATTCGGCTCAGTCTGCCATGGCTGTCCCTGGCAAACTGCATTCAGCTCAGTCTGTCATGGCTGGTCCCTGGCAAACTGCATTCAGCTCAGTCTGTCATTATGGCTGTCCCTGGCAAACTGCATTCGGCTCAGTCTGCCATGGCTGTCCCTGGCAAACTGCATTCAGCTCAGTCTGTCATTATGGCTGTCCCTGGCAAACTGCATTCGGCTCAGTCTGCCATGGCTGGTCCCTGGCAAACTGCATTTAGCTCAGTCTGCCATGGCTGTCCCTGGCAAACTGCATTCGGCTCAGTCTGCCATGGCTGTCCCTGGCAAACTGCATTTGGCTCAGTCTGCCATGGCTGTCCCTGGCAAACTGCATTCGGCTCAGTCTGTCATTATGGCTGGTCCCTGGCAAACTGCATTCAGCTCAGCCTGCCATGGCTGTCCCTGGCAAACTGCATTCAGCTTAGTCTGTCATGGCTGGTCCCTGGCAAACTGCATTCGGCTCAGTCTGCCATGGCTGTCCCTGGCAAACTGCATTTAGCTCAGTCTGTCATGGCTGTCCCTGGCAAACTGCATTCGGCTCAGTCTGTCATGGCTGTCCCCTGGCAAACTGCATTCGGCTCAGTCTGTCATTATGGCTGGTCCCTGGCAAACTGCATTCGGCTCAGTCTGTCATTATGGCTAGTCCCTGGCAAACTGCATTCGGCTCAGTCTGTCATTATGGGTAGTCCCTGGCAAACTGCATTCAGCTCAGTCTGTCATGGCTGTCCCTGGCAAACTGCATTCGGCTCAGTCTGCCATGGCTGGTCCCTGGCAAACTGCATTCGGCTCAGTCTGTCATTATGGCTGGTCCCTGGCAAACTGCATTCGGCTCAGTCTGCCATGGCTGGTCCCTGGAAAACTGCATTCGGTTCAGTCTGCCATGGCTGTCCCTGCAAACTGCATTCGGTTCAGTCTGTCATTATGGCTGTCCTTGGCAAACTGCATTACGCTCAGACATCGTGAAACCTTCAAGGTTATGTTTACATGATAATAAAGAGCACACGTCAGCTTTACTACATCCTCTGTCCTATCCAAAGCTACCCTCCACAGTAGGTATCATTTGCATTTCCAGAACTTACTTTAAGGCTCCAATTAGCGCAATATATCACTCTTTGCAATTAGCATCACTGCCCTTGGCAGGTGTTTACGTAAGGGTACGCATAGCGCTCCAACCCTATTGCATCTTGCGAATAGAGCCTTATGTCCGTTAAACTGGGAAGATAATGAACTTTGACGAATGTAGGTGTTACGTTCTGGGGCTTGGCCGGCAGGAATCATGCACCAGATAACGTCTAGTTCTTTGACTAGCTAAATGTTTATTCTTAAATAAATACGTGGATTAGATAAACTAGAGAGAATTATCAAAAACTAATAACTATTATAAATTATCCAAGAACTACTACAAATATGACTATCCACTATGACGATTATCCCCAACCTCCCCGAGGTAACAGAGTCACATGATTGTTCTCTGCTGCCACCTGCTGGTTGGATGTTGTATTACTATAGTATTACATTACTATTTACATGATTGCTTATGCATATCATCACAGTAGGCATGAGCATTATGGCCATAAGATGGCTGAGATTGGCACATTGAGGTGGCAAGGTCCTCACAATTATTGGTGAGCCAGCACATGCGCATTCGGAATGTCAGAAAGCACATAGGACCACACACAAGCTCTGAGGAGGGACTCATAGCATGTAAACCTTACCACTGTACAGAGAGTACTTGGAGTTACAGGGGCCAGTTTGGCTCAGTTGGCTGGACGATTGGCCCATGATGCAGAACAATGCCAGCAGAGTGGGTTAAATTCCTGTACCGGTTGAGTTTATTCATGAAGGCCCTGTCTTCTTAACCTTGCTCCTCGCCTAAGGTGTGGTGATGCTCAGGTTAAATCACCTGAATAGGGGAAAGCAGCCTATGGTCATCTGGTAATTTGGCGAGTTTACTGTTACGTGGAGGTCCAGGATACATGGCCCTTAAAGGTCTCTCCTCCGACACTAGTCCTTGACCTCTCTTGAAAGTAGACATACTGGGAGTACACCTTAACCTCAATCTCACACAGCCAATAAATAGCATTACATGACCTGGCAAAGCATGTTTACCAGCTTCTCCCACAAGAACACCTTCCATTAAAGATGATGCATTGCTGGTGTTGGGAATGATCCGTAAATAGACAACTGTTGTGTGGTGGAAGCAGACTACATCGACGAGAGGTGCATGATAGTGATTTCTGTGATAAGTGGGGTGAGGGACCATGGTGGCACAGTTGTTCAGCAGTGGCACAGCTCATGATAAACAGAAGCGCAGACAAAAATGTGAAATGTTCTGCATTGTATTTACATTGGTGAACATTATAAATATGTGGTTAATATCCATGCCACCTTGGTGTTATAAATATATTGTTGATTTCCTAAACCTACCGCTTTGTCTTGGTGCTTCCCCCATATCCAGAATGGAGGCCAACCTGCAGATTGCTATAACCTGTTGTCTGTGATGATTTTGGCTGGCGTCCTCAGGAAGACTGAGAGCTGGAGGGCCCCCACCTGCTTTGGGTGTCATGCCATGGTGGCAGGTGTACCCTCCTCAGTCTGTGAAGCTGAAGGGGTCACAGGAAGTGAGGATTGGGATCAGGAGTCACCCCGGTGGATGGCCCCAGGGCGTGAACCTGATGATCTTCCTCCCCATGTGTGCCCGTGGGCCCCTGGTTGAGAAGGGAAGTTGGAGCGAGATCAAGCTGTCCTGAATCTCGTCACCTGATTTGCACTCAGCAGAATCGTGGGCTCCCACAGTCCCCCAAATGCCAGCGACCTTTGAGGTCCCTGCCTCTGCCTGCTGTGGACCGGGTGACACAGTGGCACAGTAGTTAGCAATGCTGCCTCACAGCTCCAGGGACTCAGGTTCAATTCCGGCCCCGGGTGACTGTGTGGAGTTTGCACTTCCCCCCTGTGTCTGAGTGGATTTCCTCCGGGTGCTCTGGTTTCCTCCCACAGTCTAAAGAAATGCAGGATTGGCCATGTTCAATTGCCACTTAGTATCCAAAAGGTTAGGTGGGGTTACTGAGTAACAGGGATAGGGTGGAGGCATGGGTTTAAGTGGGGTGCTCTTTCCAGGGGCCCGTGCAGACTTGATGGGCCAAATGGCCTCCTTCTGCACTGTAAATTCTGTGATTCTCTATATTGTGCGGTGTGCTCACCAGATTGTGAACTCAAGACTGCTCAGGTTCAGGGTCTCACCGAGGTGTGTCTCTCAGCTGGTGGAGGGTACGTGAGCACTGTGACGTATCTTCAAAGGTGGTGTTCTCAGGTTCCTCATCCAAGGGTCGGATTCTGCGATATCGTGGCCAAGTGTTGACGCCGGCGTCAAAACTGACGCGAACGACACCGGAGTCAACGGGCCACCAGGCCCAGTAATTGTCTTCTTCTTCGGGGGCTAGAACAGCGCCGGAGTGCTGTGAGCTGCTTGGGCGCCGAAAGCCAGCCCTGCACGGCCGGCGCAGGTCCGCACATGCTTGCAACGGCCATCTCCGCGTCAGTGCATGCACGTGGTTGCCTTCTCTGCACTGGCCCCCGCGCAACATGGCGGAGCCCTACAGGGGCCAGGCGCGGAGGAACATAGGCCCCCCCCCCAAAATGAGTGCGCCCACCAATAGGTAGCCCCCGGAGAATCGGTGGCCCGGCGTCGGAGTGGCGTGGTGGGATTCATGCCCCCCCCCACCCGGCGATTCTCCGAGCCGGCGTGGGTTCGGAGAATCACTGCCAAGGTGTCTGGGGCTGGAGATGAGAGCCTAGCTTTCAGATGTTCTTCGTCACTTTTCAGAGGTACCTATGAAAGAAAGTATAGCGAATTAATGTATGGCAGAGGAATGGATGAGATCATTCATCCTCTTCCTGCATCAGATGGTGGACCTCCTGTTAATTATTTCCTAGCTCTTTACAGATATTTACAGATAATGCAACGGTAATGGAGAAGTCTAGGATTTTGGCTGATAGATATAACATTGTGAGTGCAGCTCTGCTAGAATGTAGTCTGTTGAATCTGTGGAACAATATTTCAGTCTCTAAGTGTTGGTGAAGGGAGCTTTGCAGGGTCAATAGTTCTAGGATTGTTTGTTTTACTCTGATGCAATGTTCAGATCATTACTGTCAGGTCTGTCTGGTATTTCTCTTATGACTGTGCTGTGTAACCATTGTTTGCAATGAAGTGATTATACCACTGCAGAGATTATCATGAGTTAACCATGTAATTCTGGGGCTGGAGTTATCGCTATAGGCAGCAGATTCCAATTGGATTTTCACTATAAACTGACTTCTTTCATCATTATTTCTCCCTGCAGTAGCCTGTAACTAACAATATTGAATTCATTTTAACAGCTTCTCATAGCCAGATTTGAACTCAGCACCTAGGCTTTTCGTCCAATGGCATAATCATTACAATATCTCGCCTGAGTTCTGTTGACAGTCCAGAGTTGTACGGTTTCTCAGCAATCTGTCACGGAGATGCGAGGAATAAGGCACAGCAAAGTGAACGCAATAATGTTAGATGAGGAAATATAAAGGTGTTTTCGAGAGTGTTGAAGATGCTTTGGAGATGAGTGGCCCTTCAAAGAAACTGCTGAGGCCCTCAGCTAAATGCTTCTCCAATGAGGACCTGGTACACAAGTCTTCTTGACATTTTTACAACTGCATCCTTCTGCTCAATGTTCCAATACTGTTCAAGCCTTGAATGTGGGTTGACCGCCTCGTCCTCCTCTATAGTTATGCCTCTTTATACTGTTATGGGAGAGGTGTTTTCAGAACCCCAAAAATGTATCATGGAGTTCAACCAACCCCCACCTTTAATGGATTGTTGCTTTTGAAGCACGCGGCTTGTTCCCCAGGTGTAGTATTACAATTATGGACTTGTGGTTTTTAAAACAAAACAATGTTTATTCCACAAACTCAAATTAACCTTTTAAATAAACATTGGATCTCTTAACACCCCTTACTTCAAAGATAACGCCGAAAATAATACAACACTACCCAATCCTATAAACTGTTCCTTTACACATCCAAAAGATTTAACAAATCCTTCAAAGAAAAGCACATTAGACTTATATTCAATGCTGAGACCTTTTTACAATTCCGATTTCACCAAAGGATTAAGAGATAGCCCTTCATGGCAGAGATCACCAGCAATGCAGCTCACAGCCACACCCAAGCTTTCTTCAAAACTGAAACTAAAACTCCCAAAAAGCAGAAGTGAGCTCAGCCCCCCCCCCCCCCCCCCCGTGACATCACTTCAGTAATATGATCAGCTGCATTTCTTAAAGGTACATTTCTTAAACATACAATTCTTAAAGGCACTCTCACATGACAATATTGCAAAGTTGTGAAGCAAGCAGCAAATAAAGAGAATGTGTTCAACACTGCTGGCGTATACCATCGGCCATCCTCCATCTGCTGTAACATTTAAAGCTCTATCTCAAACAGTGAATGGTATATTCCACAAGGATCCAATTGCTGTACAGCTTTTACTGAACTAGGCTCTACATTTGTCTGTGCAGTTACGAGACTAGACTAGCCAGCCTAGATTTGATCTTGGAGAAGCCATCTTTCACGCTACTGCCACCTCCTAAAACATCTGTTAAATATCAAAAACATATTAAAGTGTGTGATTACGACCTTGAAAGTAGACAGTAGGTGGAATTTTCCCATATTTTTTCAGAATGTAAGAATCTGACTGAAAACCGGCTGCACAGCCGAGTTTTTAGTCCAGATTTTCAGGCACTCTGAGAAGAAAATAATGAGTGGTTTCGACTGTCAATCTGGTGGAGTGGGGCCTAATAGGGACAGCCAGACCTGCTTCACAGAGATTGAGGTGCAATCTTTAAAGGGCACCCCGATCAACACAGGAGATAAACGGCCCCCAAACACCACCACAAGAATCGGGAGATCCCCTCTCATGGCAGCAACAGAAACGGCGCTCCATCAGGCAGGGCAACCATCGCAGACATCAAGGGACTCCTCTCTATCCCGCTCCTTTGCAGGCACCAGGGCTCTCACCACCACCTCTCCATTCGCAGGCATTGGGGCTCTCCCCTCTCCTCCCCCCCCCCCCCCCCACCCCACTATCTTCACAGGCATCAGGACTCTCTACCCCCCTCCCTCAACTTCACAGGCATCAGAGAGCATCAGAGATCTCCCCTCTCCCCCCCCCCCCCCGCTTCTTAGGCACAGAGGTACCCCACCCCCATCCCAACACCGCTGTCCCCGGGACACTCTCCCCCCTCTACCCTATCAGTACTGCAGTGTCGAGGGCAATCTTCCCCCTCTTCCCAATCTTCTCCCTCTTCCCCTCAGCACCACAGTCACGAGGGCAATATCCAAGCACGTCCCTCTCCCATTAGGGCTATTGGCAGCCCCGGCGGGATCCCTTCGACTGTTTCCCGTCTTCACAAACCCACAGTGAACCTTGCCGACATAATGTCACATTGACGTGATTTGAATATTCTGTGAGGGAGGATAATGTAAAGAGGAGGATGTTTGAACAGTTTGAAAAGTATACAAATGTATTTAAATGTATTTAAATGAGGTTCTCGCCCTTTCTGGGCAGGAACCTCACTACGTCACAGGGAAGGGGCGGGAAAATCAAGAGATCCGACCTTGCCGGCGAGAATCATGATTCCCGATTCTCGTGAGCTCTTGCGCCTGCGTCGCCATTTTCACTGACAGCAAACACAGGTGCAAAATCACCCCCACAGATCTCCAAAATACATTGTTGTTGGTCATTGATCAATTGGAAATTGATGCATAAAAGCCTTTCCTGTTCACAGAGGCCAGTCTCCTGTGTTAAGAAACCCACATGGCCACATGCCCATGGTCAATGACCATGATACATTGAGAAATCCAGGAGTAGAGTGGAATTAAGCAGCAGTGACATTCTGTTGTCCCTGTGCTGAACCTGAACATATAGAGGCAGGTCCCTTTAGTCTTAGCCTGGTAGCTAGGCCCATTGAAGAATTTGGTGGTATTTTGTCAGTTGTGTTCAGTGTGTCACTGGTACAATATGATACCATGGTATCCTTTTTCTTCAATTTCTATTGCACTCTACGAGAAGAGGGCACTGAAATAAATTTCTATAGTCCAGACGCGAGCAGCAAATAGAAGAAGGGAGCAGCATCGCTATAATAGGTCAGTTTCCTATGTGTAAGAATCAGGATGGCTTTTGATGTTCACTTGAAATGGGAAAGATCAATATAGTTACACAGGCAGGATCTGAAATTAGAAAAATGACAGGTTGCATCTATAAGCAATGTTTATCAGGAGATTTGCATTGCGAATGAAGGGTTCAAATGTGTCATGTGAAAAAATATGCATAAGGAACTATGGGCTAGATTTAGTTGTAGCAAGATCAGTGTCGCCGTTCAGGCACTTAACTGGACAGCAGGGAACCTTTCCCATGATCAAGGAGCCAGAAGTAGAGCCCCTACATTTTCGGAAAGGCCTACCTCTTGTTCAGGCACTTGACAGCCCAGCGGCAGTCCTTCTCCCACGTTTAAGGACTCCAAGGTGGAAATCCTGCCTGCTGAAAGCTGCTGACCAATCAGTAGCCCTACTGAACGGCAGTGCCACCAGGGAAGTGGGTGGGGAATGCTGCCAGTCACCCGAGACCGGTAATTTGTTGTTGGATCACAGGTCACAGGCGAGTAATGGTGGGAAGGGGGTTGTGGGATGGAGGTAACACGCGAGGGGGGGGTTGTCAGCAGCAAGGACAAGGGGTTGTTTGATGTGGGTCCCTTGATCAGGCACTGAGTGCCTCTGAATGAGGGATCCTCTATTCCCCCCACAAGCAAACTGCACCTCTTTACTTGTGCTCCCTGCATGGCCAGACCCTGCCCGCCAATGGGTTAATACTAGTACTGGTAGGATCTGCCTTTAACTGTTCATTAATTGCCCACTTAAGGACCTCAATTGGTGGCGGAGTGGGAAGGGTGTACATGGGCCTTTTCGCAATGCATTTAATAAGGGAAGAAGGCTGGGTCCCCGCCCACCACCATCCCACCCGATTAATAGCCCTCCACATCCCCACCGGACACCCCACCAAACCTAACCATGGGAGACGACATTAAATTCTGCCCATTGTGTTGAGTGGCCAGAAAACAAACAGGTGGCGAAAACTTATTTCTTGCCTCTGCGACCACATTCTGTCGGCATGTTAACTGATAAGAATAATCAGGCTCAGATATCTTCATTAAAATGCAAAATGTGATGTTTAAATGACTAACGAATTTTTGTGCTTCACAGAATACAGAAATAGCTTTCGTTGCAAATGTTGAAACTATAAGAGAGGAGGATACTGCAGTCCTCCCACAGCAACTACGCTGGTGTAGTATGAGTGGGTGAACTTTTACTGTCAACACACCTTTGAAGTGAATTAGCCACATGAAGCAACTGGATCTAAAAAATGCCAATGGAAATCTTGGTGAACACTAAGAGATCAATGGCAAGATACTTTTTTTTAACCTTCCCTCAATTCTTACCAAAGGAGCATGTTGAATATAGTTCTATGCAGAAAATTGATTTAAGGTAGCAGGAAATTCCGGTCCCACGCCAGCGCACGGGTTTCCCGGAGACAAGAAGTGTTGTCACTGGGAATTCCCATTGTAATTCCCATTGACAATGGCGGGGTTGGTGGGTCTTGCTGGCGGGCCGCCTCTGTCACTGAAAAACATGCGGCAGGATGGTCAGTAAATCCTGCCCGCAATTTCTGGGTCAAACCCAAACTTACTCGCAATCTCATGAAATCTTCGTTTCTTTTCCTGCTGCTAGTATTTTATTTTTTAATTGCCTCACGGGGCCTTGCTGGCTAGGCCAGCATTTATGGACCATTCCTAATTGCCCTTGAGTAAGTCGTGATGAACCATTGCGGTGCGTGCATTTAAGAAAGAACTTCCAGGATTTTGACTTAGTGACAAGTGAGGAATGGTGATATATTTCCAAGTCAGGATGGTGTGAGGCTTGGAGGGGGACTTGCAAATGGTGATATCCCCCCCCCTGCGGCCGCTGCCAATGTCTTTCCAGGTTGTAGAGATTGCAGGTTTGAAAGGTGGGTGGCAGGTTTGGAAGGTGGGTAGAAGGCTAGGGTTGGAGGATGGATTCTTCTTTGACACGTGCTTGGATAACGGGTCAGATTGTTTAAAAGTGGGATCTTTTGAAAGCTTTTCATGAAGCATTTTCAGATGATGTAATATAGCTGCTGTAATGCAGTTAATCACCAATGAGGTTTCCAGACCAATTGTCTATAAATATTGGGTATTGTTTAAAAGAATTAAAAACCTACCAATTTACCTGATTTCCGATTTTTCACACATTTATGAGACATTGGGGTTGGCATGCTTGTTCACGTTCTACATCAGTTCCATATTCACCATGGTGTACCGTCTGAATTTGTTTGGTCTCAAGAGTAATTGTGTCACACCAAATCTTCAATAATAATGGGGAACGGGTCGACTGCAGAGCAGGGAATGGGAAGGGAGGCTGAGGGATTGCCAGGAAACCTAGAACTATAGCTTTCCCAGAGGCAGAAAATATTTGCTCACTGTTTAGCTCACTGAGCTAAATCGCTGGCTTTTAAAGCAGGCCAGCAGCACGGTTCGATTCCCGTACCAGCCTCCCTGGACAGGCGGCGGAATGTGGCGACTAGGGGCTTTTCACAGTAACTTCATTGAAGCCTACTCGTGACAATAAGTGATTTTCATTCATTTCATTTCATTAAATTGAGAAGTTAGCTGCCTGACAGGGAAGTAGGCCTGCAGCGCCAGCCTGCAGTCAGAAATCGGACATCAAGGGGAAGGGGAGGCAGTTGGTAGGGCGTGCGGGAGGGTGTTGGGCGTCAGTAGGTTTGATGTTGGAGGCATTTAATAATGAGGATGGAACCAGAAATGTTTGAAAGATCAGGGACGGAGGGGTGGGTGATGGGGGATGTTGAGGAAAGGCATTCTTAATCTTCTTGCCCCAAAGCAGTGGCAGAAAGACACATATCTGTTCCAGACTGCCCGTTTTGCCTCCCTTCCGCTGTGTGGTATCCCAAGACCTGGGAAATCCAGCCAGCATGATCAATTTTGCAAGAGAATAAAATCTTAGGCATGTGGCCTCATTAAAATATTTCAATGACCAGCCCACCTCCGGAGAACAGGTTGGTCACCGACGCTCCAATCGACTTGCACAAATGGGCACATTGGAGATGGCTTTGGGTTGGTTTCCAATTTAGTTTTTTTATCTTCAAGCCTCCATCAAGCTACTCAAACCTGCTGCCACTCCTCAGGGAATTAAAGTTGCACCCTATCTTTCTTTATAAGTGCTTTACAATTCCAGTCGTTAAGTATGCTCAAGGATCTAACAGCTGAGGGCAATGATCTTAACGCGCCTATCACCGTAATCAATTAGCTTTCTGTTAATTGTATTGTTTTAGAGTTGATCTGTAATATTCAGAATTTAAATTATTTTATCTGCTCTGCATCAAAGATTAAAGATTAAGGTGCTTCCCACCTTTGTCGACTGGTAATATTGTACAACGCTGTACGAAGATAGATGGGGTAGCGAAACATCACAGAGTATACTGTCACTTTAGATAAGTCCAATAATAATGAAAGCAATAGATCGAAGTGCATTGATAAATGCTACTTGTAGCCAGACATGTGTAAAAATACAAATAGGAGTGCAATAGATGTGTGTGTTGGATTGTTCTAGGGCTTGGAGAATCAGTCAAAAGTTGGCAGATTGCATTGGTTTTCTTTTTTCACTACTTGTATAAGATATTAGCGGCATGCTCTGGAAATTCCTTTTTTTTAATTTTAGAGTACCAATTCATTTTTTCCAATTACGGGGAAATTTAGCGTGGCCAATCCACCTACCATGCACAGCTTTGGGGTACGGGGTGAAACCCCGCAAACACGGGAAGAATGTGTGAACTCCATACGGACAGTGACCCAGAGCCGGGATCGAACCTGGGACCCCGGCGCCGTGAGGCTGCATTGCTAACCACTGCGCCACATTGCTGCCCTCTCTGGAAATTCCTGCAGTGGAAAAGTACAGGGTTCAAGGAGGGAGTTTTGTTTTCTTTCACGTGTGTTGATGGTGAGACCAGCCTTAGTTGCCCATCACTTAATGCACTTGAAAAGGTCGTGGTGACCCATCTCCTTGAACAGCTGCAGTCCCTGTAATGTGTATACACTCACAGTTCTGTTAGAAAGGGAGTTCCAGGACGTTGAACCAGCAACAGTGAAGAAACAATGACCTAGTTCAATGGATGGTGTGTGGCTTGGAGGGAAACTTGTAGGTGATAGTGTTCCCATGCATCTGCTGCCCTTGTCCTGCCATGTGGTAGAGGCTGGGGGTTAGGAAGGGGCTGTTAACAGAGCCTTGGTGAGCAATACAGCGCATCTTGTTGATGGTACACACTGCTGCCATTGAGCATCGGTGATGGAGGAAGTGAATGTTTAGGGTTGTCAATTGGATGCAATCAGGAGGGTTGCTTTGTCCTGGATGGTGTTGACCTTTCGGAGCATTGTTGGAGCTGCACTCATCCAGACTGTAATGAACTCCAATTGGCTTTATTGGTTGGCCAATTGGAGTATGAGCTCCCTCAATGATAGCTCATTGAGGGGGTCGCCTGTGTAGGCTTTGTGAGCAGTCTTAAGTTGACTGGACTGCTAGCAGCACTGTTTGTAGCTGCTCCTGTAATATCGTTATTGTAAATAAATATTGGTGTGGTGACGGAACTCCTGCCTCCCGTGGATTACTACATAGACAGTGGAGTGTATTCCATCACACTCCTGAATTGTGCCTTGTAGATTGTGGACAGGTTTTGGGGAATCAGGACATGAATCATAGAATCATAGAATTCCTACAGTGCAGAAGGAGGCCCTTTGACCCATCGAGTCTGTACCGGACCTTCGAGCGAGCACTCTATCCATTTACACTCCCTCTGTCCACCACCCTATCCTCGTGATCCAGTGCCTAATCAGCACATCCCTGGACATTAAGGGGCAATTTAGCGTGGCCAATCCACCTGAACTGGGGATCTTTGGGCTGGGATGAAACCAGAGAATCTGGAGGAAACCCTCGCAGACATGGGGAGACGTACAAACTCCACACAGACAGAGGCTGGAATTGAACCTGGCTCCCTGGTGCTCCCATGGCTAACCACCATGCCGCCCATTTATGTGCCCATTTATCATGATGTAGGCAGCATAGAAACTTTGTGTTGTTTGCTAATCAAAAATGATGGTGACATGGAGCCCAGTGCTGAATGCATTGCTAGATGGCTGTATATGTTAAATGGGGGAATGAAGTTCACAATGAGGCTTGCCCACTTAAAGCTAGCGTACACGACGTAAAGCTAGTCTGCACCTCTTCAAGATGAGGCGCACCCTGAGTGCAACAGAAACTGGAACTTCTCACTGGAGAGTTGAAGAGCAGAAAGCATATACAAAGATGCCACAACATGTTCTCCATGGCTCTCATGCAGGGCTCGAGTCACTTGTGCAGGTCCACAGGAGCAGAGAGGTCCTCTTCACACGGGGACCAGGAGGCCCTCCAGACAAGTATAGACATAGACATAGAACAGTACAGTACAGAACAGGCCCTTCGGCCCTCGATGTTGTGCCGAGCCATGATCACCCTACTCAAACCCACGTATCCACCCTATACCCGTAACCCAAACCCCCCCCCCCCTTAACCTTACTTTTTAGGACACTACGGGCAATTTAGCATGGCCAATCCACCTAACCCGCACATCTTTTGATTGTGGGAGGAAACCGGAGCACCCGAAGGAAACCCACGCACACACGGGGAGGACGTGCAGACTCCGCACAGACAGTGACCCAGCCGGGAATCGAACCTGGGACCCTGGAGCTGTGAAGCATTTATGCTAACCACCATGCTACCGTGCTGCCACGCAGTGGGAGAGGATACCTATTGCAGTCATGACAAGCAATTTAACCCCAAAACATGGATTCAATGTCACATTTCAGTGTTCAATGACCTTGTGTAGTCAATCAAAATCAGTGAATGCATATTGAAATATCATATGCTACTAAATTCACCACGAACCATACACAGTACGATCCCACTCATTATAACCCATTCACTTGCCTACCAGTAAACGTTCTTCAGAACGACTCCTGAAAAACATTCAGAACCTCATCACCATCCCAAACCAACGCTGCTGCCAGCTACACACTTGTACATCAGCTTGCAAGCACTATCAGTCACTGGCTCTATAACGATATGTATTATCTAAGGAGCATCAAGGGCTAACAAGATGATGTTCATGTATATCAACAGTGGATGGCCTCACAAAGTAGTCTTATAAAAGGCTGCATCTCTAGGCATTCTGGGA
The DNA here is from genome assembly GCF_902713615.1 of Scyliorhinus canicula. Classification (NCBI taxonomy): domain Eukaryota; kingdom Metazoa; phylum Chordata; class Chondrichthyes; order Carcharhiniformes; family Scyliorhinidae; genus Scyliorhinus; species Scyliorhinus canicula. The sequence continues at coordinate 71,167,336 of NC_052147.1, forward strand.
GATGCTGTTGGAGAAGTTGATGTAGAAAGATAATGTGAAGTTGAGTTAGAGTGTAGGTTATATATTAGAGAGATAATGAATTGCTGTACAGTATTATAGATTCAACACTGTTATTTTGTTAACTGTTACTCAGTAGAGTGTGCGAGCCAATTTAAGTAGTGTAAAATAAACTAGTTTTGATTTAAACATATAGCTCTATGTTCTTTGTCAACACTATGACTTTGCTATCTTGGAGAATAATCCAAGGAACATAATAGGCATATCACCCAACCAAATTTGATTCATACACTTCTGCCCCACTTGCAGGACAAGATGGCCCATAATATGCGGCAGCAGCAGCTAATCTGCACACAGAAGATACGGCTATATACCATAGAGGAGATGATACTGAGCAAAATTGAAGTGGCCATCAGTTCAGTGCCATGGCTGAAATCATGGGCAGGATTCTCCAATCCCATGGCAGTGTCCACGGCATGAAAGGGCTGCTGTCAGGACTAATTTTGGCCCTTACAGGGGGCCAGCACAGCGCAGGAGCGGTTTGCGCCGCTCCAGCTGCCGATCCCGGCGTGAACTGTGCGTTGCGGGATCTGCGCATGCGCAACGGCTCCTTCAACATGCCGGCCCCGACACAACATGGTGCAGGACTATGGGGGCCGGCACGTAGGAAAGGAGGACCCAAGCCAGAGAGGCTGGCCACATCGGAGGGCCCCCCCGGGTCGGACCTCTCCCCCCCCCCAGGCCGCCACCCGACCCTTCTATCACTACAGCACCAGCAGAAGCCACTCATGCCTGAGGGCTGCAGGGGAAGCTCATATCAAAGTCATTAAACTTCAGCTACGGACCATTCAGGCTCAGAATACTGCCATCGTGACTGTGAATTAAAAGTAGAAAGGGGTTGGAACAGCCAAGAATTCTGTAAATGTTGGGCAGGATTCTTTGCCTCGCGCCGTCGGTAGCGGGGGTTTCGAATGCGGTGGGTAATTCAGCATCAGGGAGAAAACGGGCTCGGCACTAGATGCCAAGCCGTTTCTGATGCTATGGCTCCCCACTGGCCTCGGGATTGAGGTTAGCACCCCGCACCAGCAGGAAGATGCAAATGGTCATTAAGATGGGTCAGGCACCGGGGGCGGGATTCTCTCAGCCCAGGCCAGGCCGGAGAATAACCGGCACGGGCGCAAATCGTGCAACGCCGCCCCAACGCCAGTCTGCCGATTCGGCACCATTGGCGCCGGTCGGGGCCCGCTCTATGGAGCCCCCCACGCCTCCCCCCCCCCCCCCCCCCCCCCCCCCCCCCCCCAGCGATTCTCCGCCCAGGATGGGCCGTGCGGCTGTACAGAAACACCCGGGTACCGCCCGCGCCGTTCACACCTGGTCTTACCTGGCGGGACCTCGGCGTTAATGGATCCGGGGGCAGCCAGGTGGGGGGGGAGAGGAGGGTCCGACCACGAGGGCGGCCTCCGCTGTGGCCTGGCCTGCTCTTGGGGCCCACCAATTGGCGGGCCGGCCTCTCGGGCTGGGGGCCTCCTTTGTTCCGCGCCGACCCCTGTAGCCCTACGCCATGTTGCGTCGGGGCCGGCGCAGAGAAGGGAGCCACCACGCATGCACGGCAATCACGCCGATCCCATGGCGCCGGCCCCACTGCACATGCACATACCAGCGGCACTCATCTGACGTGGGGGTTCGGCAGCTGGAGCGGCGTGGGTCACTCCAGTGCCGTGCTGGCCCCCTGTAGGTGTCAGAATCGTTGCTTCTGAGGCCATGTTTACGCCACCGAGAAACAAGATGGCATTTACGACAGCATCAACACTTAGCCTCAGGATCAGAGAATCCCGCCCCATATTCTCCAGGCCCAAGTGATTCTCCGGTGCTCCTGGCTGGGAATCACATAGGCAAGAATTGGTGCTGGTCCTGACAGGCATTTATTTGACGCTTTGGACCACAAAGTTAGCCAAGGGGGTAACTCTTTAAGATGTTTCCCCAAAGTCCATCAGAGGGCCATCCTCCCTGCTACAATGCAAGACCTGCCCACCCCACCCCAACCTGAGCCTCTCCACCATCCCCCCTAAATAAAGAGACCCCTCCCACAGACCCCCTAAGTAAAGAGACTTAGAAACTTATTTCTAGAGATATTGGGCAGTTGTTTCCAAGTTCTGTATTGTATCTGGGTGGGGTGGGAAGGGAGATGGCGGGCACCCTCCCCAAAGATGAGCCCTCTGCAAATACCAGACAAGAAACCATTCCCCCCAAAACTACAATGTTTACAAACATCAACCACATCAAAGAGAATTAAGTGCATTCCAATCCCCTTTAAGCTTGAGTGATTATGAAGTGTTGAGCTGGAAATTGACAAATTGACAGCACTTAACATTCTGTTAAAAATTGACAGCACTTCGCTCTCTGTGGGGGGTGTCCCTTTAGTCAGCAGGTCCCTGTGGGGGGTTGCTTTAGTTACAGGGTCTGTGAGGGGGTCCCCTATCCAGGGGATCACTTAACGGGCCTATCCTGGGGGTCACCCTATTCAGTTATATCTGAGGGAGTGGACAGGTCGGGTCACCCCCGTATGTACGCGAAGAGGGAAGGCCCAGAACATTCAGGGATGGGAGGCTTAATAATGATGTGGGGGGCATAATCATGATGCCCCCCCATCTCCCTTCCCACCCCACCCAGATACAATACAGAACTTGGAAACAAACTGCCCAATCTTTCCAGAAATAGTCCATTATGCTCGCAGAGACTTTGGGCGGAATTCTCCGCAGGGTGCCGAATTCGTGAAGGCCGTTGTGAACTCGGTTGAGGTTCACGACGGCCTCGGAGCCCGCTCCCCACACCTAATTCACCCCCACCCGGGGGTGGCTAGGAGCAGGCCTCCGTCTTTCTCGGCAGCGACCTCGTCACGCCGAGAATGTGAAGTCATCCGCGCATGCGCGGGTGGCCGGTTCCAACCCGCGCATGCGCGGATGACTTCATTGCGCAAACGGCACGAACCCGCGCATGCACGGTGGCCGTCTTTCTCCTCAGCCGCCCGGCAAGACGTGGCGGCTTGATCTTGCCGGGGGTCGGAGGGGAAAAAGTGCGTCCGTTTTGGACGCTGGCCCGACGATCGGTGGGCACCGATCGCGGGCCTGTACCCTCCCGAGCACAGTCGCGGTGCTCCTGTCCCAATCGGGCCCCTAGATGCCCCAAACGGGCAGCTGGCGCCTGTTTCACGAATGCAGAGACCAGGTGTGGTTGCTGCCGTGGTGAAACAGGCGTGAAGTGCCGGCCGCTCGGTCCATCGGGCTTGGAAAATCGCCGTTCGCCGTAAAAAAGGGCGAGCGGTGATTTTTCCGAGCAGGGGAGGGGGGTGGGGGAGGGGAGAATCGCTGGGGGCGCCAGGGCGGCGTAAAAAATGTCGGGAGGCCCTGTCACGATTCTCCCACGCCACGTGGGGAGCGGAGAATTCCAGAAGATCTTTAAAATCATCTTCCTGCAACTTGGGTGTACATAACGCTGTCATTAAGGCTGGTGCTTAGTCCCGCCTGAACCTGGAAACTTGTTGTATTTTGCAACAGGCACATATTTGTTGAATGGACCTGTGTGGCCCAAATTGGGGTAATGGCTGTCACATCAGACTGTCGGGCTGTGTGTCATTGGGATAGCACCAGGTCAGTGGCTTCTCGGGCATGCAGGGGACACCTGCATTAGTCCCCTTCTCAAGATAGCACACCATATGGGCAGTGATGTAAGCATCTGGTGACACCGCGCTCCACACGGGAAGACTTCCATACAGAAGGGGGAAATTATATCCACTGGTTGGAAAATCCAGGTCAAAGGGATTCAGCCTAAAGATTAGCGGGATTCTCCGCCGGCCAACTCCGGAATCGGGAAACGCGATTGGGCGGAGAATCGGTTCTGACACCGAAATCATAGCTGTCTTTCAGGAATTAAGCATTGAAACACATCTGGATGTAAAGGATGGCAGAGGTTTGGAGTTCTCTTCTGCAAATGGTAGTAGATTCTGGGTCAATTGTTAATTTTATACCAGAGACTAATAGGCTTTTGTTAACCAAAGGCATTAAGGGGAATCACACACGTGTGATATATAGATTTAAGTCGCAGATCATCCCATTGAATTGTGGAAAAGGCCCATACTTGTTCCTAGTTCAAAAATAACTTCTTCCTGTTGCTCATCTCTCCGTGGCCTCCCAGGATTATCCCCTCCTCCCCACCCACCCCCAAGAGGACCCGGAGCTGGCAACCTAATTACCGTACAACCAGTGTACTCCCAATTGTAAATGGATTCATTTTATCCAATTAAGGGGCAATTTAGCGTGGCCAACCCACTTACGCTACAGATCTTTGGGTTGTAGGGGCGAAACCCATGCAAACATGGGGAGAATGTGCAAACTCCACATGGACAGTGACCCAGAGCCGGGATTGAACCTGGGACCTCGGCGCCATGAGGCAGCAGTGCTAACCACAGCGCCGCTGTAGAATTCCATAAAATCACTGCCCAATCACGACAATCCCTCAGGATTTTAATATTACAGTAAACCGCACAGGCGTCTGCATATAAGAAACACTAAAACAATTCCTTTGTCACAATCAGACACAATGCGTAAAATCTATATATGTATATATATTTTATTTCATTGTATGATAAAATTAAGAACCAGAATAAATCATTGCTAAAATATTGTTTAAACAAATAAACCAAATATTTAAATAGCAAGGTAACTAAATTACTAATGTTCCATAGTGAGTTCATCCATTTGCGTTCAATAATGCAAGGAGCTTATTGGTCATGGCTGGTAAAATAGTTATCTGTGTAAATTAAACTATTTGGTTTGCTGATCTCGCTAAATATAGATGTCCCCAAATGATGAAGTGAGCTGTTAGCATGTCAGAACCGGTTTAATGACAGATCGTTACAAACATTAAATATTGCAACCGTTTCCATTTGTATTGTAAAGTAGATTCACTTACTTGTGCAACTAGAAAAGCAGCTTCAGAGATACAATTTTATTCAATAAAGTATATTCAGCTATTCAACCACATATAGCCAATCAGAAGTCCTTCTTTAGACCCTGATGCTGCTGGTGCAGCGACCATTTATTCCCAGTAATTGCCTGGTGTCATCTGAAGTATCTGCTGTCACCCGTTGAAATCCCACAATGATTAAAAAGCTAGTGAGACCTCTTTCACAAGAGTTTCAAGGACTGCAAGGAATATTATCCGGAAATTGCCGGAGGGAAGGACATGATCGGACATTCTTTGACAAAAAGATTGCTTTGCAATTGCAAAGTGAAGTGACAGGGGCAGAAGTACAGATACATCAAAGAAAGGACAATGGCTAACTTGACATGACATTTAACCGAGAACATCGTTGGTAACACTGTGCACTAAGTCGCTCCAGCAGAATTTAAGAAAGCGGTATTCAAGCATTTCAAGAACTGAAAGAAAAACATAATCAAATACTTAAAGATAAGCTCCAGCAAAAACATTCTCAAGAAAGAACGAGGTTATTTAATGTCAAACACCGTCACATATTATGCACCAATATCAGACTTTGAAGTTCATCCCATTGTACAGGCTGTTCAAGGGACTGGATAAGATGTTTGAACAAATTTTCTGTTGCAGAAATGCGGTCCAATCTCAAACAAAAATATCTGCCCATAATCTTTTGCCAACAAATCCTCACAGCTGCATTTAGTAGCTTTCACAACTGGCTGGGACAGATTTGATTAATTTGTGTAAAACCATGTTTGAAGCATTTTATGATTAGCATTACAGTCTATTCCTGATGTTTGAGGAGGTTTATTACTCCAAGGGGTGGCAAACTGATTAGCACTGCTGACTCTCAGCATCAGCATCCCGGGCTCAATTCCAGCCTTGGCTGACTGTGTGGAGTTTGCACATTCTCTCCGTGGCTGCGTAGAATTCCTCCGGGATCCAGTTTCCTCCCACAGTCCAAAGATGTGCAGGTTTGATGCATGCTAACTTAGTCATGCGAAATTTCCCCAAGGTGTCCAAAAGGTTAGGTGGGATTACGGTGATAAGTGGGGGCTTGGTTCTAGGTAATGTGCTCTTTTAGAGGGTCGGTGCAGACTCGATGGGCCAAAAAGCCTCCTTCTGGCTGTAGAGATGCTATGATTCCAACAGCTTGGAGTTCACATTGCAGGGGCTCTGCGAAAATCGTACAGAAGCAGTTGGTTGTCAAGGGACAAGTTCCCTGAATTATGAGACAGTCTAAAGGCGAGATGAAGAATGGGTCAATGGGACACATTTCCTCCCACATGTGCAGGTTAGGTGGATCGGCCATGCTGAACTGCCCCTTAGTGTCCAAAGGTTAGATGGGGTTACGGGAATAAGGCAGGGGAGTGGCCTAGGTAGGGTGCTCTTTCAGAGTGTTGGTGCAGACCCGATGAACCAAATGGCCTCCTTCTGCACTGTGATTCTATGATTCTATGATTTCTCGCTGCTGCTGCCATCTTAGGGGCACAATAATTTTGTTCATTTTCTTTATCCAGAGTATGCTCACTTCACACAAAAAATGGTATTCTCAATAATTATTTACTCGCTTATTAATGAAAACATTAATCGTATGTTATGATCCATCATTAACCTCTTAATGGGTAAAAATCTTTTTTATGCACACAGTTTTAAAAATAAATTTAGAGTAACCAATACATTTTTTTTTTCCAATTAAGGGGCAATTTAGCGTGGCCAATCTTTGGGTTGTGGGGGTGAGGCCGACGCAGACATGGGGAGAATGTGCAAACTCGACACAGTCAATCACCCGGGGCCGAGATCAAACCAGGATCCTCAGCGCCGTGAGGCAGAAGTGCTAAGCACTGCATCACCATGCCGCCCCTGTTTAATGCATACATGAGTTTAATGCCATAATTGTTCCAGCTCAAGTACAACAACAACTTGCATAACAATAGGACTTTTAACATAGCAAACCAATGGCGCACCAAGGGAGCATTGCAAACAACACAGCTGGTACATAAAAGGAGACACCAAAATAGGTAAAAGCGGAGCCCAAAAGTTAGGTTTTGAGGAGTAACTTACAAAAGCAGATAGAGGCTGAAAGTCAGGCCACCATTGGTGGGCACAGGAAATGGGCAATGCAAACCTGACCAGAGTTGGAAAGGACTCAGAGTTAGAGTCATAAATGTTTACAGTATGGAAACAGGCCCTTCGACACAGCTTGTCCATGCCACACAGTTTCAATCACTAAGCTAGCCCCACTTGCCCGCATTTGGCCCATAACTTTCTATACCCACCCTGCCCATGTAACTGTCCAACTGTCTTTTAAAGGAAACATTTGTATCCACCTCTACTACTGCCTCTGGCAGCTCATTCCAGATGCTTACCACCCTCTGTGTGGAAACAAAGTTCTTGAGAGTTGAAGGGTATTGCAGAGATAGGGGTCGATATTCTCCGACCATTCACTGGTGGCAGGATTCTCTGGTGCCGCCATTAGTGCACCCCGGGTTTCCCGGTGCTGTGGGGTGGTTATAATGGCAATTCCCATTTTCCGCTGCCAAGAAACAGGCGGCTGGGAGGCCGGAGAATTGAACCCAGGGTGGGGTGAAGCAGTGGTGTGATTTGATTACGAGGATGAGAATTAAAAAAAAATAAATTTAGAGTATCCAATTATTTTTCTTTCCAATTAAGGGGCAATATAGCGTGGCCAATTCACCTAAACTGTACATCTTTGGGTTGGGGGGGGGGGGGGGGGGGTGAAACCCACGCAGACATGGGGAGAATGTGCAAAATCCACACGGAAAGTGACCCAGGGCTGGGATTCGAACCGAGTCCTCAGCGCCGCAGTCCCAGTGCTAGCCACTGTGCCACATGTCGCCCCAGGATGAAAATTTTAATGTACTGGGGAACCAATGTTGGTCAGAAATCCTAATGATGATAGGGGAACTGAACAAAGTTTTTTAATAATCTATATTGTCACAAGTAAACTTACATTAACACTGCAATGAAGTTACTGTGAAAAGCCCCTAGTCATCACACTCCGGCACCTGTTCAGGTACACAGAGGAAGAATTCAGAGCGTCCAAGTTACCTAACAGCATGTCTTTTGCGACTTGTGGGAGGAAACCGGAGCACCCGGAGGAAACCCACACAGACATGGGGAGAACGAGCAGATTCTGCACCGACAGAGACCCAAGCTGGGACCCTGGGTCTATGAAACAACAAAGCTAAGCCTGGGCAGAGTTTTGGACAAGGGTATGCTTTTGGAAGGTGGACAATGTGAGGTCAGACAGGAAAGTATTGCAACAACACGGCAAGATTTTTAGGTCTCTCTCGCCACGGGAACGAAAGTTCCTGCCTGACGTCAATGGACCTTTTACCGATCCTGCAAATCTTCCACCCCGCCCATGACAATTCCCTTGACAGGAGTGTCCTGAAAATCCCACCCTTAGAGTCTGATGTTAACGGAAACATGGATGAAGGTCTCAATAGCAGATGGCTGAGGCACTGGTGAAGATGGGCAATGCACACAAAGGAAGGGAAGGATTGAGCAAGGTTGTAGTGAGGTGGAGGTAGGGGTCATCAGCACCTGTGTGGAATCTGGCACTGTGTTTTTAGGTGATGCTGCTAAAGGGCAACATATGGATAGGAAATGAGTCAAGGATACTTCCTTGGGCGATTCCAGAGATGGCAGCGTAGGGACAAGAAGAGAAGATACTGCAACAAGTGATGGCTGCAGCTGGATAGGTAAGTGTAGAAATCCCAGACAACGTCACAATAGAAAAGAAGTGTCGGAGGAGGTTGGTGTGCAGCTTGGTCACAGTTACATGGTTTGTCACTTGTGACTTTGAAAAGGCCATTTCAGTCCTGTGGTGGGGCGGAAATCTGATTGGAGAGGCTCAAACATGGAGGGCGGGATTGAAATCGATGGAACAGCCAAACGTCCATTGACTTGAGAGCTGGAAAATCATGCCCAGAATTATGGGAAAGAAGGGCAAGTTTTTAAAGGTGACAACACATTCAAGGACTTTGGCAAGGAAAGGGGAGTTGCAGATTGGGTGGCAGTTTGCAAGAACAACGGAGTCAAAGGTGAATTTTCTAATGATGAGAGTGGTGATTGCTGCTTTGAAATTGAGGGAACACAGGAGAGGAATATTTAGAAAATCAACAAATATCAGGACCTGAAAGTGAAGTTAGATGATCAGCAGCTTGGTGTGAATAGGGCCTGTATCACAGGAGGTGAATGTCATCGAGAAGATGAGCTTGAATGAAGCACAAAAGGAGATATGCGAAGAAACAGAAAAAGATGCAAGTTCATGGTGAGGGCAGTGAGAAGTCTCTTTCTTTGTTTTGACTTGCTGAGTGGGGGGGGCCTGGTAGCACAGTGGTTAGCACAGATGTTTCACAGCTCCAGAGTCCCAGGTTCGAATCCCGGCTTGGGTCACTGTCTGTGCGGGGTCTGCACGTTCTCCCTGTGTCTGCGTGGGTTGCCTCCAGATGCTCCCCTTTCCTCCCACAGTCCAAAGATGTGCAGGTTAGGTGGATTGGCCATGCAAAATTGCCCTTAAGTGTCCAAAGGGTTGCGTGTGGTTGCTGGGTTGTGGGATAGGGTGTGGGCGTAGGTAGGGTGCTCTTTCCAAGGGCTGGTGCAGACTCGATGGGCTGAACGGCCTCCTTCTACACTGTAAATTCTATGATTCTATGAGTGAGGACAAGAAATAAAAGTGGCTGCCATCTTAGCAATGGTCTTCATTTTAATAATTAAGAGGTAAGAAGTATGCCTGGGAGTGAAGTTGTAGATAGTGTTACCAAGCACACATTCAGCTTAGTGAATCTGCTAGGGCTGGGTGAGAAAGCTTAGGTTCAAAACTATGGAATGAATTGCATATATTTTCGATATCAAAAGCAGAAACCTAGGGCGGGATTCTCCCATGCTCGGCGGGCCGTCCCAAAGGTGCAGAATCCTCCGCACCTTCAGGGGCTAGGCCGGCGCTGGAGTGATTTGCGCCCCACCAGCCGGCGTGGAAGGCCTTTGGCGCCACACCAGCTGGGGCCAACGGGACTCCGCCGGCCGGCGCGGATCCGCGCGTGTGCAGGAGCGTCAGCAGCTGCTGACGTCATCCCCGCGCATGCGCAGGGCGGGGGTCACCTTCGCGCCGGCCATTGTGGAGGCTGACACGGCTGGCGCATAGGAATAGAGTCCCCCACGGCATTGGCCTGCCCGCCGGTAAGGGACCAACTCTAATTTACACCGGTTGGACCTGCACAGTACTGACGGGACTTTGGCCCATCGCGGGCAGGAGAATCGCCAGAAGGGGGGGGAGGGGGCGCTGCTAGCAGCCGCTGACTGGCGCGGCGCGATTCCTGCCCCCACCAATTCTCCGGAGCCAGAGAATTCGGCAGCCGGCAGGGGCGGGATTCACCGGCAATTCTCCGACCCGCCGGGGGGGTCGGAGAATCCCGCCCATGTTGTTAACAAGAGGTACAAGAACTGTAGAGTAGTTGTGACAAGGGATTTATTTATCCTAATCTAGACAGGGATGATAATAGTGCAAAGGGTCATGAGGAAGAGGAGTTTCTGAACAGAGTTCAGGGAATTTTCTTGGCCATTATGCTTTCAGCCCAATGAGAAGGAACCAGGAAACTTGCTAGCCCTGCCTCTTTGTGCCTGTACCTGGTTGCATATTTTAGTTGAATTGGGTGTATATGTATAACATGTTCAGCCTTATATGGTCCAGTGTGCTATGGTGCCAAGTAATTGGGGGAAATGGGTCATTAATGTCCTTGTAACCCTGTTCAATCGGAACACTAGCACATACTTTTTGAACAGTGTTTTAGAGCATGAAGGGATTTTCAACAAAAACAGGTTAATTTGATCAATGCAGTCAGTTGCCAAACAATCAACTGAGATCCTGAAAACGGCATTGACTGTCTTGAGGCACTTTATAAGTGTTGCAGCATGGACCAATAGGTCTACTAATTCCCCTGCCACAAGACACCACAGAAATGTATTCCCTTCAGACGGTTTCTCTAGCTATGCTACAGAAAGAACTGGAGCCTGCCCAAAAGATTTAAATGCCTTTGTTCCAGGAAAAAGCTTGGAATATAAGAGGCAGACAAGGATTTTACTCTGCATGGCGTCCAATCCTAATGATGGCACCCTTGGAATTTCAGTCCCAGTTATTGAACCAAACAAGGTATAGTATAATTACTTCATAAGGTACATAAATACGTGGGTGAACTATTGGGACCATAAAAAGTAAGATTACTGATCAAGCACCTTGAAACAATTACCAGCATTTGAGGTCATATAGAAAGACATTTGAGTATTCCTAACACTCCTAAAATTCAGACTGTAGACCGAGTGGGAATGTGATGACACGGCTACAAGGAATGTCATTTGGCGGGAGTACAGGAATCAATATCCCCGGGATCTCGAGCAGAGCGCAAGCATTGTTTGGAGCTGTGAGTTTAGATATAAAGTAGCTTTGTTCAAATGTTGGTGATTTAAGGAACTTACAACATTCTACCTGGCATCAGAAGTTGACAGTATGGCACAAGGACTTTGATGCATCGATCCACTTATCTTTGATGAAAATACTACAGTTGGTTTTGAAAGGTTTGGTGCATTTACTGCGGTGCTGAACCCTTGGACAAATCAAAGAAGGTACAGGTTTTTACTTTCTTAAACATTGCTGGCCCCAAGGCCGTCAATAAATTTGAGTCGTTTGTCTTCCAGAAGAGGAAAAAGAAGACCCCGAGATAATCATGAAACTGTTTGAGAACATTTGCCTACCGGTAGAAAATATACTGCTTCGGACAGCACGGTGGCGCAGTGGGACTGTGGCGCTGAGGACCCAGGTTCGAATCCCGTTCCTGGGTCACTGTCCGTGTGGAGTTTGCACATTCTCCCCATATCTGCATGGGTTTCACCACCACAACCTAAAAAATGTGCAGGTTAGGTGGATTGGCCACGCTAAATTGCCCCTTAATTGGAAAAAAAAAATAATCGGATACTCTAAATTTATTTTTAAAAACGTAATCCTTGATAGGCATGTGTTCAATTCCACGAACCAGAAATCAGACAAGTTAATATAATCCTACACAGCCACTCTAAAAATATTGGCAAAGAAATGTGCATTCGGAACTCTCACTGAAATTTAATCAGCGATCGAATAGATCGTGGAACAATGGTGCGATTTAGTCAGCAAGCAGCTGCTATGAGAAAAGGACTTAACATTACAAGTAGCCATCAATATGTGAAATGATAATCAGAGATTCAAAACAGAGATTTTATGCAGGAAACCAAGGTATTCAGAGTACATTGGGGCCCTGCTCTGGCAGCAGCCATCACCCACCGGGCAGAACAGCTTGTTTTGTATATGGTAAAAAATTCAACAAATGCGGGAAATGGAACCACTTTGCCAAGTGCTGCAGATTCAAACCACAGCAGCCCTCCTCTACCATCAGCAACGTGGCAGCTGTTCAATACTCCCGGTCACTGGACCTCTTTATCAGCTCCTCCATCAGGACATTGAATGGTGCTTGGAGAAGCACCACACAACAGTCTTCAACAGATTCAGACAGGCACTCACAGCCCCACAGGTATTGCAGTACTTTGATGTTCAAGCACCTGTACTCATATCAGCAGACCCCACCCAGCACAGACTTGGCACAGTCTGCATCCAGAATAGAAGACCAATAGTCTTTGCTTCAAGGGCCCTCACTGACACTGGGACCCGTTAAGCAACAGATAACGCAGCACTTCAGCTGTCCGGTTTATGACACCTGGTGCCTCCACCAGTGGACATGCAGACTCCTATAGAGACCTGTGTTGTTACCGGTGGGGACACTGGTCAAATGCAGACCACACCATCACCTATCTGTGTAATCACACTCTCAGGAGCAGGTCGAACACAACATTTCAGGAATTTATTGCCAATTAGGCTTTAACTAACTTTTGAAGTTTAACTTCCTTTCCAACAGAAAAATGGGGAGGGAAGGAGATGCATTGTGCCAGGCACCAGTTGCCGCAGCCTAATCCATATTTCAATATAATATATATAAAATATATATATATGAAAATAGTTATGCATTGTCAGTTTGCTCCATTGCATGTCACACAATGGCCTGTACATAGTTTCTGATGGCACACACTGTCGCATCTCATGCCACCGGGTATCCCAACTGAATAGGGAAGATGTAGACTGAGTGGTCACGGGAGAAAGTGATAACTCGGCTACAGGGAAGGTCAAGTGGCGGGTGCGTGGGAATCAGTATCCCCGGGATCTCGGGCAGAGTACATGTATTGTTCATAGCTGTGAGTTTAGAAATAAACTACTTTTTTTCCTAAGCCCTTGATGTCAGTGATTTATGGAAACCACCGCATTCTACACAGACAATGAGGACTCGCTGATAATTCAACTTCAACTGTGAATCTTGTGAAGGTCCACAGAATTATCACTAAACCCTTGGCACTATTTATACTAATATGCTCCTCGAATATTAAATGAATATCTTCTGCTTTTTCATTATTTAATGCAGTGTTTGTCTGTGAATGGTGACCTTGAAAAACCTTTATTATCATACAAAAATGTTTTCGCATGTGTGAATGATGCCTCAGTAAAAATGCTCATAGTGTTGTTTTGATTGAATCTGGCAAATTGCTTCAGAAATGTAGAGAATGTTGTCCAAAGGTTGTTTCATAACTCTGACAGCACAACAAGCAAGGTCCTGTTTTATAAATCATCCAACATTTTGTAAACGCACTTGATTTACTAACTTTATAAAATAACATTTATTCAATCTATCCAACAATTGTTTGAATGTTTCCTTGCTTAATTTTCCACCGGCGCTAGTGGCAAAACTGGATATCAATCACGTGAGTGAAGGACTAATGGTCTGACTAATTATGAAAATGATTTTGATCAACTTCCTCCCTTGAAATTGTTTTGCAATGCCATTAAAAATGTCACGATTAAACAATTTCTCCTTTCAATGCTGCAAAAAAATAATCTAATTCAAAATAACACAAATTTGTCAAAGCCATTAGACCATCTTGTCTGTTTTTCACCCATCAGATGCAGAAATGAACTGAAACCAATTTGTTTTTCCTCACTTTCCGTGCCATAAAACAAAACCCCTGTTTAAACTGCTTGTAGAATCCAGTAGATACACAGGAATGCACGGTAGGATAAAATGGACTCTGGTTTATTTGGGTACAAACAACCAACACAACTAACTCTCCTCACTCTGAAGGGTCAACCTACTTGACCTGCACTCAAGTCAGGTTTTTATACAGTGGGGTAACCACTTGTTAAGGGAAAATCCCACCCTGTTTTACTGTGGAAATTCACACTGCGGGATTGTCACGGGGAACCAGATGGTGCATAGTCTATGGCCTCTGAGGGGATCGTAACACTGCTGTCGCTGTATTCCAAGCAGTTTTTATGAACAACTAAATGGCAACATGGCACAGTGGTTAGCATTGCTGCCTCACAGGGGCTCAGGTTCGATCCTGACCTTGGGTGACTGTCAGTGTTGAGTTTGCACTTTCTCCCTGTGGGTTGCCTTTGGGTGCTCCAGTTTCCACACACAGTCCAAAGATGTTCAGGTTAGGTGGATTGGCCATGCTAAATTTTCCATTAATGTCCAAAGGCTGGGTGGGGTTACATAGATGGGGTGCTCTTTCAGAAGGTCAGTGCAGACACAATGGGCCAAATGGCCTCCTTCTGCACAGTAGGTATTTTGTTAATATAGCTAAAGATGTTTTTCTTGACTTGTGAGGGTTGTCAGAACAATACAATGCCAGCCCACACTAAGGGCAGAATTTAATAAGCTCTCTAACTGTGAGTTTGGTAATGGAGGTCATTTAACCAGGCAGGAGGATGGTGTAGGGAATCCTGCTACCGTCACACCTCCACCCTCAGTAAGTCTAAGTCTAAGGTGGGAAGGTCTGTGAACTGTCTTCACACTCTTCTGCAAATTGAGGTCCTTAAGTAGGCATTAATTAATCTCCACTTATGGGCCTCACCCTGCCACCACTGATAGTAACCCTGGGTGGTGGACTCACCAAGTGGGGAACATTATGAGCAAACCTATGCAGGATTGCTTGCGAGCTCCAAAGGCCTGTCCCTTATTCAAAAGCACTCAGTGCCTGAGCGAGGGTCCTGGCATCAGGAAGGAGGTTGGCACAAAGCCAACCACTGCCCTTCCTGCAGAACCCTCCTCCCATGCCACCCCCCACCCCACAATTTACAACCCACAATTCCACCATCACTTATCTGTGGACTGGGATCCAGTAATGATCCAAGGCCTTGGGTGGATGTTGTAGCAGCAACAGCCACTGTCTCTCCAGTGTCACTGCCATCCCGTAGAGCTGCAGGCCTCTGATTGGCTGGCTGCTCTCGGAGAGTGGGATTTGCATCTCTGGCGTCTTGATCCCAGGGACTTTGCAGCTGCCCTGTTAAATACCTGAGGGGCAATACAGCAGACCTTCACGAAAAGAGGCAACAGAGGGCTTTCACCAACTCATCAGCTGTCTGATGAGACCCCTGTTTTGTCCTAATTGTGCACCTACACATTTAATTATTCAGATATCAATAAAATAAAATGATTCAATTAAAAGAGCTAATTGATATTAGAAGATAGGTCATTATAATCTGGCACAATCCCCATTGCAGATGGAGGGCATGTTTGTGCCAGTGTCATTTGCCCAAGACATGATGATCATATAACACATATGCTCCTCCAAGCACTGTTTCAACAGGGGGTGCCCTTCATCAATAGGAAAGCATTCCACTCCCTGAATGTGCAGTTGGTGTGTAACCACCAGCTGCCCATCATGCAATCTGCACCTGATACCCAGGAAGGGTGCACAACGCTTATATCCTGGAGAACTCTGACGTTCCCGGCAACTTCAACATGCCCATTTATGTGAAGGGTTGGCTTTTGGACTTAAGTCATGGTTGATGATGACTGTGCAGAGCCCCAGACTGACATGGAGACCCGTTATAAAAAAGCCCATGCAGGGTCATTGAGCGGTGCATCAGCATCCTCAAGATGCAGTTCCGACACCTGGACCACTCTCTAGTTCTCTAATAGAGCCCCAGGAGGATCCCGAGCATCATGCTAGTCTGCTGAATCCTTCACAACATCGCGCAGCAGACAGGAGATATGCTGGAGTCGGAGGTAGTGCGCAGGCCTCATCGGACCAGGAAGATGAAGAGGGTGTTCAGGAGGATCCAGAAATGGAGCCAGAGGTGGCAAGGCAAGCCGCCAACATGTGATCCAGGGCCGTCGGACTTGGGACAAACTCATCACTTCTCAATTTACACACGAGGAAGCCTGTGCACTGGCAGCTCCTCTGCCCTGTCCCACATCTCCAACCCTCCAACCAATTGGTGTAACCCCAGACAACACATCAGAAATGGAGACTTCCTGCTATATGTCTCACCCTCTGCCCTGTCATACCCTTGGTTGCCATCCTCTGGAGGACCTAGATCTGGAATGAGCCCAGCCAACTTTCCGGTGTCACAGGTGACAATGTGCAACACTTCTGCCTGCTGTCCATGAAATGTGCCAGTGTCAGGTGGGAAGGGGGGGGGGGGGAGAGGGGGGGGGGGGAGGTTCAAAGCACTTAGGTGTTCCAGCACCTGCCCTGTGGGAGGCACTGGCATGGGACCCATCACGTCCTCCTCCCTCGGGATGCTCGTTGGCCCCCAAGTTACTCCATCGGACAGAGGTGAGGCCGGAGTGAGTTCCCTCAACCATGGTGCACTGAGACTGGGTCATGTTCCTCAGTGACTGTGACATGCCTCTGATTGCCTCTTTCATGTCCCTCACTGCCTTATTTATGCATCCCTGTGCCTGTGACATGTCCCTTTGTGGCTGGCCAAGCCAGTCAATGCCCAACCAATGTTCGCGATGCCCTCAGCCTTGACCCTTTGCAACTGAGTCAAGCTCTGGCGTGCCGCTGCAACCTCTCAGTCATTGACCGCACAGATTGCCCCAAGCCTTTGATGCCATGACCCATGGCTCTGACTTCTCACTCCAGGCCTTCCACTGCTATGTTGGCCTGGTTACCACGTACTGTCAGCAAAATCTCCTGTGCCTGAAGGCAATTGAACTCCTCCAGCTACACCTGCAGGTGCTGTAAAGTTGCTGACACCCCCTCCTGTAGATTCTGGCTCTGCGACTGCATCTGTACCAGTGATGGGATCATACTTTCTAGAAGTGACACTTCTCTGGACAACAGCTGTTTTGGGGATCGGGCAATCTCTTGGGAGGCCCTGCCTCCACCTGATGTGCCGCAGCATGCGTGTAGTGCTCATCAAAATGAGGCCCAGAAGCCTCATCACTAAAATGTCCCTCCCCGAGGTGATAACCTTTGCGATAGTGGAGAGTGCAGGTGACAGAAGTGATGAAACGCGATGTATTCCCCAGAGTGGTACTCTGGGGTTTGCTGGGTATGTGGCTGGGGGGCAGTGAGTCGAGATGGCCCAGTCTCATCTGGTGGTGATCCTGCAAGACAAAAGACATGAGGTGAGATCTTGGGAAGGACTGGTCTATGAGAGAGGGGTTATTCACTTGCCAGAGGGGCATCAGCATTGCACCAAGCTCTCACTTGTTTGCTGCATGCCGACCTCCATCTCAGCCACTGCCCTTTTCTCGGCCGGGCCCGCTAGTTGCATTTCCCTCTCCTCCGCTAGGGAGTAGACCCAAAAGTCTGGGATGCTCCCTTTGGTCTTTTGGCAATCGTGCCTATTATGGGCCACCTTATCCTCGGGGACACATAAAAGGACATTTTGCTACACTGGGAGGAGAATTCTGCAGGGGGATTCTGTAGTTGGTGGCATGTGTGTGCATGGCCAAAGAGGACAATACCTGTGTTGGGGTTTGGTGGAGGATGGGTTGTAAGAGAGATGTTGGCAGGTGGGCTGTTGTTATCCTCGTGGGCATTGAGGGGAGATGTGAGGAATGAGGGACGGGAGTGATGCCTGGGACACAGAGGTGATAAATCCCACAAGCTGCCCAAAGGAGGTTATTCATCTTCTTCCGGCATTGGGATCCATTCCTCCTCATCAAGCTAGAACACTGATCGCCTCTGCGACCTTTTCCCAGGCACTTTTCAGGAGGGTGGGCTTGAGTCTGCCCCACCCTGGGGAAGAGGGTGACCCTCCTCTCCTCAACGGAATCGAATAGTCGGTCAGCAGACAGATCTTCTCTCTGCCATCTTCCGGGCTGGAATGAGAGTGGGCGGTGAATGGAATGCTTATAAGCAGCTCCAGCTTAACACAGTGGGCTAAATAGCTGGCTTGTAAAGCAGACCAAGGCCAGCAGCACGGGTTCAATTCCCGTACCAGCCTGCCCGAACAGGTGCCGGAATGTGGCGACGAGGGACTGTTCACAGTAACTTCATTTGAAGCCTACTTGTGACAATAAGTGATTTTCATTTTATAAATTTTGAGGCGCCAATAATTTTTTTCCAATCAAGGGGTAATTTATTATGGCCAGTCCGCCTAACCTGCACATCTTTGGGTTGTGGGGGTGACGCAGACAGGAGAAGAATGTGCAGACTCCACATGGATAGTAACCCGGGGCCGGGATCAAGCCCATGTCCTCTGTGCCGTGAGACAGCAGTGTTAACCACTGCACCACCATGCTGCCCTCTGTTACATGAATTCTGGCTCAGCAAGCTAGGAATTGCTTCTAATTCATGTGGGCAGAGTGCTGGCCTATTTTCATCTCCTAAATTTTGCTCAAATAGCCCCCCAGTGGGAATGCGAATTGCACGCGATTCAGTTCCAGTGGGAATACTTCGGGCTGGGTCCTCAGTTTATGTCCTCCAACCAGAACTGAGTTGGACCATTTTTATGATCCCCTTGGGGTTGTAAAGTGGGATGCAATTCAGTGTTCCACACCATACAAATTTATGCATCGCGTGGAATACGAGCCGTTTCCAGGGAATCCCGCTATTGGGCTGTCTTCTTGAGCAGGTGGCCCAACAACGAAGTCCCGCAGCCGGCCACCCCACACCCACTGCAAATCGGCGCCGACCCTCCCCCAAAAGCAAATCATCCCAGTCTCCACCCATCCCCCTACCGTACAATAGCCACCAACACCCAAGTACCAGGGGGACCCTGCCCACTGCCCTCTGGGACACCTGTGATAGTGGGACAGCCGCCAGGGACCCCTTGTAGTAGGCAGAACATCACAGAAAGAATTATAGCTGTAATGCTTACCTTGCAGATCATTCCTCAATGGAGAGCAGCTGTGCCTGCATCTGGTTCCCACAGATCCATTACCTGCAAGCCATTCATAGCTTTCCAGACAGCTCGAAACAGCATCTGCAGCTTTGATGCATTCATATCCTCTCATGCTTCATTACAAACCCCGCTGTTTGTAAATATCGACCACAGAAAAGAGAGGTGAGTGCAGTAAAATCACACACTTGAGTAATTGGAATGCACTTAGTGCACTTACATCTCTTTGATGTGGTCAATGTTTAAAACATTGAGATTTTACCACTTAGGCCACTGATGCTTGCAGGGTTATGAATGGATCAAAGCTGCAGATGGTTTTTATGAGCTGTCAATCACAGGCCACTTCTTGAAAGCTATGAATGGCTTACACAGAGTGGATCTGTGGGAACTAGATGCAGACACAGCTGCTCTCCTTAGACAAAGGGACACATGGAGCAGCAAGCTAAATATTACAGATATCATGCTTCCCACAGCCCCTGTCTGGACTGGTCTAGCTCCAGACAGGAATCTCTTTTCTGGGGGTAGATGGATGTTGGTCGAGGTTGATGCTTGATCAATGACTCCAGAAGCGAGATTGGGTGACAATTGAAGGCTTTATTGACCTAGATGTTTCCCCCAGCAGCGCAGGTACAGAATGCAGCTGCTAGGGAGACACAAGCTCTTATTCTCCGCCTTACTGAATGAAACCAGCAGGCAGGCTTCACCAATGAAGTTGCTGCCTCAGGTACCTCCCACACCAATGGGCTTACAGCATCAACCTGGGTAACATAATACCCCTAATACCGACTACCACATTCACCCCCTGTTAATTAGAGTCCGGCGGAGTGGTGGTCTTGCGTTATACAGTGGCAGAGGTTGAGGTTATGGTGGTACCCGGTATACATTAGAACAGTGTTTTGCCTCGTTACCTGTCACAGTATTTATTTACATTCAAAATGAAGCAATTAGTCGATCGGGGGCACTGGTCGTCCTCTGCGATCATCGCAGTTTCGGCGGTGATGCAGGCGCCGGCTCGGGCATCCATGACTCCGGGATCATGACTTCGGCTTCTTCGGCAGCTTCATCACCCCTAGATGGGACCAGTGGGAGGACCGATCCACCTGGGAAGGGGGCGGCCATGGGGTGCACCGGTGGGATGGAGGGTGGGGTAGGTGGGGGGGTGTGGGTGGGGATCCAGCTCGCGCCAGGTCCTGTAGGGAGACCGTATCCTGTCGGCCATCGGGGTACGCCACGTAGGCGTACTGAGGGTTAGCGTGAAGGAGGTGGACCCTCTCGACCAATGGGTCCGACTTGTGCCCCCGCACGTGTTTGCAGAGCAGGATGGGTCCAGGAACTGCCAGCCAGGTTGGGAGCAATGTCCCGGAGGAGGACTTCCTATGGAAGACAAGGAGACGTTCATGAGGTGTTCCGTTTGTCGTGGTGCACAGCAGTGATCGGATGGAGTGGAGAGCATCCGGAAGGACCCCTATCAGCGGGAAACTGGGAGATTCCTGGACCATAGGGCCAGTAGGACGGTCTTCCAGACCGTTCCGTTCTCCCTCTCTACCTGTCCGTTTCCCCTGGGGTTGTAACTGGTCGTCCTGCTCGAGGCAATGCCCTTGCTGAGCAGGAATTGACGTAGTTCGTCACTCATAAAAGGAGGACCCCCTATCGCTGTGTATGTAGGCGGGGAAACCGAACAGTGTAAAGATACTGTTGCTTTTATGACAGTGGCTGTGGTCATGTCGGGGCAGGGGATGGCGAATGGGAACCAGGAGTACTCATCAATCAGGTTCAGGAAATATGTGTTGCAATTGGTGGACGGGAGGGGCCCTTTGAAGTCCATACTGAGGCGTTCAAAGGGACGGGAAGTCTTTATCAGGTGCCCTTTCTCTGGCCTGTAGAAGAGCGGCTTGCACTCCGTGCAAATTTGGCAGTTCCTGGTGACGGTCCTGACCTCCTCGATGGAGTAGGGCAGGTTGCGGGTCTTGATGAAATGGAAGAATCGAGTGACCCCGGGGTGGCAATGGTCCTCGTGGAGGGTGTGGAGTCGGTCCACTTGTGTGTTAGCACATGTGCCGCGGGATAAGGCATCAGGAGGCTCGTTTAGCTTCCCGGGATGATACAAGATCTCATAGTTGTAGGTGGAGAGTTCGATCCTCCACCGTAAGATCTTATCATTCTTTATCTTGCCCCGCTGTGCATTATCGAACATGACAGCAACCGACCGTTGCCGGGGCTGAAGGGCCTTTGCCGGGCGGCGGAAGTCCGTGCATGCGCCGAAGCGTCAGCGGCTGCTGACGTCATACCGGCGCATGCGCAGGGGTCTCTTCCGCCATGGCGGGGGCGGAAGAAAAAGAGTGCCACCACGGCACAGGCCCGCCCGCCGATCGGTGGGCCCAGATCGCGGGCCAAGCCACTGTGGGGGCACCCCCCAGGGTCAGATCGCCCACCCCCAGGACCACGGAGCCAGCCAGCACCGCCAATCCCGCCGGTACCAGAGGTGGTTTAAACCACGCCGGCGGGAAAGGTCTGTCAGCAGCGGGACTTCGGCCCATCGCGGGCCGGAGAATCGCCGCGGGGGGCCCGCCGACCGGCACGGCGCAATTCCCGCCCCCGCCGAATCTCGGGGGGCGAAGAATTCGGGACACGACGAGGGCGGGTTTGACGCCTGCCCCGGGCGATTCGGGGTCGGAGAATTCCGCATACGAAAGCACATGGTCCAGTTGCTGCATTAAAATGTGAATGTCGATGATGCTGAATGCTATGGAGCAATCAGAAGTCCCACTCCGCCCTTGTTAATGAGCTCTGCAGCATTTTATTGCTGGGAGGCTGCCTGGCTTGTTGTCAGTTGGCCTCACGCCAACGTGATTCCTAGAGGGGGGGTGGGTCGCATGTCGTACCACCCCCATATTATTCGGCCCTAAGACTGTGGTTCATAGCTCAGTAACGTAATTCATACTTGCAGGCATTCAGCAGGATCTGTTTCACAGGCCAGATTTCCCACAGGTTTGACCTGACCCACCCTCCCCAGGTACCCCTGTATTTAAGATACACCACAAACAGACCCCTATGATAAAGAAACTCCCCACAAGAGCCCTCGTGATGGGGAACTCCCCCCAGATTTGAATGCCATTGTATTAACCTAGTTCAAGGATAATTGGTTTTGGCAGTTGCCAAAGCAGGATTGGCTCTGCATGATTTTTGCACCCTCCCCCCCACCCCACCTCGCCATATTCCAGAGGCTTGAGACAAGATAACTGAAGTTACCACATCAGTACAGCACTGAGATCCCACTGTTTGAATGTGACACACAACCAAAGTCCCCCGTCTGTCATCACACATAAATGCAAATTATCCCATGGCATTATTAAAAGAAGAGCTGGGAAGTTGTTCCTGTATCCCAGGCAACATTTATCCCCAAGTCTATCTGTTCTTTTATTTGATTGCCACTTGTGGGACATCGCAGTGTACAAATTGAGTGTTGCACTTGTGTGCAATTCAACAAGGACCACACTCCTCGACCTCCTGTAAAAACTTTGCAAATGGAATGGGATGCCCATAATTTCATTCAAGGCAGCACAATTAGCTCTTCCCTGGGAAATAGGCACAGGTAACAAATATGGTCAGGCTTGGATAGTCTTTAATAGGTTCCTCCACCTCGGGACAGTAATACAGCATTGAACGAAATAGCTACAGAAAAATGTAACACCCATCAATAGACCTTTAACAATGTGAATACAAATAGAGGGTAGAGATGTCTCTTGCAGTACTATATCTGAGGTGTTGGACATCTGGATCACTGATCAGCCACTGAATAATGGGCACATCCAATAGTTAACAGAAAACAAAGGACTTTAATTGAGATCACCAACCTCTTTAAGGGCTGCTCTTGGCAAATATTTGACCTCCTGGCCAGTCTGTCTTAGATATCCATTAGTGCTCACTGCTGCATTATGATACTTAAATATTAAACATTTAGAAGACTTCAATGTTCAATAGGGCAATAGGACATTGAAGATATTTTTGGCAACAGATTTTTAAAAAATGTCCAAAAGCAATACCAAACCTGAATCAATTAGCCTGGTGTAATCAATCGAACAGACCTGGGTGGTCAGTTTTATACGCTAAATATCTGGTTTAAAAGGCTGAGAGAGAGCCATTTAGCTTTGGACTGACAATGTTTTTTCTCATACCTGAACTAAACTATTCTGATTACCAATGACTTCTGTTACATAAACATTAGCAAGTCATGCTAATGAGAGACAAAAGAATGCCATACCCAATGCGCGGCAATTACATGAGAAACATTTGTGATCTCTTCAGGTTTTTTCACTTACCAACCCTTTGTTCCATCTGACGGGGTCGGAAGATTAACTCCAATTAGTCTCTGGCTGTAATTTTCTGTTATCATGCTCTATAATAAATCGTACCCTTCTTCCATGATCCTTGCTGCACGGATAACTTGAACTCAAAACTAATTTGTCTAATCACCAGGAATTTGGTATTTTCAGCGTGTTCGGTTCTGAAATCACCTTATTTACATTATGGAGTCGATAGTGCAGTCCCATTGCATTGGCACTGTTATTACAGTGGTAAGTGTCGGTGGCCAATCACCTGCTGTGAAACAGGAAAACCAACTAAAATAATTGAGGTGTGATTCTGGTGCATACCTAGGGCAGACTTGGGTCAAGTGATGCAATATCTCCCCCGTCAATGCATTAAGTGTTTAAAGATCTTTAAGAGTATTTATGATTTCTTGCTACCAATCAGGCGGGAGAAAAATGGTTTCAACAACTGGTGAGGTCCTGCTGCACAACGTCCTTCGTAGGAAGGTGCTCTTATTTGGACCAGATGTACATCCTGCAGTTTAAATCTGTGTTGGAGCAGCCCTTGGAAAGCTTACGGAAAGGATTCATGTAATCTCACATATACCTCAACTTTAGGATCGGACGAGAAAGTAAGTTGCTTTCCTGAAAAAGGCTGTGAAGGTAAGTAAAGGTTACTATTTAGTAAGTGAATGCACAGAGTAAAATTAGACAAAATCTTGCCTCACGGGAATTTCAGTAAATTCATTGTAGACCAGAAAATAATGAAATAATGTAAACGTACAAAATATCTCTAGCTCCCTGACTTCCACATTTAGTTCAGGTGTGTCAGGCTGTGTGTGCACAATTCGCTCAATCGAGACGAGTTGCCTATTAACATATGCCAACCGTTTATTTGAGCGATAAACTGACTTAATATCACACCCGGCTTCCCAGACTTACTGAAACTCCCTATTGAAAGCATTATTGCAACAACACAACGGCAATTGAGAGGGCAGTTTAGAACTCATGAAAATGCCACTCTTTGTACACAGCTGCTTTCTTACCTACTAATGGGAAAGGGTTTGTTCACAGTGGTTTTGGTTTTGCTCAATTTATTTTCAATAATTCAGAATCACAGGTTGGGTGACACTTTTGCCTACCTCAGATCCAACCTCTGAAAAGGAGCAATATGAAAGCAGTAGCTTCAGCCCGAGAGTTGCAGCTGGACAGCAGAAAGGAGGCCAGTAATGGAGAGTGCAGCTCACTGGAAGCATTGTCCATGATACAGGATAGTAAGACGTCTTACAACACCAGGTTAAAGTCCAACAGGTTTGTTTCAAACACCAGCTTTCGGAGCACTGCTCCTTCCTCAGGTGAATGATTCTCCTGAGGAAGGAGCAGTGCTCCGAAAGCTAGTGTTTGAAACAAACCGGTTGGACTTTAACCTGGTGTTGTAAGACTTCTTACTGTGCTCACCCCAGTCCAACGCCGGCATCTCCACATCATGATACAGGATGTACACGGAGATACTGAGTTTCTTTGGCATCTCAGAATAGCAGTAATTCAGGAGGCTCAGGTTGCCAAGTCACGTGGTGGATGAAGGCCTGCTGAACCTGTTGGCATGAATTACCAATGGCTACCAACTACCAATGGTTTTGAACCTTCCAGGGCTCTGTCAGAGACAATCAAGGATTTTCCAGTCAGTGGCGCAAAAATTAATACTTTTCAATGATTCACCTTTTTATCGATGGCCCCCAGATTACAGCATCTGAGCCCAGCTGTGCAGAGCTTGGAGAAGGCTGTGCTCCCCAATGTGAATTCTCCACTGCTGTCTCTGCCAATACTATTTGCTCTTGCTCATTAGTGAAATGTGAGTCACCATTATTTGTCCAACTGGACAGAGTGAAGCAAGTGTACCTGAGCTGGTGCACGGTAAACCTAATTCCTATGATGGGTCACCCAGCAAAGAGTCGGCTGCTGTCAGGATTCATCGTCCATGAGGTCTGTGGAATCTTGATGCATGTGTCCAGGTCTGTCAGAGAAGAAAAGATCTGATTTGTCACTTGCAAGACAAAATTATTACAACTTATGATGATGGGTGTAGCCACCTGTGATGGCCACTTTCGGTACACAAAATGGACGCTCACAGAGACTCTCGGGAAATATGGACAATACTGAGCAACAAGCAGGCACAGAGCCTGAATGTATATTTGGAAGGCAGTCTGCAGACGGAATCGAAACTCTGAGTCGATTTACATATTGATGGCCCATCTCCGGGAAACAAAGAAAGAGTGCTCAGGTAGCCGGTACTGTTCCAGACAGTCCGGCACCACTGCCCCAACCAGAAGACACAAACAAAGCAAGGCCAACGGCCACCTAGGACACGCCCAGCTATCAGGGCACCCGCCCCTTTATTGGTTTAGATCGATGACAATGATCAAGAAGCCGCTCAATTAATTGGGACCAAGTTTAAGGCCCGCCTAAAAGCGCGCGAAGCCCCTCCAAGTATAAGAAGGAACCTCCGACAAAGATTCAGCCTCTTGGATTCGGCACTCAAGCGGAGAGACCCTTCCACCAGCATCACCAGAAGCAAGTAAATTCAAGGTCAACGCTCGCTACCAGACAGACAACCTTAGCTGTTCTCCTGTTACCTCATCGAACCCAACAGCCTCAGATCTGAACAATGGCCATTGTTCCTCTGACCTAAGTGGCACCCGAAGTTAAGTATAGGTGTTAGTGATAGAGATAGTTTAGTTTGTAGTATTATAGATATAGAGATATAGAGAAATACAGCACAGAACAGGCCCTTCGGCCCAAGATGTTGCGCCGAACTTTTGTCCTAATCATAGAATTTTGGACAATTATTCATGGCCAATCCACCCAACCTGCACATCTTTGGACTGTGGGAGGAAACCGGAGTACCCGGAGGAAACCCACGCAGTCACGGGGAGGATGTGCAGACTCCACACAGACAGTGACCCAAGTCGAAATCGAACTTGGGACCCTGGAGCTGTGAAGCAATTGTGCTATCCACAATGCTACCGTGCTGCCCTTAAGAAGTTAACCTACACTCCCTTATTCTACCCTAATCCAAGTACCTATCCAATAGTCGCTTGAAGGTCCATAAATTTTCCGACTCAACCACTACCACAGGCAGTGCATTCCATGCCCCCACTACTCTCTGGGTAAAGAACCTACCTCTGACATCCCCTCTATATCTTCCACCATTTATCTTAAATTTATGTCCCCTTGTAATGGTGTGTTCCACCCGGGGAAAAAGTCTCTGACTGTCTACTCTATCTATTCCCCTGATCATCTTATAAACCTCTATCAAGTCGCCCCTCATCCTTCTCCGTTCTAATGAGAAAAGGCCTAGCACCCTCAACCTTTCCTCGTATGACCTACTCTCCATTCCAGGCAACATCCTGGTAAATCTCCTTTGCACCTTTTCCAAAGCTTCCACATCCTTCCTAAAATGAGGTGACCAGAACTGCACACAGTACTCCAAATGTGGCCTGACCAAGGTTTTGTACAGCTGCATCATCACCTCACGGCTCTTAAATTCAATCCCTCTGCTAATGAACGCTAGCACACCATAGGCCTTCTTCACAGCTCTATCCACTTGAGTGGCAACTTTCAAAGAACTATGAACATAGACCCCAAGATCTCTCTGCTCCTCCACATTGCCAAGAACCCTACCATTAACCCTGTATTCCGCATTCAGATTTGTCCTTCCAAAATGGACAACCTCACACTTGTCAGGGTCAAACTCCATCTGCCACTTCTCAGCCCAGCTCTGCATTCTATCTATGTCTCTTTGAAGCCGGCAACAGCCCTCCTCACTATCCACAACTCCACCAATCTTCGTATCATCTGCAAATTTACTGACCCACCCTTCAACTCCCTCATCCAAGTCGTTAATGAAAATCACAAACAGCAGAGGACCCAGAACTGATCCCTGCGGTACGCCACTGATAACTGGGCTCCAGGCTGAATATTTGCCATCCACCACAACTCTCTGTCTTCTATCGGTTAGCCAGTTTGTTATCCAACTGGCCAAATTTCCCACTATCCCATGCCTCCTTACTTTCTGCATAAGCCTACCATGGGGAACCTTATCAAATGCCTTACTAAAATCCATGTGCACTACATCCACTGCTTTACCTTCATCCACATGCTTGGTCACCTCCTCAAAGAATTCAGTAAGACTTGTAAGGCAAGACCTACCCCTCACAAATCCGTGCTGACTATCCCTAATCAAGCAATGCCTTTCCAGATGCTCAGAAATCCTATCCCTCAGTACCCTTTCCATTACTTTGCCTACCACCGAAGTAAGACTAACTGGCCTGTAATTCCCAGGGTTATCCCTATTCCCTTTTTTGAACAGGGGCACGACATTCGCCACTCTCCAATCCTCTGGTACCACCCCTGTTGACAGCGAGGACGAAAAGATCATTGCCAACGGCTCTGCAATTTAATTTCTTGCTTCCCATAGAATCCTTGGATATATCCCGTCAGGCCCGGGGGACTTGTCTATCCTCAAGTTTTTCAAAACGCGCAACACATCTTCCTTCCTGACAAGTATCTCCTCAAGCTTATCAGTCTGCTTCACGCTGTCCTCTCCAACAATATGGCCCCTCTCGTTTGTAAATACTGAAGAAAAATACTTGTTCAAGACCTCTCCTATCTCTTCAGACTCAATACACAATCTCCCGCTACTGTCCTTAATCGGACCTACCCTCGCTCTAGTCATTCTCATATTTCTCACATATGTGTAAAAGGCCTTGGGGTTTTCCTTGATCCTACCCGCCAAAGATTTTTCATGCCCTCTCTTAGCTCTCCTAATCCCTTTCTTCAGTTCCCTCCTGGCTATCTTGTATCCCTCCAGCGCCCTGTCTGAACCTTGTTTCTTCAGCCTTACATAAGTCTCCTTCTTCCTCTTAACAAGACATTCAACCTCTCTTGTCAACCATGGTTCCCTCACTCGACCATCTCTTCCCTGCCTGACAGGGACATACATATCAAAGACACGCAGTACCTGTTCCTTGAACAAGTTCCACATTTCACTTGTGTCCTTCCCTGACAGCCTATGTTCCCAACTTCTGCACTTCAATTCTTGTCTGACAGCATTGTATTTACCCTTCCCCCAATTATAAACCTTGCCCTGTTGCTCGCTCCTATCCCTCTCCATTACTAAAGTGAAAGTCACAGAATTGTGGTCACTACCTCCAAAATGCTCCCCCACTAACAAATCTATCACCTGCCCTGGTTCATCACCAAGTACTAAATCCAATATGGCCTCCCCTCTGGTTGGACAATCTACATACTGTGTTAGAAAAGCTTCCTGGACACACTGCACAAACACTACCCCATCCAAACTATTTGATCTAAAGAGTTTCCACTCAATGTTTGGGAAGTTGAAGTCGCCCATGACTACTACCCTGTGACTTCTGCACCTTTCCAAAATCTGTTTCCCAATCTGTTCCTCCACATCTCTGCTGCTATTGGGGGGCCTATAGAAAACTCCCAACAAGGTGACTGCTCCTTTCCTATTTCTAACTTCAACCCATATTACCTCAGTAGGCAGATCCCCCTCGAACTGCCTTTCTGCAGCTGTTATACTATCTCTAATTAACAATGCCACCCCCCACCTCTTTTACCATCCTCCCTAATCTTGTTGAAACATCTATAACTAGGGACCTCCAACAACCATTTCTGCCCCTCTTCTATCCAAGTTTCTGTGATGGCCACCACATCGTAGTCCCAAGTACAGATCCATGCCTTAAGTTCACCCACCTTATTACTGATGCTTCTTGCATTAAAGTATACACACTTCAACCCATCTCCTTGCCTGCAAGTACTCTCCTTTGTCATTGTTACCTTCCCCACTGCATCACTATGTGCTTTGGCGTCCTGACTATCGTCTACCTTAGTTGCTGGACTACAGATCCAGTTCCCATTCCCCTGCCAAATTAGTTTAAACCCTCCCGAAGAGTACTCGAAAACCTCCCCCCCAGGATATTGGTACTCCTCTGGTTCAGATGCAACCCATCCTGCTTGTACAGGTCCCACCTTCCCCAGAATGCGCTCCAATTATCCAAATACCTGAAGCCCTCCCTCCTACACCATTCCTGCAGCCACGTGTTCAACTGCACTCTCTCCCTATTCCTAGCCTCGCTATCACGTGGCACCGGCAACAAACCAGAGATGACAACTCTGTCTGTCCTGGCCTTTAACTTCCAGCCTAACTCCCTAAACTTGTTTATTACCTCCACACCCTTTTTCCTACCTACGTCGTTGGTACCAATGTACACCACGACTTCTGGCTGCTCACCCTCCCCCTTCAGGATCCTGAAGACACGATCAGAGACACCCCTGGCCCTGGCACCCGGGAGGCAACATACCTTTCGGGAGTCTCGCTCGCGACCACAGAATCTCCTATCTATAGTATTATCGTGCATGAATAGATCTGACTGTGTGTAAATAAATAGTATTGATTTTGAACGAATTAACTGGTGTATTGGCTCTTTGATCGGTATTTGGGTTGAACCTTGTGGCAGTATGAAATGAAAATGAAAATCGCTTATTGTCACAAGTAGGCTTCAAATGAAGTTACTATGAAAAGCTCCTAGTCGCCACATTCCGGCGCCTGTTCGGGGAGGCTGTTACGGGAATTGAACCGTGCTGCTGGCCTGCCTTGGTCTGCTTTCAAAGCCAGCGATTTAGCCCTGTGCTAAACAGCTATCAAGAGATACCTGGCGACTCTGAAAGTATACACATAATTAGGATTAAGAAAGGCGACCATATTGACTGCTATATTTATAGCAAGTAAACAGAGCAATATGGGCACATTTCAACTCGCTGTTAATATCAAGCCAACAGGACAAAGTGCCGTATGACATGTGAGTTGCTGATATTTAATTGTGTCACCAGATAGCTGGGTGTTCCCAATTTCCCCAACTGTAACAGCCAAGAACACTGAAACACCACAGACCTTCAGAACCTCATCCTCTGCAGCTGTGAACTGGGATATCTGGAAAACTCACTACCAGTTCTCTCACTCTCCCTCATGTTCTTTGCTTTCTTCTCCTGAAACAGGGCAAAAACAGACCTACTAGTGACTAAAATGCTATACGTTCACTCAATGGATGGAGTGCATTTGCTTTGGATGACTGTAGTGGAGTGGTCTAAAAATGCATAAGGATGAAGGTTAGTGGCAGCGGTGAATGGAGAGGTGAGGATACAAGCAAGTATATAGAAAGAGAAAGATGGGTCTGCTTGTGGGTGTTATGGGCGATGGGGTGGAATTGGTTTGACAAGGCAGAGTGAGGGGTTGGCATGATGGGTACAACAGGATGTAGGTGAATGTATCTCTTAGGTCATTAAGAGACCAACTGTAGGTCTCTTATTTTTAGGTAAAACTCTCGTGTTGCAGCTCCTCACAGCCCCCAGCCGTGAATCGTGGTGCAGCCTTTCAACATCCTGAATCCATTGTTAAAGTTGTAACTTCCAAACTTAAACTCCTTCAACTTCCATCTTTGGAATGGCTCTTCAAATACTGAGTTGAGATCACGTGATGAAGGTCCTCATCCCCTCCCTGCTGCATATTTAACATAAGAACATAAAAACATAAGAACTAGGAGAAAGAGCAGGCCATCCGGCCCTTTGAGCCTGCTCCGCCATTCAATGAGATCATGGCTGATCTTTAATGGACTCAGCTCCACTTGCCCGCCCGAACACCATAACACTTTATTCCTTTGTTCTTCCATAAACTATCTTTTTCTTGAAAACATTTAATGAAGGAGCCTCAACTGCTTCACTGGGCAGGGAATTCCATAGATTCACAACCTTTTGGGTGAAGAAGTTCTTCCTAAACTCAGTCCTAAACCTACTTCCCCTTATTTTGAGGCTATGCCCCCTAGTTCTGCTTTTACCCAATGTGGTGAATTATAAACCTAGTAATTCACACTGTGTTCTAATATATGTATTGTGTCCTTGTGGGCTCTGTATACGAGCCGTTGCGCGGCTCTACCCATAGGGGGAGATGAGGAGTTTGTACTGGGCTCCACCCTTGTCTCCGCCCATGGCTCCGCCCATGGCCCCTCCCACTAACTGGAAGTATAAAGCTCTGCAGTCGTGAGCCTGCTGCCAGTTCATCTCGTCGCAGGCAGGCTCAGTTGTAAGACTATTAAAACCACTGTTCACTTCCAATCACGTGTCTTGTGAATTGATGGTCTCATCAATTTAATAGTCTTAGGAAACTTAAAGAAAACGACTATGGAATCAGCCCTCAAACCTGACCGACTAGAACTCGACCCGCAGGCTGCAGGCGAAAGACATCTTTCTACACTGGCTCAGATGTTTCAAGACCTACCTGGCTGAATCAAGCACTTCAGAAACTACGGAGGAGCACGCAAGGGTGAGCCACCGTATCTCTATTCAACTTAACAGTACTTCCTCGTATACGGAGGCCTTGGCCATGCTCGATCGAAAGTACGTGAGGCCCATCAATGAGGTCTACGTGCGCCACATTTTTACAACCCGCCGCCAGCACCCCGCGGAGTCGCTGGACGAATTCCTGCGCGATTTAAAAGCTTTAGCTCAGGACTGTAATTATCAAGCTGTATCAGCTGACCAACATATGAAGCTTGCTATCCGAGATGTATACGTGGCAGGGGTCAGGTCCAACTATGTGCGCCAGCGGTTGCTTGAAAAAGGGGCCCAGATCTTGGAGGACACTGTAGAGTTAGCTACAACCATGGAGGTCTCGTTCCGCAGCCTCACCTCGTTCCCCGCGGACCAAGCGACCCCATCATGGGACCCCGACCAGCGACTGTCCTGGGCCTGCGCCGCGTGGCCAGCCTCCTACTATGCAGCTCCAGTGTGCCATTTTTGTGGGCAGCCCCAGCACCCACGGCAGTACTGCCCGGCCCCCGCAACGCGACCTGCAGCAGCTGCGGTCGCAAAGGACACTATGCCTGGGTCTGCCTGGCGAAGAAACCCCCACTCCAAACTGTCCCGCAGCCCAGAGCACTCGCTTCCCAAACTCGCAGGCCCGCAGGCCCCGAAATGCTGCTGCCTGTATGCCAACTCCGCCCCCACTTGACACGTGCGACTCATGGGGGCAGCCATCTTTGCAAACCTCCTCCACACGGCCGGCCACTTGCGACTCGTGGGGCCGCCATCTTGGACGCCATCTTCCTCGCCACCCGCCATATGCGATCCACGGGGGCGGCCATCTTGGGATCCATCCTCTTCAACCTCTGAAATTCACCTCGAAGACTACGACCTCAGCGGACAGTCATCACGGGGCCACTCCAGCACAGCTGATCGAGCCGCCGACTACCCGCAATTCAGCGCGATCACGTTGGACCAGTCGCATCTGAAACACCTCCGCAACTCGATGATGACCGTTAAAATCAACGGGTACAGTACACCACGCCTCTTCGACTCCGGAAGCACCGAGAGCTTCGTACACCCAGATCTGGTAAGACGCTGTTCGCCCCCTATTTTCCCTGCACGGAAAACTATCTCCCTCGCTTCGGGCTCACACTGTTCACCTCCAAGGGCGCACCGTCACGACCCTAACAATTCAGGGTGCCAGCTACTCAAACTTACAGCTGTACGTGCTCCCCGAACTCTGCGCCCCACTGTTACTGGGACTCGACTTCCAGTGCAACCTCAAAAGCCTCATACTCAGCTTCAGCGGGCCCCTACCTCCACTCACTATCTTCGAAAAATCGACCCCCCCCCCCTCCACTCTTTGCTAACCTCACTCCGGACTGCAAACCCGTAGCCACTCACAGCAGGCGGTACAGCCTGCAGGACAGGGTGTTTTACAGCCCCTGGAGAGCTCAGGCGGTGGTCGTCAAGACCGAGGAGAAATTCTGAATGGTAGTGGACTATAGCCAAACCATTAATCGGTTCACGCTCCTCGATGCGTACCCCCTTCCCAGGATTGCAGGCATGGTGAATCAGATCGCCCAGTACCACATTTTCTCCACGGTGGATCTGAAGTCTGCATACCACCAGCTCCCAATCCGCCCGGAGGACCGCCACTACACGGCGTTCGAGGCAGACAGCCGCCTCTTCCACTTCCTCTGGGTTCCCTTTGGCGTCACGAATGGGGTCTTGGTGTTCCAACAAGCAATGGACCGAATGGTGGACTAGTATGGTCCACGTTTCCGTACTTGGATAACGTCACCATCTGCGGCCATGATCAGCAGGACCACGACGCTAACCTCCATCGATTTCTCCAAACTGCCCAGAAACGTAACCTCACGTATAACACGGAGAAATGCGTTTTCCGCACGACCAGGCTAGCCATCCTCGGCTACGTGGTGGAAAACGGAGTCCTGGGCCCCGACCCAGACTCTATGCGCCCCCTCTTACAACTCCCTCTCCCTCATTGTCCCAGGGCACTCAAGAGGTGCCTGGGATTCTTCTTGTATTATGCCCAGTGGGTCCCTCAGTATGCGGACAAAGCACGCCCACTATTTAAGGCCACACTCTTTCCTCTGTCAGCTGAGGCTCGCCAGGCCTTCAACTGCATCAAGGAGGACATCGCCAAAGCGGCCATGCGGGCAGTGGATGAATCCGTCCCCTTCCAGGTGGAGAGCGACGCCTCAGCGGTCGCTCTCGCAGCCACTTTAAATCAGACAGGGAGACCAGTCGCCTTTCTCTCCCGAACCCTCTCCGCTTCGGAACTTAGACACTCCTCAGTCGAAAAGGAAGCACAAGCCATCGTGGAAGCGATACGACACTGGAGGCACTACCTCGCAGGTAGGAGGTTCACCCTCATCACTGACCAAAGATCGGTTGCCTTCATTGACAACTCACAAAGAGGCAAAATTCAAAATGATAAAATCCTGCGGTGGAGGATCGAACTCTCCACCTACAAGTACAATATTATGTATCGACCGGGGAAGCTCAACGAGCCCCCAGATGCCCTGTCCCGCAGCACGTGCGCCAGCGCGCAAGGCGATCACCTGAAAGCTATCCACAATGACCTCTGCCACCCAGGGGTCACCCGGCTCGCCCACTACATCAAAGCCCAAAATCTGCCTTTCTCCACTGAGGAGGTAAAAGCCATCACCAGAGATTGCCCGATCTGCGCGGAGTGCAAACCGCACTTCTATAGACCAGACAGGGCCCACCTGGTAAAGGCATCCCGGCCCTTTGAACGCCTGAGCATTGATTTCAAAGGGCCACTCCCCTCGACCAATCGGAATGTGTACTTCCCGAACGTCATCGACGAGTTCTCCCGCTTCACCTTTGCTATCCCGTGCCCCGATATGACCTCCCACACAGTCACCAGAGCTCTGCACAATATCTTCACCCTGTTCGGGTCCCCCAGTTACGTACACAGCGACAGGGGTTCGTCCTTTATGAGCGACGAGCTGCGTCAGTACCTGCTCGACAAGGGCATCGCCTCGAGCAGGACTACCAGCTACAACACCAGGGGGAACGGGCAGGTGGAGAGGGAGACCGTCCTACTGACCCTCCGGTCCAGGAAGCTTCCGATCTCCCATTGGCAGGAGGTCCTCCCTGACGCGCTCCATGCTATTAGGTCCCTCCTATGCACAGCCACCAACCAGACCCCTCACGAATGGCTATTTGTTTTTTCTAGGGGCACTACCACGGGGGTTTCGCTCCCAGCATGGTTGAAGACACCAGGCCCGGTTCTCCTCCAGAAGCACGTCCGGGCTCACAAAACTGACCCACTCGTAGAAAGAGTGCTCCTACTCCACTCCAACCCCCAATACGCTTTCATTGAATACCCTGACGGCCGTCAGGACACTGTTTCCCTCCGGGACCTGGCGCCTGCAGGATCCAACTCCACCACCGCTACTGCCGAGGTACCCCTCACACTACACCCCACACAACCCTCCGCACCCTGCACCCCCGCACCTACAGGTTCACGGCCCATGCTCCGCGCCCCCGCGCCTATAGGTTTCCACGCTCCCCGTCGCCCGTCGAACCAGTCGGGTACGAAGTCCGGACCGAATCACCCCTGGAGTCCACTATCGTACCCTCATGACCGTCACCACCCAGCCACACAAAGAGGCTGCAACCCCGGTGCTTCGCCAATCCCAAAGGACGACTCGGCCACCGGACCGGCTCAATTTGTAGACCCATCACCACCGCCGGACTTGATTTTTTTTACAGGGGGTGAATGTGGTGAATTATAAACCTAGTAATTCACACTGTGTTGTACCATATGTATTGTGTCCTTGTGGGCTCTGTATACGAGCCGTTGCGCGGCTCTGCCCATAGGGGGAGATGAGGAGTTTGTACTGGGCTCCACCCTTGGCTCCGCCCATGGCTCTGCCCATGGCTCCTCCCACTAACCGGAAGTATAACGCTCTGCAGTAGTGAGCCTGCTGCCAGTTCATCTCGTCGCAGGCAGGCTCAGTTGTAAGACTATTAAAACCACTGTTCACTTCCAATCATGTGTCTTGTGAATTGATGGTCTCATCACCCGCCAGTGGAAACAACCTACCCGCACCTATCCTATCTATTCCCTTCATAATTTTATATGTTTCTGCAAGATCCCCCGCATTCTTCTAAATTCCAACGAGTACAGTCCCAGTCTACTCAACCTCTCTTCATAAACCAGCCCCCTCAGCTCTGGAATCTCCTCTGCACACCCTCCAGCGCAAGTACGTCCTTTCTCAGGTAAGGAGACGAAAACTGAACACAATACTCCAGTTACAGCATAACCTCCCTCGTCTTAAACTCCATCCCTCTAGCAATGAAGGACAAAATTCCATTCGCTTTCTTAATCACCTGTTGCACCTGCAAACCAACTTTCTGTGACTCATGCACTTGGACACCCACATCCCTCTTCTCAACAGCATGTTTTAATATTTTATAATTTAAATAATAATCCCTTTTGCTGTTATTCCTACCAAGATGGATAACCTCACATTTGTCAGCATTGTATTCCATCTGCCAGACCCCACCCTACTCACTTACACAATGCAAATCCCTCTGCAGACTTCCGGTATCCTCTGCAGCATCACCCAGTATCCTCCTTGGCAGCAAACTGAGCATAAGCTGATAATGGGGTGGCAGCCTGATACAGGCATGCTGAAATTCCTTCCAGGGTTTCTGTGCGATGTTGGAAACACTACCACTTCCATCCCCAACTTGCAAATGGAGTCTGGAATGAGACAATTTACTCTCAATGTCTCAGCTGAAATGTGGACACTATAGCAATATTCAATTTTTCAATACATTGGTCCGTTCAATGCAGAAACACAACCCCTCCAACTTTCCGGCACCCGGAATCTGTGAGAATGTTAATGTCTTTAAACATTGAAACAAACCTGTTGGACTTTAACCTGGTGTTGTAAGACTTCTTACAATGTCTTTAAAGTAATGGCCGGAATTTTCCAACCATTCACAGGCAGCAGAATTCTCTGTTCCCACCGGCAGCGCACTCCTGCCCACAGGTTTCCTGGCAGTGTGGGATGGTTTCGATGGGAGATCCCAGGTGTAGAGAATCCCACCGCCAGCAAACGGCATGCCAAAATTCTCTGTCCTCATTAGCAGTGGTAGCGGGGCCGATTCACAACAGACAGGCCCGGCCATAAATTATGTCAACCTCTTTCCATGGTAAAATAGCATTGTACTGAGGTAGACCCGGTGAGTTGAGAATTTTCCTACCTCGACTTAGGCACCTCAGTAGCAAAAAGCCGCCCCTTGCTCCTTTATAATGATCTTTCACACAAATTAACAACAAGACTTAACTGGGTAACATTTTACAATGGGTAAGTAAATAAAGGTGCCAAGCCCCGATAATTTTTTTTTTTTAGAACAGTACAGCACAGAACAGGCCCTTCAGCCTTCGATGTTGTGCCGAGCAATGATCACGCTACTCAAGCCCACGTATCCACCCTATACCAGTAACCCAACAACCCCCATTAACCTTATTTTTTAGGACACTAAGGGCAATTTAGCCTGGCCGCACATCTTTGGACTGTGGGAGGAAACCGGAGCACCCGGAGGAAACCCACGCACACACGGGGAGGACGTGCAGACTCCGCACAGACAGTGACCCAGCCGGGAACCGAACCTGGGACCCTGGAGCTGTGAAGCATTGATGCTAACCACCATGCTACCGTGCTGCCAAATCCCTCGTTTTCATTCAATGTAGTCCAAAAAAAACAACAACGGCATCAAATATTAAATGAACGTGGTCCTTGGTCTAAGTGAAGGTCATATAGGTCTGGGGAATAGGTTCAAAACAGCAAGGAATGTTTCAGGGAGATTACAGAAACAGATGGGTAAATCTAGGCATGAAGTGTGGCAGACAATTAAACAAAAACCTTGCTGAAACCAATATAAAATATGTTATACCTTCCAGAAAGCTCCGAAAATGCGACAATGTTCTGAAGTTTGAGATTTTGAGGCAATTAAAGAAACATCAATAACAGTTAAGCGATTTAACTTAGAGGTACTAAATCTCGGAGATTTTGCGAGCCAGAATCAACAGATGCAACGCAAAAAAACAATCATTTTATGAACTACATTTTGCTTATCTGAGATTGCACACCATTTACACTGGAGTATATGTATACAACACATTTTCATCGAGTGAATCTGACTTATGAAACAAAAATTGCAAGAGCCAGACATCTGTAAGGACAAAAGGTACCAGCCATGGAATAAAGAAGGAAGGGTAGATCAAGGTGAGGACACAAATTTCAAACTTAACTTGATCAAATTTGGATTATAATGAGTGCACTGATGTGGATAAATTAATAAAAGTAGAGACCGAGACAAAGCATCTGTTTCTCAAGGTTAGAAACCAAAAGATGTTGATTTGAATAAATAAATTGTTTCCATGATAGATGTAATCAGTAAGTTCAGTGAAGCAGCAAGCAAGTCATTTGCAGCCTGATGTTGTCCAAGTCAGGGAAGTGTGTTCCTGTGATAGAGCATAGGTATGTGTTCGGGCAAGTAATGTTGGAGTATCTAACTATACTGTATGTGCTCATGTAAATGTATCTGCATTGTCAGTGGTGCACCTTTCGCTATGTGTCAAATCACCACTAGCTCTTTTCCATCAATCATAGAATCACTACAGTGTAAAAGGAGGCCATTTGGCTCATTAAGTCTGCACCAATCCTCTAAAAGAGCATCCTACCTAGGACCACTCCCCCACCCTGTGCATGTAACCCCAAAACCCCACCTAACCCAGGCATCTTTGGACACTAAGGGATAATTTTATCATGGCCAAACCACCTAACATGCACATCTTTGGACTGTAGGAGGAAACCGCAGAAACTGGATCACATGGGGAGAATGTACAAACTCCACACAGACAGTCACCCAAGGTCGGCAGTGCTAACCATTGATGTATGGCATTCAGTGTTAAAACCATATCACCTCACAGTCATGGCAATATTGCTTTCAAATACAATTGGTGAAGATGTAAACTTGTTGGGAAAAAATCTTCTTAATACTCTATGCTTTCGTAACAGAGATTAATGTGAGGAAGGAACTAGGTTGCGTGCTTAACCAGTAAACTTAAAGGGGTCACGCGTTCCTGTCATTCATTATGCAGCACATTTGGGGTTGACAAAGGTTCGAAGCACAACCATATTTGTCACATACTGAAGTTGACCATAGTGTTGCTGAAATTGTTTCTAATATCCTCCTGTAATAGATTTTCGAACATGGCTTTAAAATATACTCAGGATGGTTATTTTTGTCATCGAATTGCAGCATCCAGTTTTCTCCTTTGCATTAGTATTCCCTTGTAACGAGCTGTTAAGCATAGGTTGATCAAAATGGAGCACTGTCAGACTAGAAGATTGCAGTGTTTGTTTAAAGGTATTGTGCAAAGATTGGATTTTATATTGAATTAACACCTTGGCACAGAAGCAGGTTGAAGCAAAATGGGAGAATATTAAGTAGACGCCTAAATCGGTCAGTTTCATTCAGATCCAGCAGAAAATGCCTTCGGGCAAAGTCAAAATGTCCTGAGGAATTTCCACAGAACAGTGACAATAGGCATGAGATTAAACCCAATTCAGTGTGTAAAATCCTTCGCACATCAAATAACTCTCGTTGAATGCGTATGTTTTATAGTTGTACTGCTTTTATATTTCATTATTGTATTTAATCTTTACAAGTAATT
Organism: Scyliorhinus canicula; assembly: GCF_902713615.1. Classification (NCBI taxonomy): domain Eukaryota; kingdom Metazoa; phylum Chordata; class Chondrichthyes; order Carcharhiniformes; family Scyliorhinidae; genus Scyliorhinus; species Scyliorhinus canicula. Next base: position 71,207,009 of record NC_052147.1, read on the forward strand.
TTCTTTCACCAAAGCCCGAACTTGTGTAGATTAAACTATTTTTCATGTGATTTTTAATGTTATGTTCTATTTTATCTGTTGTGTCACTTTGACAAATGGCTCAAATCGAATAGCTTGTTCTGTGATCAAAAGGCTAATATAGCTGCCAAGTGGAAGCAAAGAATTGAAGCATGTTTCCGTTTTTTTTTAAAGCGAGTGATATTTCCTTCATGTGAGAGGAGATTTGCTGCCATAAATATTATCAGGTATCCTTTCCTAATACCTTATCTTTGTTTCTGTTATATAAAGTACAAAGTAATGTGTGACTTAATCTGAAGAATTGCCACGATGAACAAAAGATAAAACCTCAAGATAATAGAAGCTCGGTAGTTGTTGAAATAGTGGGACATTGCAAATGAGCGAATGCGCTCTAATAACACAATGAAAATGAAAGCAAATGAGAGAAAAAGGTTGTTTCAGTAATCGTGGACATCTGGGCGAGAGGTTGCATTCACAGGGAGTGCAAATCAGAGAAAATTGAAACTGCAAACCCTAAAGGAATACATTTAGCACACAGAGCTGAATAGCTGGCTTGTAATGCAGAACAAGGCAGCAGCACAGGTTCAATTCCTGTACCAGCCTCCCCAAACAGGTGCCGGAATGTGGTGACTAGTGGCTTTTCACAGTAACTTCATTGAAGCCTACTTGTGACAATAAGCTATTATTAGTATCAGAAACTGGTCATAATAATCTTTGTAAAAATCTTACAAAACTCAATAGTTCTCAAATATCGTTCATCATTGGCATATCATGAACAATCAATTCATACTGCTTTGGATACTCCTTGGGGCATTATCTCTGTCCAGGAACTGTGTACACGCAAGTTGTTGTTTTTGAATTATGAATAATGCAAGGAGTGGCACATGGGTGCACAATATACTGAAGACCTGATACTCAGCGCAGTTCTGAAGTGTTCCATTGTAGACAATGTCAATGTCGATAAGATGTTACAATTAGGCCCTTTCTGACTCTTATAGTTCTTCAGTTTGTTCTGATTCTGGAGCAGACCCCCAGGTTTCTGGCACAACCGTTTGGGGATTAGTAAGCTTTGGTTTAAAGTAGGCAAAGTTTGAGATCCAAGGTATTTGTTGATATAATAAATCCACAAGATACCACAGCTTCCAAACAAACAAAATTAACGTTATTATACAAAGTCAGCAAAGTAAAACGCTTTATCTTATGCTCTAACATTCAAAATTGACATGAGGTACATGCAAATTAGCAGGCAAACTGTGGTCGAACACACCACAACGTACAATAAATGGCAAATATGGCCAAGACAGATCCCATGGTCTTCTCAGCAACCCTCCCAGATGTCAGTATTTACTGAGTCACATAAACTCATTAAAACTATGTCTCCTTGTGAGGAATTGCAAGTCTTCACTCTTCCCTATCATATATCTGACTTTGAATTCTATCCGAAACTCACTCTGATTCAGACTGCCTCAGTGGCTTCTCACCTTCCAGGGTTTCAACCTCATCTCCTGAGGCTCCAGTCCCCTTGGTTCCCAAGTTCTGCACACTGGCACCCTCATAGAATCATAGAAACTCTCCAGTGTAGGTGGAGGCCATTTGGCCCATCAAGTCTGCACTAACCCTTCAAATGAGCACTCTACCTATGCCTGTTGCCCCCCTATTGTTGTAACCCCACAACCTAACCTTAACATTCCTGGACACTATGGGACAATTTAGCGTGGCCAATCCACCTAATCTACACACCTTTGGACTGTGGGAGGAAACTGGAGCACCTGGAGGAAACCCACGCAGACACGGGGAGAACATACAAACCCCACACAGACTGTGACCCAAGCCATAATTGAAACTGGGTCCCTGGTGCTGTGAGGTAGCTATGCTAACCACTGTGCCACCATGCCGCCCCATAGGCGCAGCTTCGGAACTTCAACCATGCTGAGAGAAAACTACTGCTCCAAAGGGTTATCTTTACCCCAACGGCCTACAGCATAGAATTACCAACTTCTGCTGCCTTCTCTCGGGCTTCTATTGAGAACCCACTACTTGGTCTCATCTTCCCCTACACAGATTAAGTGTTGTGGTGCCTTCACTAGTCTACCATACCTCATTCTCCTCTTGTTTGTAGGGAACTGGACATCTCACTCTGGTGTTGGTCCTCTGGATGCTGCTGAACAGAGTTTCAAACTAATACGTGGCTCGGGATCAGCTGCTTCAGTATCCTCTTTCATTTTAGATGATTGAGACCTCTGAGATCACTGCTTTTCACTCTGTTGCTCAATTTTAATCAAAGTTCTTGTGTTTCCTCTTACTGTGCTCTGTTCCAGAAGGAAAATGTAAGATCTCGGATGTGCTGATTTCTCCACTATTTCTCCAGATCTTGATTGATCTCTGATCCTCGCCAGTTCTCCCTTTTGAAGACCTGATAATATTCTTGCTCTGTGAAAACTACTGTAGTTGCTTATCTGTTTACTTCACAAGTATTCTCTCTTCCTTGTACTTTCTCTGATTCTTTTGATTCATGTCTGTCGATTGAACATGAGAAAACAACTTGGTATAATTATCCCAATTACTTTGAGAGACCTGGAGAGGTCTCTCCCAGGATTCCCAGCGGCCGTTACGCATTGCAAGATTTAACCAGATCTCGCGAGAAGTCGCAATCTGGATCCCACCCCCAATGGGCGGGGTCCAGACTCACATAGTTAAGTGAGCTTAAATGTCCACTGAGCTATGTCTACACTGGATCAAACGGCCACCTGGCATCTACGTGACAAGCCAAGGAGACCCCAGCCAGGCACCGTTTAGCACTGGTCCCCACAAATGGGGACCAGGCGGAAGAGCACTTCGAGGGGTCTCCCAAGCGATTGGAGGCCCCCTGGTGGTCGACCTCTGGCCAGGCTAGAACCTTGGTACTGCTGATGTCACCAGGGCACCTTGGCACTGCCAATTAGCTCACTGGCAGTGCCACCTGGATGCCATCCTAGCACTGCCAGGCTGGAAGGGGCTCTGAAAGGGCACCAGGCTGGCAGTGCCAAGATGTCAGGCTGGCATTTCGCAAGCACCCGGGTTTCGGGCCCGGGGTGTCTGTCCAAGAAACCCTTTATCGGTGAATTAGGGGATTTATCATAGAATTTACAGTGCCGAAGGAGACCATTCAGCCCATCGTGTCTGTACTTGCTCTTGGAAAGAGCATCCTACCCCAGGTCAACACCTCCACCCTATCCCCATAACCCAGTAACCCCACCCAACAGTAAGGGCAATTTTGGACACTAACGGCAATTTATCATGGCCAATCCACCTAACCTGCACATATTTGGACTGTGGCAGGAAACCGGAGCACCCGAAGGAAACCCACGCGCACACGGGGAGGATGTGCAGACTCCGCACAGACAGTGACCCAAGCCGGAATCGAACCTGGGACCCTGGAGCTGTGACCTGAGGAAGGAGCAGTGCTCTGAAAGCTAGTGTTTGAAACGATCCTGTTGGACTTTAATCTGGTGTTGTAAGACTTCTTACTGCGCTCACCCCAATCCAATGCCGACATCTCCACATCATTCTGCAGCCATGACAAATGATCCCTGTGCAGCCTTCCAGGTCACTCACTGAACATCGATACAATGAAGTCTGTTTGCAACCTCTCTGGCATTTTGACAGCAACCACAACTGTCTAACAGCCAGAAAGATTTTATAAAATTTGACCTTTAAGCTGCTCCAGGCCATTAGGCAGTGCACAGTTAACTTCACTTTGTGTTAATAAAGTGTCACAAGTCGGACTGCTGCACTGATATGGACCAATTTGTTGATATTTCCGTCCGATACCTCGAGCTTGCTCAAATTAATCTAATTAAAATTACAATGAGGCCAGTGTTAGTAATGTCAGATGATTACTATTCTGAACCTGTCCAAACTTGAACAGGAATCTTGCTGCAATGAAACATCGGAGTGTACGAGCTGTCCTTACACCAGAGGTACTTTTGTTGAGAACCATGTGAAATCGCTGTCAGAGTGAGAGGTCTGCCTAATCTTCCCTTAACCATGGACTGTTTGCCAGGTCTATGTAATTTTATTTGTCAGTACCAAACAGGAAATGTAAGTATGAGAAACTACTGCAATTGAAGAAGTTACTTAATTATGGAATGGTAAAGGTTAAAAAATGTTTGCATTAATACATCAACGTTAATTTTGAATACTTTTCGGAACCAAATTTGGGCACCACGGTGATGTGACCATCAATTCACACGAGACGGAGAGTTGAAGTGAACAGTGGTTTTAATTAGCTAGAACTGTGCCTGCCTGCGACTGCACTGCACTGAGAGCCGCCGACAGGGCTGCAGATCTATATACCTCCCCCATGGGGGGGCGGAGCCAGGGGCTGAGCCCACAATGGCACCAACATGATACAGTGTGATGTAATGTAATACAATGGTCCGTAGGTGGAGCCCAGAAGGCCAACAACATAGTACAATGCAATACTGTCATGAATGGTTGCTATGATACATTCTCAACACATGGTAGTATAGTGGTTAGCACTGTTGCTTCACAGCACCAGGGTCCCAGGTTCGACTCCCGGCTGGGTCACTGTCTGTGCGGAGTCTGCACGTTCTTCTAGTGTCTGCGTGGGTTTCCTCCGGGTGTTCCGGTTTCCTCCCACAGTCCAAAGATGTGCGGGTTAGGTGGATTGGCCATGATAAATTGCCCTGAGTGTCCAAAAAAGGTTAAGTAAGGGTTACTGGGGTACGGGGATAAGGTAGTTACGTGGGCCTGAGTAGGGTGCTCTTTGTAAGGGCTGGAGCAGACTCAACGGGCCAAATGGTCTTCTTCTGCACTGTAAATTCCATGATTCTATCGCTCCCTTTTAACATCTTTAAACTAGATTGCTTTTGGTTCTATTATTACCTTACACATCGATGAGAGCGGTCGCGGGCAATGGAGTTCCGACAGACACGTCCCGTTCCCGGGGAGAGTAAAAAAAAACACAACGTGCAAAATGGACACCCGGCCCAGCCAGAAGCCTCTCTCTTTTTTCTTTCCCCCTTTTTTTAACAAGAAAATTTTTTTTTTTTGAAAAAGGGGTTTAAGAGGGGCAAAAAAAAATGTTAAAAGAGAGAAGGGAAGGGGAAAAGAAAAGGGGAGAAAAGAAAAGGGAAAGGGGGGAGGAAACAAAAAAGGGGGAAAGCAGAGGGAGAAGGAGAAGGAGCCATGGGCGAGCCCACTCCGACGAGCTAACCGGCAAACGAAGTGAGGAACGGACGGTTCGCCACAACAAAAAGAACTGGACAGACAGGAACTTTTTCCCCTTGGGCCAGGGGGGAACTGGAACTGGAAGGCAGCCTTTGTCGAGGCGCTGAGGGAACATCCCCAGGAAAACAAGGCAGAGGCTAGGGCAGACATAGAGGCCGCAGTGCAGGCAGCAATGGCCAAGGCCCTGGCAGATGTGCAGCTCGCCCTGGGCAGGGCAGAGGAGAGACTGGATGCCCAAGAGGAGAAACTTGAAGCCCAAGAGGCGACCATTAAGGAGCTGGAAAATGCCGCGACCGACAAGAGCGACCGGATCACGGCCCTGGCGAAGGAGGTGGCGAGACTGGTTACAATGCAGGGGAGCTTGAAGGGCAGAGTGGGCGATCAAGAAAACGACTCGAGAAGGCAAAATGTAAGGATAGTGGGCCTTCCAGAGGAGATCGAAGGTAGAAACCCCACGGCATACGTGACTGAGAGACTGGGTAACTTAGTGGGGAGGAAAACTTTCCCCAACCAACCAGAAATGGACAGAGCACACCGGTCGCTGCGCCCAAAGCCCAAAGCCCAAAGCAGGGGATAATCCGAGGGCAGTTATAGCTAAACTGCACCGGTATCAAGACAGGGAAACAATCCTGCGCAGGGCCAGGCAAAACAGAACCTGCAAATAGGAAGGACACTTCTTTAGAGTCTACGCGGACATTGGGGCAGACCTAGCCAGCAGACGGGTCAAATTCAACAGAGCAAAAGCAGCTCTTCACAAGAAGGACATACGTTTTGGTATGCTGTACCCAGCAAAACTCTGGGTCACGTACCAAGAAAGAGAGTACTTCTTCACAGCCCCCTCCGAAGCAAACAAGTTTGTCGAGGAACATGGGCTGGAAAGCCGACAGCGAGGGTAGAAATAATGGGCCCCTGGCAAGGGGCAACAGCACGCCAATGGAGGGGAGGGGGAAGGGGTGAGGCAACGCCAGGCCCCCCCGCTCCTTCCAGCCATGGCAAGCGCACCCTGAAAAGAAACCACTACCCAAGGGACCGCTTCAGGTGGGACACCAGGCCCCAGCACGAGGGAACGAGAGTAGTGGAGAAGGGAGAGCAAGCGAGAGGAGTGCAGTGTAGGACGGGGGAAGAGCGGGCAGAAAACCGTAGAGGTCGGGCGAGGGAGAAGCAAGACAGTAACCCCCGCGCGGCGGGGGGCAACCGCACTAGTAGGAAAGCTAGCGCCGGAGGCATGCAACAAAGCAGGGTCGCACCGCGCCCCCAACAGGGGGGACGGCGCCAGGCAGGGGAGGGGGGGGGGGGAAACCACTCAACAGAGACAGGAGAGCAAACGGGGAAAGGAGCAGCGGAAAGAGGGACAAAAGAGAGGTATACGGGAGAGGGGAGAAAAAGGGGGGGGAAAGGGAGGGACCAGGGCAGGGACACAGGGAAGAAGGGACAAACAAGGCTAGAAAAGGAATAGCAATAGGGCTACAAAGTACCACAACCATGGGAGCGGTACAAGGAATCGCTGCAAGCATCCACCCAGTACGGTCTCTGGGCGAAGGGAGACCCCAGAGTGCAGGGGGCTGTGGAGATATGCATCACTGTAAATACACAAGGGGTTAATGTGAATACACTGAGACAAAATAAACACTAGAGGGAGCACCAGAGACATCATGACATGCAGACATACAGCTAATGAACACATAGAATAGGACACGACCAATGGGCAGTCAAGATGCCCAGAGGTGACACTACCACAAGGGGCAACCCATGTAAAAGGACAGGGCACACATGCTCTTTCTATTTCCAACAGGCGACACTCAGTGAGAGACACAAGGGCAGATTGGAAGCATCACACCCACCGCATGGCTTAGAGCAGACTGGTTAGTTAGATTGAGTTACTATAGCAAGATCAGCAGGAGAGTCGAACTCAAGTAGGAGAATTCAATAAATGTGTTAAACAAATCTCCAAGTCTGAACCTTCCTTTGTCAGAGTATACATCAAGGAAGTAGCTTATGCTACATGGAGAAGCATAACACAACATGGTTCCAGGAGTGCCTGTTAAATCTCTATAGTTCAACTCAACATATCCGTGACTACCAGCAACAGCACCCAGGAAAGATGTTCGAGATTCCGGTTCCACAGCAATTCGGGTACCACGGCAATCTCAGTGCAAACTGGCGTGCATTCAGGCAGAGATTCGAGATCTACCTGGTAGCGTCCGACCAAGGTGGCGTGGCGGATGCAGAGACAAAAAAGCTTCTGCTCACCATTGCGGGTGCAAGTGCGCAAGTTGAGAAGACACAGCCGGAGTGAGGCACATACAGAGTGGGAATTGCAACTTGGTAATTTGGTGCAGTGAGGTAATTCGGTGCTGAGTGGGAGAAGGTGCTTTTTCTCTACTATTTTGTCCTCTCTCTTTCTTCTGGCCTGTAACTTTTAATCTGCAGGGAGAGAGCCAGAGAGCATCTGAGACCCTGCGTGAGTTCTCCCAGTGAGCCAGAGAACACACAGCCAGAGTGAGGCACAACCAAGAGTGAGTTTGGGAATTCGAAGCTGGGTGGGGAGGAGGTGCTTTTTAGCCCTGGTAAGTGACTGGTAAGTAGTTTTTCTTTTCATTGTCTAATTTATTTATTTTTCTTTCGTTTTTTGAAATTGTAGTTGTATAAGTTTACCTAAGGTTTAAGACATGGCAGGAGATCCCAGACCCGTGTCATGCTCCTCGTGTGTGATGTGGGAGCTCAGGGACACGTCCACTGTCCCTGGCTCTTTCACATGCAAGAAGTGTGTTCAGTTGCAGCTCCTGTTAGACCGCTTGACGGCTCTGGAGCTGCGGATGGACTCACTTTGGAACATCCGCGATGCTGAGGAGGTCGTGGCTAGCACGTTTAGCGAGTTGGTCTAACCGCAGGTGAAAGTTACTGAGCGAGATAGAAAATGGGTGACCAAAAGACCGAGCAAGAGTAGGAAGGCAGTGCAGGTGTCCCCTGTGGTCATCTCCCTGAAAAACAGATATACCGCTTTGGATACAGTTGAGGGAGATGGCTCACCAGGGGAAGGCAGCAGCAGCAAGGTTCATGGCACTGTGGCTGGCTCTGCTGCGCAGCAGGGCAGGAAGAAAAATGGCAGGGCTATAGTGATAGGGGACTCGATCGTAAGGGGAATAGACAGGCGGTTCTGTGGACGCAATCGAGACTCCAGGATGGTATGTTGCCTCCCTGGTGCAAGGGTCAAGGATGTCTCGGTGCGGCTGCAGGGCATTCTGGGGGGGGGGGGGGGGTGGGGGGGGGGGGGGGGGGGGGTGGGTGAACAGCCAGCTGTCGTGGTGCACATAGGAACCAACGATATAGATACAAAACGGGATGAGGTCCTACAAGCTGAATTCAGGGAGTTAGGAGTTAAACTAAAAAGTAGGACCTCAAAGGTAGTAATCTCAGGATTGCTACCAGTGTCACGAGCTAGTCAGAGTAGGAATGTCAGGATAGATAGGATGAATGCGTGGCTCGGGAGATGGTGCAAGAGGGAGGGATTCAAATTCCTGGGGCATTGGGACCGGTTCTGGGGGAGGTGGGACCAGTACAAACTGGACAGTCTGCACCTCGGCAGGACTGGAACCGATGTCCTATCGGTTTTTGTGTTTGCTCTAGTGTTTGCTAGAGCTGTTGGGGAGGGTTTAAACTAATGTGGCAGGGGGATGGGAACCGATTCAGGAAGTTGGAAGGTAGTAAAACAGAGAAAGAAGCAAAAGGAAGTAAGGGGGAAAGTGCAAGACAGAGAAGACATAGTCAAAAATCAAAAAGGGCGACAGTACAAGGTACAGTGACTGAGGGGAGCTCAGTGAATAGGCCCAGTAATACAAAAAGGAATAAAACTGGAGATGTTAAGATTCAAAACAGAGGTAAAAAAAACCAACATTAGTGTACTTTACTTGAATTCTCGTAGTATTCTGAATAAAGTAAATGAGTTGATGGCGCAAATCATCGTGAATGACTATGTGACTCAGTGGCCATTACTGAAACATGGTTAAAGGATGGTCACGACTGGGAGTTAAATATCCGAGGGTATCAAACTATTCGGAAGGACAGAGTGATGGTAAGGGAGGTGGTGTAGCTCTGTTATTTAAGGATGACATCCGGGCAATAGTAAGGGATGACATCGGTGCTATGGAGGATAAGGTTGAATCCATTTGATGGAAATCAGGAATAGTAAGGCGAAAAAGTCACTGATAGGAGTAATCTATAGGCCACCAAATAGTAACGTTATGGTGGGGCAGGCAATAAACAAAGAAATAACTGATGCATGTAGAAATGGTACAGCAGTTATCATGGGGGATTTTAATCTACATGTCGATTGGTTTAACCAGGTCGGTCAAGGCAGCCTTGAGGAGGAGTTTATAGAATGTATCCGCGATAGTTTCCTAGAACAGTATGTAATGGAACCTACGAGGGAACAAGCAGTCCACGATCTGGTCCTGTGTAATGAGACAGGATTGATTAATAATCTCATAATTAGGGATCCTCTCGGAAGGAGCGATCACAATATGGTGGAATTTAAAATACAGATGGAGGGTAAGAAGGTAAAATCAAACACTAGTGTTTTGTGCTTAAACAAAGGAGATTACAATGGGATGAGAGAAGAGCTAGCTAAAGTAGACTGGGAGCAAAGACTTTATGGTGAAACAGTTGAGGAACAGTGGAGAACCTTCCAAGCGATTTTTCACAGTGCTCAGCCAAGGTTTATACCAACAAAAAGGAAGGACGGTAGAAAGAGGGAAAATTGACCATGGATATCTAAGGAAATAAGGGAGAGTATCAAATTGAAGGAAAAAGCATACAAAGTGGCAAAGGTTAGTGGGAGATTAGAGGACTGGGAAATCTTTAGGGGGCAACAGAAAGCTACTAGAAAAGCTATAAAGAAGAGTAAGATAGAGTATGAGAGTAAACTTGCTCAAAATATAAGAACAGACAGTAAAAGTTTTTAAAATATATAAACAAAAAAGAGTGGCTAAGGTAAATATTGGCCCTTTAGACGATGAGAAGGGAGTTTTAATAATGGGAGATGAGGAAATGGCTGAGGAACTGAACATGAAGAAGCATAACACAACAGGGGCTACCCGTGTGGCGGACGCATAGTGGGCGGCCATATCGGGTGCCCCCTGGACAAAGGGAAACCCTGGAGCACAGGGACCCGACCACACGGGGAGAGCAGCGACAGCGGCCATCCTGGACAGCCGCCTGAGGGAAACCCCGGAGGGCAGGGGCACGTCCACATGGAGAGAGCAGCGACAGCGGCCAACGTGGACGGCCCCCTAACAAAGGGAAACCCCAGAGGGCAGGGGCACGTCCACCAGGTAAGTATGGTTAATCCCACAGGATTAGGGGGAACAGAAGCCCCCACCAGGATAGTCACCTGGAATGTCAGGGGACTCAATTGCCCAGTGAACAGAACCAGAGTCCTCACACACCTAAGAAATATGAAAAAAGACATAGTCTTCTTCCAAGAGACACACCTGAGAGAGCAGGACCCACTGCGGGTAAGAAAGATCTGGGTGGGGAAGACCTACATTCCTTCTATGGGACGAGGGCCAGGGGTTGCAATACTGATCGGCAAGAAGACGATGTTTAGGATTTCGAAGATGGTTACAGACCCAGGGGGACTGTACGTCATGGTCAGCGGGGCCCTGGATGGGGCACCGGTAATACTAGTTAACGTGTACGCGCCCAACTGGGACGACACGGTAGCATGGTGGTTAGCATAAATGCTTCACAGCTCCAGGGTCCCAGGTTCGATTCCCGGCTGGGTCACTGTCTGTGTGGAGTCTGCATGTCCTCCCCGTGTGTGCGTGGGTTTCCTCCGGGTGCTCCGGTTTCCTCCCACAGTCCAAAGATGTGCGGGTTAGGTGGATTGGCCATGCTAAATTGCCCGTAGTGACATAAAAAGTAAGGTTAAGGATGGGGGGGTGTTGTTGGGTTACGGGTATAGGGTGGATACGTGGGTTTGAGTAGGGTGATCATGGCTCGGCACAACATCGAGGGCCGAAGGGCCTGAGGGAACTTGGTCACTTTATGGAGCAGATGGGAGCGGTGGACCCCTGGAGGTTCACCCACCCGGGGGAGAAGGTACACAACGTGTACACAACGTGTTCACCAGAATTGACTTCTTTGTGGTGGGGTAAACGGTGCTTCCGGGGATGAACAATATGGAATACTCCGCAAAAGTGATATCCGACCACGTTCCACACTACATGGACATGAGGCTGGAGACGGGCAGGGCCCAACGCCCACATGGCGGTTGGACATTGCCCTACTAGCTGACAAGGCCTTCAACAAAAAGATATCACAGGCCATAGCAGAGTACACGGAGAACAACCAAAACGGGGAAGTCTCACCCTCCACGTTCTGGGAAGCGCTAAAGGCCGTAGTAAGAGGGGAAATTATTGCTTTCAAAGCTCGAAGAGATAGGGCGGAAAGGTCGGCTAGGCAGCAGCTGATCGACTCCATGCTGGAGGAAGACCGTAAATATACCGTAGAGCTCCTAGCGGAGAGGAAAGAACTACAAAGAAACTTTGATCTGCTCTCCACCAGGAAAGCAGGGCACCAACTCCGCCAGGCACGTGGGACCCTATACGAACACAGAGACAAAGCCAGCCGCCTGTTGGCACACCAGCTGAGAAAGCAGGAGCCACCAGAGAAATTGTACAAATCAGGGATACCAGAGGCACATTAGAAACAGAACTGGAAAAGATTAACAAAACCTTCATGGTCTTCTACCAAGGGCTGTACACCTCAGAGCCCCCAATGGGGGAGTCTAGGATGAAACGGTTCCTTGATGGACTGGACATACCAGTTGTGGGGGAGGGCAGAATACAGGGCCTGGAAGCACCACTAGCACTGGGCGAGATGATGGACAGCATTAGTTCCATGCAGGCGGGGAAGGCGCCGGGACCAGACGGGTTCCCAGCGGACTTCTACAAAAAATTTGAGACAGCACTGGACCCGCACGTGCGGGACGTGTCCACTGACTCGCTAGCGAGGGCACACTGCCACCTACGCTACCACAGGCCTCAACCTCACTGATACCTAAGAAAGATAAAGATCCAACAGAATGTGGGTCATACAGACCCATCTCACTACTGAACGCAGATGCCAAAATACTGGACAAAATCCTAGCCAAAAGGCTGCATACCAGAAGTGGTCGCAGAGGACCAGATGGGTTTTGTCAAAGGTAGACAGCTAACCTCAAACATCAGGCGCCTGCTAAACGTGATAATGACCCCCTCTGGGGAGAGAACACAAGAGGTGATCGTCTCCCTAGACACAGAAAAGGCCTTCGACAGAGTCGAATGGAAATACCTCATAGAAGTACTGGAATGCTTCGGGCTTGGAACAGGGTTCACCTCCTGGGTAAAAATATACAATGCTCCCATGGCGAGCGTATGGACCAACAATACCAACTCCCGATACTTCCAGCTGCACAGGGGTACCAGACAAGGATGCCCACTGTCCCCGCTGCTGTTCGCTCTAGCGATCGAACCACTAGCAATAGCGCTCAGAGCAGCAAAAAGCTGGAGGGGGATCCAAAGGGATGGAAGAGAGCACAGAGTCTCACTCTGTGCAGATGACCTGCTCCTCTACATCTCGGACCCACAAAGCAGCATGGACGGAATAATCGCGCTCCTGAAAAAGTTTGGCGCCTTCTCGAGCTATAAACTCAACATGAGCAAAAGCGAGATCTTCCTGGTACACTCACAAGGAGGTTGGGGGGGCGGGGGGGGGGGGGGGGGGGCAACACTAATGGGACTGCTGTTTATACAAGCCCAACAAAATTCCGCTACCTGGGGGATCCAAATGCCCATGACTGGAAAGAGATCCACAAATGGAACCTCGCCAGTCTGACAGAGGAAGTGAAAAAGGACCTGCAGAGATTGAACACACTCCCAATCTTCCTCGCGGGGAGAGTCCAGACAATCAAAATTAATATGCTGCCCAGGTACCTCTTCCTACTTAGATCCATCCCGATCTACATCCCAAGGCCTTTTTCAAAGCACTAGACAAACTAATCATGCCGTTCATATGGGGGGGGGGGGGGGGGGGGGGGGGGGGGAAGAATGCTAGGATTCCAAAGAAGGTCCTACAAAAACAAAATCCCGGGGGGTGGGGTGGGGGCCGCTAGCCCACCCAAACCTACAATTCTACCACTGGGCGACGACGGACGAGCGATTAAGGGGATGGTTCAAGGAGCCAGAAGCTGAGTGGGTGCGCACGGAAGAAGCCTCCTGCAAGGGGGCCTCCCTCCGGGCCCTCGCCATGGTGGCACTCCCATCCCCACTCACAAAACACTCCAGCAGCCCGGTGGTGATAGCCACCCTCCAGTCCTGGAACCAACTGCGGCAGCAATTTGGCCTGACCAAAATGTCGGACAAAGCTCCCATCTGCAACAACCATAGGTTCGCACCAGCACTGACTGACACCACCTTTAAAAAGTGGGGACAGGACGGAGGGACACTGACAGTTAGGGACCTATACATGGACAGCAGGGTAGCAACAATGGATGAACTGACAGAGAAATTCCAGCTAGCCAGGGGGAGCGAGCTAAGGTATCTGCAACTCAAAAACTTCCTACGAAAGGAGACAAGGACGTACCCACAACCACCACAACAGACATTACTGGAAGAATTACTGGATGCAAGCATCCTAGATAAAGGGAACTGTAGCGACATGTATGACCGACTGGGAGAAAGGGCCAATACCGTTAGTGATTGCAACAAGAAAGAAATGGGAGGAGGACCTGAGAATGGAAATAGGGTGGGGACTCTGGAGCGAAGCACTGCATAGGGTCAATGCCACCTCCACGTGCGCAAGGCTCAGCCTGACGCAACTAAAAGTGGTACATAGTGCCCAGTTAACAAGAACCCGTATGAGTAGGTTCTTCTCGGAGGTGGAGGATAGATGTGAACAGTGCCAAGGAGGCCCGGCCAACTATGCCCACATGTTCTGGTCTTGCCCCAGACTTGCGGGATACTAGACAGCCTTTAACATAACATAACATAGAACATACAGTGCAGAAGGAGGCCATTTGGCCCATCAAGTCTGCACCGACCCACTTAAGCCCTCACCTCCACCTGATCCCCGTAACCCAATAATCCCTCCTAACCTTTTTGGTCACTAAGGGCAATTTATCATGGCCAATCCACCTAACTGTGGTGATTGTCGATCTGAGTAGATGCAATACAACTGAGCAAGCACTAGAGGGAGCACGGGAGAGCTATAAATACACAGGTACAGGAAGTGAGGACACACTTCACGGAAGGCAGAACTGGTAGCAGGACACAGACACAGGCAGGCAGCATTTGAGGTAGCCGTAAGTTAAGCTCATAACCTGCACGTTTTTGGACTGTGGGAGGAAACCAGAGGACCCGGAGGAAACCCATGCAGACACGGGGAGAACGTGCAGACTCCGCATAGACAGTGACCCAAGCCGGGAATCGAACCTGGGACCCTGGAGCTGTGAAACAACTGTGCTAACCACTGTGCTACCGTGCTGCCCCACGACACCTTTTAGCTTCAAAGTTGAAGCCATTCGACCCATCGAATCTGCACCAACCCTCTGAAGAGCACCCCCCCATCAGCCGCACTTCACACTCTGCACACCTACTTTCAATTCAACATCTCTACATTTTGACTGCCAACCTGCATCTTGTGCTGATGCCCCACACATCTGTATTCTCCTTTCTTTAAGAAATACATTAAAACTCCCCTTCTCTCTCTCTCATTCTCTTTCTGCAGGACAAGACAAGTTCAACACCAGGTGGAAGATTAAAACCGCAGAAGGGCAAGCCAATGTCAATATGCTGTCAGGACAGAAGGAACAAGGCTTCAAGATCTGTGTACCTCCAGGGACTGTCATTTAAGGGCAACTTGTGGCCGGGGGCTTCTGTGAACAAAGTCTCTGACTAATACTTACACCCTTCAATGAAACTTCAAAAACTGCACATTGTCCAACTTGACTGCATATCAAACTGCTATGTGATTTGTCATCTCCTTTTGTGTGGTCTCTCAGTGCCACTCTTCTTTTCCTCGTTCCACTAAGTTTTTCTTGACACCCAGATTTCCTCAAAGAAGATATCTTCTGAGGAGGCACTACCATGTGCTCCATCACCCTAAAGCATCAGCACAGAGATTAAGTGTGGCAAATTAAAGAGTGAGGAAGAGGAGTCTTCACCTGCTAAAATACTCAGTGCTGAAGAAAAGCTACAAATAGTAACAGCAAGATAGCTTACTGGAGAATGGGTCATCCAAGCTCTGCTGAAGAAGACAAGGATGGGATTTACAGGGTTTGAGCAATGAGAAACCTGATTGCGGTATATCGATTATTGGTAGACCTACAATAGAGTTTGACCACCAAAGCAGAAGTATAGAGAAGTCTGATTTCAGTCAGAGGGCGGCAGCCGCCTGCCGTCTACATTAACAATGTGGTAATCTCCTCAGAAGATGCAACTGGGAGCCTGGAAAGAGCAGCCAAGGTCAAAAAAAATTGCAGCTCTGTTCGAAGTCGGCAGGGAATACATCCCCATCGACTCTGACTGCCCCATTGCTAAATTACACTCGAACGAGTGTTGATTAGCATCAGGCGGGACCTCTGCCCCTCATTCAGGAGGAAGTCCCATCTTGGAGAGCAGGCAGCAAATCAGATTGGCCAGCATCCCTCCAGTCTCTGCAGCAACAGCACAGTAGTGGCCGGGGGAGGAACTGCATGGAGCTGCCTGAGATGTATGCTGGAATTCTCCAGTCATCGAGATTCCCTTTTCCTGTGGACAGTTCCACCCCCCCCCCTCCACCCCCCAGTCCCCCCCCCCCCCCCCCCCCCCCCCCCCCCCGCCCGCAGCTTTCCCAGCGGTTTGGGGTGGGTTCAATGAGAAATCCTATTGACAAGCAGCGGGAAGACCTTATCCTATCACCCGCAAAAGACGTGCCACTGAGAAAAACGCCATTGGTGACCGGAGAACACAGCCCTTTATCTCATGAACTGGAGATGCAGGTAAGTGTAAGAGAACCGAGGGCGGGGAGGGTAGGAAAGGCCCGGGGGGGGGGGGGGGGTCACAAAGTGAGTGATCGTGGTCTCAGGGTGAATGGGGGGCAAAGGTCACCGGGCTCCAGGGGAGGCTGCCCGTATTGTAGCCACCTGGGTTGGCCACTTCCTCACACAAAATGGAAGAACGCAAAGGTTACAGGGAAAAATGGACATTGGCAAAGAAACAAGCAGTTTGCAGAATCCCCTGTATTCTAGCTGCTAAAGAAACCAGACAGAATTGTAACTAACGAGCTGCGCATATTAAGTGAGCGATTCACGGTGATTCCCAGGCACAATGGACACAACAGTTAACTTCAATCTCCACATTCTATAGAAGGTCAGACATCCCGGCGCAAGTGGAGTCTGAGACAAAAGACACAAATAAGGTGGAAGGAACCGCCCAGTGATCGAGGAACAGCCCCGTTATTGGGGAAATTCAAATCAATCAATTGGGAAGAGACCCAATCGATTGAAGGTTTAGAGAGGGTCCGCCCAGAAGGACACAAAGCCACTGGGACCTATAAAAGTCAGGTCCCAGGACTGATTTGTTCTTCTTGGCCAGCCGGCCCTCCCAGTAGAACACCTTTGCAGCAGAAGACCTTGAGAAGGAGAGGCCTGTTCAGCAGCCGCCATCAAGTAAGTGTCATACAACACACGCTACAAGAGTAGACACTCCTGACCCCTTTAGTCCACACCAACTGGAAGCCTGCGGATCCAGGACAAAGCAAGAGGCCATTGTTCCCTGATCCGGCAGTTCCCTTATTCCAGATAAGTATTGGCCTGTTAGTGGTAGGAATAGCCTAGTCTTTTAGTTTTATATGCATAAGTAGTAGATAACTATTATAATAAACGTGTCTTGTTTGAACTTACTAACTGGTGTATTGAGTTATTGGTCTGAACTTGAACTTGAATCTTGTGGCGGTATCATAAGGATACCTGGCGACTCTAGAGCTAAGGAATAAAACAGAGCCAAATTGAGTGTAAAGCACACTCACCCAGAATGAGCAGCAGTATTTAGAAGGAACATTTTTTTGGAGGCATCCCTCCCTCTACCCCTTTCCAGCTGAGATCAAACTTTATTTTCTGGCACCCCCACATAGCTTCAATCCACCTGTTAGTCTCAATGTTGAGGCTGGGTGGGAAACGGCCCTTAAGTAGCCATTAGTTGGACACTTAAGGGCCTTAATGGACACAAGGGAGAGCTTCCTGTTCTCCTTGCACACCCCTGGATAACATTGCTGCATGGTCAGAGCAAGCGGGAACCTGAAGGAAATCTCTTCCCTGCAATGTTACACTCTCCCACCGCCAGCTAAAAATTCACCAGGAGAAGTGGGAGCATAGAACTCCGGCCACAGAGTTCAAATCTCTGCTCTGCCTTCAATAGGAGAGATGTCTGCATTAAACATTGTGTTACTCACCTTCTATAGTCTTCCATCCCCACAGGAACTGTCATTAAAGGGCATTTTGTGGCTATGGGCCTCTGTGAACAAAGTCCTTGCCTATAGATTGCATCCTTTCATGGACCTCTGAAAAATGCACAATGCCCAAACCTGACTAGATCAAGCTGTTTCCCAGTGTGTCATCTATTATTGTGCGGCTTCTCGGTGTCACCTTAACTTTTGTTCCTTTTCTCTTTTTTCTCATTCTTTCTTGACAGGGGAGGAAGTGGAAACGGTAAGAGTTCCTCACAAAGTAACATTTTATGCCCCTGTCGACTTTCTGGTGTGGTTGTGCCTTCCCATATAAAGATAAAGGGCGCGATTCTCCCATATGGGGAGAATCGTAAGGCTGGCGTCAAATCCGGGCGGGTTTGACGCCAGCCCCCCCCTTCCCGACCGGGAACCGATTCTGGTCCCCGGTCGGGGCTAGCAGCCCGACGCCGTAAGCTCCGGCATCACGGGCTTAATGAATTTCGTTAAGCCCGCTTGCCCGAGTTAGCGCCGGCTGACGCGTCATATGACGTCAGCCGCGCATGCGCGGATTGGAAGACTCAACCCGCGCATGCGCGGATGACGTCATTGCGTATTTGCGCGAAACCCGCGCATGCGCGGGCCGGGATGCCCCTCAGCCGCCCCGAGAATGGATACTGCGGGGCGGCGGAAGGACAAATAGTGCGCGGGCATCGGGCCCGCTGCCCGCGATCGGTGCCCACCGATCGCGGGCCCATGGCACCCTTGGCACAGCCGTGGTACAGCCGTGCCAATCGGTGCCATGGTTATAAAAAGCGAGTTGTTCCCGCCGTTTTTACGAACGGCCAGACCAGGTGTGTTGCCGTTCGTAAAAACAGCGTAAAGGGCTGGGACTTCGGCCCATCTATCAGCTGTGAATTGCTGCCGCCGTAAAAAAACGGCGGCAGCGATTCGTGTCGGGAGTTGGGCGGGGGGGGGGGGAGAATAGCGGGAGGGCGGGAAAAATGTCGGGAAGGCCCTCCCGCTATTCTCCGACCCGTCGTGGGGGGCGGAGAATCGCGCCCAAACAGTGGGATTCTCCGATAATAGGCGCGATGGCCGGAACCCGGCGGCAAAAGCTGCGCAGATCACTCCAGCGTCGGGCCCCAAAAATGGCGCAAATTATCCGGCCCAGAATGGGGTTGTAGCGGCGTGATGCTATTCGCGACGGCATGACCCGCCGCAGATGCGGGGCATCATTGACACCGGGCGGCGTAACAGCATAAAATACGCCGCCCATCCCCCACCCAGAGACCCGACAAGATGGCCGCCCACCGCGCAGCCCCAAGATACCAGGAGCGTGACATCGAGGTGCTCCTGGACGCAGTAGATCAGAGGAGAGAGGCCCTGTACCACGGACACGGCTGCAGGGTTGCCCCACGCTTCAGCCGGTGCCTCTGGAAGGAGGTGGCAGAGGCCATCAGCGCTGAGGCAGTAACACCAAGTACAGGCGCCCAGTGTCACAAGAAGGTGAATGACCTCGTCAGGGCAGCCAGGGTGAGTACCCGCCACCCCCCCCCCCCCCCCCCCCCACAATATGCTGCGTGCCTATGCCAATTTACGCACAACCGCTGGCCTGCATGTATATTCCTGTCTAACACTGTTGCCCTTTATCCCTGCCACCCACCCGCCACCGGAGAAGCGCGCACACAACAACAGGGAGCGTGAGAGGACCCGAGGGGGCGCAGCTGATGAGAGACCACTCACCGTTCATGAGGAAAGGGCCCTGGAACTGCCAGGGACCCGAGGACCGGGAGGTTGCCGATGCAGAGGTCGGAGGCGCACCACCGAGGAGACCCCCCACGGCCCGTCCCCATTCCCCTATATCCCCCATACCCCCCATATCCCCCAGATCCCACCTCCCCTATATCCCTCATATCCCCCATATCCTTCATATCCCCCTCCCCCATATCCCTCATATCCCTCTCCCCATATCCCCCATATCTCCCCTCCCTCATATCCCCCTTCCCCATATCCCCCTCCCCATATCCCCCTCCTCCATATCCCCCTCCCTCA
This sequence comes from Scyliorhinus canicula, assembly GCF_902713615.1. Taxonomy (NCBI): domain Eukaryota; kingdom Metazoa; phylum Chordata; class Chondrichthyes; order Carcharhiniformes; family Scyliorhinidae; genus Scyliorhinus; species Scyliorhinus canicula. The sequence goes on from NC_052147.1 coordinate 71,226,773, forward strand.
TATCCCTCCCCATATCCCCCTCCCCCATATCCCCCTCCCCATATCCCCCTTCCCCATATCCCCCTCCCCATATCCCCCTCCTCCATATCCCCCTCCCTCATATCCCCTTCCCCCTATTCCCCATATCCCCTCCCCCACATTCCCCCTCCCCATATCCCCTCCCCCATATCCCCCTCCCCCATATCACCCTCCCCCATATCCCCCATATCCACCCTCCCCCATATTCCCCCTCCCCATATTCCCCATATCCCCCCTCCCCCAAATCCCCCAGATCCCACCTTCCCCCATATCCCTCATATCCCCCTCCCCATTTCCCCACTCCCCCATATCCCCCTCCCCAATATGCCCCCTCCCCCATATCTCCCCTCCCCCATATCCCCCCTCCCCATATTCCCCATATCCCCCTCCCCCATAACGCCTATATCCCTAATTCCCTGATATCCCCTCTCCCCCATATCCTCCCTCCCCCATTCCCCCGATCACCGCCTGTGTGTCTAACCATCCATGCTGTATTGTGTATTTCAGAACCAAACATCGAAACACCCGTCCCTGCAGATGCTGACCGCCCGCAGGACGCCCCAGGGCAGCCATGTGACAGGTACAGGCCCGGCCCTTCCGGCATGCGACACCCCGACGCCCCAGGACAGGGACAGACCCGGCACAATACGGAGATGACGCCCCCGTCTCATGCGAGTGTGGCGACGCAGGCCTGTGACACCCAGCGACGAGGGAGGCAGTCACACGCCCCCGTCGCAACTGAGCTAGGACACCCCTACCCAGGACACCACTACCCAGGACAGCCCTACCCAGGACACCCCTACCGGGGACACCCCTACCTGGGACACCACTACCCAGGAAAGCCCTACCCAGGACACCCCTACCCAGGACACCCCTACCGGGGACACCCCTACCTGGGACACCCCTACCCAGGAAAGCCCTACCCAGGACACCCCTACCCGGGACACCCACCCCTACCCGGGGCACAGACACACATGACACCGAAAGACAGGACAGTGACACACAGCAGACGGGTGGAATGGATAGTCGCTTTGTTGTTCACTTGAGCTGGGTAGACTGTCAGAGTCTTCTTCTTGTGGCTCAAACAATGTGAGTGGACTGTCATAGTCGCTTTGTTCACTGGAGCGTGGTAGACTGACATAGTCTTCTTGCTGTGCACTTGAGCATGGTAGACTGTCATAGTCTTTCTGTTGTTCACTTGAATGTGGCAGACTTGCATCGTCTCTGCTGGTTGCTCAGAGGAGGTTGCTAGACCCTCATGGTCTTGTTCATGCAAGGACTGCGCTTTGGAATCCTGTGTTGCTTCTATCATGGAGGCTGTCCATGAGCTCACTGTGGAGGCTTGTGTCACTCGAGTCACTTCTTGTTCACGCAAGGACTGCGGTGTGGAGTCTTGCATCGCTTTCTGTGTGGAGGCTGGGACCCATTGTGGTGCGTGGACCACTCCCTGTGTGGAGTCGGGAACCCTTCGCGGTGCATGGACCAGTCTCTGTGTGGCAGCAGGCCGCTCTCTGTGGGCTTGTACTGCTCTCTGTCTCTTGGTGTCAGGCCGCAGCATAACCCTGCACTCAGGAGTCGGGATGTCATATATGCTGGGCTGAAGATTCCCCAATCCGAAGAACACATCCGCGTCTGTGTCGAATTCTTCACTGTAGAGCACATTTCGTTGTGGTTCGGATTTGGTACTGGGGTCGCCATCTGCAATGATGAAACCTTCGTCTGAGTCATAGTCTTTTAGGACCATATCATAATTTTTTGTGTCGGAGCTGGCATTGGTCTCGTGATGTCCAAAGAAGAAATCAAGGTCGGAGTCGTAGTCATCTCTTTGGGTGATGCTAACTGCTTGTTGCAGGGTTCTGCGGAGGTTACATTCAGCCAATTGTGTGAATTTCAGGCATTGTGCTGTCGTTCCAGGTGAAAGAATCTTGTTTTGAGGCTTTAAATTATTTTTTTTTGTTTTGGGACATTTCCCTTTTAAGTGGGCATGGTCCAGGGCCTCTGACATCACGAAGTGTGTGACGTAGTGCGTAGGAAGCGATTGCGCATGTGCAGATCGCTGATCCTTTACTTTGCGCATATCTCTCAACTGCGCATGTGCGGTACCTTTTTCAAGATGGCCGCCAATCAAAATTGTCGTTCTCTGCTCTGGTACCTCAGCGTCGTGGTGAGTACTGGCGCCTCTCTTACAGTTTTCTGTTGGTTTGTTTGTGTTTTCATCACAGTATTATTCGAATTTGTCCAAGACTGCCTGGAAGTCGCTCCTGTTTTGCCCTTTGGAGAACTTGAATGTTTTGAAGATTTCTTCTGCTCTGCCACCGGCGATGGTGAGCAGAAGCTCTGTCTTTTCAGCATCGGCCACGTCGGCTTCTACCAGAAAGATCTCAAACCATTGCCTGAATGCACGCCAGTTTTCACTGAGATTGCCTTGGCACATGAGCCGCTGTGGAACCGGAATCTCGATCACCTTGCCTGGGTGTTGTTGCTGGTTGTCACCGTTTGCTGAGTTGGAACGATATGGATTGAAACAGTCACTCACGGGTACCATGTCTTGTTATGCTCTTGAAGTAGCATAAGCTGCTTCCTTGATGTGCACTCTGACAAAGGAAGGTTCAGACGTGGAGATAGCTTCAACACATTTATTGAACTATTAACAATTCTCCTACTTGGATTCGACTCTACTGTTAATCCTTCTATAACTACTCAGACTGAAGAACCAGTCTGCTACAATCCACGTGGTAGGTGTGATGTTCAATCAACCCTGTGTCTGTACTCACTGAATGTCTCCACTGGAAAGAGGAAGATCATGTGTGCTGTGTCCTTTATATATGGGTTGGTGTAATGCACCCTATGGTAGTGTCACCTCTGTGTGTATCATGAATGCCTATTGGTTGTGTCCTATCTTACTGACCTATTGGTTGAATATCTGTGTGTTGTGTCTCTGGTGCTCCCTCTAGTGTCTATCTAGTCTACCTGCATTTACATTAACCCTTTGTGTATTTACAGTGATGCATATCACCACAGGGGGGGGCGTCGGATGGCCGGTCCGTTCGCACCCCCGACCCATGTCGAGGCCCGGGGGCTATCAGGTACCCCGAGGGAGGAGGAGGTGCTGGGGTGGTCCCGAAACACCGCGGCACCTCGGACCCCCCCCCCCCTTTCGTCCCAGGTGCATCTGGTGGGCAACGGGCAGGACAGGCTGCCAGCTCGCCATCTCAGTTGCCCGAGCCGCAGCCTGGCCCATCTAGGCCGGGCCGCCCCAGGAAACGGCCACCAAAGGGATCCCGAGTCACAGGGCAGGAATCACAGGAGTCCACCTCCAGTTCTGCTGTACTGTCTGGGGAACTACCTGGACATAGTCAAAGGGCCCGTAAGGCCAAACAATTAGACACTGAGAAAGTAGGCACGGGTGCAGAACACAGACGAGTTATAGAGGCTCGGGCACGTGCATGGACTGTTATTAAAATCACTCTCACACCTACAGAAGCTGCCTTTGTGCTCTGTCCGAAGTGTGCGGGGGTGTCATGTTCATTGAGCGCCAGTGTGTGTGTGAGGGGTGGTCTTACGTCAGCCCCGGGTGAGTGTGCCCCACCTCCCCCCCGGGCCGCCCTCTCCATCGCCCCGGGCAGAGGACGGGTTAGTGCGCTGCAGTGTCACGGCTGCATGCAGGGATGGTCCCGGTGGATGGTGGTACTGTGGCCATGGGTCAGATATTGTCCAATGATGTAGAGCCAGGAGCTCATCGCAGAGCGGGTCGTCATCATCCTCCATGGCCTGCAATAGACACGCTTCCACCGGCGACCGTGTGAGCCCGGCCCGTCGTGCCGCAGGTGGATCTGCAATGGAGGGATAGTGTGCATGCGGGTGGGGTGTGTGTTGGTGGTGGGTGGGTGGTGGGTGGGTGTGGGGGGTGTGAGGGTGTTGGTGGTGGGTGGGTGGGGGGGTAAGGGTGTCGGTGGTGGGTGGGTGGGGCGTGAGGGTGTTGGCGGTGGGTGGGTGGTGGGTGGGTGGGGGGTGAGGGTGTTGGTGGTGGGTGGGTGGGGGGGTGAGGGTGTTGGTGGTGGGTGGGTGGGGGCGTGAGGGTGTTGGTGATGGGTGGGTGGGGGGGTGTGAGGGTGGTCAGCTGGTGCCGTGGTATGCAGTTTGTGCCCATACTCGGCGAATCACATGCCCCCACCTCGTCAGTGAACCGGGCGGCTATCAGCCAGTCCCGTGCCTGCTGGCCCAGCCGGTAACGGCCATGTTGTGCAGGACGCAGCACACCACAATGATGCGGCCGACCCTATCTGGCGGGTACTGGAGTGCCCCTCCAGAGCGGTCCAGGCACCTGAAACGCATTTTCAGCAGGCCAAAGCACCTCTCTATCACACCCCGGGTCGCTGCATGGGCATCGTTGTAGTTGTTCTCCGTGGTGGCGGGTGGGTGGGGGGGTTGAGGGTGTTGGTGGTGGGTGGGTGTTTGGGGTGAGGGTGTTGGTGGTGGGTGGGTGGGGGGGGGGGTGAGGGTGTTGGTGGGGGGTGGGTGGGGGGGGTGAGGGTGTTGGTGCTGGGCGTCATCAGCCATGACCGCAACGGGTAACCCCTGTCGCCCAGCAACCAGCCCCTCAGCCGGGGTTGGCATCCCCCGAACATGCCGGGGATGTAAGACTGCGCCAATCCGTATGAGTCATGTACACTTCCCGGGTACCGGGCGCAGACGTGCAGGATAATCATGTGGTGGTCGCAGACCACCTGAATGTTCATGGCATAGGTCCCCTTCCTATTGGTGAACACGGCCCTGTTATCCGCAGGTGGCCGCACGGCGACGTGCATCCCATCGATCGCGCCCTGGACCATGGGAAACCCGGCCACGGCAGCGAAGCCCACTGCCCGGGTATCCTGGCTTGCCCGGTCCATAGGGAACTGGATGTAGCGGTCCGCAATGGCATAAAGGGCGTCTGTCACTGCCCGGATGCACCAATGTCTGCGAGATGCCGGACAGGTCCCCACTCGGCGCCTGGAATGATCCCGTCGCATAAAAGTTCAGGGCCACCGTAACATTGACAGATACGGGGAGAGGGTGTCCTCCCCCAGTGCCACGTGATGCTAGGTGTGCCATCAGGTGGCAGATGTGTGTCACGGTTTCCCGGTTCATCCGGAGTCCCCTCCTGCCTGCCCGGTCCGCGAGGTCCTGGTACGACGAGCGGGGCTGATACACACGGGGCCTCCTCGGGTGTCTCCGTTGCCGTGGCGCCACCACCTCCTCCTCCTTGTCCTGTCGGGCGGGCGACCCTCCAGCCTGGGCTGCTGCCACCTGCCCCTCTGCGGCATGCTCCACTGCGGCAGCCTGCGCCACCTCCCTGGCACGCTCCTCCTCCTCCTCCCCCAGGGCAACATGTAGAAGTACGGCTGCCGCCACAGCGGCCAACATTGCTGGCTGATCAGCAAACATAACGGGGGTGGGGGGGGGGGAAACGACCATATGTCATCATTGCCCGTACCCCTCCCCCCGCAGCCAGGTGCCATGGGCTGCATGGGCCCGACTGTTGGAGGCTGGCACCTGGCCAGGCGGATGACCTCCCTCATCCTCTCCCCTCACCCCGGCAGCTCCCCCCCTCACCCCGGCACTTGCCCCTCACTCCAGCACTCGCCCCCTCACCCCAGCACTCGCCCCCTCCCCGGCACTCGCCCTCACCCCGGCAGTCGCCCTCCCCCCCCCTCACCGGCACTCGCCCGCTCCCCGGCATTTACCCTCACCCCGGCATCTCCCCCACCCCGGCACCCGCCCTCACCCCGGCACTCGCCCTCAACCCAGCACTCGCCCTCACCCCAGCACTCACCCTCACCCTGGCACTCGCCCCCCCTCCCCAGCACGCCCCCTCCCCGGCACTCACGCTGGCACTCGCCCCCCTCCCCAGCACTTGCCCTCACCCCGGCACTCGCCTTCACCCCGGCACTCGCCCTCACCCCAGCACTCACCCTCACCCTGGCACTTGCCCCCCTCTCCAGCACTTGCCCCCTCCCCAGCACTCACCCTGGCACTCGCCTCCCTCTCCAGCACTTGCCCCATCCCCGGCACTCACCCTGGCAATCGCCCCCCTCCCCAGCACTCGCCCCATCCCCAGCACTCGCCCTCACCCCGGCACTCATCCTCTCCCCCTCACTCCGGCACTCATCCTCTCCCCCTCACCCCGGCACTCGCCCCTGCCCGGTACTCGCCCTCACCCTGGCACTCGCCCCTGCCCGGTACTCGCCATCACCACGGCACTCATCCTCTCCCCCCCTCCCCGGCATTCGCCCTCACCCCGGCACTCTCCCCCTCCCCGGCACCCACCCTCACCCCGGCACTCGCCCTCACCCCAGCTCTCACCCTCACCCTGGCACTCGCCCCCGTCCCCAGCACTCACCCCCCTCCCCAGCACTCGCCCCCCCTCCCTGGCACTCGCCCCCCCCCTCTCCAGCTCTCGCCCTCACCCCGGCACTCGCCCTCACCCTGGCACTCGCCCCCCTCCCCAGCACTTTCCCCCCCCCCCGGCACTCACCCTGGCACTCGCCCCCCTCCCCAGCACTCGCCCCATCCCCGGCACTCACCCTCACCCCGATACTCGCCCTCACCCTGGCACTCGCCCCCCTCCCCAGCTCTCGCCCTCACCCCGGCACTCACCCCCCTCCCCGGCACTCACCCTGGCACTCGCCCCCCCTCCCCAGCTCTCGCCCTCACCCTGGCACTCGCCCCCCTCCCCAGCTTTCGCCCTCACCCCAGCACTCATCCTGGCACTCGCCCTCACCCCGGCACTCGCCCTCACCCTGGCACTCGCCCCCCTCCCCAGCTCTCGCCCTCACCCCGGCACTCACCCTGGCACTCGCCCTCACCCCGGCACTCGCCCCTGCCTGGTACTCGCCCTCACCCCAGCACTCGCCCTCACCCTGGCACTCGCCCTCACCCTGGCACTCGCCCCACCCTCCCCAGCTCTCGCCCTCACCCTGGCACTCGCCCTCACCCCAGCTCTCACCCTCACCCTGGCACTCGCCCCCGTCCCCAGCACTCACCCCCCTCCCCAGCACTCGCCCCCCTCCCTGGCACTCGCCCCCCCCCCCCCCTCTCCAGCTCGCGCCCTCACCCCGGCACTCGCCCTCACCCTGGCACTCGCCCCCCTCCCCAGCACTTTCCCCCTCCCCGGCACTCACCCTGGCACTCGCCCCCCTCCCCAGCACTCGCCCCATCCCCGGCACTCACCCTCACCCCGATACTCGCCCTCACCCTGGCACTCGCCCCCCTCCCCAGCTCTCGCCCTCACCCCGGCATTCACCCCCCTCCCCGGCACTCACCCTGGCACTCGCCCCCCCTCCCCAGCTCTCGCCCTCACCCTGGCACTCGCCCCCCTCCCCAGCTCTCGCCCTCACCCCAGCACTCATCCTGGCACTCGCCCTCACCCCGGCACTCGCCCTCACCCTGGCACTCGCCCCCCTCCCCAGCTCTCGCCCTCACCCCGGCACTCACCCTGGCACTCGCCCTCACCCCGGCACTCGCCCCTGCCTGGTACTCGCCCTCACCCCAGCACTCGCCCTCACCCTGGCACTCGCCCTCACCCTGGCACTCGCCCCACCCTCCCCAGCTCTCGCCCTCACCCTGGCACTCGCCCTCACCACGGCACTCATCCTCTCCCCAGCACTCATCCTCTCCCCCTCACCCTGGCACTCGCCCCCTCACCCTGGCATGCCCCCTCACCCCCTGCACCCCCCACCCCCTCCAACACCCCCACCCCCCTCCACCCACCCGCCACGCCCCTCCAACCCTCCACCCCCCACACCCCCTCCGTTACCCCCCTCACCTCTCCCACACACCCCCTACCCACACACAGACTGCGGCCATGCCGTCACGTATCCTGCGGCCACCCCACGCCATGACCTACCTCCACGCTGTCCAGCGTCAACTACCAGCATTGGTTGACGCCGTTATATAAGGTGGTTCGATTTACGCCGTCGTGACCCATGGTCGTGACTTCGGCCCATCCGGCCGGGAGAATTCGGGCAGCCCCGGGGTCCATAGCATCGCGCCGGTCCCCGCCATTCTCCGAGTCGAGCAGCGCAATTCACGCCTCGCCGACTTTTGTGGGGTCGGAGAATTCAGAGGATGGCAGGGGCAGGATTCACGCCGACCAATGGCGATTCTCCAACCCGGCCCGGGGCGGGGGGGAGGGGGTCGGAGAATCCCGCCCAAAGACTCCAACTTATCCATACAATCATTGCAGCAACCACAGGTGCTGATTTCCTTCAACATAATGGTGATTGGCCACATCCCAAAACTAGTTCTGATGCTCAAATAATGTTACCCTTAGTAACATTTTATCACTTGATATCTATTTATTCCCAATTATGACCATTATCCCTTGCAGCAATACTAATGGATGAACAATTCATGTCCAAATAGAGATATCCATTTACAGTGTACAATCATGCAAGGAACATCAACCCACTTGAATGCCTAGGAATGCCTTGAGCTATCTAGAAGACTCCAAGAATATGTTGGTTAAGCAGCCTATTACCACAAATAAACCACTTAAGTGAAAACTAATGACCTGTCTTTGATACCAAGCTTCAAGGAATAATTGTTTGCAGCTGCTGGACGTGACCTATCAAAAAATAGACTTAATGGCACTTCTAACCTCAACTAAACCATTTTTTCGAAATGACCATATTAAGAGCTTCAGTGCCAGGCACTGTACAACCTTCGTCTAGAGGCAAGATTCACTGTTTCAGAAGCTCCCACCAGTGGAGAATTGTGATTATGTCCCGCTGGTGCGAGGAGCATTGTGGTGTTCGCATAACCCGAACCCTAACCTCCCGCGCTAACAAGGGGAGCATTCCCAACCCCTCAGCAAGGAGTAACCATCCCCCCACCCACCACGGGAATAATGGGTAACCCCCTCCATACTATACACGCATGAGGGCGACCTGACACCCCACACCCCCAGTCAGCCACTTCAGCTAAGTGCTTTATATGGTTAGAGGAAATTTAAGTAATTAGTATTTTTTAGATGGCCAATAGTTGTCAATCAGAAGAAAGTTGTTGATTAACATTCTGGTACATTGGATGCATTCAAGCATGAAGAGAAAGATAAATATAAAAACCACCAGGCTGCTATGTTTAAACCATTAAGCTGTCAATCAAAGGCTAGTTAAAGGTACTGCACTATGAAATTGAATGAATGTTAAGCATTTCAAAGGATTTCAAGATTTTAAGTGTTGTCGGCTTTCTCAGAAGGCTCATACACTTCATAAAGTAGCAGCTTTAAAAGCTTGGGCTGAGGGAGCAGATGTGAGGAAAGGGTACGTCTCCCTGGTTTGCATCTGTCTGGTTATCTCATCAGCTATCAGGCAGAACAGTTCAGAGTAAGAAGGTGACTTCAATGTTTAAAGCGGTCGTACAAGGATGAAGGTTTTGAACAGAGGGCTACCTGAGATCACCACGCCAAGAGCAATCTTCAGGTTGTCCATGGCTGGAAGGTGTAGTCAAGACATTGGGCCCCCATCCCGAGGGAGGATCTGGGGTCAACCCCTTACCCACAGTCCAAGCTCACACAACACCCAGAATCCTTGGGGTCCGTCCGTCTGAAGGTTGGCAGTGGCTGAGGTGCACATGAGCAATGGGCTAACTTCCTTGGACCCCCCCTGCCCCCAGCGTCCATCATGCCAGGACTGCACTTGTCAATACTTGCACCTAAGCCCGCCCAATGGAATTCCCACTGGTGGAAGGGGAGGGGGTAATCGCAATCAACTGAATGCATTGGTGCTATTTGCATGTTCCTGCCAGCTTGGGGCAGGAAGCCCGCAATGACCAGTGAGGTAAGGTGGGACAGAAGACTAGGGATGAGTCTGCCACCCGACTTTAATCCCATTTTGGGGACGATGCGGGATTCTCAGCCTGATCTGGATTCGCGACCATAGTGGCAGGGAGCAGAGAATTCTGCCCTCAATTATGTTTCGACATGGTGAGAAGATGAGCTAGCTCCTCTTTTATTCAGCCCCCTTTGTTGTAACAAAAGCTTCAAAATATTATTTTCCCCATAGATATCTTTTCCAGTCCCAATGTAGTTGTTACTTTTTAAGCAAGGAAACAATCAAAGCAAGTTTTCTTGAGCTAAAGATAGAGTAAGTATATTTGTTACTAAAACCCGAGAAAAGAATAATAAAAGACTTGACAACACACATACATCTCAGAAGTAAGAAAGTTAAGAGACGTTGATTGTGTAATGTTGCAGCTGTTGAAGTTGGGCAGTTGAAGTTGAAGTATGCAGCTGGGCAGCACGGTAGCATGGTGGTTAGCATAAATGCTTCACAGCTCCAGGGTCCCAGGTTCGATTCCCGGCTTGGGTCACTGTCTGTGCGGAGTCTGCACGTCCTCCCCGTGTGTGCGTGGGTTTCCTCCCACAGTCCAAAGATGTGTGGGTTAGGTGGATTGGCCATGCTAAATTGCCCGTAGTGTCCTAATAAAGTAAGGTTAAGGGGGGGTTATTGGGTTACGGGTATAGGGTGGTTACGTGGGTTTGAGTAGGATGATCATGGCTAGGCACAACATCGAGGGCTGAAGGGCCTGTTCTGTGCTGTACTGTTTTATATATATGTTAGGTGGTTTCCAGTAAAATTCTGGAGTTGGTTCAGTTCTGCGCTCTGTTAAAGACACAATTTTTGCTTCCAGAGAGAGAGAGAGATTTTACTGCTCTCTTCCAGCAGTCTTTTTGGAGGACAGTCTTATTTCTTTTCCTCTTGCATGTTTGTGAGAGCCAGTTTTAAATGTATTTCTGTATATTCCCAGAAGGGAATTCAATCCGCATGTCTCACATCTCTTGTTGCAGTGATCCAAACGCTTTTGATCTTTCATTTCAGAAACCTGTTGACAATTTTTGAGATATAACTCCACGGGAAGTGAAATTATTTTGCCCCCCACAGGGTTTTTTCTGGTGAGGTGTAAAAATCCCCCCCCCCCCTTCCCCCAGGGGGTGAAATTCGATGTAACAGACCTGCAATGCAATTCATAACTTTCCAGACAGTTGGTCAACTTTACAGTCTCAGACATCAGGTGATTGCTGGCATCCATCTTTGGTCAGTGTCTTTATTTGCATTTTTTCAAAATAGTTTAATATGCCTATGATTAGCTGTTGAAGATATAGGTAATTTTCATTCAGTCATTATGTCCATCATCATGGCACCTCCCTCACACAAGGGAATGAAATGAGATTCACTCTGGTCTTGATACTTAAATGAACCTAAAGTATGGCAAGCCCTGAATAACCTGCTCATGCATTGCTTCTTTTTTGCCCTTTCAGATGGTTGGCTACCTTCAGTTAAAGATTCGGCTGACATCAGGGCTCTAGAGCTGCTTTATCTCTGGTGGTAGTCACCTTTGGTCAATAATGTTGTCCCTGTCCCTTGCTATAATGTGGGATTACATATTGTCTTGAGAGTTTAGTTGTTTTAGTTGACTTTTAGCTCACAGATTTCCAAGCTGTTCTAGGTAATTTGTCAGAGAATTCTGTGCTTCTCCCTGGCCCTATCTTCATGCTGTCTTCCTACAAAGGCATTTTAATGAATGGAGCTTTTGCTATCCTCCAATCTGTCGCACCGCATTCTTAAATCAACCAAGAAAACTCTGACTCTCTTGGTCCATCTTATGAGTAGAGCTCTCATTCATTTTTACAGTTGGGTCATGCACAGCAAGCTCAAGGCCATAGACAGCCATGTATCTGGTGAGTAAAATGGATGCTGGAAGGCTAGCAACAATGCAGGGCAAGAGTGGGGTGCACTTCATGACCTTTGAGTTATATGGATAGTTGGGTATTGGAGAAATGTATTTATTTACAAAGCAGCACAGTACTGGTAGCTCTGGGGAAAGAAAACGCAAATATACATTTGGGAACAGAATGGGGAGAAGCTCCTGAAATTAATACTTAGGTTCTGTGGAGGCACATGTGCATCTACGACAACATAATACAAATGGCCTGCAGATGTGAACAAATAATTTATTTACCATTATATTCTTAGGAGTATGTGATAATCCAGTCACATTTACATTCATACATCAAAATACATGCTATTATCAAAAGCCTTCTTCTGCTTTCCAGATATATATGGGCCGACTGGAACATCGTAGTGCTAATATGATAGGGCAGGAATTGTTTTATTAGAATGTGATTGAATGAAGAATCCATAAAATCCCTACAGTGTATCAAGTCTGCACTGACCCTTTGAAAGAACACCCCACCGAGGCTCACTCCCCCACCCCATCCCCATAACCTTACCTAACCTGCACATCTTTGGACGTTAAGGGGGCTATTTGGCGGGACCAATCTACCTAACCGGCACAATTTTGGTCCGTGGGAGAAAACCAGAGGAAACAGACAAGGGAGAAGTGCAAACTCCACGCCGAGGTCACCCAAGGTCAAATCAAACCTGGGGCCATGGTGTTGTGAGGCAGCAGCGCTAACCACTGTGCCACCGTGCTGCTCCAGATCAAATAAGATTTTATTCTGAGCATAAATATTTTCCTAATATGATTGGTAAATAAGGAAATGAGAAAACGGTCACATTTTACCAACATACGTTTTTTTACATTTTTTAAGGGTGAATTAGTGTGGCCGATCCACCTACCCTGTACATCTTTGGGTTATGGGGATGAGACCCATACAGACATGGAGTGAATGTGCAAACGCCAGACGGGCAGTGACCTGGGGCTGGGATTGAACCCAGGCCCTTTGCGCCATGAGGCAGCAGTCCTAACCACTGTGCCATCGTACCGACCCCTACCAACATGCATAATAATAGGCATGAAGATCTGGATATTCCAGCAGTTGTGGAGATTCCAGGGACTTTCCAAAATGGCAGGTGGGACACAGATCTGGAAATCCTGCTCCCATTTATGACAGACTCCCTTTTCACTAGAAGGGAGGGAACTGGGGTGGGATATGTCTCCGACATGTGGGAAACACAAATTCAGCAAAGCTGTTTGACCTCAGCACTGAGTTCAGTCAGACCTTATTTTCGCTGAAGCAAGGGCTTAACCCATAGTGTGGGTGCTAAGAATCTTTATAGCAGTCAGAAATGTTGATGGAAAGTGGATGAGGGTTATGGAACTGTCAAACTCCTATATTATTTGAATGGGCGATTCTTTAAATATTGAAAAAAGAACTGTTTGCCTGCGTCTTCAAGAAAAAAAATCTGTTCCAGAAATGTCAATAACTATTCGTTGACATAACCCCAAAGTGCCAACATTATAACATTTGAAATGCATTCCTGCTTTCCACAACCTATCATTATCACAGAAGTGCTGTAAATTCATAGTTTGATTGACAGCTCAAATCAATTTATTAAAGGATTACCTCCATTTAATGTGGGGTTATGAATTTACATGTTTGTCTTATAATGGATTAAGCACTTGAGGAGATTTAAATCTATTGAAAGGACTTCCTGAATAGGAGTTTATTTTTTTACATATTTGAAATAGGTGGTGGCATGATTGGCATGAGTTGCCTTATATGGATATGAGGATTGGGGAGGTAAGGCGATGTGAGAAGTGAGAGAAAATAACTGAGGCAAAGTCCCAGAGAACCAAGGCAGGCATTTTAAACAACCTGCCTCAACACTCAGCAGCCCCTATATTTACCTTTGATCTGCAACCAGGGATGGTGTGCCCAATACCACCTTGTAGCTACCCCCTGGAATAAAGACCCCGCCATTTGGGGCACTTTTTCCCAAGGCGGGTGGAGCATGTCATGAAATTTCCTTACTCGTGCTACGTGACCCGGGATTGTGTAAGACAGGCCATATATTCTCACTAGTCAATTGTCCCATACAATTGTGATCCCTAGTGCATCAGCATGCGGACCTAGGTCATCTACCTGGAGCCAAGTGATGCCCTGGGTGAGACATTAAAACAGAGGAATAAGCATTTCAATTAGGGAAAAGTCAGAAAACCTCCTTTCTGTCTCCTTTAGGTGACTGAAACTAGCCCAAGATATCACATGGATCTAAATGTATAATGCAGGTTAACTAGCTCTTGATGAGCTGATATCCACCCCAGCCAGAAACAGGATTTAGCTCTCTCTTTATGGAAGTCAGTACGTCATTGTTCACCACATAAGGTGGTTCTGCTAATCAGCCGTTCCCTGGAATAAGAAGCACTGACCAACTGCCAACCTGGTTCGGTTTATACATAATGTATGTGGGCCTTGGTTTCCAAAATGTATTCTGTTGGCATAATTGGTCTGCATAACCACAATCAATTTCTTTCATTAAATAATAAACTTTGATCAAATTGTACACATCCACATATCTCTAAAATTTTTGACCCAACATTTGGACCTATCTGGGTCACTATGATGATTCAAACTGGGAAGTAAACATGTGGACCTCCTCTACTCCATTTCCAGAGCCTCAATATGTGAAGCCACCAAAACTGGGCACGGTGTTTCAACTGAGGCCTATCCAAGATCTCATCCAAGAACAAAATAGTCACTTTGTTTTGTCATGAATTGTCCTGTAACCACCATCTAAGGCCTTGTTTGCTTTAGCGATAACTTCCTATAAATATTTGGTCACAAGCTTTCAACCATTAAAACACTCAGATAAAACAAACAATGAGAAAAACGAAAAAGACACAAAGAAAGGTTACATTTTAATCGTTGACATTTCTGCCAATTTTCTTCCTCATGAATGAAATTTCTGGGGGGGGACTTTTGCATTTTGTTAAGAAGCTAAATGGTTGATGTTCAATTGATCACCACCTCATACCTCAACTAATATAACCCATTTTACATTAGCACCAGACCTTAACACCAGAAACTTCTGTCGAAAATTTATCCATGAGGAAAAGATTTGGCACAAAAATTTAATGGTTAAAATGAAACTTAATTGCTGTAAACATAAATGGCAGAGGGAATATTTTTATAAATGCCTCGTGGAGTCAAATCTCTAAGGCACCAGATTTTAGAAGAGTTGTGAATGCCCATTGTCTCTTTGGTGTACTCCTGCTGAAGTTAATCT
Source organism: Scyliorhinus canicula (assembly GCF_902713615.1). NCBI lineage: Eukaryota > Metazoa > Chordata > Chondrichthyes > Carcharhiniformes > Scyliorhinidae > Scyliorhinus > Scyliorhinus canicula. Next base: position 71,241,805 of record NC_052147.1, read on the forward strand.
TGGTATTTAAATGGCTGAGGCTGGTGTCATTTAGAATAGATTTGTGCCTGAATGAGTCAATCAATTTAATTTATGTTGTTGTTTGGTCAAGTAATTTAGTTCTGCATCAGCAGATTTTTGAGATTTGAAGATTTTTTTCACGAGAAACTAAATGTCAAAATGTTAACATTTAAAATTTAAAAATTGAACAACCAATAAAGAAAACATGGTTAGAACACAACTTTATTCTTATCTGAAAGATTGCTGCATTACTGGCCTTGTTAACTGTATTACTCCATGACTGTGAATGGCATTATTCTATTTGTATCTGTTTGACTTGATGACATTGACAACTGTTCTATTTTAGGACTTGACCAACTGTAATATTCTATGACTCGGTTAACTGTATTATTTTACAATGATGTATATTCCCTCTTGCCAGAAGAAGTCATCTCTTTTCAAGCACAATTCAATTTGCACTGCAAGTTTACCTTACGGGCCATAGAACATGTGTCCCAACAACTGTTTAATTATTCAGAACATCTAGGCACATAATAGAAGGAATCAGTTTAGTCTGTTGTAAGATTCATGACTAAACGGGGAGATGGATTTGGGGAAAAATAGAGGATAGTTGTCGGGAAGAGGAACGGGAATTCACACCCACGTGCCTATCACTTAAAACCCTGGGTCATGGGGAGGAGGGAGATCAGACTCTCAGGAGATATGCTACTTTGCTAACAATTTTCTTATGATGATCTAGATTAGGCAGTTAATAGGTCTGCTTTGGGCCTTGACATATTGTACGCTAACATTCAACATTTTCTCAGCTATCCTGCTGGATACAGTGGGATGGATTTTAGTCGAGTTTGGATGATCAGGGAGCTCTTTAAAAATGGTGGCCCGCCTGTATTCCCTTTGTATTTCATGTAGTCTATTAAACAATAAGTTCAGTCTATCAAACAACCCAATTCCAAATTATGTACGAGGGAACATTAACTCTTTCTCAACATTTGGTGAGGAATGTTTATGAATGGAGAGTGGTCTGTTTATCCAAGGACAAACTAGGGGCTGGGGATTTGAGAACTGCTCAAAATTGGGCCCCAGTGGCTACATTTTATATGGTGGGAGCAGAGTACCCACCCCTGATGTGAAAGCCTGGGCCAAAACAGTGCTCTTATCCAATTTGCCCACAGCCATTTAATTCCCTATCCCTGAGAACTGCTAGATGTTGAAATGGTCGGCAACTCTCTCGGGACAGCAACGACACCAAAAGTGGTGGAAATTACTGAACCTTCAACAGTCCACAATGAAGAAGAGGCTATGGAGCCTGGACAGTGGGAAGTCCAAGAAATTCCCGGGGTGCGATTGACAGGGCAAGGAAAGGGAGGAAAGTAGAGGGAGTTCCTAAGTGGGGTAGGTTTCTCCGATAGGCATAGAGTGGCCAAACAGGAAGCAAACTTCTTTGACTTAATGCAAATGCAAATGCAAATCGCTTATTGTCACGAGTCGGCTTCAATGAAGTTACTGTGAAAAGCCCCTAGTCGCCACATTCCGGCGCCTGTTCGGGGAGGCTGTTACGGGAATTGAACCATGCTGCTGGCCTGCCTTGGTCTGCTTTCAAAACCAGCGATTTAGCCCAGTGTGCTAAACAGCCCCTTACCTGGTGGCAGGCACACTTGGTGCCAGCCTCCCCATCACAGCTGAAATATCAGAAGCAGCCAGAGGAAGTCCATAAGTGACCATTAACTGGCCACCGAAGTGTCTGAACTGAGCCACAGGCAAGTGGGCCATCTGACCCCCTCCTCACTTTGGGTAAAATACTGTGGAGATAGGTGGGGGTAAGCACACAACAGGAATGGCACCACTGCCATGAGGCCCTATTTTATGCCCCCCCCCCCCCCCCCCGTCTGCCATTTTGGCCCCAGAAAGGGTATAGAATTCACCCCCACATGTTATTTTAATAATAGCTGTTAGCTGTCTCGACTGGTCTCTTGAGGGGCGGCTGGTTATTTTACTTCATTTAAACTTGGGCTGAATTCCTGATGGACAGGGACACGTGCAGAACGAATCTTGGGGATGGGTAGTGTGGTGTTCTTTGTGTTGCTAATTTTAGGATGCTTGGCGTAGTGTTCAAAAAGACCACAAAATAGCTTTAAATTGAACAAAACTATAAATTTATTAACGCTTCTTAATGGATTTGACACTTACTCCTACATAATGCACAGTTGATAATAAACATAATCTACACTCATCTACTACTAATCGCTACACTATTACATTAACTATGATCTGCTCTCACTCACACTATCTTTCCTTCAGTCTGTTCTCCAGCTTCCTCCTCAACCATCATCAATGTCTCATAATGTTGTACATCTAGCTCCCTCTAGTGGTTGATTTAGACATTACATTAACCCTTGCCTTTCTTTACATTTATGATAATGTCACAGGTAGGAGAAGAGATGTGAGACTAACAGTGCCCAACAATAATGCTGCGGTGCTGAGAGGAAACACTTATTTTTCTGCCAAAGAAACTATCTAAAAAAAAACTCACATTTCTGTAGCGACCTGATGAGGCCCGTTCCAAATCACTGGTTATCCCTCATGTCGATCGAGTAATCCTCAGCAGAGCAGTCCTGGTGGCTGCGCTTGTCACAGGCCTAACACCTGCTTTAGTTATTAGAGGCATAGAAAGGCATAGAACAGTACAGCACAGAACAGGCCCTTCGGCCCTCAATGTTGTGCCGAGCCATGATCACCCTACTCAAACCCACATATCCACCCTATACCCGTAACCCAACAACCCCCCCCCTAACCTTACTTTTATTAGGACACTACGGGCAATTTATCATGGCCAATCCACCTAACCCGCACATCTTTGGACTGTGGGAGGAAACTGGAGCACCCGGAGAAAACCCACGCACACACGGGGAGGACGTGCAGACTCCACACAGACAGTGACCCAGCCGGGAATCGAACCTGGGACCCTGGAGCTGTGAAGCATTTATGCCAACCACCATGCTACCCTGCTGCCTTATTCACTGGTAATACTTAGAAAGCTGTCCTTTATCGAGTGGGCATGGATCGTAACCTGCACCTCGAAATGGGATCTTTGTGCTTCTTTTTATTCTATCTGGAAAACAAGCGCAACAAAGACAACTTCTCCCCTTACAGTCACAGGAATAAAAACCTATAAACCGAACAAGGAATTAGAGTAGAGAGGCACTTATGCACGCTCATAGTGCCTGGTCCTTTACCCGTAAATTTAAAATTGCTGACAGTTCTTTCATTATTATGTGTCGGTAATGGAACTGAAAGTTTCATGTTAAAATATTTTTGCAATGGTTAGGTGCTCAACCATGAATTATTTTAAATGTCAGCTCCCAATAGCACATTCGCTTAGTGTTTTTATTTTTCACCTTGACTTCAAAACAAGGTTGTCAGCAGAATTCATTCCCGTCCCATTCTTTCTCTTCAATAGAAGTCGTGCAACCGCTGATTTATTATGACTGATGCTTAACTAATTTGTGTTACACATTTCATCCGCTCTCCTTTAGGCAAACTCAGCATTCATGGATGTAAAGAGGTTCTCCCACAACTTGGCAGCAATCTGGAAAAAAGGACTCAAGCAATTTTGCTTTCACACAGTATCTGAAACACAATTAATTGCAGAATACATATTCAGAAACGGGTTAAATATTACAAACTGTTTCACCAGCACCAACTATATCTGTGGATTTTTTAAAGTAAATCTGAAGCTCTGAAGTAATTAATCTGCAGTTCTAATGAATTGTTCAGCTGTGACTTGATAAACCTACAGAAAATATAATGTGAGCTCTCAAGAGCCAATGTCAGTACAGTGCAGCAGAGAAACACTTAGGATAGATGTGATTTCAGACAGCTTATAGGAGTTGAAGCTTAGCTGAGCAGTAATTGATCACTTCTGCAAGATGCTGACACACCAGCTGTTGAAAATCCCCCAGTGGAGGAGTCAAACCAGCCAGAGAAGCTAGATTGGAGGCTTTCAGCTGGCAATGTTACTGCTGAATGGTCACACAGAACTTTGATGAGAAATCTGCTGGAAGATGGATCAAACAAAACTCACCACTTGGCAGCGTTGTATCTATCTGGGCAGCTTGCTTTTCACATTATCCAAAGATAAGTCCTGTGAAGATTGGATGTCAGGTTTTCAAGCACCAGTGTCTCTGATCTGAATTTCTAGACGAATATGTTGGTGGAAACATAACAACAGCAAGAATTTAGGTTTAGATAAAGAGACATTGCTGGAGAATGTCCCAAAGAAGTTCCCAGAGATGAAGTAGTTGCAAAGTTTTGTTTTTAAATGACTGAAAAATAGTTATCGAGAAGCAGGCAGGGACAAAAATAGTAATGGACAGAGACTTGAGAAGGGAGTTGGAGAGAATGATTGTAGAAGCCCTGAGTTTCCAAACACTGACAACGAGGACTTGTAACAAACAATATTTTATTCACTAGCTGAGCAGCTGCTCCTTGCTTGCTCTCTGCCCTCTGTCTGGGGAGAACTCCCATGGTCCAGACACAACCTTTTTTTGGCATGTCATCACGTGACCACTCAGTAGCTGTCATATTTAGCAGTTGAGTTCAAACCACCCGGAATATGAATTGACTAAGTCCGAATATTGTTTACTCCATTCAATGATGTCAACTGCTGTGTGACCATGGGAGATCCGGGACCTCATGTAAGTGCAACGGTTCTTTGGCTTGATGCAGCTTGTGTGCATTGCATGGTGAACATCTGGGGATTTCCCTCTCCACATCGGCGCACATGGAGGGCCAGTACAGTGATTCTTTCAGCTAGATTCTCTGATTTGAAGACTAAGTGCTGATGCCAGCGCGGAAACAGTGGCGTTTAATGCCCGAAAAACAGCACCAAAGATGCACCAATCGTCCATCTGGTGGGGGGGCTAACAGGCATGCAGCGTGAAGCCCTTGGCCACGCATACAACATGGCGCTGGCTGCACATGGACCTGGCCTGCCAAAAACTGCCCCCTTTGACCAGGCCGCCACTCCCGGATCACCCCCCTCCAGTGCCCCATCTACCGCCAAGCCACCCCCCCACGGAACGGCTCCCCCCCCGACCCCCACCCCTCCCCTCCCGACTGTGATGGCGCTGCACTCAGTCCACAGCCACAATGCCGGGTTCACGGATTAAATAGGATAAGTGTTCCACACCATTGGAATTTGGCCCATCGGGGGCAGAGCATCGGGGGAGGGCCTCAGGTGACATCCTGAGGCCATCCCGACGGCGTGCGCCATATTCTGCAAGCACGCTGTTTTTGAGGGGGCGGAGCATCGCAAAAGCGCCGCCGCCCCTGGTTCCGGCGCAAAAAGAGATTCTCTGGCCGATCGCTGAAAGCGATTTCAGCGTCGGAGACCGGAGAATCCCGCTCCTTGTATCTGGTTTCTCTCCAATCAAGAGTGTTTCTGGTGAAGTTGTTACATGTAGTACTTCTGAATAGAGATAGGAATGATGAATCAGTGGCCATGCAGTATCAGTCCATCCTGTAGGACAGTTAATCTCTGATAGTGAAGAATGTGCGGAGCTCGGGGGGAAGCTCCCTTGGGGACTCAGGCCAGCCTTTCATGGTGATGTTGTGAAGTTGTCCGCATGTAATGCCACCTGTCGGGCATTTTGAGTTCCTGGATTCTATGAGAAGACAGCACCTCTATTGTCATGGCGTCTATGTCTTCATCAATATCTGCCAGGTCTGTAGCAGATAGTAAGACTCTGGAGAGGGCATCAGGTAAGTACAGTTCCTTACCCCATTTATCGATGTCTCTGAGATTGTAACATTCCAGCTTTAGCATCATGTGTTGCAGTCATGCAGACGCAGTGTGAAGAGATGGTTATGAGTAGTTGGGGATCTGTTTCAACAGTTGCAGGACGACCATATATGAAGCAATAAAATTGTTGCCAGGCAAAGACTAGAGCGAGAGGTTTGTTTTAGATCTGTGCATAACAAGTCTCAGTGTCAGTAAGGGCCCTTGATGAAAAGGCTGTTGGTCTGCCATACTGATTGCCGACTGTGCCAAGTCATTAGCTAATATGAGTATGGGTGCTTGACTGTCAAAGTGTTTTTGCAGTGGCAGGGCTGAGAGTGTGTGTTTGAGTCTGTTGAAGACTGCTGTGAGGTGCTCTTGCCAGCATCATTTGACATACTGCAGGAGCTGATGAAAATGTTCAGTATCTTCACTAGAATAAGGAATGAACTTAGGAAGATTTGCTATAGTGTAAAGTTGCCACAGTCCCAGGTGACCATAGGCTGCTTTCCCCTTTCAGGGGGAGAGCTGACTGGTGGTAGTTTACCCTAAGGATCACCACACCTCAGGCAAGGTGGGAAGGGGAAAGCAGCCTATGATTATCCATGACTACAGTGACTTAGTATATTGCACAAGACAAATCTCTGCTCCTATGTGTTTTCTTTAACTGAAAGTGCTTTGTGGGGGTGGGGGGGGGGGGGTGGTGTGTGGGTGGTCAGTTCATATGTGTGAGAGAGCAATAGGGTGGGAACTAATCATTTTCTAAATGTTAACAGAGAGGATAGCCCACGCAAAGTCACAAACCACTCCGCCACATATGGGATTCTTTCACTCAGTATGTTCAGACTGTCCCTCTCCTCATTCGAGACAGACACCAAGGCCTGAATTCTCTTGTCCCAAATTGAGACAGAATAGAAGTGAGATGGTAAGCAAAATGGCCACTGAGCTCTGTGGCTAAAGAGCCTGGGCGGAATTCTCCATCGACTGACTCCAGAATTGTGATTGGGCGGAGAGATGGCAGATGGAGTTTAATCCGGACAAATGTGAGGTAATACATTTTGGAAGGTCTAATGCAGATAGGGAATATACAGTGAATGGTGGAACTCTAAAGAGTATTGAAAGCCAGAGGGATCAAGGTGTACAGGTCCGCAGGTCACTGAAAGGGGCAACACAGGTGGAGAAGGTAGTCAAGAAGGCATACGGCATGCTTGCCTTCATTGGCGAAGGCATTGAGTATAAGAATTGGCAAGTCATGTTGCAGCTGTATAGACCTTAGTTAGGCCACACTTGGAGTATAGTGTTCAATTCTGGTCGCCACACTACCAGAAGGATGTGGAAGATTTAGAGAGGTTGCAGAAGAGATTTACCAGGACGTTGCCTGGTATGGAGGGCATTAGCTATGAGGAGAGGTTGAATAAACTCAGTTTGTTCTCACTGGAACGACGGAGGTTGAGGTGCGACCTGATAGAGGTCTACAAAATTATGAGGGGCATAGACAGTGGATCGTTCGAGGCTTTTTCCCAGGGTAGAGGGGTCAATTACTAGGGGGCATAGGTTTAAGGTACGAGGGGCAAGGTTTAGAGTAGATGTACGAGGCAAGTGATTTTACACAGAGGGTAGTGGGTGCCTGGAACTCGCTGCCGGAGGAGGTGATGGAAGCAGGGATGATAGTGACATTTAAGGGGCATCTTGATAAATACATGAATAGGATGGGAATAGAGGGATATGGACCCAGGAAGTGACGAAGATTGTAGTTTAGTCGGGCAGCATGGTCGGCACGGGCTTGGAGGGCCGAAGGGCCTGTTCCTGTGCTGTACTTTTCTTTGTTCTATGTCTTTGTTCTTTGTAGTGCCCGGTGCCGGGTTCACGCCAAATCGCAATTCTCCGTTGCCTCGACAGCAACGTCAATTTGTTCCACTCCGCACGTACAGTAAACACCATTGGGATATCATTAGCGGGCCTGGCCCGGTATTCTCCGAGGCCTCTGCCTCTAAGAGTGGGGGGGGGGGGGGGGGGGGGGGGATTCCCGATGGCAAGGTTCACTTGTGCTTTCAAAAGTTTTGAAACAAGCGCCGTGGCTGCTGACGTGGCGATAAGGGGTACGGAAGGTGTCCAACATCGCCATAGTGTGCTGACAGTTATGCCGCTGGCCGGAGGTGTTTCTGCCATCTCACTCAACCTCCCCCCCCCCCCCAAACCCTCAGCCCCCATCGCTCCCCCCGACAGATCCATGTATGGATTTGAGAGGACAAGGGCTAACCTCCGAAGCAATAGATCCTCACCCCTGTCGGTGCAATATGAACTGCAGCCCAAAGGCATTACAATGACAGATGTCTGGTGACAAGAATCTTCATTGTACTTCAGTGCTCAGGTTCTGAACTGACTGGTCCACAGGCTACATAAAGCTTTCTTCATTGTGTGCAAGACATCACACTGTTCCTGCATGAGCTCCAGGTGCTCCTGCCTGTGGCTCTCTGTGAGGTTAACCATTCTCTGATGGCAGGAGTTTATGCTCGAAGCTCAGAGACATTGCCAAGCTTATCTATTCCAAGAGCTTCACCATTCACAGTCCATGAACCAAACAACTTCAGAGAACACTGACCGATGGTCACACATCTGCTCCTGTTGCTCCAAATACCGAGTCCCAGGTTGTGACTCCTGAGGCTCTTCCTCACTTACCAGTGGAGAATCACTGTGATGGTCCCCCCGATCCTCACCCCAAAAGAGCCGTCAACAGAGACCTCGGCCTCAAACACCTCCTCTATACATGAATGCTGTGCTCTTCTTCCAGAGTCATCGTATCCACACATGCGCTTGGGCCCACCGCTGTGTAAATGTCTGCGCTGATGGTTAGTACTCCAGCCTGCTGTGACGATGCATCCTCAGACAACTCCTCCTCCTGCTATTGTCTGAATTATTCCTCCGAATGATGGAGTGGCCTGAGATCATTTGGGCCTATGTGAACCACATGAGGAACTGATGAGAGTTAGCCCTGGAGACACTGACGCTCTGCAGCACTGGGGTTTTTCACACCACCCAGTGCTCAGATGCATTAGGACAAGGAGTGACACAGAGGCACAACCCTCACTACCTACACAACTCACACATGGGCCTCTTGGACAGACAAGTCTGCCCAGGGTGATGGTCTCACCATCAGCAATTTGCTTCTTCTACACGGCCCTGGCTATCTCACCAGCCGTCTCCTCAATTGGTGGTTTTCATCACTGGAGAGCCAATCCCAGTCTGGGCCTTCTCCCAAGGGCTGTGACCGTTTTTCTGCTGTAAGGTCAAGAAGGAAATGGAGAAAAGGCCCTGCAGTCCAACATGGAGAAAAGTAGTTCCTCCAGATGGATTGAGGTAACATTTTGGCGCCACTACTTGTCTCCATGAGCACAGGGGTCGGTGTTCAGGGGCCGGCAGCGCTGGAAAGTAGGCCCGGAGGGGGTAGAGGCCAGCCCGCCGATCAGTAGGCCCCGATCGCAGGCCAGACCCCATAGGAGCCCACCCCCCCGGGTGAAGGAGGCACCCCCCCCCCAAACAAGCCACCCCTCCCGAGCGTTCCCGCAGAGTTCCCGTCGTCAGAGACCAGGGGTGAACGATGCTGGCGGGACTCTGTCATATCGGGGAGGCCCATCCGCGGCCGGCGCAAATGGCGCCGATTCTCCGCACCTCGGAGAATCGCGCGCTGGCGTTGGGCCGTCGTGGCACGGTTGCGCCGATTCTCCGGCCAGGCACATTGCTCGGAGAATCCCCCCCATATCTCAGAGTTACTCCAGGCTGGTTGGGTGTTCTAGGCACAGACTCCTCCAAGGGTCAGGAGCAACATGTGTCCTGTGTCCCCTCAGCTGCTCAGTGTGTTGCAGATTGTGAGGCCAAGAAGGTGGGGACTTGTTGGAGATTTGAATCACCTTCCCTCGATGTAAAGTGTTGTGGATCCGTTTGCAAGAGTGGTGCCATGTGCAGTGCTCACCTGGCTGCTCCTGTGACATTCTGGCACTGGAGCACAGGGAGTAAAGGAATCAGTTTGTGTGTTTGCTTCATGTTGAGCGTAGCATCAGCTGAATAAGTTTACATGAATGTGAGGGTGAGTGAATTCTGGGTTCCTTACCAACGACTTGTCTGAAGGCTTTGTTGCCTCACTGTTCATGTGTGTAGGTCATCATGGAATTGGATCCTGCTGTGTGGCGATGTTCTTGGGAGGGACACCTCCTTGCTGTGTTGACTTCCACTGGGACGTTGTGAAGTTGGGAGTGCCCAGAGCATTGCTGTCAATGTCCTCATGTCTGAAGGGTGGTCAGATAGAATTACTGGGAGAGGCACCTCACTTCAGGGATGTGTGCGGACAGCAACATCTGAACTGGTCAACCATACTCAATTCCAGCAATAAAAAAGACTTCAGGGAGCCTGCGATGGTTTGACTATTTTGTTTATGTTCCCTTCAGCTGGACCATCATTTATCGGGGAATTAACATGTCAGACAGCAAGAAGATTGTGAAGGTCAGTGCTCTAACTCTGTGCTGCAGCCAACACTTTTCATTGGGCACGATTCAGATAATATTTAAATGGGCCTAATAATATCACAAAGTCGCAATCACCCGGTGCCCAGGAGTCAACAGGTACACCTGAGAGGCGTCAACCGGACACTGGTTTCCACAAAAATGGACCAAGCGTGATGATGTCGGAGGCCATTAGAGCCCACTGGGTTGACTGGGACAGGGAAGGGTAGTACCCTGGCAGGCCGTCTCACACCAGGGAACCCTAGCAGTGCCAACTAGACACCCTGCGTCAGAGCCTGAGGGGTGCCTTACCCATGACAGGGTCGGGGGTGAGGGGGATATGAAGGGGCCGCAGAAATGTTGGAGAGGCTGAAGGGGGCCCTGAAAAGTGCGGTTCAGAAAACCTTTCAAAATGGTGCCCCCATCTCTGAGGAGCCAGTCCTGCTGGCGAATTCAGCTCCCCAGTGTCAGAAAACATTCAAAGCGTGGCCTGGACCAGGGAGAAATTCCCCAAGGCCCCAAAAATATGGCTAAGTGCTGTTGAATAGTGATCTCCATCTCAACATTGCAGCCCTTGTGAAACACCTCGCCAAACCTGCCAAAAATCACACTGAAGATTTTCCGTTGAATCGAGCCCAATATGTATAAAATATAAAGGCTGTTATTTTACATTTCCCACAGAATAATAGAAATAATTATAGAATCCATTCTCCAAAGCACCAGTATGAATCTCGGCTACTTTGATTGATTAATAATTGTAAATCAGTTGCCCTGATGTTATGCTCCGCATGGCATAAACATCCCATTTGTTATAAAACAACAAATCCTCTAACCCGCCAGAAGCACTGCCATCAGATCTATTCATCATCAATGTAATTTAGTACGCAGTTCAAGTTGCCTATTTATTGATTACAAGTCAAGCAACCACCTTTCCCCTGTACTATTTTCTTAAAACTGAAACCATTTTGCAAGCAAAAATAACTCATGGTGAGGCTGTCGGCTGGATTCTCCATTCCACCAACCGCGTGTTTCTCAGCCGCGCTTGTCACTGGTATTCCTCATTGTAATGGCCCCACGCCACCGGGAAACCCACGGATGGGGGGGCTGTGCTGCCGGCAGGATAAGTTATTTGCAACGGCCGGAGAATTCTGGTCAGTAGCAGAGATTCAGCAAATGGTTGACGTACAAGCACAGATAAACATGGAATAAGAAAAGGCACTTTGGTCAAACAAGTTTAATGATATGTATTAAATAATGGAAGAAAATTGGAAATTCCTTCGTACGCCATTAGTTTCCAAAAGAGACCATTTAGAATTTGTGAAGTGAAATAACCCAAAGGTGTTAGATCGTGACTTCTTTTATGCTTCCATCACTTTTCATTTCAATCCTCAAAATTATTAATGAATCACATCCCTTGAGTTTAATGTAGCTAATGAATGTATTAACAAACTATGAAGAAGTGAATAATCTAACAATGATAAATTATAATTAAATGTTTACCTTTAATTACTCAATTAGCCAAAATAATGAAAAATATAATCGAGAACTGAGCTACAATTACTGCATTAGAACAACAATATACTTCAAAACTATTTCATGGGCTGTGTAGCACTTTGCCAGGTTGCATGCTCAAGAAAGGCATGAGGTAAATGCATGTATTGCTAAAAGGAGCGATGTGTTGCCAATTCCTTTCTTCTTCCATTGTTCAGGACAAACGGAGGAATTCAAAATTTCAAATGATCACAATTTATGCCACAACAGAAAAAGGGGCTGATTGGTTGGCAAGTTGACTCTGACTAGCTGAGGAATTGCCACGAAGAAGGCAATGGGAAACTATAGACTCCCCAAGCTCCTGGGTGATTCAAAAAAGGTGCAAGGCTTGAACATATGCCTTTTGCTTGCAGAGAACAATCTCAGCGTATGAATTTATGTCAATCTATGAAATATATATGAGACATGTTATAGGCTCGACTGGTTACCTTAAATTGGTTGTTGGTGTAGATATCAGCACACTCAGGATTGTTCAGCGAGCGCTGCCCAATCACAGAAGCACAGAATAACAGTGGATATTTTGCTTTGGGTTTTGCAAGAACATGCTGGTTGAAATGATCTGTACTCTTCTTATTATGAACCATCAAAATGACATGTTGTTTGATTCAGTCAGCCAATCATTGGGATGTTTGGCACACATACCTGGCATCGGCCACCCTGAAATTCATAATCACTCAGTTGTGTGGTAGGCAGAGTGTCTTTTTGGACTATTTTCCTGTTAGTGGGAAATGCCACTCCCATAGGAGCAATGCGAAATGGCTTGCTTAACCTATTGTTAACATTTTTGAGATACTTGGCTTTTCCAGGTTATTTTCAGGTAGTCGGGGCACTTTTTGAGTTTGAAGGTGGCAGCATTTGACCCTTTTGCAGAATACACAATGAAAAATGATCTAATCACTTGCTAATAAATCAGCACTCATTTCTCCTGGAGAATAAAATGTGATTGCTTGAAATTTGGCAATCCTGCATTTTCCCTGGGTGAGTGCAAGATGATAAGCTTCGGCAATATTCAAGTTCCATGCTATCGCGTTTTTATCACCAGGATGGAAGGATTGCACAGTTTCTCCCACCTCACTGCTCCACAGGTTGCACTAAACATGTAAATGTTTCATTCACTCACCAAAAAGCCATTGTTTACCTTCGCTACTGCTAGTCCTAGAATAAAATAAACTTTAACCAACCTGCTTTCAATAACCCCAGAAGAATTGATTTATTATGAAATGAAACTTCTTCATTAAAACAAGCTGCAAAACTGGTTAACATACAATTTGCAATCCAGAAGTGTAACAATTTACCCTTTTAAAATCCCAATCACACACATACAACAAAACAAAGGATGAAACAAATAAGTTCTCTGCAAAGGTTGGCATAAGGGAATACTTTACAAAAAAGTGTAAAGTTTAAAAAAGTCTTGTAGCTGTTTATTCTGTGTTCCTGCATGCAAGACGATGCCTTGGTCACAATAGTTGTGTGAAAGTCCCATCCAAAGGATCTTACGTGAACTGTCTTTGTTCATTCTTCCATGCCTCAGCTTTTCAGGCTTCAAATACTAGCCAGCTATTCGGAGATGAACATTTGCTGGCTGAACAATTGTGGGTTGTATGCAAAGCAAGAAGAGAGAGAGAGAGAAAGCAGCAACCTTCCTTCACAGTTTTCTCCCAAGAAACACATTTGTTCAAAACGAAAATTCAGCCAGAATTTCTCCCAGGCCAAGTATTTATCATCCCAGGTGTCTTTCTAGTCATTTAGCTGAAGTCATGTGATTTCTGAGGTAAAAACAGCTTGCTCACAGACCAAAGTGAACTTGTAACCTTCTTAAAAAAAACACACTCAGAAGAATGTCCAGATACCCTTCAATTTTTGTTTTTAAGAGTGTGTAAAGCTTGGAGATAAAGAGTCTTAATAAAGTGACTATTTGTTTCTTCCTGTTCCGATTGCCCACTCACTCTGACAAGATGAAAGGTCCTTTTTTAACAAACAAGGTGGAAATTAAATCCTATAATGCCTGATTGGTACAATTGAAAATCCCAACCATGAGGAGCCAATTGCCTCCAAATAAATGCTAATAAAATATCTTTATTTGACACAATTCTTGATGGTGCAAATATACGCACATGTTGCATGAAACAGGTGCCAGGTTTGATGCCAAAACTGCGTCTAGTTATCTCATCTTAGGTGAGGCTATAATTACTGAACAATCTCCTTATAAAAATTATGTGGCAGGCAAGTCATGTTCACTATGTTAACTTATACAACATTGAAATAAAAGCAACACAAAGGCAGATAAAGCTTTAATGAAAAGCAGTACATACAGCATGGAATTCTTGCCAGTAAGGAAAGGGCAGAATGAGCAACATTAACTCAAGGAAATCATTTTAACTTTTATTCCTACTGGGTACATTCAAAGAGACCCCAGATTTTAATTGGGAAAGAGCATGCAAAATTAGTTCATAAAAGTGAAATGCTCTGGGTTTTTTACATGTTTAAATTAGGTTTCAACTATATTTCTGTTCAAGTTACAGTGACAGAGCAGGAGCAACTCCGAGAAAGGTCTTGGTCAATGTGTCGATCTTGCCACCACAACAGAGATCATAGATAAATAGAGGAAGAAATGGCATTTAATTGATAGATTTGATAACAGCATCAAATTAACAGCATTCAAAGACAGAAATCAAACTTAGATCAGGAAAAAGTTGCAATAGCAGAACTTCAGAAACACCATTTGTGAAAAGTGAGTTCAGTTAGAAACTGTTTCACTGGATAAAGTTGATAGCTTGATGATATATGGAAGTGAAAAGAATAGAAACAAAAGAAATAAAGAAATAATGAAATATATGAAGGATAGCAACAAAATGTGAATGCACACTGATACAGAAAGGGTACGATTCCCCCAGATGTAATTTTGGTTGGGTTTGGCGGGGTAATTCACGTTCAGCAGTCACGTTGTCCCTGGTGCAGATCCAGTGCCATCCGGGCATCTTGGCACTATCAGCTTAGCACCCTGGAAGTGCCATCCGGCTGCCATTCTGACACTGCCAGGATTCCCTGGTGGTATTGACAGAGTGGCAAACGCACTTCCAGGGTGCCAGGCTGACAGTGCCAAGGTGCCAACCTGACATTTTGATTGGGCCAAGAATCGGGTCCAGAGATGCCCTGCCAGTATGTGCAGGGTCTGAGGGTCTCAAAGGCCCCCCAACAGGTGCGTTGGGGCATTGGGGGGTTTGGAAGTCGTGTTCGGGGGGGGGTCAAGAAATCGGGGCGCCATTTACAAATGGTGCCACAATCTCTTCCTGCACTGGGCAGCTCCGCTTGTCGGAGCTCCTCAGTGTAGGAAGCTATGCTAAGTGTGGCCTAGGGGGAATGTTGGGGGGGGTGGGGGCTGGGAGCCCCCTGCTGGGGCCGGAAATAGCTAGCGGGGTTGTTCCCAGCTGTATGACCCTGATAATCATGCATAGGATGGACTCTGATTTTAGCGAGAGTGCTAGGGAGGCTGTTAAATCACGGGAGAGGCCAAAATCGAGAACCACACCAGGCGCCGATCTGTTTGTGATCTAATTGGCCTGCACCCATTAGCACCTGGTTCAGGTAACCTTACATGGGGGTGTCTGGCATACAGGGTCTCAGGTCCAGTGACCAAGGGCCCCACTGTGGCTGGGGGTATGTGGACAGGGCGCGCCATGAGGTGGGTGTGGAGGAGGAGCAATGCGGGGACTGGAGGGTCCAGGGATGGAAGATGTCGCTGGTTGTCAGTCTCACACCCTCTCCCAAATCCTTTCAGATTTTGGACGAAAACGTGGGCCCGTCGGAAGCTGCCCTAGTGGTGCGCAGATGCGAGAGGAGGTGGCAACAGCAGCGTCGACAGAGGATCGAGGCAACGGCCCATGTGCCGGACCCCGCCCCACACCCTGAAGACCCGGACGACCATCAGGACCCAGAGGGGGATGCCGCCAATGGAGCAAGGTGTACAGGCACAGATGGTTTTTTGAACAGGTGACAATGACAGACATTGTGTGCCGCAGGAGACACTGCCTCACCAAGGGGATAGTGCGGTACCTTTGCCATGTGCTTGTGGTCTTGGCACGACATGGAGAAAAAGGATACCCACTCCTGATGGCTGTCAAGCTCACCGCAGTCCTGAACCTTTTCGTCTCAGGATCATTCCAGAGCTCGAGGGGGCAATTATGTGACATCAAACAAGTTACAGCCCACTAGTACATTCATGAAGTCACAGGTGCCTTGTTTGCCCGATAGTGAACTATATAAATTTTGACATGGAAAGCCCAACAAGATGCCGAGGCAGCAGGATTCTCTGCCATCGACGGGTGTCTGAGGTACAGGGGCTAATAAATGGCACGCATGTCGCCTTGCGCTCACCGGGCCATCAGGGAGAGCACTACATCAACAGGATGGGATTTCACTCCCTGAACATCCAGCTCATGTGTGACCACCAGATGAAGATCATGCACGTGTGTGCACGTGAGGCACCCTCAATTACGATGCGAGAGCAAAGTCGGTAATCAAAAGGCTTTAATCTACAGAGAACTGAACAGCATCCGAGAGAAGTGTGCTCACCACATGGAGCCTTATCCTATATACCGTTTCCTGGGGGTGAAGCCAGAGGCGGAGTCCCCCAGGGTTCCAAGCCTCTTAAAGGGGCAAGGTATTAAAGGTCAGGTACCGTTTACGGCAGTTATTAATACTGTTCATCACAGCACGCTTCTCAGCGAGTGTGCACGACAGCTACATCCTGGGACAATCAGACATCCCCATCCTCCTCAAGGACCACCCCAAGATAGCCAGTTGGCTCTTGGCAGATGAGGGTGCAGGATTCTCCAATCGCACGGCAGTGTCCACGCCTTCGTAAACGCCATCGCGTTTTAGACGGCATGAATGGACCGCTCCCACGACTAATTCTGCCCCCCCTCCCCCACCCCCCCAGGGGTCCAGCACAGCGCTGGAGCGGTTTGCGCCGTTCCAGCTGCAGATCCCGGCGTGAACTGTGTGCCACAGGATCCAGGCATGCGTAGTTGTGCCAGTGGCACTGGCGCCAAGCCCCGACGCAACATGGCGCAGGACTACAGGGGCCGGCGCGTAGGAAAGGAGGTCCCCAGCCACAGAGGACGGCCTGCCGATCGGTGGGCCCCGATCGCGGGCCAGGCCACATCGGGGGTCCCCCCCAGGGTCGGACCCCCCTCCCACCCCCAAAGACCTCCACCCAACCCTTACATGCTGTGGTCCCGCTGGCTCAGAGCAGGTTAGAACGGTGCCGGCAGAACTCGGCTCTTTTCTTACGGCCGCTTGGCCCATCTGGGCCGGAGAATCGGTGGGCAGGCCGCATAGAAAGGCCCACGGTGCGGGGCGGCGAGGCACGAGTCGCGTGGCCCGCCGCCAATCCCGCCCGGGATACCCCGAATGACCTGGCAAAAGAAGCCAGTACAGGGGCTGGTGACCGATGCAGAGACCCAATATAACGAGACGCATGCAGCAACTGTCATTGAGCGGTGCATCGGACTCCTCAAGTTGCGATTCCAATGTTTCGATTGCTCTGCTGGTACACTGCAGTACATCCCCAAAAGGGTCGCCTATTTTGGGGTGGTCTGCTGTGTCCTCCACAACCTGGCAAAGCAGCGGGACGACATCCTAGAGGTGGAGGAATATGTGTCCACCTCCGAGGAGGAGGACGAAGAGGCACTGGGCCAGGAGGAGGAGCCCAGGGAGGACCCACAAGACCGCCAGATGATGGAGCACAGGCAGCAGCAAGGGGGGGGTGGTCCTCATCCTTGCCAGCTTCACATAGGGTGTGGACAAGGTCATCCACCCCCACCATTTCCCACCCTCCCAACGTCTGTGTGACATCACTCCAGGGTGATGGGACTCTGCTGGCACTGTCAGTGGGTCACTGATGAGGGCAGGGGGTGGGTGATGATAACCCGTTGTGAGCTGAGCGCCTGTGCTCCTCAATCAATGTCTTAGTCTGACCCCTGCCTGCCTGCTGAGTGCTCATCACACCCATCACCTGAATGTGGTGTGGAGGGGGGTGAAGAGGCATCCAGGACCTCCGTGTCCGGGGAGATGGAGCATGGGATTGGTACTCGGTCCGCTTTGTGGAAGAAAGTGCCTCGCATTGCACTACCCTGCCCTGTGCCTGGCCAGTCCGAGCCTCCCAATGTGGCAATCATGCCTGGAGACCAGGACTAATTGGTTCCTGATTCAGGCCTTGCCGTGCGGCCGGTGACTTCTGGAAACTGGGAGAATGCAGCCTCAAACGGGGCATGCATATTCCGATGAGCCTAATGGCTCATTGAAATATGGTTATCTGCATCACGCCCAATGACGGCATGATCCAGATCACGCTATGCATAGCAAGTTGAGTCACTTGCGATTGGCTAGGTGCCTGGGGCAAAACCCGTTTTGGGCCTCACCTGTGATGCACCCAACACAAAAGGATCTGCGTCCGACACAAAGCGGTGAGAAAATCACACTCTGGAGTTGCAAAATCAAACACGGAATGGTTCATTTCTTTATCATCAGAATTAGAATAGATTTGTTTGTGCCAAAAAGAGGTGTAGTGAAAAAGATGAATTAATCAAACCAAAAGATAGAAAATAAATTAATTGTTACTTATTGATCTCGAGGCAATCCATTAAATTAGGTATTGGCTTAATTTTGTCAGAGTGTCCAGCATATTTAAAATTAATTGATTGTTATTTATAAACAAGGCATGGAGGAGATGACTTAAATGAATTATTTGTGAGCGAGCCTGTGACAAAAGGATAATCACTTGAACGAGCTATTGGTATAGTCAACAGAAGAAATTGATTAAATTAATTATTCAGCAATTTATTATGACGAGGCAGCTGACTGAAATGATTGGTTGTTCTACATTGGATAGAAAGAGTGAATAAATTGATTGAATAAATGAACACATTGATGGTTTTATTCAATGAATGATAAGTAGGTTTTCACTCGACGGAGTAAGAAATCAGTGCAGTGCTGTTGATTGGCTCTCGACGCCATGGTGAAATACAGGCAGAAGTTGCCTCACAAAGGGCTGATTTCCAGGATCTTAAGTCAAACTATTTCGCGTGTTATCTCTGATTAAAGTCATCAACCGCTGGCTGGACAGCCAATTCGTGACGCAGAACGAGGGAAGCAGCGCGGGTTCCATTCCTGTACAGGCTGAGGTTATTCATGAAGGCCCCTCACCTGAGGTGTGGTGATCCTTGGGTTAAATCACCACCAGTCAATTCTCCCCCTCACAGGGGAAAGCAGTCTATGGTCATCTAGGTCTACGGCTACTTTGCTTTACTTTTTAGTATGTTCCACGTAATGTTGTTTTTTTAAATTTAAAGTGCCCAATTATTTTTTTTCCGATGAATGCCAATTTAATGTGGCCAATCCACGTAGCCTGCACATCATTTGGAGTGTGGGGGTGAGACCCATGCAGACACGGGGAGAATGTGCAAACTGCACTCGGATAGTGACCCAGAGCTGGAATCCAAATTGGGTCCTTGGCGCCGTGAGGCAGCAGTGCTAACCGCTGCACCACCGTGCCACCCTTCATTCCATGTAAAGTTGGCACAGAATTGCATGTTATGGGGTTAAATATCATTTGGAACCAAACAGCCAAAATTTGATGAGAGCGGACTCATGCCAATTAAATGATGTGATCTGAATAAAGATATGCCAACGGCCAGGGGGTGGGAACATCAGAAGGGGTGGAGACTCGAGCAGGTGTTTATTAAAAAATGCCTTTTACGCTGGCAGATTTCCGTGCTCCATTGTCCAGTGACATAACAGGAATCCTGACTTTAAAAGTCAGACACCCCCATTTATAGTACTTTGAATCTCATTATCAGACCTTTACACCTGATTGTACCCGCGTGTTAAACTGCCTACTCACGTCGGCCTGAGGGTGCATTACCATGAACCACAAAAGGTCTCTCAAGCATTGCAACTGGTGAGCATAACTCGTCGGAGTCGCACAGGTCAGTACAGCCTCCAGGGGGGAGAGGGTTATGCCCGTGCAATGTTAGGGGTAAGTGCTGGGGGGCAGTTCCAGGGAACAATGGGGGGGGGGGCTCCACGGGGTAGGTGCCCGGGGTTCCCTGGTGAGGGAAGGGGGGAAATGGTAGTGCGGGGGGGGGGGGGGGGTTCCATGGTGAGGGTGGGTGGTGGTAGTTCGGGGGGGGGGGATCCATGGTGAGGGTGGGGGAGTTCCGTGGCGGATGTTTCTTTCATCTTTTGTTTTAGATTGGGCCAATTGCCTTTTAAAAGCCAAATTCGCTGGTGGTGCCGGCCCACCCTTGTGACGTTGTGGGACCAATAATTTGCATTCTTTTTCACAAAAGTGTCTGAAAATACAATGGGAAACCCGGCAAGGCAACCGATGGGCTGCCCTCTACTTTACCCGCCTAAGACAACACTTCGGAAAAAATAATCGAAAAATTCGGTCCCACGTCTGCTAACCATCAATATAGAAAAGCCACAAATGATTGCAAAGCTACAATACATAAGAACATAAGAACTAGGAGCAGGAGTAGGCCATCTGGCCCCTCGAGCCTGCTCCACCATTCAATGAGATCATGGCTGATCTTTTGTGGACTCAGCTCCACTTTCTGGCCCAAACACCATAACCCTTAATCCCTTTATTCTTCAAAAAACTATCTATCTTTACCTTAAAAACATGTAAAGAAGGAGCCTCAACTGCTTCACTGGGCAAGGAATTCCATAGATTCACAACACTTTGGGTGAAGAAGTTCCTCCGAAACTCAGTCCTAAATCTACTTCCCCTTATTTTGAGGCTATGCCCCCTAGTTCTGCTTTCACCCACCAGTGGAAACAACCTGCCCGCATCTATCCTATCGCCTTCATAATTTTATATGTTTCTATAAGAACCCCCGCATTCTTCTAAATTCCAACGAGTACAGTCCCAGTCTACTCAACCTCTCCTCATAATCCAACCCCTTCAGCTCTGGGATTAACCTAGTGAATCTCCTCTGCACACCCTCCAGCGCCAGTATGATCTTTCTCAGGGAGAACAAAACTAAACACAATACTCCAGGTGTGGCCTCACTAACACCTTATGCAGTTGCAGCACAACCTCCCTAGTCTTAAACTCCATCCCTCTAGCAATGAAGGACAAAATTCCATTTGCCTTCTTAATCGACAGAGAGCAACAGGGAATAATGAATGTGAATCAAATTTCCAACTTGTTTGAATCGCTTACCTCAACCAAGCATGGGAGAAGCACTGCCCCGTGAAGAATAAAAGGAAAAGTATTGTTCACAGCTCCATTCAGGTTGATCTTCATTTTGCTGTTATGGTTCATCCTGCACAAATTCCAATTCATCCAGAATGCTGTGGCTTGTATTCTATCCTGTATCAGTTTTTTTTTTCCATCCTATCCTTGTTGACTTCCAATAGTTCCCTTTAAGATGGTGTCAAAATTTTCAACCCTGTTCATGTTTTTAAGTCAGTGAATTGCCAGCAGGGAGCTGATTAGTTCAATTGGCCAAATGTCTTGGGTGTGCTTCAGAATATCGGTAACAGCGCAAGATTCAATCCCTGTTCTGACTGAGGTAGACTTGGGGCCTGCCTCCTTGCCCTGTCCCATAATTAAGTCATGGTTCAGTGATCATCAAATAGTGGAGGATGCTACCTGGGGGAGGAGCAATGAATAACCATGATGTTGGCACATCATAATCACAGTCACAGCAGCATCAAAATGGAAGGCATAGAAAGGCAAATAGAAAATTAACACGCAGGGTGTGTTTTCCAATGGAGGAGGCAGCACGCCATTGGCCACTGGCAGGATCGTCAGGTCCCGCCAATGCCTGCAGCGTTTTGCATGGCTCGCCCGCCCCACCATCAGGGAACCCACCATCAGTGGAACCCACCCACTTTGGCGGAACGTAAAGGGCCGGATATCCCACCAACAGAGTGAATATGTCAGTATTTTACAATGACTTTGGACCAATATCACAACTGCACAATCACTGTGGTGCTTAAATTGTAAACTGAAGAACAGGAATGTCTGGACATATTGGGAGATTTAAATGATTTTAGCACAGTCTGAAGCATGGAAATATCTTTAATCTCAGAATTGGATTTCATATTGTCATCGGGATACCAAGCTTCTTTAAAAATTTATCTTCAAAAATGTAAATCTTTGACAACGTGAGCAGAGAGACACATTTAATTTTAAATGAACTATCTGACTGTGCACATAGTAACTTTAGCAACCCTGATGTTTGCTTGCTCCAAGATCTAAGTTTACATTTTTCAACACTGGTGTTTGAGAGCTTTGACAGCTTTTGTCTTTATCTTGAGTGTTGTGCAATGTACTTGAGGAGACAACGTTCCATTCTGTGTGTTTAGATTTCCCCATTGTCAAAACCACCAATCTCGTGCAATATTGATCAATCATTTTATTTACATCTTGCTTTGTGTGATGGAAGACAATTGTTTTGTATATTTTTATTTTTCTCAGGTGCGAAATACTTTGTGAATATGTTTTTTGCTGAATTTTAGCCATTTTGCTGACTTGTAAATGTCTCAGAAATATCTTCCAATTCTTCACCTCCATTGTAGAGAGGTAAGACCTTTCCTCTTTGGTCATCCGAGATTGCAAAACCTGCCATTGCACATTTGAAAAGTCCCAACCATTTCTGCTAATGTGGGAATACAGATGGTGGACAGGATTCTTTGGTCTCACCTGTGGGTGGGACGCATTGCGAGTGAGAATGGAAAATTTGGTGATAGACAAAACTCCACTCACTTTGAGTGGCACCAGAAAGTCCCAGCCATAAATGATAACGGAGAATTTCAGCCAATGGCTCCAAATGCAGATCAAAAGGTTGTTTGATAATGCCATACTGAGCTGCAATGCTACGAGTGTGCATGATCAAGGATCTGGGATTACATTTCTTTCAAAAAAACACTTTTCTGTAATGATCTGAGATTATTATTCTTTTTATCAGATGGGTATTTTGGCGAGGTGTGTGTGAGTATATGCATGAGGGCTTGAATGTGTGTGTGGCTGTGCTTGTGTGTTCATGCATGGGTTTGTGCATGCATGTTGTGTGCGTGTGCATATGTATGTGTGCATGCATGGATTTGTGCAGTGTGTGTGCTTGAGTGTGTGTTTGTCAGTATTTGTATGCATGGGTTTGTTCATGTGTTTGCATGTGTGTGTGTGCATGAGCGTGTGTGCATGCATGAGATTGTGTATGCATGCGGTGCCTGAATGTGTGTGTATGCATGTGGTGCTTGAATGCATGTGTGTGTGCGTGCATGCATGTGCTGCTTGAATGCATGCGTGTGTGTGCATTTGTGTGTGCATGCATGTGGTGCTTGAATGCACGTGTGTGTGTTTGTGCATACATGCATGCAGTACTTGAATGCGCTCATGTGTACATGCATGTATATAGTGTTTGAATACATGCATGTGTATGTGCATGCATGCAGTGCTTGCATTTGTGTGTGTGTGCATGCATGCGGTGCTTGAATGTGCGCACATGTGTGTGTGTGTGTATGCATGCAGGCAAGGTCAAGTCAGGGATGAAGGGGTTTTGTAATGGGGGTTGGAAGGTTGGTATTTGGATGCATGGAGGAGTGGAATGGAGGAATGGAGATCCAAAGGAGGACAGAGAATGGGATCAGGGGCATGGAGGAGCGAGGTTTGAAGGGTCTGTTCTCCTGGCTGTGGTGAAGGTGGCGTGGAAGAACAGTCAGGCAAGGTAAAGAAATGAAGAGCCTAAAGGGCAGTGTCAGTATCGTCCACATATAGATCCATCTTAGGTTTTGAGTTTACCTGCAACATTTCAATTATTCCCACTGACAGTGATGTCAGACAATGGGGCAGCATCTTCCCAGAATTTGGCAATGTGTCAGGGTCACACTGAAACGTGCCATGTAACTCTCCAGTTGCACAGACCAGTTTGCTCGCCAAATCTTGAGCCTAATAGACAGAAGAAAATGAATAGACATAGTTTATGCTGTCACTCTGGTGGGGCGGGGCCTCATAGTGCCGACAACCAGCTTCAAAAGGGTCGAGATGGCACCTTTAAACAGCACCCCAATCAGAGCCGCAGTTGAACAGCCCTCATTACAATGGTATCGGGTGCTCCCCCACTGACAATCTTCTACGGCATTCCTCTCGCTTCTCCCCAAACAATCCTGGACAACGTTCTCATCCCTCCCACCTCCCGTCCCACCAACACATTCACTGACGGTATTGCAATGACCAACACCACAGAAGTATAGCCAGCACTCCCCCCAGAACACACATCAAAGCCCCTCCCAATGGAGCTCTCACTATATCCTGCCTCTGATACTGCCCAATGGCGCAGGTTGACACTGCCAGGTTGGCACAGTGTGAACTTTCTTGCAGTTAGGCAGGAACGTTGTGGCCATGATGCGAAGCATCCCCATTTGACCAGTAAACTCTTTTATAGACTACCTGGAACTACAACCGTTTTGGCCAGTCCCGCCGCCGTGAATTGCTCACCTTACACTCAATGGGGCCTGGCAGGTGAGTGTACGGGGGCTTTCCTCGGAGGGGGGTGGGGGGGGGAACGGGATGGTGGGGTGTGGAGGTGGGAGCAAGTGCGGGTGGATCCGACGCGGGGGAGGGGCCCACAGTGGCCTGGCCCGCGAACGGGGCTTACTGATCTGTGGGCAGGCTTGTTCCATGGGGGGACTTCTTTCCTCCGCTGGGCCCCTGTAGGGCTCCGCCATATTGCCTGGGGGCCGGCGCGGAGAAGAGAACCCCCGCGCATGCGCGGAAATACGCCGGACCCGTCTGCGCATGTGTGGAAATATGCCGGCCAGTCCACGCATGCGTGAGATCACGCCGGCCGTTCCGCGCATGCGGAAACTCACGCCGGCCCTTCGGCACCAGCTGGAGTAGCGGGGTGACTCCGGCCCCCTAGAAAGGTGAGAATTCCTCACCTTGGGGGGCCATTGATGCCAGAGTCGTTGGCGCCTGTTTTGCTGCTGGCCAGGGAACATAACCCCATTTTCAGAGAATCCCGCCCAGGGTGTCACAGCTGTGCCCTTCATCACACTAAATAACACTACATGTTTGAAAATGGTTTGCAAATGCTGCTACCTTGGATCTATGATGACTATATATTAGTTGACGAAAAATTGGTGCACACGTAGAGAAAATGGCTACCAGCTTTGGCCAACTCACAAAACGTGCATGGAATAACATCCAGATGACTCTTCGGACCAAGCAGCTGGTTTATGAGGCCAACATTCTCAGCCTTGCATAATTGTGAAATAATGCAGCTATCAAGAAAAGATGCACAACAACTTTCATCGTCCTGGTTTGCAGTGCATTCCGGGCATCTCATGGAAGAACAAGATCACGAATGCAGCAGTCCTCTTGAAAGCACATCTCCTAAATATTTTGGCACGCATCAAGCAGAGGCGACTTTGAAAGCTCAGCAATGTTCGGAGGATGGAAGAGAGACATTTAATTAAAGGTTTTCTATATGGTGAGTTGGCCAGAACCAAAAGACCAATAGGATGTCCAAAGATCCACTTCAAGGATTCTTGCAAGTGTGACTTGGAAGCCCTCTTTCTGCACTTGGGAGACACTAACCAACAGCACAGGAAAACAGTGATATCTCCAGTGGGCTGGCCAGCGGCAACACGATGATCAGTGGCCACAGGTGCCAACACTGAAAACAACCTTGGGTAGGGTGCTCTTTCCAAGAGCCGGTGCAGACTTGATGGGCCGAATGGCCTCCTTCTGCACTGTAAATTCTATATTCTATAACCCACAACAACACCTGGTGAGCACTTCATATGTGGCACTTGTGGCAGAACCTGTCTCTCACCGAATGGTCTCTTCAGCCATTAGCCAAAATGCATGATATGAAACTGCCTCATTCCCAGCCAAATCGATTTGCTGCATTTTGAACATCTTTAGGAGATGGAAGGCTGCTGGAGACAAGTGAGGCTGAGTACACTTCGGAATTTCTCTCATCGTGCCAGCAATGCAAATGTTATAATACTTGGCCTCGCTATGGTATTCTTTTTAAACCAAATATACTGCATTTGAACACCCAAAAATGATTTAATCAATTTTGGCCAAAACCAACACTCAATTTTTATGATATAATCATAGAATCATAGAATCCCTACAGTGCAGAAAGAGGCCATTCAGTCCATCGAGTCTGCACCGACCCTCTGAAAGAGCACCCACCTAAGTCTACTCCCCCACCCCATCCCTTTAACTCTACCTAACC